>NC_135740.1:14406365-15049282 GCF_041903045.1 Epinephelus lanceolatus
TCTGTCTGGGAGAAGAAAGTGCAGAACCTAAGGCTCACTAATTACCATTTTATATGTCATTTCTTTAATCTATACAAACACATTCGGACTGAGCCTCTAAGCTGATTCCAGTCTTTGTTTTAAGCCTCATAACTCTGGGTTGCCAACTTCAGGGACCTGGCTGCAGTGAGATTTTGACGCCATGGGCCTAATCACCCATATGCACACTAAATCATGTGCACATATATGGAATTATAAGCCATAGAGCTTGTGGTGGGTGCTGAGCAGGAGCGTATCTAGGGTTCAAGGACACTGGAGGCTTAGCCCTGACCTTTGTGGGGAATCTGGGGGGTCCTCAGGAAAGTGTTTTTGACAAACAAGCTCTATATTGATGCGAGCACTATGGCACCTCATGTCTCAATTATTGAAATGTGTACCTCAAAAACTTATTTGCTTTCCAGATTGAATGTTAATGGTGATGTTAAAAGTTGTTAGTAATTAGCAGACCCAAACAGAACCCACAGATTTTTTCTTTTCACAGTTTTCAGTTGTGGTCCAGAAGGAAAACCTGTGGGATGTCTATTTCCTTGTAATCTGATAGACAATATTCATTTGAAATAATTAAATCTGCGGAGCTAGGTACCCAAAGTTGATAAACGGATAACTGTAACTAAGCACATTTACTCAAGTACTGTAGTTGCCTGATAAGAGACAGAGTTGTCAGCTCATTAATCTTCACCCTCAACGACATATGTGCTTGAATTCCACGTTGTTGTTGATCCATTTTACGTCCACATTTATGCGTAGTCATGCTAACATACCTCTTTTGCCTGGGTTTTAAGAGTGCAGCAGAGCAAAGTAAAAACAAACTATGTCAGGCGATATTGAGAAAACCTTGATAGAGGCATCTGTCTTTATTATCGCGCTCACCATTGTTTTTACTCTTTATTGAACTTGAACTATATACTTGTACGACTTATACTAGATTTCCATTTT
Source organism: Epinephelus lanceolatus (assembly GCF_041903045.1). Lineage (NCBI taxonomy): Eukaryota > Metazoa > Chordata > Actinopteri > Perciformes > Serranidae > Epinephelus > Epinephelus lanceolatus. The sequence goes on from NC_135740.1 coordinate 14,407,341, forward strand.
ATGCTAATTTATACTTCAACTCCAATACATCTCAGAGGCAATTATTTTATTATCTAATTCACAACATTTATTTGACAGCTTTAGTTACAAGCTACTTTGAAGATTTAGATTATGAATACATCATATAGATCAACTAATAAATTATAATATTACATATTAAACCACTCAGCAGTATATAAAGTAATAAGTTAGCCCCACTTTACAAGCTTCAATATTAATGTGATGAAGACATTTATACATCAGTTATTATGATGAAATTATAGAGATTATTCTAAGTAAGTACTTTGACTTTTGGAAATCCTGGAATATCTACAAGCAAACCATTTGCACTATACTGTACAGAAATATTTATGGCACACACTGTATATATTTGTTCATATTTTTCTTTTTTTTTCTATTATATTTGTATTGATATATATTTTATTGCTATTTTTTTTATTGCTATTGTTGTTTCTTGTTGCACTGACTGGAGTGGCACCGTAATTTCGTTGTACACACAATGACAATAAAGGCTATTCTATTCTACGTTTGAAACTTTTTAGGCTTATATCTTTGTACTTTTACTTAACTGAATATTTCTACAGTGTAGTATTGCAAGAAAGTGGTACCTGTCATCTCCTCTAACTCTCAACAAGAACACAAATAAGAGTAATTAGGTGTAACAATTTTTTCCAAAATGTCAAACTATTGCTTAAATGTGGCAAAAAAAGAGTTACACAAGAAAGATTTCTGGTCCTTGAACTAGAAAGAGGAAGCTTTTGTTAAACAAACCTCTGTGTAATTTCTACTGTGACACCAAGTGGCAAATATGGGATGACGGTTAACAGTAGCGCAACTAGATGAGTGAAAAAACATAACCATAAGGGTGACCTTTATTTCCAATTAATTCAATGTTCATCTGTAAGACAAAGAATACGTCATACACTGTAGTGATGGTACCCTGACTCACACTGTTAATGTTTTTCAAAATTAGTTCAACTTTTGTAATGGCACAGCACAATGTAAAGAGCTGGCTGTGTAGGGGGAATTCCACATGTCCAAAACCACAACAAGCCTGAAATTATTGATACTGTTTGTGCAGAAAATAATTCATCCACAGCGACACATGGAGCCTAAAGCGCTGCTGTGAAGAAATGTTTCCGTCAGCAAACAATAACTTTGAGTCTTGTGCCATCTTTAATGTGGTTTTGTTGAAAATGTCACACTGTCATGAGGTTGAGAATTCAGTCCTTGCTCATATCAAGTTATATTTGAAAGACATTGCGATGACAGTTCACTGTATGTTTGTTTCACAATCAATAAGCTCTCTTATTTTTCTTTTTTTTTTGTGACCAAATTTTTTATTGTTTTTTTCTTTTTGTTTTCATCATGGAGGAAGCACTACAACTGAAAAATACAGTATTGACAATACATGCCATATCTACATCTGTACTTGAGGGTATCCACAAATACATTAAGCATATAGTGTATTTATGTAAATTAGATGAATAGCAATACAAAAATAAATTGGAGCAATACTCAAAATGTAAATATACCTTCACTTATCCTCCTATAATCCAAACAATAGTTTAAACCCTACTCTTTACCCCCACCCTCCCACCCCACCCCACCCCACCCCCTGTGGCCTCAGTTTAAACATTGAGAAAAAAAAAGAGAAAAAAAAAACAAAACACGAGATTATTAGATTAACTAATCAAAACAAAATATAAGAATAAGTATCTACATACACACACACCTATACATGAATCCATATATCTATATATCTACAAATACACAGATACATACATGTATATACATTAATAATAAATAAAATAAAATGAACACAACATATACAACATACAACATTATTCACATGTGCATACACATACATGTATAAGGGATGACATATTCATATCATTTAGGCGTACACCATATAGGACCATAGATCGACATCAATAATCTCTACACATACTAGTTATTGTGATTTCAATTTTTCCATTATTAGAAGAAGAGCTTCTGTTACTTCAGTTTTAATGTCCCTTATTCTACCCATTGCCACTTCTATGGAAAGATTACAATAAAATGATGACTGCCAGTAACGTATATTTAAATCTTGTGGACGTTTCCATCTCATTACTACTATTTCTTTTGCTGCATTTAATCCACAAAAAAGCTCTCTTATTTTTCATATATCTATATTGCACTGCTTATGTTTGTGCTTTAATGAGTTAATTTTGTGTAATTATTTTAGTTTTTTTTTATCCTACACTGAGTTTTGTTAATGAAGCAGTGTACGTGGATGCAGTGTATTGCTACATTTTTTTCCCCTATAACCCGCATGAGTAAGAGTCAGATAAGTGACTATTCTGATCACAGGTGTCGCTTCCTCCAAGGTTTTCTCCTCAACTGTAGTTGGCAACTATAGAATTTTGATTTTAATTATGTCCAACGACCAATATCTTTTAAGTTGGAGGTTCCTGAAGCCAAATCTCAACAAATGGGGTTCCATGACCTAAAGTGTATCAATTAAGGGGCTCTTTACACGAAAAAGATTGAGAACCACAGTGCTAGCTAGCTAATTCCTGTCTCATTTGGCACATGGTTTTCTGTCAGGAATCCTTTTCCAGCAGATTTTTTTTTTTTTCATTTTAACCCAAATCATGGTCTTTTCCTTCAACCTCTCCAAGCAAGGCTTTTCAGACATTAGCCCTGAGGACAAACTTCTCCCAACAGCTCTCATTTGTGGCCTGATGGACAATTAATTCATCAAATTCAATGCCACATAGCAGCTATTTTCCAAGCTACTGTAGCTGTCATATTTCATGGGATCTGTACACTTTCCATGGGGAACACAGCCGTCAAGACTTCATATGGAAGTGGGCATGGTTTCATCGCCACCACTTCAGGGTATGCTTTGCAACAAGAGGGTTCCTTTGCACTAATATAAGTACCTTATTGCCTGAAGATGTTTCTCAGTTTTGTGAGAATCAAGCCTACTGCCAAGCACTGATTTAATGTCTCTAATTTCCTGCCTTGCGGAACTTGTGACTGTTTTCAAGACACAGCTTTACTGAATGAGAAACAGAGCTTCTTCCAATTTGTAAGAGGAACTGATGTGGAAGATCTCTTCTGAGATACAGCAGTTATCTCCGTAAACCTGCTTCTTGGAACTGGCCCTTGGCGCCTAATGTCTACTAGTCTAAAGCAATTATTTCAAAACAGGAAAAGTCTTGTAAGAGGTCATTGATAACATATTTGACTTGGTTTTCTTTTGATGCTGAAGAAAAACAAAAGACACAGAACCTGTAACATAACATTTCACTTTTGAAAGGCTGTTGCTAACAGACAATTGCTTATGTTGACTCCTGTCAAGAGTGCAACGTTCTCATACCACAGCTGTACTCTAAAGAGGATGGAATTTTTGAGCATCTGTAAAAGCAATGTTACACTCAAGTAGCTGACGTAACAAGAAATGTAAAGCACATTACATGACACATTTACAGGAAAGGACAGCATGCCCTGACACCTGTTATAACAGCTCATCCTTTCCAAACAACCTACTTAAAGGGGACCTATTGTGCTCTTTTTCAGGTTCATACTTGTATTTTCGGTTTCTACTTGAATATGTTCAAATGCTTTAATGTTCAAAAAACACTGTGTGCAAGGGTGACATTCACGTAACAAATGTAACATACAATAGATCTTGTACATTATGCATATAAACTGGGGGCTACCGTTTTAAAAGTATAATGACAGTGTCCCAGTGGCCTTCCAGCCCCTTATCAAAGTCTTTTAACAGGCAGGCTGCCCGTTCCATGTTTAATACGTCCAAGTATTCCTTCAGCCAAGAGTCCCTTGAGAAGCAGGCTGCTTTACGCTCCTTCCAGTTTACGAGTATTAGTCTCTTGGTGGATAGGCAAGCCAGTGTCCATAGGTGCTCAACAGTTACTCCAACATTATTGTCAAACTTCAGGCCCAGCAGGCATACTTTAGGGAAATTGACATTAAAAAACTCTGACATAAGAGATATCACTTCTGACCATAGTGTTTTAACAGATGGACAGTCCCAGAGTAAGTGAAATAGAGAACCTCTGTTGCCACAATCATGCCAGCATAAATCTTGATGTCCGTCATCCATCTTAGATGATCTTACAAGAATGATGTATGTTCTGCACAGAATTTTGTATTGTATGATCCTAAATCTCACACATACGTATTTTGGAGCCGACCTCCAAAATATGTTCCACTGAGAGGAAGTGAAAGATGTTTTAAGATCATGCTCCCAAGCCAGCTGGACAGAAAAATATGTATTAGGGGCAGCTATGGACATTTTGTTACAGATGTCTGAGACCACACCTTTCACCACAGTGGCCTTCTTTAGAAGCTGATCCCACTCCGGACATGAGGCAGGAACCACTCCCTCCTCACATTTCTTATTTAAAATAGAAGATAATTGAGCATATGTTAAGAAGTGTGAGTCCATTGGTCTTCCGAATCTCAGCGTCTCTGCACCGTCATTACAGCTGGGAAATGACTCTGATGGAGTATGAAGGCGCTTTCTACTGTGAATATTCACCAATAAAAGCTTCAAAATCTTCACAGATGTTCCAGCAGGAATGTGATCCCTGATGTTAGCATGTAGCTGTATGTAGCAGTGCATGTAATACCCCCTTTGCACCAAGATTAGGTGGAATTTATATTTCTGCATCAAATTGACGCAGTACCTATGGCGTCGGCTCTGCGTCGATGTAGAGCCTACGCTGTAGCCTATGCCGTAGTCCATAACCTGACATGCACCTCCCCAGAAATGTAACTGTCACGGCGACACAGACCTCCTGTCTATTTTTGTAAGCTGAAACCATTTCCCTCAGTGGAAACAAAACTTTTCTTTACTTTTCTCTACTTTATGGTGGTTACTTCTCTCTATATACTTATTCAGTCTCTTTCAAACTCCGTGCACACTAATTTGGATTGATGTTTGAGCGCTGCTTAGGCAGAGATGGCCGGTATTTTGTAGTGGTGCGTCATTACATCCTGTAAAGGAGCTAAAATTAGCATGTTCACCTGGGTGTTGTGTTTCCCTCAATGCAGATCAGAGCCAGAGCTGATAAATACCCTTGACTACTGCAGAGTCAGTTGACTTGGGTGTTAATGCCGATTGCAACCTTGTCTATTACATTAAAAAGCCAGATGTTCGTGGGAGTTAGCAGGGAAAGGGCTCATTTGAAACACTTGCAGTAGTCCGCTTGGAGCAGACGACCATATAAAGAAATCAGTCATGAGCTGACATCTGCTTGTCAAAAAAAGTTGGAAACAGAACAGTCTGAAGCCTGAGGGGTATTGCTAACAGGGATTACTTTTACATTCGTTTATCTCATTATTTGAAAATCTGGCCACATGTCATATGGACATTAAACATTGTGATAGAAAATAAGGAAAAGCATAACAGGTCCTCTTTAAAGGTGCCCTGCAAGGTTTTCATGTAAACATAAGTTATGTTTACATTTAGTGTTACTTGCCAAAACATGTATCCTTAAGCTCCAACAAGCATATTAAATGCATTTCTGTCCTCATAAAACATTTGCTCGAGCCAAGCATTTAACCATTTCAAGTCCAGCATTGTTTAAATCCATCGGCGGCATATCTTGGTGCTTGTCAATTAGTTGAATAGTGTGCAACCAAGAAAAACAAATCGCCGACCCACTCATAGAAAAACAACTTTATATTGCTACACGAGGTCATAAACTCCACAGGGAACGTTTAATGTATTCATATACGTGTAAATATTGTCTCAGCAGCCATGAGACTGTGTCACTGTTGACCAGAAATTACCCGAAATACATGCACTGTACTTTGGTAAATAACTCAAACACATATGCTATAAAATAATATTTATTACAGCATACTCTCAACATTTAAGTACAGTATAAATGTAATTCAAATCAACAGGGCCAATATTCACATTACATTTTATCTTCATTCTCAAATGACTTCTACATGTCCATAAAGAGAGTCACAAAGCTGCTCAGACCTTCCAGTACACAGTCCCCTTTACATGTAGCTAAAAGCAGTATGATGATGGCATAAATATACATGAGGAGTTATTAAGTGACATACTGCATGATCAGCTTATTTGAGCACTCTTAATACAGCGACAAAGGAAAATATTTTGTCCAAAAGATTTGTATAATACATAAATCTCTTTAGCTTCAGTGTGAGCAAATACCATGTCTGTTTTGTCAGCACAAATGTGGTTTTGAAAGAGGACACATTTGCTCATTAGTTTGATATAGAAAACTCAGAATATGTGAAGTTCCAACACCATGTCGTGGTCAAGAGAGCATAAAAAATGGATTCATCTTGTGCTTGTATCATCAGTATGAGCGCTCACTACTGCCAGTGTTAAAAACTCTTACTCATTTTACAATTCAGAGGACTGCAACGTGACCGTTTTCCCCAAATTACATTACTAAGAATACACAATCCATGTATTGTCTGTCACTGAGTTCTTTCTCCTCATGTTTGACTTTTCAAAGAGCCAGATATAGTGTAATTTTTATTCATTTTTTTTTTACGATGTGTTGCCATCACAAGATCTGTCACGAGTACGTGACTACGGAGTGCTTGCAGCTACCTCTGGCTACAGACGTCCTGACTCTGAGTTTATCAACGAGTATTAGGAACACATTTCTCCTCTCATGTCTCATTATGAGATTCTTCTTTAGCTCTCTTCTTCACAAATTATGTTGATTAAACACATTAGAGGTCCTGAATTTTACCTGAATTATAGTTAATGGAAACAGTGTCTCTGAATAATTTCTACAACCACTACACAGTTAATGAAATGTAATCTCTACTAAAAACATTCAGTTCTTAAAAACATCCAGCTGTACAGGATTTATTTTTCCTTCCTAAAGCTTTTCTAACGGGTTAATTTTGGGAATGTTTTCCTTGGGCAGCTCTTAGAAATAATTATCAGACTAGTTTCCATCTGCAGCAACATCTTTGTAACATGACCACTCACTGATGAAGGTTAAATACTAGGAAATGATAAATGGACACCTCATGTTTGAAGGTTATACAAGCTTCACATGCTCTGTGATATTTTCGTAGAAAAATAGAGGCTACATTGTAAGAGACAGGTTAAGACTTGATACAAAATGGAAACACATCAGCATTGATACTGAACAAAAAAAAAAAAAAAAAAAAAAAAAGAAGTTCTAATAAATGACCTTCTCTGTGTAGCATGATGGAAATCATCTGGTGTTTGTCAGTGTTCTCGGACAACAGCTGGCCTCCACATGACTTAAAGCGGAGATGATTTCCTGATAAAAGATTTGCGCTGAGCGGCTCTCTGCATGACAGTGCGGCCCATTTTGCTCTGGTATGACGTCACCGGGGCACGTGGGTGTCGAGGAGCTCAGCGACAGCATGCAGCTGATTGCTTGGTAATCATCAGCTTTTGGTAGTGTCTACATGCAGAGGCACACTCGTGCATTTTTAAAAAATTACTCAGGGTCACAGTTTCCCTCTATCTCTCCCTGTGAGGTATCACAGCTTCAACAGGTAGCACTTATCAGAGCTGCTAGTCATACGTGAGGCACTAACGCTAGATATAATCATAGGTCTGCAATCTGCATGTAAATAATCCTGTACATAAATCTACATGCAGCTTTAATAAACATTCTTTATAAATGTATTCACCATGTTGGTCCACTGAGAGACTTTCAGTCCTTTACACAAGCCTCAGTGTCGGATTATGAACTGATACATGTTGCCTTCATAAGTTTTCGCACTTGGTATTACAGCCTGAACAAGTACAGCCTTGTTATTTCATTCAGCACTTTGGGTCCGTCCGTCTTTCAGTCTGCTACAAGTCTGGTAGAAGTGACTTCTACCACGCTCCATTTCTCCGTCCTCACTGTGCTCTGATTGGCGGTTTGTTGGCAGTGACAGCGCTGTTTCTCCATGTTGGGAGCTGATGGGAACATGGGTTTGGCAAAGAAAAGGTGTGTGATGTGTGTTTATGAGGAGCTTGTGTATTTCTGACTGGAGCGGGAGCTGGAGCGGTCTAGTCCGTTCCCGTGACAGGAGCCCTTCCAGCGTCCTCCTGAACTCCGATCATCCAGGGAAGATGTTCTGTAGCACCAGCAGCACAGACAAGACTGCGAGACAAGGACACGGGGACACACACACACACACACACACACACACAGTTATTTGCTTCTTCTGTATTTTCCAATTTTCACACATTTTTAGTGCTAGCCGGTGCCCTCTTACCTGGAAGCAGTTTTTAAACTTCTGGCTGACAAAGTAGAGGGCAATTGGGTTAATGCAGGAGTTTAGGGAGGCCATGTTGATGCCGATGTAATCCATCACTAACAGGAAGCTGGTGGGGAAAAGGGCAAAGTTTACGGCAAGGTCCACAGGAAGTCACAGAGCAGAGAACAATGGGCTCTTATGGCATTTGCAGTGGATTTGCGTCGCTTATATGCGTGTCTACCTGAGGAGTTCACAGCGGTTGGGGTCATTTTGGTCGTAGATTGTTTTCTTCAGAATACGGCTGAGATGAAGGGGCAGCCAGCAGAGAGCGAAAATCAACACAAGGCAAAACACTGTCTTCGCTACTTCCCGCCGCTACACACACAGAAGACAAATATTGAAATTACTGAAAGCCTTTGTCTTTACAAGTCTTATGCTTACAGTGGATCTGAAGGAGCACAGCAGTCCTTTGCACGTGTACCTGTTTCATGTGGTCGTTGAGTGCGATGCGCATGCCTTTTTTGCGACTGAGCATCTCGCAGGACATGAGTGTGTAGAAGATTGCTGTGCAGGCCAGTGGGAAGCAGAAATAGAAGCCAAACAGCCACCAGTCTTTAACATCCTGGTAGAACTGGGAAAATGAGAAAGTGTGAGTCAAAAAAAAAGCAACAGCAAATACAGTGTGACTGAAGTTTCTCACAGGTTTAGAATTAAAACGGTGTGGTGTATAATCTTTTCTTTTTGCTCTGAACTTTTGCTCCGAAACACTTACTTTGAAAGCTGTTTTAAAAAAAATCTGTTTCATAATAACACTGTGGAATCCCTGAGAGGCAAGTGAGAAAACAAAAATTGGTGATCCGTTTTTCAAGTCTGATCTAAATTGTTTTCTTTCCTGTGTTTATGTCTTAAAGGTCCAGTGTGTAAGGTTTGGGGGTGGATTAGTGACATCTAGTGGTGAAAAATGCAGATTGCAACCAGCTGAAATTTCTTGTGGTTCGAATTCAGTGTTCATTGTTTAGGACATGCGGCTCTTTAGCCCCTTTTCCTCTAAAACATCACTAACAATGCTACAGTAGCCTTGAGTCTTCCTTGCTAGGCTAGCTGTGGATTCCAAATCCATAAAAGAAACAGTCTCAGGGAAAAATACAGAATTTGATTAGATTTTTTTGCTTTTATCAGCAATGCTGCAAAGTTCAAGTACCAAATAATCAAAAATAGCTCACTGCAGAGGAGCCACCTTGTGCTAAAACATACTAATGAATGCTCATTTAGATCTATTAGTAATGTTGATAGGCCAAAAATGGCTCTTTTGATCGTAAAGGTTGCTGACCCCTGGTTTAGGAGGGGTTTTTTTTTCCAGGAACTGAATGATCTGCAGAGAATTCCTCCTCTCCAAAAACAAACGGACCAGGTGATTAAAACTGGTAAAAAAAACACTGAATAAAGCACTTTCACATGACAAATCAGTGTTTCTCCAATGTTTTTTGGCTCGTCACAGATGGGCTGCCAGCCAACCACCTGCTAATGTACAGTATGATCACCTATAACACAAAAACACAAATGGCCCTATATTCAGCCAGTGTTTGGTTTGTCCATTCTGGGCTACTGTTGTAACATGGTGGACTCTGGTTCTTATTTTCTGGTGACTATACACTGAGGAAAACATACTTATTATTTTATATAACATTTTTGCCAGTATATCCCCCTTCACACTGGACCTTTAAAAACATGTGAAAAGGATTTGTCAGGATCATTTTTTAAGGTGTTTGTTGTTGTATGACTTTTCTCGCACAAGAAGCTGAAGTGTAACACAACTCTATGTTCCACATAGTACTAAACACTTTCATGTTTTAGTTCAAGTGAGTTTTAATTTAAGGTTCATAAATTGTGTGTTAGCAAATCATTACTGTCATGTCTTTTGGCTAAAAATGTGTTTTAATCGGTGTTTGACTGCTGTTAGCATTAGCTATACTGATGTTAACTATTAGCCTGCTAGCTAGCAAGTGAAACATATTGTATTGTTGATCAGCAGCTACAACCTTACTTAAGTTGACTGCATAGCTAACATAAATCTTAACTATAAGTAAATGCAATGTTTCGCCTACTGTAAAATTAGTCATGGAAAAGACTTAATGGGCACTTCATTGCTTATGAGTGGAATGTTTTACCAATAAAGACATATGTGCCTTGTGTTTAGGATGCATGGAGACATTTAAAATCTTCTGGATGAACACTTGAAATAAATCATGAAAAACAATCACCTGATCCAGGCAATTTTTTTCCACTTTGAAATTTTCCCCCAACTTGTTTGTACAGATGATTTCACTTTAACATCAGGAAATTTGGTACAAATATGCTAAATTAGTTTCAGATTTTGTTTTGGTTATGTACAAAGTTATTTTTTGACTTGAAATGTGGTTAAATGAATTAAAGTCATTTCCTCAAAGAAGTCCAAATAGTCCAAGTTCTTCTTAGGGTAATCCACCAGCTTAAGCTGAATTGTGTCTTTTTGCCAAAGACATCAAGCTTAATTTACAATTCATTGATTTAAAATGACACATGAAAAGACATCACGGCTTTATGCATCATTTCCACCATGTCTCGTTCTTCCTCCAGACCCTTGTGGCATAAATAAACTTGAAGTATCCACATATTGGAAATGTCTTTTGTAATTTGTGTCTTGCTGTGCAGCTTTCTTAATGTACCATTAATGTTATGAGTCACATTCAAATGATTAATACAGTGTATATGGATGGTATTATAGTACATTTTTTTGGAAAACTGAATTAGTTGTTGGCAAAGCTTGAAAAAGAAAGGAGAAATCATGATTAAAGAGACACACGAATAGTACCGCAGATGTCCAGACGCTATTTGTATTTAACTTAATATCAGGTGCAGGTTTAACAAAATCCATTATTTCTTAACCTTGCATTTAAAAGACAGATTAGATTAGAATAGATTAGATTAAATTAGATTAGATTAGATTACACAGAACTTTATTTATCCCAAAGGAAGTTCACATCAACATCAAATTACATATTTTTCCGCTCACCTGTAGTGCTATTTATCAGTCTAAACTGTTTCAGTGTGAGTTGCAGAGTGTTGGAGATACTGGCTGTAGAGAGAAATGAAATATAATGGAACACCAAAATAATACATTTGAAAAACTCAACAGCAGTGTCTCTTTTCAGAAATCATGACCTGGTTACTCAAGATAATACACAGACCTTATTTTTAGCAGACAATGTAGGAGCTATTTCCTTTTTATTGATCTACACCTGCCAACAATATCAAAGCAAGCAAAGGGAAGCGTGCATCTACCGCTAGCTCAGCTAGCACCACCAAGCTCGCTTAAGTCACATTTAAGTGAAAGAGGATACCATTAATGTTTACTGTCACAAGCTAGAGCCTCTCATCCATGAGTAGATGTACACTTCCTTCCGTGTGGTGATTTGGTTGGCAGGCTCAGTAATAGTTCCTGCTCACAACAAGGTCTGTGGATTAGCTTGAGTAACCAGATCATGATCTCTGAGGAAACTGCAGTTTTCAAGCATATTTTTTGATGCTTAGAGCACCACAAGCTGAGTGCCATATAGTTATACTGGAGAGAAGGCAGACATCTCTATGGCTGATATCTCCAACACTCGGCACCTCGGACCAAAACAATCTAGACTGATAAACAGCACTACAGGTAAGAGGAAAAAAAGTAGTTTTGATTTTGGGTGAACTGTCCCTTTAATAGAAAGCAATAAATACGTGTGCAGGTCATTCTGACCATATGCATGTTTGAAAACAACAACATAACATGTAATCCTTATTTCTGCAAGATGAAAGTATCCAGGTGCTTGAGTTTATGATGCTGTTAAAATTAAGTGGCTACCTTCATAAAGCTGGTGGTCTGTTCTGGATGCAGCAGACACACACGCAGCTTGTTGCCTCTGTACGGCATCTCCAGCATGTCAAATGCCAGCGCCTCGGGGACTGCGAGCACCACAGCAAGCAGCCAGATCAGAGTCACCTCCACTGCTTTCCACAGAGGGATCCCCATCCCCTTCACCCTGCTCCATGAAGTCACTGCATGGTAGCTTTGCAAACACAGATGTACGCATTAGCTGCTTTCAGCACCAATATTTGTCGTATGTGTGTGTGTAAAGAAGAAATCTACATACCGGTCAATACTGAGAGCACACAGGCTGAGGACGGTGATTCCAACTGAAGCTTTCTGGATGAATGGCAACAGCTTACAGACGTACACGCCAAATGGCCAGTCCTTGGCAATTAGCTGCGGAGAGAAACAATGGGGGAGGCAGACAGAAGAAAGACGTTTGTAGTGAGAGAAATTTAAGAAGTGTCCCTTGTGAACACAAACAGACAGGTTGAGGTTCATGTAGGGGTCCTCATGTCTTCTGTTATTACTGCAGTCAAAGTCAACAATTCCTCCACACTGCTAGTCCTTCTCCCAGGGGTTATAAAATCAGTTCAGCATCAGGACAGCGTCTTTAACAGCAAATCAAGCTACATATTTTATCATTATGGGCTGCTTTGTACTTTTTAGCTTAAAGAAATCTACAGCCATCATCTCTACGCTGTGTCACAAATACCTGAAATGCCTAACCATACTATTAGTCATATTTGCCTGGATAAAATGCAGCGCAACACTCCAGCTTCATTCACTTAAACTAAATCCTATCAGATTTGGGAAATAAAACCAGTTTCACATGTTGTTTTCTGCTTTGTTTTTGTAACTTCTCACTGGCAAACAGGTGTGGTTACAGTGTGGGCTGAACATTTTGGCGGGGACAGCTTTTGCACCCAAGCTCAGCGGATGTTTTAGCGTCACACACACCAGGCAAGTGAGAAAAACAAAGACCAAGTTTTTCTTCAAGTTATCCCCAACTGCTGGCTCGCATCTGCTTTTATTGAGTCTTTTTTTTTTTAGTTTGAATGGTCCCTTGTATTCTCAGTGGATTCTATACTGAACAAGGGAAATAAACAAAACCACACAAAACACTAAATGTAGGGAGAAACCACAACAATATAGAAGTAAATAAACCTCAGCTACACTCATGATGTGACAAACAATGCGTTGGAAATGGCTCACCGGTAACTGGGAAAGTGCAGAGCAGGGAAATTGCTTTAAAGTCATGCTAAATTTGACACACACCAAGCGATGCATAATAAATCCAGTTCATTTGAAGATGTGTGTCTTACCATATGATTCCCAGCAAACAAATAGGCTCAATTCAAAATATGCAACATAATTATCACCTCGGAGAAGACTTTGAACTACAGGTCTGGTAGAGATCATCAGTCACATTTGAGAAACACCAGACTAGAGCTGGACAATTGACGTTATAATTATACTGTAAGAAGAGACTTGATGTTACCTTAGACTTTGTTTGTTGCAACATGGTAAGTGTTGTCTTTTCCTGTTTTTAAAGGCTTCATTAGTTAAGTGATGCCATTTTCTGAACTAATCAGACTGTTCTAGCTGTTCTATTATTTGCCTTTACCCACTTAGTCATTATATACACATTACTGATGATAATATATCAAAAATCTCATTGACTCATTAGCCCTTTTTAAACAGGAGTTGTGCAAATTTGCAGGAAAGCCCAATCAGTCTTCTTTCAGCATTGGCAGTATAAAAACAAAATCGGGGAGTGCGGCAAAATACCGCCTACCTACTTTTGTTGATACAGAATGTGCCTTTTTCAGGGCAATGGGGGGCGTGAGCAAGTAACAAAACGTGTAGCTCAGCATGTGACGTAACCAGTGATGTGGGAGGGAAGCCGCAGCTAGTCAGTCCTTCTGCAATTCTCTCGTAAGTCGGCCCGTTCTTCAGCGTCCCCGTCATCTGACGGTTAATGGCCTCTTCATTTGCGAGGACAAGGAGGGCGCACAATTCTTTGTATTCCCAGTTGCTCATCTTTACAGTGTCTGTCAGGTTTGCGTTTCCCTCTTGCTACTAGCTGCTCGATAATTCCTGCTATCAGCTATTCCCTCTTTATCCACCGCCAGTGAGTCGCACGTCATCAACAGCCCCTCCTGTGGCGGAAGGCCGCCTCGGTCTGTTTAAACTAAAAGGGTTCGATCAATATGTCTACCCTATGAGGTGGAAAATTGGGCACCTCGGATCAACTTGCCAATCCGGCTCTGTGTGTCTAAACGATCGCAGCTTGCTGGCAAAACGGCCCAACATTCGCAGAAAATCTGGCAGTGTAAAAGGGGCTAATGTAGGGTTGCAATGGTATGAGTTTTTCACAGTACGATAATGTTAATTAATATTATCAGTTACAATGAAAAAGAGGTGAACAATTTACAATTTAATTTAATTGTAACCTATAACTTGGAACCATTTTCTCTGTCTGGTTGCATTTTTTTCAATATTGTAAATAAGCAAATGTACAAGGTATGATAACTATCCATTTTCATACCATAGCATATATGCGTATATGGTATGACGCATATACAGTTTCAAACCGCTGCAACCCTAATTCAGTATAAGTATTTTGTAAAAGCACCAATAGTCAACCCTACAATATTATTACAATATTGATATCGAGGTATTTGGTAAAAAAAAAATTGTGATATCTGATTTTCTTTATATCGCTCAGCCCTACCAGACAGACAGATAAACGGACACAGAGGATAAATGTGGTCACCTTGTACACATTGATGGGGATGGCGATAATGATATAAAGCAGGTCCCCCAGAGCCAGGCTGCCGATCAGGACGTTGGGTCCGTTCCTCATACACTTGTTCTTGTATATGATCCGCAGCAGCGTTGAGTTGCCGATGATCCCCACCACAAAGATCAAGCAGGACACGATGGTGTTCACATACTTGAAAGCATGCTTGATCTCTGTGGGCTTGATGCACATGGGAGGGAAGGAGCCCCGCGGACGGGCTGGCTGCAGGGGCGGACGCGGGATGGAGGCATTGTTCTTTGACGGTTCTGAAGCTTCGGGGGCGCTCTGGGTGTCCCGGACGAACCGAGAGGCTCCGACCTCGGCGGCCATCAGGAGACACAGCAGAATGGCGACAGCCCTCATCCTCGTACACACACAGCACGACATTCGCTCACAGAAAGGCACTCAGCAGTCTTAATATACACACTTCAAGGCTCACACACACATGTTCACAGACATCCACACATTGGGCTTTGCTCCGTGCCTGGCGTGGGTCTGAATCAGAGCGTGTTTGTCCTGCAGAGAAAGAAGATAAACTATCAGCGTTCAAACAGTTGCATGTACAGTATATCTCACTATGTATCAGACAGATTGATATCAAGTTTGTAAAGACTTTCACATCTGTAGAGTTACAACCGGTCTTATGTTTGGTGATGAACTAAGGGCAAAGGCATCCGCTGCCTGGGATCAGGCTCAGTTTACTTGAGCCTTTGACTCTTTGTCTGCCTTCATGTAAATGTTCAAAGCAAATCCACAGTCTAAGTGTGGATAACTAGGGCTGATCCAAATCTTATTTCTTAATATTTGAAGCTTCTACAATACCTTGAAAAATATTAATATTCTGTACCATTTTTAGTACCACAGGAAAAACTGACATTGGGTGCATAAAATTATTATTTTTTTTTTTACAAAAAGATAAATATAGCAAGGCTATAAAATGACAACAAAGACTTTTCTTTTCTTGGTTAGTAGCAGAAAACAGCAGAATGACTATAGTTAACACTAACGAAAACACAGCTCAAGAAAGCACAGCTGGTACTGGTGTATCAATACTGTGGTTAAGGAGGACTGAAACAGTTTCAAATATTCAATACAAACAATACAACAATACAAGTCTGTTGTGATATTTTGTGTCATCATCATCACCCTGAAAAAAATCCTCAAGCAAATTGCTCAAATTGAAAGTAATTAAGCCTTTTTTTTTCTTTTTCTTTTTTTTTCTTTTTTTTTTTAATGAATATAACTTTTTTTCCAAACAAAAGTGGAAAAACAACAGGCACATCTTACCCCGTATGAGGGTGGGTGCTGGACCAAAAAAGTTAACATGTAAAAACAAGTAAAGTCCACCCCAAAAAAGCTCCAATCAAGTGTGATTTATTTATAGCATGACGTTTCGAGCCATATCGGCTCTTCCTCAGATGCTTACATCTATAACTTTTTTTCCAACATAAACATGTAGGCAGCCGGCTAATCCAGTAAGAGCATAAAATAATTATGAAATAATAATCATATCCTTAGACTTAAAACAACATTTGACAATGACAATAAAATAAATCAAAACATTTAAAATTGTTTGCCTTTTTAAAAACTCCAAATCTGAACTCTGGTGCAGATGTTCAGTGCGACTGACACCTATTGTGCAAAGGACAGGGGTTGCATCTCTAAATGTTGTTTTTGAAAGGCTAAATGCCATCAATTATGGACTGAAACATGATATTTTGTTAGATAAATAGGAATTTTGGAAATAAATACAAGTATCTCTTTCCAATAAATTTGAACTTTACAGCCGTCTGGAGCACGGTTGCAGCTGCATACTCGTTTCAAGGTTTACTGTGGTATTAACACTGATGATTATTATACATCTTCTTACCTATGGTATTGAAAGAGAGTGAAACGGACAGAGAAGCTCACCTTTATTTTTATTTTTTTCAAAAGGGAGTTTTTTACACATAGCCTACTTCCATTTAAAAATGGTTTCAAGTTTCAGTTATTTCAGTTTTTAATTATAATAAAGCATTGTTCCAATAAAAGAAACATTTGAAGGTCATTGTACCTGATAATAATAGTTTTAAACCATATACTGTTAGAGTTATTTTTAAACATTTACACCATTGCAACCCTAGAATAAATAGACATGAAAAGAAAAGGCTGCGCAACATGTGAATGCTGATTTAGAATTGAAATGTCAATGCCATGAATGAAGCTTTGAAGCTTCAAACTCTTCAGCACAGCCCTATTGAAAACACAGTCATTGGTTGTGAAACAAAAGGTGCAAAATTCATGTTGATTCTGATATTTCTAAAATTCCATTAAATATAATAAGAGTGTATGTGTACACAATGTATGTCATTACAGCACAGACCATTTCTGTGTCATGGAAAACTAAAATAAAGGAGAGGGGTGAAATGAACAGACAGAGAGGAGAGCATGAAACAAAACAGACAAATGGAGTGGTGATAACTGAGGTTATAGGTTACATGAGGAACAGCAGTTCTGTGTGTCGAATGTGTGTGACATAGAAACTTTCTGTCTCTCACAGAGGACCCTTGCTCAGCTCTGAGCCTCTCAAGCATCATGAGTACCCCCCAGAATGCCTCGGGGCATCTCTCTGGATAAATGGGCTGATTGACGATGGAGGCAATAACTGAAGAGACACGCTATCAGGGCGCATAATCTCACACACATGCACAATCTCTCCATCTGTGCGCAGATGTGCAAACCTTTTGACACCATGGTTTGGGAAGGCAAAGGCTTTGTGGACAAATGTTTTACTTTTTTAATGAATTCAGAACATGCTTACATTTAGAGGATTTCATGCATCACCGCTTCCATACCGTACAAACACACACACGCACACACACGCACGCACACACACACACACACACACACACACACACACATACTCAAACACAACTGGCATTCATAACTGCGTTCGGCTCAAAAACACAGAGGCTTGTTCTGTTCACACACACACAAAGACACAAAGTCACATGGATGAACTTACAGTTCATATCAGTTTTGAAAAATTTGTCCTCACATCCGAATAATGCCTTTATGTTGTATAATGTGGAACCTCATTAGGCCCTATCAGAGCAGGACTGTCTAATCTAATTGGAAAGATGAGTTTTAATCAGGCTGATCCTCTTAACCTCACAGATACGACTTAACAAACCATCTCCCACCTTTAGCTCTGCTGGCTTCACTTCTTAGAAGGAAAGTGACGGAAAGTTGGCAAGCAGCAGGGTGAAAGTGGAAGGGGAATTAACGGTCATGTGTGTTTGTGTGTAAGAGGAGAGGCTGGGAAGAGGAGCATGAGAAATGAGAGAAAGGTGTTCAAAAAGTGCATCAAAAAGAAAAGAAAAAAAACTCCACAGGAACAGATTGGCAAGAAAAGAGGCAAAGATTAAGATGAATGAGCTACTGCACCGTTTAGAAGAACAATGGGAGGAAAAAGGAAAGCACAGGAAAAGTCCGAAGAGGAGAGAGAGTGAGAGCTGATGCCCAAGAGGCCAAACAATGACTGTAGTGAAGTGACTTCTATTCAAATGGAAAAATTGATGTCCAGTATTTAGTAGGAAAAAAAAGTGACTTTGATCCTGAACTTGCTGCTCACTGCTCGATAAATTGATGGAGTGCAACACCATAAAAAACACTTCGATTTTTTCTGCAGCTGTCTGCACCAAAGTTGAACACATTCGTGCATCTGTTTAGTTGCACTGGTAGAAGTACTTAGATCCTGTTAAGTAAAAGTACCAATGCCAGATTGTTCAACATGTACTACATTACAAGTCCTCTATTTAAAATCATACCCAAGTACAGAAACCTAACTTAAACTACTATTAATATTACAGTTCAGCAGTTTACTCCAGTGGCTCCAAACCTCTGGGTCCCTTCAAAGGATCACAAGATAAATCTGAGAGGTCCTGCGATTTTTCTCTTGTTGTTTCATTCCCTGTGAAATATGGTATGAATTAACCTCTTTGGAGCTTTAAACTTCTCACATAATTTCATTCAAACAGTAAATGAAACCATATGAGTAGTTTAGCAGGAAAACGTCTCTTTGGTGAAGCTGATAACGACTTATAGACATCTGAAACAAGACAGCGGGCCCCAACTACAAACTGAGTGTGAATGGTTACAGGCCAGAGAGGCTGGAAAGCACATGTTTTAACTTTAAGAATATAATGTAATTGTTAAGTATCTTCGAAGCAAAACCATGATCCGAAAAGCAACTACAGCTGTAGGGTAAAAACTACAATATTTCTCTCTGAAATATAGTGTAGTAGAAGTGTAAAGTAATATTCACGTAAAGTACAATTACCTCAAAATTGTGATACAAGTACAGCGCTTGAGTAGATAAGTGATACAGAAATATGACTCAGACTATGATCCAGGACACAACTGCACAAACAACTGTAAAATCTACTGCAATCAGCGAGTCCTGCACATGAAGCTTGTGGTGTTTTTGGTGAAAATGAGTCACAGAGGTGTTAATTCAACTCTGTGGTCATTTTTGAGCCTGTAGCTTTTTTGGTGTTGTATTGACTTTGCAAAGTGTTCCTGTTATTTTGTCCTCCCTCCGTCTCCAGTTTGGAATAACAGGAACACCATATGGTCAAAACAGGAATGCTGCATTTTAACGCAAACACAGACACACATGCCATCACAGTGTTGTTTATTAAGATAGGAAATTAGTTTCAGCTCCAATTATTTCAAATATACGGTTGTAAGTTTATAGCCTCATTTTCAATTCTTTGCGAAGGTGTGAAATATTGTTTTCCTGCCAGGTTCCTAGAGTTTAGTTGTCTCTGCTGAGAAGAGAGCTAATAAATCCAGTCTATATAACATGACAGGTCAGTTAATTGGACTTTGTTACATTCTTTTGATTTAAATATGTTATTGTTGAGGCAACAATACACACTCCCATCATGCCCATATATCACGCTGCATGACGCCAACACATAAACTGCACGTAGCAGCAGATTGTGAAATCAAAAAAGCAAACTGTGTGACCGCTATGGATACATCAGCACTATCAGACTGTGATAATTCAAGTTGCAACACAGCGGGCCTTTACTTTCATCTGCATAACAGCATGAAACTGATATTGCCACATTATGAGAACATCTCTGAGGCCTTCCAGTCTCACACGTCGACTTTTAATAAGTAATAAATCACTCAACGGGTCCAGAAGAAAGGACAAAATAAGTTTTAATGGAAGTAAAAGTGAAAGGGTAACACTTTGTAGTAATGCTGCAAATCATATGAAAGCTTAACTAATGCATGACTCATGATGATTTTATGCATGAATTAATGCAGCATGTATCATAAATTTCTGCTCACCACTAACAGATGATTAAGTCACTATGACTTCATGTGATTAAAAAGTACTTAAAGGATCTTGAATTAAGGAGTGTTAATTCACAGTTACTTCATATATTAAATGATGTGCGACCACATTTGCTGGGTAGAAAAGTTCATTTCAGGCCCATGCATTTGCTCAGCCTCTCTGTAGCAGAGCAGTACCTCCTCTCATAGAAATATGGAGCTTTTTTAGTGCATTACTTCTTTCAGTAACAAACAAATATAAGAAGAATTAAAATAAACTCATGTTACACCCTCTGGGTTGTGGCATGTGGCATAAATACTATGCGGTCATGCAGAAACATGTAAATGACCAGTGTGAAAACTAAAAGAACAGATATTGTTCTGCTTTCAGAGAGGTTGAGCAAATGTATGGGTAAGGTATTGAATAATGTATGAAGTAAATGTGTATTAACACTCCTTATCAGATTATTTGTTAAGTGTGCACTAATCACATAAAGTGGAAGTGACTTGATCATGTGAGGGTCCAAGGACAGAGAGCCCTCTGAGGCAAATTGAGATTTGTGATTTTCGGTTATATAAATAAGACTGAATTCAACTGACTAATTTGTTAATGGTGAGCAACAGAAGCTCATTATATATACTCACTTAATTTATACAATACATCATCATGGGTCATGCATCACTTGACAATATTTGTACCATTATTATTAAGTGTTAGCGATGAAATACTTCGGTGAGTAACAAAACAAAACATGCAAACCTATAATTCTGCTGAAAATGTAAAATGGTTCACGAAGTCTGAAGGACACCAGTTTATGAAATCATCAGTCCTATAATTAAACTGACTAAATTCACAGACAGGAATTCACATTCACACGACAAAGGTAAACTACAATAAGACAGAGAGCAACGCCTTTCATCCAAAATAAAAGTTTTCCAAAGTGCGCAACTACAGCTCAGAAGTCATCCAAAGAGGCGCAGTATTTAGTCATGTGGCTCCAGGCTCCTTTTGCGCAAAGTGCACTGAAACCACTCCTTTGCGTCTTACAGTTAAACTCCGTGATTTATCACATCAAGGTCGATTAAACTTACCGCGGTGTTATGGTGTGGTCAAGACCAAAGTTTCCCGGATCAATATTCCAGCAGAGTTCCACAGACTGGCCCGACGCTTAACGAGTAATTAGGGTTTCTTCAGTGAGTTCCAGCAGTGAAAGTTCGCCGTGTGTCCAGTTCGGATCCTCCGCTCCCCGCTCCTTCTGCGCTCTGACGCACCGCCGGACGTTGCAGGCTTATATAGCCGCGAGCCTGGAGGCTGCAGAGACAACCAATCATATTACAGACACGAGCATCCTTCCCTCTCTGCAGTCAAGACGCGACTAACGCGCACGCATTAACTTTTATACTTTTCCTTAACATGCGCAACGCCTCATCGGTTTCACAGTTTCCAGCCCTGAAACAACAATTAAAGACTTCTTTTGATTGAGGGGCTGATGCCGTGTAAATAGTGTAGCTGTACACTAGAGATGAA
Organism: Epinephelus lanceolatus; assembly: GCF_041903045.1. Lineage (NCBI taxonomy): Eukaryota > Metazoa > Chordata > Actinopteri > Perciformes > Serranidae > Epinephelus > Epinephelus lanceolatus. The sequence continues at coordinate 14,429,130 of NC_135740.1, forward strand.
AGAGGACTTGTTTTCTATGATTTGCTGTAAACTTCAATAGAGGTCTGCTGTCATGGGAATGGTTCAGCCTCCAGGGTCCACACCCCCCCTAACGATCACTTCAAAACACAAGATACACAAACTGCCTGACATCTGCCTCCTGCACACACTCACCAAGATGACTCAGTTGCTTAGGACATGTGATTTTTTTCCACTGACAAACATTTTTCAACACATTTATAACTATATACACTGGTGTAGATTTTTTGGGCACGGGACACAGGTCCACCTCCACTGCATATGTTCTCCCAAAGAAAAACATGGAAGAAGCAGAGGATTTATTTGTAATACCTTTACACCATAAACTAATGAAGAACAGGCACAAATTGGTGCATAATTCACCAGAATGCAGAATGTTTCATGCTTAAAATGTTCTTGTAGGACACTTTAACCCCTCATGTCATATGTGTCCCCCCAACGGTAAAGTGAACCCTTCACCCTTGTTACTTTTGTAACCATAATTACTCAACACATTATATTTTTGGGTTATTTTTATTACTTAAATGGGAACATTATTAATATTTAAGCAATAATAGATTCAGCATTATTGAGTTACTGGTAAATTATTATTTCATTGTCATTCATAGTAGTTTGTATATTGTTTCATTTGTATTTTCATGTGCGGCGTTCAAGTGGAGTCATTGTGTTCCCTTGGTTGTGAGCTAATTGGATCCTGCCTGCCCTTGTTTTGTGGGGACAGGAGTGAGTGCCTCGTGCATAACAGTGTAGAGAAGTCTCTGTACCCCTAAGTTGGGATGTGTTAGTACTGTCCTGCCATGTTGGTAAAAAGGAAATGAAGACAAAGAAACAAATGTTGTAGCCCGCTTATTACCCACAGGCCGGGAGGACTTTGCTGAAAAGGATTTTACTTGCAAAAACGTATTATGACTGATCCAACAATATAAAATAATTGATAGACCTCGTGGCAGCACGGTGGAGCAGTGGTTAGCATTGTCGCCTCACAGCCAGAGGGTTCTTGGTTCAAACCTAGGGTGGGGGGCTTGAAGTGCAGGGTTTGAACCCCTGTTCGGCCCTAAATTGACCGTAGGTGTGTCTGTCTCTAAGTGTCAGCACTGTGATAGTCTGGCTCTCGTCCAATGTCAGCTGGGATATGCTCCAGCACCTCTGTGACCCCCAACAGGATAAGCGGTTACGGAAAATGAATGACTGATAGACCTCGCAGATTGTATATCACCTACAACAATAAATCCTTCAGTTGAAGAAGGGACTGTTTTTTTTCTTATTTTTAGGTTCCCCATCATTTGTCTAGCAGCAGAGCTAACAATGACATCTGCCGTTGACTGCTGAAGTACATGTCCACGGGATCTGTCATTCGCACGCTTCCCATTTATTGTCCTTGTAAACAGCTGTGCAATGCATTCTGGTTGTGCAGCATTGCATTTGGAGACACAGGGCATCCGCTCCACATTTTTATAAAGTTGAATTTAGGCTACAAGTCAGCGACGTCCAGTGTGACTCACCACCTCTGAAAACTCCTAAAAAACTTTAACCATTGTTGAGACAGATTGAGCAACTTTTTTCTCATCTTAGATATTTTAAAAAAAACATTTTTACGAGCTATTCTTGTAACACAAGAAAAATATGCCAAATGAGCCACCATGTTGATCTGGTTTGAAATCTGGGAGCAGACAGCCAACGTGCCAGGTGGCACGGCCATCAAGCGTCCAATGCCAGGAAGCAGCGCAACCAGTTTGTGTCTGTAAACTCCCCTGTGGATATGCTTACATGTAGCTGTAGATGGCCCGTTTGTCCTTTTCGTTGTCAGTGTTATTGCAAATTTTTTAACTTTCACACTCGTTATCACAGACAGATACTATCTGTCTGCAGAGAGTATTTGAGCGTGTGTGTGTGTGTGTGTACATGTTGTTTTGCACGTTTCCTTTCACATGCTCAAAACAACTCACAGTGTTTCATTTCTCAGTGCTTGTGACACTCACCTGCACATGTGCAAACAAAGACCCCAAACACACCAAAAACAGGAGCTGCCTCTTCAATGTCCCAACCCCTCAGACCATCACCATCACCATCACCACACACACACACACACACACACACACACACACACCAAACAAAGGACCTTTCTGTGAAGTCTGTTTAATGACACCCATCCCCTGCTCTATTTTTGGAGGTGACTATTCCTGGTGCATCATTATTGTCATTACCACAGTCTCATATGATTAAATCATTAACAGACATTATCACCATTATACACATGGTTACACGCATTAGGCCCCAACTCAATACTGCATTGCAATGCACCCATGCGTGTGTGTGTGTGTGTGTGTGTGTGTGTGTGTGTGTGTGTGGAGAGGACATGCTGTTGGCCCTGCTGCTCCCTAGTCTACGTGGCCTTGGCAGAGGGACACAGTTGGATAGTTATGTACGGTAATCATCTTTCTGACCTGTAAACACTCTTCATCCTCTGTAACAGGAAACATGCTCTCTTTGAACATTACAGCATGTCCTTATCACGTCTGAATGTGAGGAAGAGGTTCTTTTTTAACTCAAAATGTGTAAGAAACAAAGGCTGGCAGACAGAAACAAACTGTGAGACATGAATCCTTTTTGTATCTTTTAATTAAGCTAACCACTGAGGAACGAGCAGGGCTCCATCTTAAGGCTAATGTGCAGTGGGAGGACCCCAATAAACATTCCCAGGGCAGGGGGGCTTGTTTCTGCACCATCCTGGGACATATAGATGTCGTCCTCAAACTTGTAAAGAGTTTGCTTGATATCAGACAGCAGCCCTGTCTCCTAGAAATTACGTTTGTACAACCAATTTGAAATAGCAAATACTGTTTGTGAGGGAAACAAAATAAGGAGCGAATATATTTCATGTTAACTTAATGTAAAAATGGCAAACTGTAAAAATGTTGACAGTGAATGTATAAGCAAAATGCTAACTGGCAACGTATTTCATGTTTTCCACCAGAAAAGGCAATCTTGCAAAACACTGTCCACCTGTAGTGACTACAGCATTATTTTCTCTCATAACCGTTTTTTATTACAGTTTTTCCCAGATCATGAAGCCATCTGCAAAATCACAGACACATTTTCCGAAGCTATAAACACTATTCACCTGTTTCCACATGTTCATAGCACCCTGTGTTCATTCAGCAAACACATGCTCTCAATATGATAAACTCAAGTCATCACAGCCTAAACTCAAATATCACGCCTTTCTCCAGGTGCAAACACTGAGCCTCAAATTGTTAACACAACAATCAAAATTGCACTGGTTCAAAAATAAGGCCGAAAAGTATGTTCATGTGCTTTGGAACAGCAATGCCAAATTTGCAAAACAACAGAGAGGAAGAGGACAACAACAACAAAGATAAGTAATGTCAGACTTTGTTCCACTCCAGTTCATCATGTGTTCATACTTGAGACTACTATGAGAGAAGCGAAACAGCCAGTGAAACTCAACCTAAGCTGTTGGATGGTTACGTCTACTGTCTGTGCTTTCAGAGGGGAAAACAGGTCATTTACCTTGTTGTTACTGTGACACGTGATGTTGTCATGGATTTAGACTGAACTCTCAGTGTGGTTTGTACCACTGTAATTGATGGTCAAATGTCAGAGACTGAGAGGCAGTCATCTATTAGAATGAGGCAGAGACTTCCCTGGTGAATACGGTGATTGCCAATAATACCATCTGTTTGAAGACCGGAGGCCTGTACTACAAAGCAGGAACTGAAGTTGGCATGGTAATTTTAAGAGTAACCCAGGATTTTCAGTACTACAAAGCTGGTTCTCTTTTTACTGAGAGAAATCTGCTCATCAGCGAACCTGCTCCGGAGCAGGATGACTTCAGAGGATCGGATTGCAACCTGTCAACACCCCGACCACTGACCAATCAGATCACTAAAAAAAAAAAAAAGATAGAGGGAATCCAGACATGGAAAAAGTCTGGAGGGCAAGGTTAGAAAGAGTAGCTTGTATATTTTTATAGATCAGCAGAATCATTGTTCTAGCTTTCTGTTTCCACTTTCTTATTTCAACAAGCTTTTTAAAACAGACCTCCCAAGTAATACGATATGATAACTGGAAATAAAAACAATGGTTGTCTTATATTAGTAAAATAACCCACACACTGTTAACTGGCTTCTGTGATTATAAATACAACATTTCAGTCAGATAGATTTCATCAGTCATTTACTAATTTTCCACTTTTTACCTCAGCGGCAGAAACAGTCCGGCATCACTTCTAAAGTGTTTTACGTGACAGTAGTTCTCTTCATCATCATCCACTTAAAAAGCAACAAATACTCACTCTGTACACAAGTCTTAATACCTATATGCATTTCATGTTTTTCTAATTTGCTTGAACACATCCACATCCATTCGGAAGTTACATTTTCAAAACAGTTCACACAGAGGCAAAAACTGAAAGTCTCTGGCTAAGATGACACATCCTATTTGCAAATTGCTTTCACACCCACAAAATATTTAACACATGCAACAACAGCATTATATATATTATATATATATATTTCCAGCAAACAACACAACTTTGGGGCAAATCAGTATATTCTCTTGATCAGTCACAGTGGACAAAATACAAGATGAAGATGAAGGTGATTTTACCAGAGATAACAAACCCTGCTGCACTTTGTTGAGCTGCCCAATTAAAATATGTAAAACAGACGTTTTCTAAGAAAGTTTTCTGCACTCACTGACCCTATTACATTTATCATTCATTTGTACGTGCCTTTGGCCTCTTTGATCCATGCTTGCAAATAGCAACACAGGTGGTATCTGTTACAGATGGGTAAGGACTAATTGAGTGCTGATTGAGGAGTTGTGCAAAGGTTTTTCACAGGGGTGAAATTAGGCAAGTACACCAATCAGCCAAAACATTAAAACCACTAACAGGCGAAGTGAATAACTTTGATTATTTTTTTCCAATGCATTGTTCTGCTGGGAAACCTTTGGTTTTGGCATTCATGTGGATACCACCTAACATGTTCCACCCACTCAAACACCGTTGCAGACCAAGTACCCCCCCCATGGCAGCAGTGCTCCCCAATGGCAGTGGCCCCCCAGAAGAATAATGCACCATGCCACACTGCAAACATTGCTCAGGAATGACACAAGGAATGTGACAAAGACCTCAAAGTGTCAACCTGGCCTCCAAATTCCCCAAATACCAATCTGAATGAGAATCTGTGGCACGTGCCATTAACCCACCTCACAACCCACTGGACTAAGTGGATCTGCTGCCAACACACTGGTGCCAGACACCGCAGGACACTCCCAGAGATCCTGTGTCCATGCCTCGACAGGTCAGAGCCAAGCCCAATCCAAGGAGGCCACACCTTGGATTAGGGGTACATCTGGGGTACCGGCACATCACAAGAATCCTTGAGCAGACTGGGACCTGGGAAATTTAGAAGCCAGGTCAACACCTTGAGCTTTTTGTCACGCTCCACATGCCATTTCTAAACAGTTTTTGTAGTGTGGCATGCTGCTTTTTTCTGCTGGGGGGCCACTGCCATTGGGGAGTACTGTTGCCAGGTACTTGGTCTGCAACGGTGTATGAGTGGGTGGAACATGTCAGGTGGCATCCACATGAATGCCAGAGCCAAAGGTTTCAAAATAATAATAACTAGTCCATACCCATTGGTAGCTTTGTCACCTTCTACCTATGCCAATCCTCAGTGCCTATGTGCAGTTTCACATAGACTGACTGCGTCAGAGAGTAGAAAAACGTGGGACAGACAGAATGACTGACTGACAGAATGACACACTGGCAGTTTCCTAGATTATGTACAGCATACCATACCATGACTTAGTCATACCAAAAATTAGAAGAAAAAACAACAACATTTGGCCACAGGGGGGAGCCACAGCGATCAGTTGCACTTTAGCCATTTTTAAGCATTTTTCTGTTGTTATAGCACCACCCAGTTGCCAATTAGAGTTCTAGTGCCCCCATTTTGTTTGATGGGGTCAATAATGGAGGGGTCCCCTCAGATTATGTGTGGTCATATGCTTACAAAGTTGCGTGGTGATCAGTGAAACCCTTGAGATGTTATACACCTTTATGTGATGAGCCACGCCCTCCGCAATATTCATTGCCTTGTAGAAGCTCAGTTTTAGTAAGTTTTCCAACTTTTGCCAAGAAGGAACTTTAGATATTGGTCCCTAGATTATGTTCACCGAGTTTCATGCAGATCGGTCAAACTTCCTAGGATAAGATTGATTTTTGTGTGTTTTTCGAAAAATTCAAAATGGCGGAAATCTATATAAACGGAAGTTATGGGTTCTTGAGGCAAATTTGTTCTTCAAATCTTGCATGTGTTCAATTTCAATCGGTTGCTATAGCGCCCTCCTCTGGCCAATTGATGTAATATTGCTTCATTCACATCCTCCCATGACCCTCTACCACTGTGCCAAATTTCACATGGATTGACCAAGTCAGTGAGGAGAAAAACATGGAACAGAGACACAGACAGACACACCCACAGACAGAGTGTTCGTCATTATATAGTAAGATAATAATGGAACAAAATAATCAAAGTTATTCACTTCACCTGTCAGTAGTTGGAATGTTTTGGCTGAACGGTGTACTTTCTATCAGATGTAAATCCATATTTTCCTTTTGTTTAACAGAGTTAATCTAATAGAGTTTGGGGTCTTTGTATGAGATCTATGTTTGCTGTTTTGAAAAAGGGTGTAAAAATGTATAAAACCAATGAAAAAGAAGAGTTCTGCTGTGCTAGAAAGGTGATGATAACAATCAACTGTATCTCAGTTTCATTAAGCATGTCTTAGGGATTGAGAAAAACTGTATTCTTGTGTGCAGGTCTTTCTGTGCTCATGAACTGACATTGACATGAAAGACCTGTAGTACATTTATTATGATACAGCTTTTTTACTGCCTTCTGTCTTCACCAGTGAAACAATAAAAAAAGTCACCAAAACTCAAAATTGTTTATTGTACAGCATCAGTTTCTTCTGTGTATTTCTTTTTAGGTAGACTGCAACAGCCATATACTATGTTTTGACCTCTCATGTCTATACTGTTCAACCTCAGACATGTTGAACACTGTGAGTAAAAATAAAATAAACATAAAGTCAATCAAAGGAAACGTATGGGTGGAAGCTCTGTTTTCTCTCCTTGCTGCCTCCGGCACACATGAAACTCCTTTTCCTTGAGCCCCTCTGCCATGGCCTCTCACTCTCCTTACATGCCTCTGGCTTCTTTGATGCATGCTGCAAATAGCAACACAGAGGTGGCATATGTTATAGACAGATAAGGACTGAATGTTGGCTGAAGAGATGTGCAAAGCAGTTTCACACAGGTGCATTAGAGAATTATGTCAGGTGTGACTGGATGTTTTCCTTTCGCTTCACACAGTTTATCTGACAGATTTTTGGGTCTTTCTATGAGATCTGTGTAAACAGGTTTGAAAAAGGGTGTGAAAGTTTTGTAAAAGACTTCTACTGTGCGAAGAAGGTGATGATGAAGATCAGGTGGAGCCCAGTTTCTTTACATGTGTCTTAGCGATTGATAAAAAACTGTAAAACCTCTGCAAATTATTATTGTTTTTTTTTTTACCATTCATTGACTCTTCCTTACATGATTTGTCAGTATTATATTGCAAAGGTCATTAGCATAGTATTCCCGTATAAACTGTCAGCGGTATACAGTATATTACAATACTGTTTTGAATTTCTGTCACCAGAAATGTAAAAGAAAGAGTTATCTAGACAGTCGGTTTCAAATGATCTCTCTGAAAACGTTGAACAGTTTTCTAATTGGTTGCTCCAGTGTGTAACAGTCATGTAGTCTGTGTTTTTGGTAGTGTGTGTGTGTGTGTGTGTGTGTGTGTGTGTGTGTGTGTGTCTATGTGTCAGCCCTGTGATAGTCTGGCAGCCTGTCCAGGGTGTGCCCTGCCTCTCACCCAATGTCAGCTGGGACAGGCTCCAGCACCCCTGCAACCCCTAACAGCATAAGCGGTTACTGAAGATGAATGAATGAATGTAAGTAAAATGCTTTTGTTGCTCAAACCTAACCACAGAGTCTGGATGTGAACCTTGGATTCTGGTGTCACAGTCCTGCACTTTATATGTCCAGCATCCACCACCTCTCTGCAATTCCGGCCCAGTACATAAATGTAGTGTTTTGTTAACTTAAAGTCTCTGAATGTCTAATCCAGGCTGTGATCATGTTGTCACTACAACAGGCATTGTAGACTAAAACACAGATGTATCATAAATGTGGCACAGAAGGAACACAAAGGCTTAATTCTTCTCCGGTTTGACAAGAGCAAGGTTTATTACCAAAAGACAGGCAGGGTTCGGTACACAGAACTGAAAACAGGATCATGACAAGATGTATTTAACAGGAATCGGTACTCTGTAGTACCGACGTAAGTCGATCTGTACAATAAAGTTTAGTACCCAGCCCTACAGGAGACCAATGTATCTGCCTGAATCTGACAATATTTTAATTCCATACCGATGCATTCTCATTCCGACATACTTGTTTTGCTGGGAATGTAAGAGTGAAGCAAAGTTAAACAAACTGATGTAATACAGCCTCCATGGCAGCATCTATCTTGCCTAAAGCAGGCGCCATTGTAGTTACTCATTGACAATGCTTGACAAAGGCCCACCCGTGGCACTGATTGGCTGATTGTTAGTCCCCAAGGGCACTCATTGTATCGATTGATGTTTCAACATAGAATCTGCTGTTTGACGTCATGATACCAGACAAATCAGTCAATTTGTGGAGTGTGCGGATTCAAAGGTCTGGACCCAGGCAAGTAAAGAGTCTCTGTGTCTAACACCCCCCCTGCTCGTAATGTTGTTATGTAATGTAATGATGTTTTTTTCTGAAAAAGTTCACTTTACCACAATGTTTCTATCAATTCATTTGTCCCTCTGTAACTTACCCATTAGAACTATTTATGCTGGGAACCGCACAACCACACACTTTATTCTCCCTCTTGGTTGTGATGTGATAAATCAAGTTTCAATGCACCATACCCTTCTGTCAGACAGGACACCATTTACGTCACAGAAAGAATCTTTCTTGTCTCATTATCTTCTGTTGGCATCAGCTCGACCTCTTGAACTTTTGAGTTTCTTTGTATTGAGGAGAAAAAATCACACACTGTGCAAATGCAGTTATTGCATGTTTTGTGCATCACTTTGTAAACATTTCTTCCACACATTCCTCCTGACATATATGGCATGTTTTCACAAGTTGGGGTCTTTGAAAGAATTTAAAAATAAATATCTGTGGGTTTGAACAATGCTCAATCACACATTGGCTTTGAACAACTGACACGCTACTTGTTACATGAGAGTTTCAAACATAAGGATTTACTTACAGTAGGGTCAGACTACAAGACACCAAAATAAAACCAAAAAAATAAGAGCCCCAAACATGTGAAAACCCTGCAGGTCCAATTGTGCATTCTCTTCATGTAAACAACATTCTCGGAACCCATCGGCTGTATTCGGCATCTGACTTCCGGTAGACAGCGATACAGCCTCTAGGGGCAGACCCCTGATTTTCTGACATTCCGGTTTGATTTGGGCGGAGGAGGCAAATTTCCGTAAGTAAATATGCTGAACCATCGTGATGGATTCAGAGTTTGCAGTGACGCAAATTATGTTCTGCCTCGTTAGTTCACCACATGGACCGTTTATCCTGGCAACAACGGCAGCCGGCTCAAACGTGAATATCACGCGGACCACAAACAGCCTACAACCGGAAACCAGGGCTCTTCCGCTCTTTTTCTTCCAGAGGCAAGATCTCCGGGGTTTGCCTATAGACTTTACATTCACTGAATGTAGAGTCTGTATATAGAGACTATGTAAACGATACCATGCTTATCCATACGGTGAAAAAGTTCCCAGGACTTTTAAGAGGATTAAAAAACGTTAAAACCCACCGTAGACAGTCATCAGACATCAAGCTAAAAACAAGACCGTTATTCTTAGTCTGAATCTATGAAAAACATCTATGACTGTTCGGCAAAGGAGTCTGAAGTCCTTTAAAAGCCATAGCCAGCCTGATGATATGGATCATGGAAGAAAATTCAAGAAATCACAGACACACCAGGTTGGTCATGTCTGCTGATGTAGGCCAGTAATTCATGCTAAATCAGGCACTCAAGGTTTAAGCATAACCTTTAACATAAATCATCTGAGGCTGAGCAGCACCAGCAGTTGAATGTTTCCTACTGAGTCTGGAAACAAGTGTAAGGAATTATGTCTGTCAGCTGTAGATCTAAAACTTATGTCTGAAATTAATAACTTCCAGCAGCCCATTAAAGCAATGCTTCACCCACAAAACGATCATTTGTATATCAATTACTCACACTGTGTTATGTTGAGTTGTGAAGGAAATTTCAAACATTTTTCTCACATGCCCCTGTGGTCAACGAAGAATCCAAAAACTGAAGAGAACTGTGGGACTGTATTTAACAATAGTAAAACTATATCAAAACATCTGTTTACAAACTCTCACACAACTCCCAAGTATACTCCAAGTCTCATTACCCACATCCGCATAAACAGTCTCATGTACACAAACAGAGTTCAAATGCATGTGCTTGCCCAGGCACGTGGCTCGTATTCACGGTCACCATTTTTGGATTATTTGTTCACCTTAAAGGTGAGCAAGAGAAATAGATTTTTCTTCATGAATTTAACGCAACACACTTTGAGGCAGCACCTGTTAGGTGGATTAGGTGGTAGCTGCATTGTCTGGCTACAAAAACACTATATCCTCCTGAGACCCTGCGTCCTCATATGATGACATCATGTTTTGGGTTTACTTGACCTTATACTTCATTCTGTTTAACTTAGACCTATTGGCCTTGTTTGTGGACACTTTTTTGTCCCATCTAGTGGCCCTGGCAGAGCGCTGAGAGGACGATCAAACTTGACTAAAATAAAAGTCTGTATATTGATAAGGCAACAATTGACCAGTTTCATCAACAGTAACAAGCTGAGACACTGTTAATTAGGAAGTACTTGTTTGAGGACATTGGGATTTTATTATCATTGACAATGTTAGTTTTTTTTGTACTTATCAGGTCTCAAGAGGATATCTGTGCCTGATAGTAGCAAATGTAAGGAGATACACAGGTCAGGTAAAACTCAAAGATTCATCCTAGCAAGAAAGACCAATGCTTTGATAGCAAGAAACATGACCATCGCCTACTGGCCTTATGCTAGCCCACCCATTTTTTTCTCTTCTGATTCTGACACAATTCTATTCATGCTTCTGGTTTAGCCCTAGCAGTGCTACCTGGTGCTGTAAACAATAAATGAACTTTTGGAACATTCTGCAGCTATACAGCAGTGGTCAGATGGTTTTACCGTACCACATCCATCAGCCAACAATGCCTGTGAGGACGACATAAAGAAAATGGCCTAAAATCACATATAAGAACATTTTAAATTACTTTGTAGTGTCTCTTGCTTCAGCGAGGTGACTATGTTGCCAAATCTTCCTTTGTTTTTTAATGCCAAGAAAGGAAATGTTTTTACACCTATTAAACGGAAAAATGCATCCATGTGCCCTCTGAATTCAAGTATCTGTCTTTAACCAAACAAAGACTAGCTTAATTGCCTTGTTAACACATCGTGAAAGAAATTCAAACTCAGCAGAAACCAAACAAACTCACCAAAACTGTTTCAGTTAGTCATTCCACTATTCTACCAAATACCAACTTCTGAATTACTTTCTTAATTCAGTTAGATGTGAAAATATGTGGCAGTATATGCTCTTTATCCCTGCTGTCTCTCTCTGCCTCTCCACTGCCTGCTGAGCAGCGGCTTGCCCAACACTAAAGGTTTGTGAGACCTTTTGTCTCTCCACTTAGACATTTTTAGTCTATGATTTTGCAGTTTTTTTGCTGTACTGCACAATTACATGCACAATACTGTACCAACACATTATCATCCTAACGCATCAAATATTGCTGTTTTTTTTTCATGCACACATATGATACACTAGGTATCCTCCTGCGTCTGTTGTTGATATTCCAGGACACCATGTCAATTTACGCTTGTTCCATGCATTGTGTCTTTTCAAAATAAACGTACAACATTGGTAAGACACTTCGTATTTAAGTTTATTTCCTTGTGCAACAAAAGCACATGGTTAGGTTTAGAAAAATCTATCGACCTCTACTCTTACCCGCCCTACAGGGATGTTTCAGCTCCCTACGTAACATTGCTACCAGCAGCGTTTCAAACTAGAGCTGTCTAGTGTCCCAGTGGCGTATCATATTGCTGCGACAGGTGCCTTTTTACATTTTACATGGAAATCACTGACAAAACAGGGGTATTTGACTACTTGGGAATAACAACACGCTGCTAAAACAGCTGAGAAGAGGTGCTTGCTGTGTGCTGGCCAGTTGGCTTACAAAATCACATGTTGACAGTGTTTCTGTGATGTACTCTCACTGCCAGTGTTAAGGTGTAAATAGTTACATGGATAACTGTGTAATTAGATTACAGTTACTAATGAAAATGTTGGTGACTTAAAATAGGTTACATTGTTCTTTTCGGTAAAAAGTGCGTATGTAGAATTTAACATTTATTCTGTTGCTTTGCATCTTTTCGTTGTACAGGAATGCATTCTTCTGGCAGAGCCTATTTCCTGAGAATTTTCAGCTTTATCACCCGGTTTTAAACATTTGTTAGAAAAGTAATCAAAATGTAATCAAATGTAATAAAAAATTAAGCAGTTAAAATAGTTATATGACTTCATACATTTTTTACAGGGTAATTACATTTTAAAAGTAACCTTTAACATTGCTCACTGCCAGAAGGGGTTGACAACGGTCCGCACCAGAGAGTCGAAATTTGGCCACAATGATGCTTAAACCAAACCCAGGTTCCACTGAAATCTTGTTGCAACATGTTGTTACACCACAGCTACTCTGCAACAGTTATGAAAATGTTGGCGCAAATTTCTAAATAGTCGTTTTTTGGATACATTGATCACATATTAGGAAACCAACAAAGCAAGAAAACACAGCCAAAGCCTGTTTATGCTTAAAAAAATTTTTTTAGCAAACAAAGAAAGTAGGTAATTGCATTTCCAATCTAAACCAGAAGTAAGATTATAAGATTATGCAGAATGTATAAGTGCCCTTAGTCAATGGGTCAGTGGGTTCATGATTCTTGTGGTAGAACTTTGAAAACCAAGGGATCAGCACAGCGGGGAATAGCTAGATAATTCATTGGTCTCATGCAATGGTGCAATGAAATGCACAAGCTCACAACAGAGAATAATTACTGTACGTTTCTCCTGATTCAGTCGTTGACTTTAACAACACAAGACTGTATGTAGAATGAAGAGAAATATTTGTAAAGGCATTCAAAAAAACCCCTCTCCATCTGCTCCATCACTTCCCAAACCAACACTAGCCCCTTGCTCTGCGCGCACACACACACACACACACACACAGAGCACCTTGCAGCTGTCTGGATGTTTTCTACATGCATCTGATATCCCATTGGACCAGAGCCTTGAGGTCAATAATGTGTGTACCAGGTTTATGTTTGTGTTATTCTATATGTCTGACTCTCTGACTCTCAAAGCCAAACACAACTGCTCTACATACGTTGTTCATACAGTTCATACAAACTCACCCTCATATATTTGAGCACTTTAATTTTGGAAAAATATGCTCAGCAAATGAGAAAAAACCCATTCAGTCTTACTGAAAGGACAGCATTGTGAGCAAATTTTTATTGATTATATAAAACATGCATAAAGAGCAAAAATAGAGGAACAATTTCACAAGACAAATATAACAGACAACCCCCTCCCAGGGCAACACTCATGCAGTTATAGAAGCTCCTTTCACAGCCGTAACTAAAACATTTACATTCTTTTGTTTTGCACTATGTTTTCTTGCAACAGACTGCTCAATGCAGAGAATACCCAGAGGAGTAAGTAACCACTCTCGTCTCTGTAACAAATGCAGGGCCTGCCAACATAGAGAAATCATCTCTTTGGTTGCTGTTAGGCCAGCCAGTCAGACTCGTCATTGTTGAAGTGTAAGTTTCAATAAATAATCATCATTCAACAATAAAACCAATGGGGAGCATGTTACAGAGCTTTCCAGATTCTCTGGCAGATGTGAAGAGAGACGGTTCCCAACATCTAAAAACGTTTGGTCTTTCCCAAACATATGCAATAATGTTCCAGAAGCTCCCTGAGACTGAAGCGTGCAATTTAGGGATTGTCTGGCTTTCATCAGAAATAATTTGTGAGGTGTGCTGTTATATCTAAAAACGAATGCCTCATCTGATGATTTGGGTTTCTTAAAGTAACTGATATATTGGACCAGACTTTGACCCAATTAATACCTGTGTAAACTCATTGTACACCCTTTTTCCATATTTTGACAGTTGACATTAGTGTAAGAGTTGCCATTATTAGCAGGGAGTTTAATTTGGAGACCAGACCTCAAGTACCTAAACTTAAACTACGTAATATGTGCAGTGGCTATTCTTGCCTCTAGGGGATTCCATAAGCACATTGGACAGATCGGATCTGGAAATAAAAGAAAAATTAAGCTGTGGGTAAAATCAACTGCTGTTGTATTTCCTGAAAAGTACGAAGAAAGTAATCTTTTGTAGTATCTACAACTGTATATTTCCCCTGCTCAGTCCAATGAGGAAAGGAAATGGGCCCTCCTCCCTGTAGTAAATCACAGTTGTGGAATAATGAAGGGTGCTGATGAAATTTTGGATTGATTGTGGTGTGATTGCTCACCAGGTGCCAAACTGCAATTAACTGGGAGATGACTGGACCAAACCTATAACTACAATCTTATAGTGGAATGTTTGAATACACAAAGTCTTGCTTAAAGTAACATTACTTTCTCCTCTATGGGATGCCAGGTCACTAAAAAAGCTTAAGTTCAACCAAGAATGGAGGGTCTGAAGAATACAGGCCCAGGAATAACACTTAAAATTTGGGAGATTCTGCCCACCTTTGCATTTCTCTCAATGTAAGGTAGAACATTTGATACGAGGGTGTTTGACTTTCTAAATAAATTTAGAGACTAATGTGTGCAATCTAATCTAATGCCCACTGGAGATGACAGAGAGATCATAGTGTTTCATAAGTTTATGTGAGAAAGAACATTCATTTTAATCACTAAGAATCGTGAGCATACCAAGTTTGGGATTTTAACCCATCTCTCCAGATAATCTGCAAATTTCTTTAAAAAGCTGAAGAAGGTAAGGTACCAACTGAGGAGTATTACCAAGATAAAGCAAGATGTCATTCGCATTTAAAGAAATATGATGATCTGTATTCTGTACAGTTATAAGATCATGCGACAGACAAATAGCCTGTGCCAGTGGTTCTAAAGCTGGGGCAAACAAAGAAGACAAATGCCACAGCCTTGGAGACTGGCCCTAGATACTTTGAACTGCCTTGAACCATAGCTGTAGGACTAGAATAAAGAACCTGAATAAATGCAGTGAAATGTTCCCCAAACCTCTTGTGCCTTAGAACCTCCCACAAATATTGTAGTGCTGGAAAGCTTTCTCTGCATCTCATGACAGAACAGCAGCTGGTGTGGCAATATTTAGGGTGGCCCCAATTATCAGCGGTAAATGACAAATGTTATTCTGTCTGGTCGTGGTGGACTAGAGAAGTCATATGGGGCTTCAGGTGGCATGAAAGTACCTTTGTATACACATTTATATCTGAGTTCAACAAAGACAGGGGCCAATGATGTGCATAGTTCAAGGGATCATTTTTGAGCAGTAAGGAGATTATTGCAGTATTGAACTCCCCAGACAAGGAGCCCTTCAGGATTGCAAATTGAATCATGTCCAGAATTAACTGATCTAATTGGATCAGAAGTATTCATACTTTGTGATGTCTCATTTAATTCAGTCAGAGTAATGGGAGCATCAGGTGATGGCCTAGCCACAGGATCCAACTGAGGCAACTGGAGGTTGTGAAGAAAAATCAGTAAAAGTATAATTTAGTAGAGGGATCAGAGTTTATAGAGCCATCTCTTAATCTATGGCAAATATATTAGAAAAGTATTCATCAATATGAAGTTTGTGAGGAAGTAGGTGGGTAAGGTGGGCACTCTGAAAATAGTGGTTAGAGCGAGCTCTGTGAATGCAAAGTTCAGTACATCTTCTTTCAACAAACTTTCTCACTTGGGGAAACCTAGGGAGAGCTGTCAACATGTGTTTATGCTTCTAAATGTCACAGTTTGACCTCTGATGCAGTAATTGTACCTAAGGAAGATTTATTTAGACCTTCTAAGACATCTAAGACATGAACATTTTATCATATAGGAGTGTGGTATTAAAGTGCCAACAGGCTGCTCAAGTTATTTCTATCCTTATAGAGGCCTTGCAAATCACTGCTTTATGATCAGATAAAGCAAAAGGCATATACCCTATATTATAGATAATTGCAAAAATATTCTTGGAGGCAAAAATAAATTGTATTTGTTTTATGCCTTGTAGAGTATAAGAAATAATCTCTGGCAGTGAGATTGACAGAACGCCAGATATCCACAGCAACAATTTCCTCAGCCCATTGTCGCAAAGCTGAAGTGGCCAACTGTTGTTCTCTTGCCTGAATTTGACCGGTCATATCCAGCACATGATCCCATATTGCATTAAAATTGCCACAAATAACTAAATGGAAATCTGACAAATCTAATAACATATGACTTTTCACATCCCCAACTGAACTCAACTTTGTGAACTGCAGGTTATGATTCAACACATTCTCATCCCAACTTGTCAAATATTGTTTGATCAGTGGCCTGGCACGTCCATATATGTCGCGTTAGGTATCCTCCTGTGTCTCTAGTTGATGTTCTGGGACACCGTGTCAATTCATGCTTGTTATATGCATTGTGTCATTTCAAAATACACTGCCATTTTCACAGGAACTGTCCAGTTTCTGCTTGTGAGATGCATACACTCTTTTTCAAAATAAATGTACAATGTTGGTAAAACCCCTTGTATTTACATTTATTTCCTCACGCAGCAAAAGTACGTGGTTAGGTTCCGAAAATAACATCAAGGTCAACATTCAGACAAGAAGTAAACAGTGGGCTCCTGGGTGAATGTCCGGGGTTTGTTGGACGGCTCCTTATATTGCCTTGTTACCAGTGGGATTTCAAACTGACGTTGTCTGGTGATGTTATAAACTTATGCCGCCCAGTGATGTATCATACCGCTTCAAAAGGTGCAGTGTCAGTTTTAAACTGGCAGCTGTTAAAACTGATGCCATCCAGCAGTGTTATGAACTGACGTCGCCTGGTGGCTGCGAAAGGTGCCTTTTTGCGTCAGTGTGTGATGCCAAAACCACTGACCAAGCAGACAACTTCAATAACCATGAAAACAGCCTGGCCAAGGAATGGCTTCATCAGAAGAATGAACTGAGGTCTGCTGTTCCTGTTTGGGCTCAGCTGCATCAAATCAACTCACCAACAATGAGGAACTCTTACACTGCCAGCTCCCTGCACTCTCCAGAATGTGCAGGGAGCTGGCAGTGTAAGAGTTCCTCACACTGCCAGCTCCCTGCACTCTCCAGAATGTGCTCTTTTTCTGTAAGCGGCAGGTCTTCTTCCAAGGATTTCCTCAATCTGTGCTCCGCTGTGAGGAGGAATGTAGCATCTTTACTTGTGATCTTTTTGGACAATGATTTCATACTGCATGACTGAACATAATGTTCTGTTCTAATGTACCGAATATTTCAAAGCTTCGAGGTGTCATTCATAGTGTTAGACAATGTAATAGATGTATAGATGTAATCATTTCCAAAATTTACATGTATTCATCTAACAAAGTATTCTGTTTCAGTCTATATTTGCTGGTGTTTAGCCTTTCATAAACAACAATCTAACAGCATCACAAATGTATTTATTAAAAAAGGTGATTTAATAAACAAAATACCAACTCTTTTAGGCTACTTTATTCACGTTAAGGATTTATTTTTCCTTTTAGGGTGCTTGCATCATACAGTCAAAGCTCCATTCAAAAACCTCAAAAGAAGCTTTAAATAACAATAATATTTACAATAAAGACATTGGGCTTTGCAGACCGGGCAGCGCACCTGTGCTTCGCCAACTGGGTGTGGCCAGGAGGATTTTGTAAGTTTGGCACACTGTGCGCATTGGCGCAGTTACTCCTCTTTCCTACCTCCGTCCCTCCTACCGGCGCAAGTCGGAAAGAGGGAGGAGAGAAGGCGTGGAGTGGGTTTTACACACATCACACCAATCAAATGAGCCCCTCTCATCGCCCTTAAATGCGCCGCGCGAAGGTGTAATGAGAGTTTACTCAATTCGCCATGGCAGAAGAGAGCAGCAGCATCAGACAGCCAAACTCCTCCCAGGAGGAAACTTTTGTTTTGGTCCGGGAGGTCTGCTCGCAGTGTCCGAATATACGTAACTGCGAGCAGACCTCCACGGGCTGATGATGCAAAGGTAGCCTGGGAGGAGGTCACCACAATTGTAAATCAATGTTGTGTTTCTCTTGTGTGTGCGCGCTCTCTCTCTCTTTCTCTCGCAGTCTCACTCTGTTTCTTTTCTTTTGACTTTTCTAAGATGACAGATGCTGAATATATACTCCCTATCTGATGCTGTGGCTGTTTGTGGTTGGCTGAGAGGATGTGAACTCATTAGTTTGCAGCTGTGTTAATCAAATCAGGGTGGGTTTCCATTACGCGTGCCAAACGTGCCAAACGGTGCCAATCCCCTTTGATCTGACATCAGATGTGACGGGACAGTCGGTACAGAGATACATTTATGTGTTGATTGCAGATAGTTGTATTGAATAGTGGTTTTGTGGCTATTTATTTCATTGTTAATCTGCCTGATATTCTGGAAACCTGCCTGTGAGGTTTTGGTGACATGTGCGCACTGTCCGCTGGTCAGCCAAACTTCGGCTTACACCAGCTGTGCTCCCCCTGCGCTGACAGTAGACCTGGTTTCAGATGGCGAGCTTTTAGCGCACCTTTTGGCACGAAACTGTCACTGCGCCAAGCTGGATCTGTCGACACCTCCCCCTGCTGCGCCGCCACACCCATCTCAGCGCACCTCAGTCTGCCAAACTACCAAACTGAGCGCGCTTCGGGTTGCGCTGCTCGAAACTAGCTCTGTGCGGGGTTCGCCACCCTGCGCCACCTGCGCTGCGCCGGGAAACTAGAGCCGATTGAGTATGGCCTTAGTTCTAATACTAATTCCGACCTATCCTGACTTTGTCTCCTGGTAATACACATCTACAGTGGTAACGCAGCTGTTCCAAGCTCAATGGAAAGAATGCTGCAGCTGGACCATATACTCTAAATGTATCTCCCCCATCTGTGATGTCTCAAGAGGAAGTGGATGCCCTCCCCTGAAGAGTTTTTCCAGAAACATGTTTTTGTAGTTCCTCTACAGGATGGAAACAAAGGTCTGTATTCTGGGTATTTTCTTTTTACTGTAACTCAAAGGTGGACAGTGGAGAAGTGACTGAAAAAAAGAGGGGAAACAACATAAAACCAATGCCCCTCGCTGGGAATTAAACTAGGGACATTGCGATCACAGCATATGGTTTATGTCTTAATCAAGGCCACCACAAACCCCTGTGTGGCTACTTTTAAGTATCCTACAGTGTTCCCATGAAATGTTTATATTGTGAATTGACCATTTTGCAAGATTTAGTTGCAAGAAATGTTAAAACTAGCACTGAGGCATTGAGAATTCCCTTCCCAGCAAGTAGTCTGTAAATAGAATAGATAAGTGCTCCGGATACATCCTTACATTTTTCAAATGTGTAAGCTGGAACACATACGTGACCACTTCAATGCCAGGAAATACATCTCTTGCCACAGAATGGACTAAATAATGAAACATTATCGACACAGTTAAGATGAAGAAAAGGTCTGGGGATACAGCAGGACTTCCAGTGCCTATAAACCCTCAAGTACTGGCAGAAGAATCATCTCTAGGGAGGAAACCACTCATGTTTTGGCTTGATGGAAATAAAGGAGAATTTGCGTAATGAGGTGAAATAGGTGGAGTTTGGAGTCCATGGGAACAATGCCAAAACAGGCTACTGGAAATGAAAGCAGCTTTGTTAGTCCTGCAGAACTTCAAGCCATGGACAAGATGCAAACAACTGGACCGTGGTGGCTTATCAACAAGCAGGCTTCAAACAACCCTTGATGTTAACAGCTAATTAAGAGCCTGTTTTTGGTCCATTTTGTCAGGATGGTCGAAATTCCAGTCCCTCCCAGCTGACATGTCAAGTCCACACTTGTTCTGTACGTGCCCCTCTCCACTCCTCATCCACGGTCCAACACGCTGTGGTACACATGGACTCATCTGTCACCCAATACTGGGAAGCACTGTACCAAGAAGATGACATGATGGACACGGTGCCTGGTGAAGAGCAGGCTCTCAAGGATTAGATCCTGAGAGAAACAGGTTGGTGCCTGTAGGATTATTGGATGCTCTGCTCATGATGAACGTGCAAAGTTGTTTTGTTTTGGAAAGTGGTGCCAGGAAAGAGGAGTCACTCAGCTTTCTTTATGAGGGATCTTGCTGTTTCCACTGTCCAACCTTATGCATGAGTCAGTTTTTGTCAAATGGAGTCTAGGAAAAGATCATCTGTTGCCATATTGCGTCACCTTTGTGTAAACTACTGAAACAATGGTGAGAAGTTTGTTTTTTAACCCCCAGACCAGCTGTGCTCTGTTTGGTTGGTAGGTTAGGTTGCTTATATCCTGATATAGTCTGTAGCATGGTTATCTGTTTTGTAGGATGGTAAAGCTCTTAACCATGCACTCTAACTTGTGTGAACTACACATGTTTGGTGTGTAGCCAAGCAGATGACATTGGTTAGGCCTGTGTCTTACAACATTACTGACTTCCTTTTGTTTGCTTTGCAGCTGGGATAGGTGTTAGGTGGAGAGTGATGTCTCACCCAGAGCTAACCTAACACACAGCCCAACACCATGTTGTTGTTTCAGTGTTTTATTACCAAATACCAAAACAAAAACTACAATACCAACACTAATACCAAAACACAACAACAGAAGAAAACATACAGAATCAGGGGCTAAAACAATCATGGTAAATCATGGCACTTATTAAAAGTGACAACTCTGTGAAAAAATATTTGGGTTTAAAGTATTTTTAAACACATCAAGAGAAGGTCAAGTTTCAGAGTTTAGGATGCCTTACAGCCATAGACTGTTTAGAGTAGGCTAATGGATGTAGCCACTGTGACTTCACCAACTGGTTTGTGGACTCCCGATTTGAAGCCTTTGGCATTTGGTCCATTGCCATCTTGGGTTTCTGGAGCCAGAAGTGACCATATTCAGAAAAGAGGGTTGTGCTAACCCTAATGCTAGCTCCTAGCTTCCTTAGCACAGCACATTTAAAGCTATGGTTCACTGTGATAATGCTTCCGCAAATTTTGGCAAGCGAAAAACTGTCTCAAAACAATTAAAACTAAATGTACTTACTGGGAACACTGAGCATCCGATTCTGTAGAGGGTCTTTTTACAACCAAAGTGCTAAAAAAGTATTTTCCAAGCGACCAAAACATCATAATTAACTTTCATGAGCTGAAAATACGCTAAAATTGTGACAGCTACATCTTTTTCTATACTCTGTGGATCTGGAGTTATGGTGGTTACGACTTGTCTATTGCAATTGACTTAGACTTGGAGTCAGCCTCAAGTGGCCATTTGAGGAAGTGCAGTTTTAGGCACTTCTGTGTTGGCTTCATTTTTCAGCTGGTTGCAGCTCAGTCCAATCTTGTGTGGTGTTAAAGGAAAAGGCAGATTTACCCAACTCTGTTCTGGTGGCTGGGACCATGAGAACATTTTTTTCTGATGATCTAGTGTGTCTAGCTACTGTAGTTTTACGTCAGTAAATTGGATATGTACTGTAGAGCTTTCGCAATAAAATGAACATGGGTTTTCTCCTTGAACACAATGAAGTCCATTATAAGGCTTCCTCCTGAGCCATGATGGAGAGCTCGCTGGTCATCCTAGTCATTCTGGGATATGGTCCAGCCCTAATCCCCTGCAGAAAATGAATAAATTGAGAGATGGATTAACCTATCATTCTCTTACTGGATTTGAAGTTGATCCTTGGGGCTACCATTCAAAAAAGCTTGAAAACAAAAGACAAAAGGACTAACAGGATTAGAGGATGAGTTGAGCAAGAGATCATAAGCCTGTCTAAGAAAACACCATAAATGCTCTAATCATTTTTCCAGTTGTCCTGCCTGCTATTTGAGAGAAGAATACCATTGTACTTGGCAGCAGGCTGAAAAGCAGTGGGGAGTATTGTAGAGGAAACCTTTGCATAGTTTTTGGATGTGTGAAAATTGTTTGGCTAGGTGCCAACAAGGGACTTCTGGAATTTATCTTTAGGTGAACACTTGAAAGCATTAAATTCTGTGATTGACGTGAGTTCAGTGTTGTGTTTTTTTGTCAAGTAAGGAAAACTGCATTTCCAAGATCCATTGCACGTTATACTAACAATTATTTAGATTACTCAGTCCAAGGGGATTTCCCAATGATATCATAGAAACAGTTTGTAATGAATATGTTGCACATTCTCATGAATAAGATGTTTACCAGAAAACTACAGTTTAGAATAACTCAATAATGTTTTACAGTTGGTATGGAGCAAAGTGACATCTGGTAGCGATTTCTCCCCTTGTTCAGTCTGCAGTTTATCATTGTATGGATATATAGGTGTCTGCTTATGTATGTGTGTGTGTGTGTGTGTGTCCTCTGGGATTATTATGGAAGATGGTGCTGAAAACAAGAAAACTAATGTTGACATTCCCACTCCCCTGCCCTGCTCTTGCAGGTTTTTCTTCAATTGTGATGGTCACAAAGCAACAATGAACCCTGCTCAAGTCCAACCCAAGATGGCCAGAAGGAGCATGTCAAATACAGTACATCCATTCATTATCTGTAACTGCTTATCCTTTACAGGATTGTGGGAGGCTGGAGCAGATCCCTGCTGACATTAGGCGAGAAGCAGGGTACACCCTGGACAGGTCGCCAGATCATCACAGGGCCAACTTGTCAACCATTCACACTCACACCTGAGGGTGATTTAAGAATCAACAATTAATGTTATCCTCATGTCTTTGGATTGTGGGAGGTAGTCAGAGAACACCTATGGGGAGAACACGCAAATTCCACACAGAAGGGCCCCAGCCAGCCAGCTGGTTCAAACCTGGAGCCTTCTTGCTTCAAATACTCTGAAACATATAGTTCACTTACATAGTTTTTGTTAATCCCTCCTTTATACCTACATAATATACCCTCTTTAATATGCCCTCTTGTCCTGTAGCGTATGCATATATAGGTAGGGGTGTAAGGGTACACAGAAGTCACAGGTCATACGCCTGTTTAGGAGTCACGGTTTGGTGCAAGTTCGGCATAGTGGGGGGAAAGCCAGTGTGCAAGCATACATTTTAATGTATTTATTCTGAATAGACAGTAGTGCAGGTGTGACAGATACGATCCTCTTGCTGGGGACTGAGGTAGCATTTTTCCCACTGACATTGCACTTACTTTGGCAAACTATTTTCATTACAGAAACTTGTAACAATTCAAGCTCTTCTGTATTACACTGTAAGAACACTGAACAAACACTTTTCTAAAAAGCAACGAGTCACGAGAGGCTATAAAACTGAGAAGTCTTTTTTTTTTGCTTATGAAAATGAAAACACAAAATAAATTGAAAAATACAAATCAAAACCTGTGCATTGGGAGGAATGCTACAATTAGGCAATTTGGCTAGATGCCAATATAAATGCCTATCACAACCTGCTTTTGCACCAAAGGCTGCTTGAAGGTAAGATAAGGAGTTGGGCTCAATTAGTTTTTTGTCCCATCCCAGTGAACGGCCCATCTGGGTGATGGTGTGAAATGTGCATTAGTATGTTGAATATGTTTCAACACACCATCCCTGCTTATAAACAACTCTCTCTTCATTGCTGTGGCTGACCTGTGTTTCAATTGCACTCGCCATATCGTGACCATAGACCTCATTGTTGTGACTCACATGCCAAGTAGTTTGTCGTGCTAACCTCAGCACATGCTGTTGACAGTGTACAGCTAGTTTTCAGGCAGAGCTCACGCTTGGTTCCACATTACATGGATTAATCTACATACTGTGTATTTTGCATGCAACTGCTTGCACTAAATTGTGACCCATAAATTGTGATGGTGTGACATGAATGAACAAACCGTTTCAGCCCAATTTGTAGGTCATATTTCAGCCATAACTACAGGAGCTCTGTTGGGTAACATACATACTATAAGGGCCTCTTTGTACGTGAGGGCATGAAAGACGCTGGTGACCATGAGGACACCAAGATACAACTAATAGTATACAGTTGCCATGCATGGACACTCACAGTATGACCATCACTCTTTCCACCCTTGTCTGCTATAATTTTTTTTAAAAAATCCATTCATCCTTGGTGGATGCTGTGTGTGGCTTGTGGTGCAGGGAGAAGGTGACCTCACAATGTATGATGGTTTCTGTCTTTGTGGTGGTTGTTTGACAGTTTTTTTCCCTGAGCAGTTCTGTGAAAAGCCCAAAGAGACTTCCAACATATCAACACCAAACACATACACATGCCTCATATCCCCTTCCACAGTGGGACAATTCCCACCCGCCCTGCCCGGTTCTACCCTGGGAACAGGAACAGTGACTCCCTGCTGACATCAACAACTGGGAGACCTGCTGCACACATCTGGTTTATTATTGGACAAGCGACATTTGCAAGGAGCACAATGCTAGTGTCAGGGCAAAGGGTTTTCCCCCCTGTTTAGCCACAATATGAAAATAAATGACAGTTAGTGTCAGAGTCAGGATAGGTGGGTACTTCCTTTATTCCTCTGTGCAGGAAACTGCTGATACAGAAAGACAGCAAAACGGATGGACAAAGGGAGATAAATTCATGGGACTGTGTGTTCTGCCATTCCTTGAAATTTAGTGTTGCATAGTCATATTTTAGTACTTTTCATTTATTGTATTTCCTACTTGCTGTGCATTATTGTTGTTGGGTATCATCCATGCAAAGATATCATTGTCTGACTGTTCATCTCTTCATTCTTCAGCACTTACCCTTAAAGTCAAAGGTCAATGGTCGCTGGCAAAGAGGGAGTAAGAGTCTGAGAGGGCGAGACAGAGACAGACAGAAAAAAAGGAGACTGGAAATGGATAAGACTCCAAAGTGAAACAGAAAAACACACATTGCCATGTCAACCAGTATTCATGTGAGCAAACAGTCAACTGGCCGTGGTGCAGGTGCCGTAAGCAATTCTGTCTGCTGTATTCCCTCGACCGAAGAATTCACGCTGATCCACAGCTGACAAAACGTCCTCATGTGCTTTCCATATTACTATTTTGCTTCCAGCCCTAGAGAACCCAGAAACTTGAATCATGAGTTCACTGGTTTGAGTCAGTTATATACTGCACTCTGCTGTCTGATAAAATAACAGGAGGAGGCTGAACGGCACATTGTGTTTGCCAGTTTTCTGTCAATCCATTTTCTTCTGTCAGTGTCTGCTGTTACGTGCGCTGGAAAATCTGACAATATGAAAACTGAAAACATGTTTTTGGATAATCAAACCCAGCTGAGGCGGCTTGCTTCAAAATTCCTGAAGTGCAAATGACTTCACCAAATTGATCTGTAAATCACAAACACTGATATAAAGAGCCATGACTGTATTTTGTAGATTAGAGTAGATTATTTTATGAATCATATCTTGAGTTTTGGGATATTCATTTCAGTCATCTATTTCCTCACTGACAGGGGAATTCCAGCATTTTTCAACCCGGGTTAAAATAGCCACCTCCATTGCAGAGAACAGCATATATCAGGGCCAGCAGCATAAGGCTCCTGAAACTTTCCAAACAAACTTAAATTTGACATCAAAGGCTTCTCTCCTCGTCCATGGCCTGTAGGTCTGTGTCTCGCTCTGGGTTGCTGCTTGTGTTTTCAGTCTCCTTCAAGTCCTGGTAGGTGGAGATTGTAGTGTTCAGTCCATCCAGAAAACACTGGATGTCAGCCGTTCTCATTTCATCCCTCACTTAATTATTTGTTGGCTCTCCCTTTTGCACTGCGTTTCTTTTTGATTGGTTTGGTTTACTTACACTAATCTTTTTTTGTTTTAAACACCATACACTTTCATACATCCACACACTAACACTACTGTCCTACTTATCATGTCATTTAATTAATGTATTTTGTTGTAAACTCTGTAAATGAATCTAATTGTTGACCTTCCCCTTACAACTGTGTGCATTTCCTTTCTTTTGTCATGGCCCAAGAACGAGGTTGTGATAATGTGCAGCAATAACAAACACCATATATTGTTTCATATCATAATTCTGCTTAAACAGAAGTAAACACTTGTTACAAAAATGAGTGGTTTTTGCTATCACTTACCACACAGAGACATGATCACTTAGTCTAGCCTGCTTCTGTCTCTTCTCACAGTTAATTTGCTGCCTTTCCGCCTTAGTTCCTCATTTGATTCAGCTCCAACTCTCCCGTCGTTAGCTACACACACGGAGAGTAATTGCTTCAATCAATAGCTAATCCAGTCGTCTACATTCAGTGTCGACTTTCATTTGGTCTCAGAGACAAATGTTTTAAGGAGGCTTTCATTGCCTGCCCCAGTACACATTGTTTCATGAGTCATGTTTCACGAATCTCTCCAATGGAGGTGAGCACACAACATTAGCGTGATGACCCACCTAAGAAATATTACCAAAATTAAATCAGCTGTGTCTTTTCCTGACCAAAAAATCATGCCTTTGTCCTCCCGTGCTTGACTACTGTAATTCACTGTTTACATGCCTCACTAAATCTTCAGTGGCTTGGCTTCAACGAGTGCAGAATGCTGCTGCTCCAATTTTTACTGAGCAAATGGTAGACTGCATTTCATCCCAATTCGTGACTCCTCCCATTGGTTGCCAGTGACCTTTAGGATTCATTTTAACATTCCTTTAATAACTTTTGAGTCTCAAAATGGTTTGACCCCCCAGTGATAAAGCTGAGCCTCTGACACCCTGCGCTTGAAGCTGTGACCTTAGACCCTCAGGCCTTACTAGTCATCCATAGGGCAAGGCTGGTAACCACAGGTGCCCGGGCCTTTGCCATCAGGGCCCAGAGAAGAGATCAGGCTTGCCAGAAAATTACCTGTTTTTCATTGCTTAAAACATATTTTTATGGAAATCTTTTCTTTTCAATGCCTGATTTGTACTTTTGCGATTTTTAACTTCTATGTTTTATTTATTTTGTTATGTTTTTGATTCTGTGCACTCTATTTTTCTTGGCTCTTAACATTGTTTTGATTATTATGACAGTATTTTTTTTTCTCATTTTTTGATTTAATGTACTTTGTGAAGCACTTTGTAGCCTTGCTTAGATAAGTGCTACAAATAAAGATATTATTATTGTCATTATTAAGCTACTTCAGCATGAAGGGGTTACGCTGCACCTTCTGTGGCTATGTGTGTAGACTCCAAAGCTAGGCCATAGTTGACTGGGCTACAGCCACATATCACCACTTAAGGCCCGTTTCCACTGAAGAAGTTCCTGGTACCATTTGGGGGGCAGGAACTACCACAGGAACGTCCTCTCACTTGGCCCTCTCAACCGCCGTGTCTCCACTGAGAGAGCGGAGTAGGAGGAAGGTTCCTGTAAAGTTACCGGGCTCTGGATGTGACGTAATTGTTGCGCGACCATTTTGACTGGGGCGACGTAGTGGTGTAGGGATGCTGTTAGCTGTTAGCCGATAGCGGTGTCTGTAATAACTCACTAAACTCACAAAGTGGCCTGTGAAAAAACTGTTTTTTCCAGCGGATGTCTTAGTTACAACATGATTGAGCTAACTGGAGTAGTTTCACGTCGTATCCGACAACGGGCGGCTTTTAACAGATGAAGTCCTGATGTTAGCTTTGCTGCTGCTGTCGGCTGACCCTGTCAGCTGCGGCCACTGATACTTGTTAGATGTTGTGATTTCCCAAAACTGAATAAATACCACACATAGCAACACAAACCTGCTTTGCTAGCTCAATCATGTTGTAACTAAGATATACGCTGGAAAAAAATATGTTTTTCACGGACCGGTTATTGAGTTTGTTTACATGGCGGTGGAAGCTATGAACGAGCTAACCCTCGTCTGCTGAGTTTTAAAAATGCCAGCTATTTTGTTGCTTTCTGTTGATGTCACATTCCGCCTTGAGAATATCCAATCAGCACCAAGTAATCCCCAAGCCCCAGCCAGGAGTCTTTCATGGGCTGTTCTGAGTACCTACTCCGAGGCAGGGACTTGTTTAGCCTCTGTAAAAGTTCCGGTACTCTGTCCTTCAGGGGTGGTTCCTGCGGTGGAGACACGCACCAACGGCCCCGGCCCCGTAAATTTACCCCGAAGTTCCTGCAGTGGAAACGGGCCTTTAGTGATATGCTGATATGCAGTGGAGATTGTTGGCAGTGAAGACAACTTAAAGGTCCAGTGTGTAGACTTTAGTGGCATCTAGTTGTGTGGTTGCAGAATTGAAGCATGTAGGAGAACTTTGTGTGAGAGCCAGTGATTTATTTGTCCATTCTGGGCTATAGTACAAACAACATGGCGGACTCTGTGGAAGAGGATCTGCTCAGTATGAAGATATAAACAGCTCACAGCTGTAGTAACGAAAACGCAACAATTTAATTTTTATGACAATTTATATTACATACCTTTTCTGCCAACAGATATAGCTCTAAATCCTGGAGCTCTAGCGAAGCTGAATAAATAAAAATTTAGTAGTCTGTATTACCATCTCTGCTCTTCAGTAACATATATTTCGCAAAGCCATATCTACTGCAAATCCTCTGCTCACTGAGATCACTGCTCTGTTACACAGTCAGTGGACTGATAAAAAGTAGCCCAATCATCATAAATACCTCCCAATTTGTGATGTTTATTTAGGGGAACATGAATAAGAAAAAAATATTTCATCAGTATATCAGGGCAAACTTACAACCAGAGTTGTGTTCAAATTTATAGTTGAGATCATGAAAAACTGAGCCATAAAGCCATATGGCTTTAGCCTGATTCCTTCCAAAGCCCCATTTACTGTGTGATGAAATTGTAATGTGATTCTGTTATAAGGTGCTTTGTGATTTTATATGTTTTTCTGTATTCCACACTTGGATTGTATTGCATTTCCAAGGAGGTGGAGCTTCTACCACCAGGGTTGAGCACAGGTGTGTTGCATACTGCCGATAATTAAGCTGAGATTCATTACTTTTGCCAGAATGTCCATTGTTGCCAAATGTACACTCTGATGAAAGTCTAATAGACCCAAAAGCTCAACAATAAAGTGAAATACTGCATAGATGTAAGTGTGTGTTAATCTTTTCTTCTCTACTAGTCTAGATTTACTATTTCCTTGCCAAGACCAAGCTGGGTGGAGTGGTGGTTGTTCTGCAACGTATTTCTGTGAGACCAGGTTGTGCCAGGACCACATTCTGCTGTGATGACACGCACACACAGACTCACAAGGTAGAAACAATACCAGGCCTGCTGTGGCGGCTGTTAACAATTACTGTGGGAACGTAATTACTGTAAAATAGGACATGGCCCATTGTGATTGTGCTGTCAACAGGTGAAATCCAGCGATGAACACTTACAGTTGGACTCTTATTAATTCCTTGTGTGAAGTATAAGTACTTTTTTTTTTTAAAATACTGGAATTTTATTTTAAGGATCTTGTGAACTGTGTATGCCCCCTTCACATGAAGGTCAGAGCATGAGACCAGTTATCAAAAGGCACATGGGTCTAGTGGACGACAGATGTCTTGCTCAAGGACATTTTCAGCAGATACTTGCAGACAAAGATGCGTTCAAGTCATTCTGTCCTCCGGTTGAGAGGTCACCCTGGTGCGTGTAAATATATGTGTGTGTGTGTGGCCATCCCTGGGGAATGTTGAGTATTTGTCCACTCAAGTGTTGTTTGTCTGCTGTGGCTTCTTGTATGTTTGAAGCGGGTTTGTGTGTGCATGCAAATCTCCAGGCCATTAATGCAACTGAGGGCTTCCAGGTCCGTCTCATGTGACCCATTACTGGCTGGCAGACAGCCTAATTGGAGACAAAAAGCTCCCAGTTGTCTTTCAGAGAGATAAGTATATGTCGATAAGTATAAGACACTTCACTGATTATTTTGTACTACAAACAATTAGGTTAAAGGAGAGAAAGACAGACGGTCTGATTTAACTTAACCTATGATTTAACTTAGCCTATGAAACGTCCGCTATGATTGAAGCTTTTTGGTCAGATTGGTCTCAAAGCAACATTATGGGATTTCAAGCGAACAAAGCAAGTAGAAAATAAACACTGTTTATTATGAAATATTTGACCTTGGCTGCCAGTGCAACATCCCGTCAGAATTTAAGTTCTGGATTCTCAACATGGATGCTGCTGTAGGGTTCTGGCTGTGCTTACAAGCCCAGCTGGACATCTGCTTTGCATTTCTCTTTCCTCTGCTCCACTTACTCTCTGAAAACAGTGTACCATCATCACCATCATCACAGGGCAGAAGAGGAGGGCCAGAAAGCGTAAAATTCGAGTTAGGGGTTCCTTTGCTATATTTCAAATGCCTACTTCACACAGGGTTTTTAAATTTATGTTAAAAATGTTTTGTTGTGGTCCTCATAAGCCAAAAAGTGTTAATTGTGCGACATTAATTACAAGTGTTGTACAAGTGATAATCTTGTTGAGCAAAATGAGAGCATCAGTTCTTGTTTCCTACAAAATACCAAATGCCCACATGAGTTTTGTGGCAGAACAAACTTCAAAAAGAAACAACTTTTCTTGTAAGATGTCATCAGACTCAGTGTCTCCTCTGTGTTTGACAAATACTAAGCTTCAGCAAATCTAATACTTTCCCATGTTGTACAAACCTACATCTGACCTCCATTAAACCTGGACACGGAGACTTGTTCCTTCTAAATTGAATTGTTTGGGGATAGTAGGATTAAATTATGGGATAAATATCTGGAAATGTCAAAATGAGTGCCAGGTCAGCCATCTCATCATGTGTTTTTATAGAATGATACTGATTACAAGCTCTGTAAAAAACATAATAACAGCTACTTTCCCACTGTTTCAGTTAAACATGTATTAGACACTAATTATACAGAATTTCACATGCAGCGGTGGAGAATGGTCGAGTATTACCACATCCTGTTTCAGTGTTGACTGTCAGTGATAGATAATGGCAGTTGGATGAGAAGTGATGTTGTCACTTAGAGGAAATTAGCGGCGTATCAATGGCCTTTATTGATGAGGGTTTAGGGGTCAGTGCGGGGCACATGAGGGACCATGCCAACATCATGATCTGGGATCCTCTTGAGTCGACTCAACTTAGGAGGGGAGGCTTCCTGTACACTCGGGGGGGATAACAAGCATCCCATTGTGTGCATCTGAGTGCGTGATTGTATGTGTGTGTGTGTCTTTGTGATGGTGGAGGGTCGAGGACAACCCTGATGGGGAGACTGTGACCAGGTGTCATGTGATGGGTGGAAGGGAGCACAATGGCCACTTGAAGGAGAAAGTAAACAACATTAAGTCTGGTTGGTATCTTCTGCTGCATCCAACAGTGACCCCTCACCCACCCACTCGGTCGCACATGCCTCCAGGAGCTTTTTTACAGCCTTATCATGACCCACTGCTTCAGGCCTGCAGCGTTTATGTTTCCTTAAAATCCTACTAAGCATGTAGGGCTCCACCCTGTCAGTCCAAAAAACAGTATTACCCATATCCCTTTCACTAAAACCTTTTAAAGGTGACCCTCTATGCCTGTCCTTATTTTCTGTCACATACAGTACAGGCCAAAAGTTTGGACACACCTTCTCATTCAATGCGTTTTCTTTATTTTCATGACTATTTACATTGTAGATTCTCACTGAAGGCATCAAAACTATGAATGAACACATGTGGAGTTATGTACTTAACAAAAAAAGGTGAAATAACTGAAAACATGTTTTATATTCTAGTTTCTTCAAAGTAGCCACCCTTTGCTCTGATTACTGCTTTGCACACTCTTGGCATTCTCTCGATGAGCTTCAAGAGGTAGTCACCTGAAATGGTTTTCCAACAGTCTTGAAGGAGTTCCCAGAGGTGTTTAGCACTTGTTGGCCCCTTTGCCTTCACTCTGCGGTCCAGCTCACCCCAAACCATCTCGATTGGGTTCAGGTCCGGTGACTGTGGAGGCCAGGTCATCTGCCGCAGCACTCCATCACTCTCCTTCTTGGTCAAATAGCCCTTACACAGCCTGGAGGTGTGTTTGGGGTCATTGTCCTGTTGAAAAATAAATGATCGTCCAACTAAACGCAAACCGGATGTGATGGCATGTCGCTGCAGGATGCTGTGGTAGCCATGCTGGTTCAGTGTGCCTTCAATTTTGAATAAATCCCCAACAGTGTCACCAGCAAAACACCCCCACACCATCACACCTCCTCCTCCATGCTTCACAGTGGGAACCAGGCATGTGGAATCCATCCGTTCACCTTTTCTGCGTCTCACAAAGACACGGCGGTTGGAACCAAAGATCTCAAATTTGGACTCATCAGACCAAAGCACAGATTTCCACTGGTCTAATGTCCATTCCTTGTGTTTCTTGGCCCAAACAAATCTCTTCTGCTTGTTGCCTCTCCTTAGCAGTGGTTTCCTAGCAGCTATTTGACCATGAAGGCCTGATTGGCGCAGTCTCCTCTTAACAGTTGTTCTAGAGATGGGTCTGCTGCTAGAACTCTGTGTGGCATTCATCTGGTCTCTGATCTGAGCTGCTGTTAACTTGCGATTTCTGAGGCTGGTGACTCGGATGAACTTATCCTCAGAAGCAGAGGTGACTCTTGGTCTTCCTTTCCTGGGTCGGTCCTCATGTGTGCCAGTTTCGTTGTAGCGCTTGATGGTTTTTGCGACTCCACTTGGGGACACATTTAAAGTTTTTGCAATTTTCCGGACTGACTGACCTTCATTTCTTAAAGTAATGATGGCCACTTGTTTTTCTTTAGTTAGCTGATTGGTTCTTGCCATAATATGAATTTTAACAGTTGTCCAATAGGGCTGTCGGCTGTGTATTAACCTGACTTCTGCACAACACAACTGATGGTCCCAACCCCATTGATAAAGCAAGAAATTCCACTAATTAACCCTGATAAGGCACACCTGTGAAGTGGAAACCATTTCAGGTGACTACCTCTTGAAGCTCATCGAGAGAATGCCAAGAGTGTGCAAAGCAGTAATCAGAGCAAAGGGTGGCTATTTTGAAGAAACTAGAATATAAAACATTTATTTCACCTTTTTTTGTTAAGTACATAACTCCACATGTGTTCATTCATAGTTTTGATGCCTTCAGTGAGAATCTACAATGTAAATAGTCATGAAAATAAAGAAAACACATTGAATGAGAAGGTGTGTCCAAACTTTTGGCCTGTACTGTATATGTAAGTGACAGTGTTGGATGTTCATAATTAACGTGTCCAAAGTTTCAAATAACGAGGTAAACGTTGTGATGACCCCTCCACTGTGTCCCTGTGCCTGTATTGCAGGCTGCTCTTTGTCTTACTGGGTCCGTGTCAAGACAGAAGGTCGTCATTTACCTCATGAGTCACCTGGGCTGGTTGTGGTTCATGACATAAAAGCTCACCACCTTCCCACAGACTCTCTGGGTGCGTTCTTTTTACTTTTCGTGGGTATTGCAGTTGCCCTTAAAGGGAAATTTCGGTTTATTTCAGCCTGTCTCCTATCATCCTAAATTTGTTTCAAGTGACTAGTGACATACAGATAATAGTTAGCATGTTAGCCGTTAGCCTAGATACAACCGGGGCGCATAGTAGCATCAGACCTGTTAAAACGTAAGTGAAAGGGCATACTTCAAGTGCAAAGTTAGTCCACTAAACAAGCTTCCACAAAGACCGCCTCATATCGTTAGGATAAATGTCAGAGAACATATAGAATGAGAAGGTGTTTTTTACAAATTTAGGACGATAGGAGACAGGTTGAAATAAACCGAAATTTCCTTTTAAAAGGTATGTACGTCTGCATGCAGTATGCACAGAGTCGGGATATACTACTGTCTCGTAACATTACACCCTGAACTTTCACCCTTTTGCTTTACTATTTGTTATCTTGGAGATAAATTAAACGCCACTTACCAGGTTCGCCAGAGACGAAGATCAACCCGGAGAGCTCTGCTGTCATTACTTTGCAATGTGTGTATTTTAACTGCACAGATTGAAGATTATAACATCTTTGCCACAGTGAAATCACATCTGGAGTTCTCTGTTATTGTTATCGTTACACATATGTCCTCTTGTTATTTGTAATATTCATAATTATTTTGTTCACTTTAAAAAATCAATATTCTTACTATTGCTATTCGACTGGTCATCAGTTACTTGAATGCACCGTCATTCATCATTGCAACTTCTTACAGTTGTCAATCAGCTGTTAAACAATGAGCCGTCAAGCTGTCATGTGTTTGAGGCTCAGTCGATGTGACATATCGTCCAATGTGGAGAGGATTGTGGGTAAGAATAGCCAGAAAAGCATGCTGGCTTGGATACTGCAAACGTAGTAGAACATCCTGGTATTTTTGGCATACTGCATTTGACATACTATGTATTGAGACATGCTACAATTTTTTCTGGGTATGGGGATTGGAACACACAGTCTGACTATTTGGCTGTGTCAGAAATCCCTCACGACTCACTATAGTCCACTTTATAGTGAACCATTTTTAGTGCTGTCTAAATGTATAGTGGGAATTATTAAACCCTGTTGGACTCAAAGTATCCAACAATGCATAGTGAAAAGTAGTGTACAACTGATGGCAACTAACCAAGCACAATATCCCATCATTAATTGCGCTAAAGAAATGGATGGACAGGGACAGATGCCAAGATGGATGAGAGGAAAGAGCGCAGCTCGACTGCAACATGATGTACATGTTTAACTTTTAATATATGTCAACGTTTTTAGCCATGTAAGAAATTGTCAGTTTGATGTTTAGTTGTTGATCACTGAAAAGATTGAAATACTTTGGCAACTGAAATTTCTCTAGTGCTTAACGTTACTGTACAGAAGAGGGCTAATGCTAGCTAACGTCGCTACTAGTTGTAATTTGTGCCAAAATGGCGTGATGTATAACATCACACATTAAATTCACAAGTCATTACATGACTAAGTGGTAGAACAAGCTTCAACATATCCAATGTTAAATGGGAAAATACATTTGTAGAACAGGTTGCAATCATGCTGTTCTCTCTCCTCTTGTCCATCTGCCAGTATATTGTTAATATTATGTGTAATGTGAGCGGAGCAGCACATCGCTAAACAACACAAGCGTCCACAAACTACTTGTATGATATCATGTATTTATCACAAATATGCATGTCAGTATTTGTTAAGGATGGTCCACCAGCCAATGTTGAGATGGGATGTTTTAACTGTGCAACAGCAATGACGTCATTAACGGCGCAGAGAAAAGGACCCGAGTAATGTCTGAAAGTGTTTTTTCATGTTGTTGATGAGCTCAATATATAGTCCTTTTTCACAAAACTCCCTAGATAGTGAGTAGGAAGTAGTGAATGAGTGAATGATTTTGGACACAGCCTCTCTCTTCCCTCGTGGACACAGCTGCTCTTCTTCTGGGTCACTACAGATCCTTCCATGCACGCATACATGACTGATTACTGACTTTCATGTTTTTGTTCTTTATTATTACTTTTCACAAATAAATATGGTTTTACTCTTTTGTAAACTTGTCTCCCATCTTTGTTGCAGCCTTTGAGCCAGGTTGTAACAAATAGGGGCTCATCCGGAGTCAAAATCACCATGTTGGTAACATATGGTCTAAGCCTTGTGGTGTTTTGGCCCACTTTGGTTTGTGTCGGTACCTCGTGACAAATGATGGTTCAATAACTTAGATTGGTTTGTTAGTAAGTTTATTTGTGCCTTAAATAGCAGCAGGCACGTGGTTGCTTGCGCATGCTGATGGAGTGATTTGGTTCAGCTGCATGCTGGTTTTGGCTGTGTGCTCAACTTTGGTCTGTTTTTGCTCTGGTATCTGGTTTCTGTGTAAGGCATTAAGGAGTGTGTTAGGTAAGGTGTTTCTGCTATTTTGGGTTAATGTAAGCAGCTGTGTTGTTAGCAAGTCGCTGTAGTTCTGAGGGTTGTGTTTGTGTCACTGAGTGGTCTTTGTTGGGGATTTTGTAGTAAATTACCATTCTGTTGCCTCAGTTTGTTGTTTGGTTAATGTTGTGGCATTGGGAACTGCCCATTGGTCCGACAGCCCATTGTTCCGACCATATTAAACCCATTGTTCCGAAGTCCCGTTGTTCCGAAATCATCATGATGCCCTGTGGTTAAGGTCTGGTTAGGTTTAGGCACAAAAACCACTTGGTCAGGGTTAGGGTCAGGAAAAGATCATGGTGTGGGTTAAAATGAAAAAGAAGGTAACAAACACATAAGCCGTGAGCCTGCTTCGCCTCAAGCCTTTCCCAGCTGACCCAGAACCGGTCGCGGTGCACCATCAAGGCAGAAATACACCCGCCGGGAGCCATTCAGCACCGCGGACCGTCGGACTAATGGGATGTCGGATCAATGGGCTGTTGGACCAATGACATGGACCCGTGGCATTGTGGTCAGCGTCAGTTGCTTACGGGCAATTGTCATGGGAGCACATTCTCAGAATTTGTGAGGTTGCCTGCTGCAGGTTGCTTCACATGTCTGCTGGTTTTCAGTGCGTAAATACCTGCCGCAAGCCACATGAAGACTAGCTGTGAGTATTGTTAGTTTGATAAGGCAGTTAGGTGGATGGGTCTGCGGTGATCTTTTGGCTGTGCACTGGGGCTGTTTGAGCTCAGCATGAGTTGTAATCTGGTTTTGTCGCATTAGCTTGGGTACTTTGCATTCTGGGCAGGTAATTCAAGCTGTTTTGTGTGTGGAGAACTTCTGTGAGCTCCACTGGAGGGTTAAAAGATGTAAAGACTTGAGGTTGTTTTGGTGTCAAATGTGTTGGCAATGCCTTAGGGTCATCGGGCATCCAATTCTGGTTGGCAAGTGAGGATCTGGGGTAATATTACAGTGAGTGAGATGGTTACCTTTTGAGTGTTGAATGTCATAGCTTTAAGTCTAGCAGTTTTGGGTTGTAGCTTTGGTCTCCTTTGTTTTGTGCATCTTAGGACGATTTGGTTGGAGGAACTTCTGGATGCTACTTTTGTTGAGTACATAGATATAATTCCAGTTCAGTGTGCTTTGGGTAGCTGTAGTTCTGAATAGGCAAGGCATTTTGATGGTTAATATACTTGTCTAGCTGCAGATGACTTTGTTGAACATTTGAACACTGGTACTGTGTTAAACATTTAAGGTGTATTTTGGGTCAGGAAGTATACAGTAACACTGGGCGCTCATACTGGCCAGAGGACAGTTTACTGTAATCCCATAAAACATTTCACTGTTTCCAAATTACTTGCTTTGGCTTATTCTATGTCACTTCTGCTCTTCCTGTGTCAGTCTCTCTCTTAATTTGTTCCTAAGGATCCTAGGTTTCTGAGGTGAGACTGAGTGACTGGTTGGAGAAGGTAGGATGCTTAAGTTAAATGAAGTCTTCAAGAATCAAATGTTAGCAACAGTCACTTTGGCTATGGGCACTTTGGTGGTCTATGCGGACCAGCACCCACTAACTTTTCTCCACTCTTTGCATCGGCCAAAGCGCAGGTCGATGTTATGGTTTTTGGTTGCCCATCGAGGTAGATGGGTAGATGATCAAGAGCTCACTGTTCTTGAATTTGGTCACAGCGGGCTGGTGGCCAGAGGCAGTGCGGGGTCTAACGTGTAATGACAGCAACATAAGCCTGCAGATCCACTGGGGAGTCAGGATTTGTGCTGGCTGAATTTGAGTTGCTACAGCCACTAACTGAAGGTCTGTCTCCAAAGCCGCTGTCTGCTCTTCTCCCAGCTAAGTCTCATATGCAGGAGTGAGGTGGAGGGACCATGGGGTGCAATGTGGTCTGTTTCTGCAGAATATGACTACACTAGCTCAGAAAGTAGCAATATGGACTATGGAGCACTGAATGTGATGAATTTAAGCATAATTATGGACCCTACTACTTTACTTGTCAAGTCCCACCCTATGAAATTGAACAAAAAACAGACAAAAGTCTACATCCAAGGGTATGTGGACACTGGAGGAAAGATGACAGAGGGCCGTGGGCACAAACCGCACCGATCTCCTGCTCTCCCTCTGGTTCTCTCCTAGCAAAGCCTGTGTCAGAGGGGCTTGCTGAAGGCTAGAGGAGAATCAGGGCCCGCAGAGCATTTTGGACAACCAGAGGGAGTGCAGGAGTCCACACATCCCCAGATGTGGAGCCTCCAACATGCTCTGCAGGCCTTGGCTCTCCTTTCACTCGCTATTACTGCCTCTCCAGCCCCAGTAAAACCTCCAGCACCCTCCGTGAGCCCTGGCTTGACTCTCAGCCATCTGGTTCTATCCCACAGCTTCTGAACAGCCTGCAGCTGACCTACACTGTGCTCCACTCTTCCGCCAGACAATCAACAGGTCAATTTGCAATAGACCTTTTTTCACGGCAGACATTTTGACATGTTGTAGTAGAAAAAAGCACAGGTGTATTCAATAACATAAACAAAGGCTGCACTCCACTTAGGGGAGGACCTGGTATTGTGCATGCTGGCTCATTGGAATAGCTTCTTGGGACACACCGGGAACTAAGCCATGGTTAATATTATCAGTTTCGCCCTTTCCTACTGTGGCACGTCAAAATGTCTGCTGTGAAAAAGGTCCATGGTATTCTTATTTCTGTATATGCAGCCAATGATTTATTACAGATTATGATTATATTACAAATATACTGGTGTAATATGTCCTTCAGGCTGCAGTGTCCTTAAGTAAGTACTTCAGGAAGTATTAGTGTCTACTTTCAGGTGGTGCCACTGAGTAAGTCAAAAGTGCTCAACATGGGTGGAGTTAAACGTTACCCACATTGAGCACTTCCCTGAATTGGACATTGCAGTGAGAGGTACTTGGCTTGAGTTGCTGGGTTGGAGTCTGGTTAGCTGGCTGAGGGGTTATACTTATATTTTTCATATAGTGATATAAAAAATTGTTGCATAGTTATATTAATTGTTTGGCTATGAAATTTTGAATTTTGGATAGCTGTGGTCTGCCGATATTTCAGGTTGATGCACAGTCACACCTGGGCCCGGTGTGTTGCACATTGGAGAAGTTTTCCTTGTAGGCTTTCTCCAGCAAAGCCCTTTCTTACAGAAATCTATTCATTTTAACCCAAACCATGACTTTTTTCACTAACTAGAACCTACAGATCTCTTTCTGGCAGAAAGCCCTCAAGGAATTTTTCTCCCAGCTGCCAGTAGTAACCCAATATTTCCTAATATGTCACATGCATCACTTTATAAATTTACCCAAACATCAGTCTGATATAGGATATTGTGTCTGTTTTACTGTATCTGTGGTAACTCAAGGATCTTTTCTGGAATTTAAAATAAAAGTCTGAGGTGGAACAGTGGCATAGTGGTACTTCTTCACAGCAAGAGGCTTCAGGTTTGAAACTGCCAGCCAGCGGGAGCCCTTCTGTGTGGAGTTTTTTTTAAGTTCTCCCCATGTCAGCATGGGTTTTCTCTGGGTACTCCAGCTTCCTCCCACAGGCCAAAGACATGCAGGTTAGGTTAATTTGTGACTTTTGCCCTAATTGTCCGTAGGTTTGAATGTGAGTGCGAATGGTTGTCTGTCTGTATGTGTTAGCCCTGTGATATTCTGGTGACCTGTCCAGGGTGTACCCTGCCTCTCACCCAGTGTGAGCAAGACTGTAAAAATCGGATGTTTTGTCGTGTGAATTGTCAAAAACTGGGGCTGGAGTTTGTTTTGACAATCCCACTGGCAGTATTGAATACTGTGACTTAGTCAGCACTGATGTCCTGTTTAGTTTAGTCAGTTTAGTTTGGTCTAGTCCTATAATTTTCCCTCTTTATTTTGTTTTTCTTTCTCACTTAACTGTGGAAATTCGTGACTGACAACTGTTTTTCATGTCATGTTAGTTCACCACAGTGTTGTGTCCATGGGTGCTTAACTTTGTGTAAAAGTGAGGGGGCAAAATATGACCTGAGTAAGGATGTGCAAAAAACCAGAAACAAAACATATTCCAATAAATTTATTGATTATGAGTCTCAATGCTATGTTGCAGGACCAATTAATTTAAAGAAATGAGACATTCAAATACCATTTTAACAATTTACAAATTTGATTACAAAGGCAGAAGTTACACTTTTGTTTTCAACTGTCCAGAGCAACATAACGCTGGAGGGCTCTGCATTAACGCTGCATTGGTCATAACTGTAGGTAGGTTGACTAGGTCCCAGTAAACCAAATGTGGGACAAGGAGTAGGTTTGTGAGGGACAATGTGGGACACCCGCCCCCAGCGCGAAGTTTAGTCATCAGACTAAATACATTCATCATAAACTATACGTAGTCTTCTGTATATTAACACTGGACTGTTTTGTTTATTGAAGTATTTAGCAACACAAAGACTTGTGGTCAGTGGGATTTGAGGATTCTTATAATAACATCTGTAGCCTACAGATGTGAAGCTCTGACTGTATCTGACTGAGCCTTAATGAAAGCTGTTGTCTAGTATTTTTTTTCCTCTGAAAATATTAACCTTACAGTCAAACACAGTTTATTCAGCCTGTGTAGTTGAGGTGACAGGTCAAACTGATATGATGCTGATTTACAGGAGAATTCATGTCAAATGGAGGATAAACCATGAACATAAACTACAGATCACCTGTAAAGCATTTTAATAAATTAATCTATCATAATTAAAACAACTGGAGACTGAAACAAACTGATACATGGGTCTGATCACTTTTTTAATGATTTGACATAATTCCAGACAGGATGTAAGTGTGTCTGTGACTACCTGTACGGACTGAAGGCTGCTGGAAACTGTCGGGAAACTGTCCGACTTCACTGCAGCTTTTTGTCACCAGTCCGCTGCGGCCGCCTGCTCTCGTCTACTTTCCAGGCGAGGCGCTGTTCATCTCCAACGAGCCTATGGACACTCGCGCCGCACCGCGTGAGTGTCATTAGCGCGCGAGTGTCATTAGCTACGAGTGTCATTAGCTACGAGTGTCGATACTGTTGCGATCAAGGAGGTTGAAATAGTTGCTATATGGGGCGGGAGGGGCGGGCCCTATATGGCTTAAACGCACATGCGGTGTTACTATGACAATAAACAGAGAGCCTACGTGGGCCGGCATGAACCCAATAGTATGTC
Organism: Epinephelus lanceolatus; assembly: GCF_041903045.1. Classification (NCBI taxonomy): domain Eukaryota; kingdom Metazoa; phylum Chordata; class Actinopteri; order Perciformes; family Serranidae; genus Epinephelus; species Epinephelus lanceolatus. Next base: position 14,470,570 of record NC_135740.1, read on the forward strand.
TCTGCAGACCCGGAGACTGCAGATTCAGACCCGCAGTTCTAGACCCCTTGTTTTTCGTCCCCTACTGGACGGCTGTATAACTGCAACTAAATCAGCATCTCACCCAAACACCACTTTTGAAAGAAGGTGGACTTTTAATGCTTAATTACAATTTACACTTTTAAAATTTTATTACACCCGAATAAAAATACCAAGATTTAATTGTTGATTTATGCCTGGGTGCTGTTCTGCATCATTATTGTCTGCTGGTTGTTCTGTATGGTTTGATCCAACTATTTTAGTTCTTTATTTCTTAATATTCATCAGACTGCTCTGACTAGCACGCCAAAAACTTGCACTGCACTGATCAAACCCGCTACAACATATAATAGGAAATGTCTGGTCTTGGGTGTCCAGTGCTCACTTTTGTTGTGGGAATTTGAAACAAAGGCTGTGAAATACTGAAATGGTTTGAAATGTTTTATTGTGTGCAGTGGTTACATCACACATCAGGGAGATCTGCAGAGAAAAAAAAGAAATCAAACATATCACAAAATTGAAAACAGAAACACTTAAAAAAAATTAAATGCCTATCACAGTCTACACTGAAATACTGAAGATTCTGGAGCATAGCAAATACATTATTATATCGACATATTAACAGTAGTGCCCCTTCCTTCCTCATCTGCCTTTCGATCCTCCACAAAACTCCTCCACTTCACTGTGGTTTCCCCTTTCTGGATTGTTATGTGCACCTTAAAAAGAGAGTCCCTAATTATTCAAAGTTAAGATTTTTCAACCGTTTTACACACATAAACAAGGCCAAAACCTAATAATAGACAAAAATACATTTCTGATCATCTGCACTGGATGAGCTTAATTTCTATCCACAAAGTCTCTAAATATATGCTATAGAGTAATATCAATGTAGTGATATAAACACACGTGATATATAATATTATGAATAATAAAGGAAAAACGTGTGTAGGTGTATTACATGATAAACATGAATACAAAATTAACTTTTAGCATAAAGTACACTAATTGCCAATATGTAAACAGTTTCATGCTTGTATGAAAACGTAAGCCTATACATGTTTTTCTCATATCATCCACTTCATTGCTTTAATCATTTATTCATGTTTAATTTAAAGCACATGCTAAAATTATTCGTCATCGTGCTTCGGTTTCATGAAACAAAATGTGCAGGTCAAACAGTTCATTGCTAACAAGCTAAACTATTACCTACTACTTTAACCCATATTTGACGTGCCTTTCGGACTATCGTGGTAAAGACAGTCATATCATTTTAAACGTATCACTGTAAAACATGAAATTCGCTCTCTAATTCAAGTCAACAAAATAGTTTAAACAAATAATATGATTCACATTCAATACTCACACTCGGATCGTCGTCAGCCATATTCAATAGTTGTAATAGTATGTTGGCTTCCAATGAAATAGAGGGCGCTGTTGCGAAATACAAGGGGTCTAGAACTGCGGGTCCAGATCTGCAGGTCTGAATCAGCAGTCTCCAGGTCTGCAGACACACCCTCCTCAGCATGAATGCAAGCACGGGTGACAACAAATCGTGCGGGACACGGTTTCAATTTGCGTGACGTGTGAAAAGAGACAGAAATGCTGTGCAGTCCCACGCAATGCGGGACGTCTGGTCACCTCACATGTGTTTTTTCCTTATCTTATTGTTCCATAAGTTATGGATAGTTAGCTGGCGTTTCATGGTTTGTTTTTCATGTACCCTACAGTCTGTGGTACACTGTACCAGATTGTACAGCTTCTGCTGCAGTATGCGGGTGCAGAGAGCAGCGCCAGATGTCCGGAGTGAAACACGCAATCAGATAAGCTGCTTCTCCATATCTTTCCCGTTTTTATCATTAATGTGTCTCAAACTACAATGGCGAAAACGTGAAATGCATCCACAACTAAAACAGGCAAGCTAACTACCAGTATTTGAAAGCAAATTTACAGAAATACAAACAAATTCAAATAATTTAAATGTAAATAAGATTAATTTATTTAATTTTTAATTACATTTTATATTAAAAATATTCAATTAAATATTATGCAACAACGTTTTGATTTAAAAAGGAGCTGAAAAAAGTGTGTGTGTGTGTGTGTGTGTGTGTGGGGGGGGGGGGGGGGGCATTTGCCTTACTTGCCTATAGGGGTAGGCGCCAGTGGTTGTGTCTCGTTTTGCCATGATGACCTCAGGAAAAAGGCTGAGCCCCACATGTGAAACAAACAGATAATAGTTGGGTTTCATTCCAGATGCCGTAAATCCCGTCAGCAGCAAGCACAACAGTGACGCTCATTTCATAGCATTTTGTTTAATTATAGGCAACCCAAATACAATATGTCCTGTTGAATTAAAAAGATCCTAGTGCATATGTTTCAGGAACTGACAAAATTCATTTAATAATAGTACTTCTGTAGTTGTCGGCAAGGTGGTGTAGTAGTAAGCACTGTTGCCTCACAGCAAGGGCTCCTGGTTGAATCCCAGGAGGGAGCCCCTCTGTGCGGAGTTCTGTGCAGAGCATGTTCTTCCCATGTCAGCATGGGTTTTCTCCAGGCACTCCGGCTTCCTCCCACAGTCCAAAGACATGCAGGTTGGGGATTTGTTGGCGTTAGTCTGACGACCTGTCCAGGGTGTACGCTGCCTCTTGCCCAGTGTCAGCTGGGATATTCTCCAGCCCCCCGCGACCCTCAAGAGGATAAGTGGTTACAAAAACGGATGGATGTATGGATGGACTTCTGCAGCTGAGTAATAAAAATAGACTGTAAAAAGAAATACTGTAAAAAAGCTTTATATTTTCCTTTAACCTCCAATCAATAATAAAAAAAAGAGCAGGTTTTGGAGCCATACTGTCGCTCTTCAGCGAAAACCATATAAGTCTTTTGTGTTTCGGCTAAACTGGAGGATTAAACACTTTTTTGTGGGATAACAATCCACCCATGCCTTTGGCGACTAAAAGCCTCCAAAGACCCATTAAACTGTAAAACAGATGCATGACTATAGGGCTTAAACAAGGCTGTTTTTCCTATTTCATGGAAAAAATATAATTTTGAAAATACATGATTTCATTGAACTATGATGAATCACCAGATAACTCATGATTACTAATAAGAAATAAGACAATCATTGATTAAAATGACTTGCTGGCGCAGCCACAAAATGAAGACAAATTGTGTTTTCCCAGTGTTTACAGTTTATAGCTGGGTTTAATTTTCTACCATGTGGCAAGAAGTTTCAGAGCCAAACCTCAGCTATACTCCCTTAGGAGCCAATATTTGTTTACAGTGGTCTATTTGGTCTGGATACACTGTGACAGCCTGCTCAGACACTGTGCGTATGTACAGCTCTGAACCAATTCGTCATGGATCAAGAGGAGCCTCCTAACAGCCCAATACATTTCACTGTAGGCAGAGAAGAATGTAAGAGACAGAAAACCTGACTGGGAGTCTAACTGGGAGTTTTACCAGAATGACCCAGTTTCTTTGCACGTCACTGGACTTGTTACAGTGTGTTAGTGAATTCTGTATCACCGCCTGCCCTGGCTTTAATTTCCGTGCTCACTGCTTCAGTAAACCTCTAAATCCCATTTTTTCACCTCACTGATTTACAAAGAAGCTTTGCCGCTGCTGTCAGAGAAAGACTCAAACTCTCGGCAGCAAAGTAATTGTTTCCTTTGACCCTGAACAAAGAGCTTTCTGTCTGAATGGTTGTTCCCAAACTCAAGATTTTGCTGAACATCCATTTGCAGTTTTGGCATCAAACTCCTCTCCTACTGCAGATCTGGTATCTGGAGAGATAAATAATACAGCTGCCTTTTTTTGTGAAATTAAAAGATAACATTGACTTGGATGGCTACATCATGAAGGAAATGAGCAAACGTGGTGAAAGACGCAGAACTCTTTCTTCCTAAAACATCTGTAAGTCAATGACCCTTCTTGGTCTTTGAAAATATTCCTGATCTTTGTGTTTGAATTCACTGACCTAGGTTTGGTAGAGTGTCAGAGTTACAGACAAGCTGCAGAGCTTTAGCTTTTTACGTAAATTACCATGAAGTTTATATTGACCTTCCCAGAGGAGTCTTCATTTTGTTTAAAGAAGAAGAAAACGTTTCTAAGTTGTGTCTCTGGCAAGATGGTCAAGAAGACAAATGACAACTTTGTGGCTGCTGTCATAAACAGCTGCAGTGTCACAGCAGGAGACATATTAGCAGCTTTAATTAATTTAAAATATTGCATCAAGCTATGAGAAAAGAATGCAGGGAGAGATTAACATCAGCAGGAGACAAGATTAAGGGGTCAGTGGACGAATGAAAGATGGAAATGATCATAAAAAAAAGGATTGATAGTGCTGTTTGTACACCACTGCAATCAAGCAAAGAGAAAACTTTATATATACAACACATTTCATTCCAGGTGGGATCTCAATGTGCTTCATACATTTTTTCTATGGCATGAAACATCTGCTTTCTTTATTTCATTTTCCTGACATCCCCTCTCTGTGAAATAATAACATATTAAACCCATAAAATTATTGCATTCAAAATAAAAAAACAAGACCTCCATTTTAAAAATGAAAGAAAGATGAATCCATTTTAAAGGAGTTTTATTTGTTGTGTGGAAAACAACACTTTTTTTTTAAATGCTGGAGGGCGTTAAATGATTTGGAGAAGTGATGCAGGGAAAACATTTTAAAAGTCAAGCAAACTAAGGGGCCTTTTCTCTCTTTGTGCGTCACAGTGCAAACCAAAAATACACTTGTAGCTGAAAATAATTTCAGCAGAATACACAATGACTGTTGTCAGCACTGTCGCCCTGTTAACAAGCTTCCTGTTGGAGCAAGACAGACTCTATAAGCAGAGGGCAGGCCCTCGTCTGTGGGATAAAACAACAGGGGTTGGTGTGTTTGGTGACACATGATATGATAGAGAGGGCAGTCTGAGAAGTGTTATTGTCTGTTTTTAATCTGTAATGGACAGATGATTGACATATGTCTGAGTAATAGCCTGACATAGCTGGACTCCAGTGGCTCTTAAGTCTCCCTACTGCCATTAACCTGTCTGTGAGCTGGTTGTCCACCACATTTTCCTCTAACCTAAACTCAAGAACAACCATCAGCTTGGTCTTTAACCTTGCACTCTGGAAGTAAAGGAAAATGCAGCCTGCATGTGGCCTTTGATGTTGCTTGACAGGGGCAGAGCAGGGGGTGGCTTCTGGGGGATTTTTTTGTGCTAGCTTTTTGTGCCAGATTTTAAGAGCGCAGCAGCAGGTTGTGTCTGAGGTTGCTAAGCAACCGTAACAAGCACTATATTACAACCTATTTACCTGAAATCCTGAGTGCAGAGCTGATCTTCTTCCAGGCGCTGTTTATAAGTGTGTGCCTATTGTCTGTGGGACAGATGTAAAGCTCTGGCAGCCCTGCACTAAACAAATCAACTTTTCCATATTTATCACAGACTGAATATTTATGGAAGAAGAAGATATCTGAAAGATATCTGTGATTGGTTGGTCCTCGCCACATGACATGCAGTGTGCGCTGCTGCTTTCCAAATGTTGAACTCAGTTTATCCCAGGAAGCCGCTGTTGTGCCCTGAGAAATAGGAACACGTGTGTGCCACGGCAGCATTGCTGGTGTTTGAGCATGCCTGTTACACATCTACACTGAAAACAATGAATTTGAGGGCGCAAAACATGCTGTGTATATATGGCCCATAAAACTTTAGTGCTATCTAACAAACCACCAGTTTACACCAGTTTTGAGCGGAACCATTGTAATCAAGAATGCCTCAACAAGGGCGTTGCACAATGTACAACGGAAGTAAACAGTTCGCTAACTAGGTAATGGACTATAGACATTGGGGAATTTTTTTTATGAGGAGTCAACCTTAGCCGCCATCCACAGAAAGGGATTCAGCAGTGAACTACAGACAGATGTTGTTTCAGGTTTGTGAATCTACAGCAGTAACACCTAGGCGAGTGGCAGTTAGTTGGTGAGGGGATCAGTTCAATATGGATTGCATGCTAGCTAGCTAGTGGCTGAGGGATCCTTGATTTGCAATCAGAGCAGCTCAGATTTTTATTATGGGATGGATTCAAATGTTCATTCATTTGTAGAACTCTACTCCAGCACAGTGTAACAAAAAAGTATAACAAGATTAGAAATGTTGTTTGCGCCAAATTCCTACCCTACCTATGTTCAGAAAGATGAAGACAGTTGGAGAACAGTCAAATACAGAAGTAGGATGTTGGCTCTACAAGATCATTTTTTCTTTCATTGGCAACCATCATCTTTTTTTTTCCAAAAGATGCGCAGATTTTTCTAACTCTATTATTTTAAATGGCTTGCAAAATATAGCTGCTGTAACTGAAAAAAGAATCTTTGTGGGGGAGCATGCTACAATGTCTGGCTCCACCCCTTATAGTTGAGTGGCCACATTCAAAGAGTATGTAATGTTATGGGCCTATGTACATGTATTACTTACTGAAGTTTCCATGCTCAGGAATCATATGATGTGATGTCAGTAAACAGTTAACTGACCCACCTAACCTCTGACTGCTTTAAACCTAAGGTCTAGTCTACTTCAGATTTTTCCTTTGTTTTGGATGTGTCCCAAAATATTTTAAAATCGCCTGTATTCAGCCACTACTAAAATGACCTGGCCTTGATCCATCAGTTTTCAATAATTTTAGACCAATCTTCGGCTAAAAACAGCCTTTTCGATTTTTTTTTTACAAGCAAAATAGCACTGACTAATGGCTGCAGATCCTGGACACTGCTCTATGTTGGTATTGCTCGACCTTAGGGCAGTATTCAGCACCATCGATTAAGTGACACTAGGGATACTCAACCTACTTTACCTTGATGCCACTTTTGCAAAATGACATAGGCCCAGGGGCCAATTCATAAACAAACTTTGGTACTTATAAATAATTAGCCTTGACCTCTGTTAGGACATCTTGGGGATCCACCCTTGGCACTGGTTTTTGTTGTTGTAAACAAGCTCCATTTTTATGCTTTTTTTAATGTACCCTGGCACCTTATTCACATTTCAAGTACAAAGAAATCCCAGTATGAATCAATTTATTTTCATTGAGAATTAGAAAATGGTCGGCAGGCCACCTGGCACTCTACTGGGGGCCAGATTTGGCCCACAGTACACAAGTTGAGTGTCACTGTGCTACGCTAATAAACAGACATAAGGATTGGATGGACCAATTCTGTTTTCTTTGTGTATGCTACCCTTAGGTCATATCATTTATTACCATAACATCTCTTTTCAATTCAATCAATCAATCAATTTTATTTATAAAGCCCAATATCACAAATCACAATTTGCTCACAATTTCACTGTTATGCAGACAATACACAGTTATATCTCTCTGTTAAACTGCTGCACTGCTGATGTGAGAAACTGGATGTCACAAAACTTTTTGCAGTTGCAGTCTGACAAAGCAGTGGCGCCTATCATTGGTCCTAAGTATCTCATTTATCAAGTCTAGCTACTGCTTGGTTTCCTTTTCCCTACTATTAAGGGCACTAAAATCTGGGAGTTATCTCTGATAGTGACCTAAGCTTCGGACATAACACAAAAAAATGGTACAATAATTTTTCTACCAACTTAGGAGTATTTCCTAGATCAGAACAATGTTATCTTTTGGCAATACAGAAAAAAATATTCATGCTTTTATATCCTCACACCTGGAGTATTCTAACACCTTGTTTGCCTCCAGTGCTTCTTACTGTCCAAAAAGGACCTCTCAGATCTGCCGAGTTTGGCCTGCTAGCTGTTCCAGAGTCCAGGTTAGGGTCAAAGGGTGATCGAGAATTTGCTGTACTGGCACCTTAACACCTCAACCTCGACCGGGCACTGTTTATGCTTTTAAATCCTGTCTGAAGACACATTTTTACAGATTTGCCTTTTCATCTGATAGCTGCTCTTATTTGTTTACACAATGTGGCTATGTGGTGCATCCCCCTGATACTGAGTTTATTTTAATAGTTTCACTTGTTCTCCCTTTTGGATGATTTACTTGTCCTCAATTTCCCTGAGGGAATCCTCCCAAGGGATTAATAAAGTACTATCTAATAAAGTACTATCTAACCAAAATCCTTTTAAACAGTTTTAAAACTGTGTGCTTGGATTTTGCTGTTCTTGAGGTTACCTTTTATGATTATTTTTTATGCTGTCTTAGGCTGACCAAACATCCTCTTTTGCCCGGACATGTCCACTTTTCACATCCTGTCCGGGGCGTCCGGGGGGTGTTTATAAATTGATGATAGTGTCTGGTTTTCCTTGTGTGTGTGTACGTAATCCCAGAGAGGCTGCCTTATCGGTGGATCTCCAACACTCACAACGAGGAAGCAGCAGACACCAGCGGCACAGCATTATTCTAAGCATTCCAAGATGCCGAATCGCAAGTGCAGCTTCACAGATGAACTGCAGAAAAAATTCCCAACTAACCGTCCCAACCCGGTCGTGTGCAAAGCTGGCACATATGATTCTGTGTCTAATAAAGGTGCCGGGGAGCTCAAAGTTGGATTTTCTAATACAGAAGAGGTATTATTTAGAACATTATTTCATATATTTATTTATTTATTTGTCCAGTAAGACTTGAAAAGATAGCTATTATTTTACAAGTTGATTTTTCTAATACGGAAGAGACATTATTTCTATCATTATTTCATTCCAGAGATTTTACATTTATTTTACATTTATATTTATTTTTGTACAATTGAAACTTGTAAAAAGATTATTATTTTAGGCATAATAAAAATAAGTTGAGTAACCTCTGAGAAGCCTATCTAAATTTCTGTCTTTCAGAGATATTATTTTGTAATATAACTGAATTTTCTATCCATACATATAAACTTTAAATATATTAAAATTATAAGGCATCTCTGAGTAAACTGCGAGTATCATTTAAGTAGGCTATCTCATGGCTGGGGCGAGTGTCCTCTTTTTTGGAAATCAAAATATGGTCACCCTGTGCTGTCTATATCCCCTGTTGCACAGAAATACCACGACAGAACCACATAGACAACCCTTCATTATACCAGCTTTGCTTTTTTAATCAATCATTTACTGTCCCGGTTATGTGGAAGCTGATCCTCTGCTCAGAGGGTTAGGAGCTTCCAGACCTCACTATCTCCCAAATTTGCATACATTTTCAGTCACTGTCCTTCGTCTTTGAGTTAGGTACTAACTGCTTCTAGCTGCCTTTTAAATCTCCCACCACGTTGTCAAAACATCACACCGGTCCCATCCTGCCAGCTCTCACTTTTACACAGACATCGATTCAATGCTGTTACTACCTCCGCTGCTGGCTTATGGGTAAGACAACTCTGCCCCCATGTTCCGTTTATACAGAACAGCAAGGAGGAAAAATGGCGTGACATTCCCACCCTGTATAGGCAGTGTAAAACAGGCTTATGTAAAGCACTTTGTGTTCCCTTGCTTGAAAACTGCCCTACAAATCAAACTATTGTGATTGTAATAAGGATACTAAATGGACCAGACAAAAGATCTCTTCAGGAATTCTGTTTTCTCTGCTGTTGTACAAACATGTTTAGATTTATACTGTGTCCACATACCAACATAGTTTCAGGCCTGACTGGGGAGTCTGGTTTGCTGGCTGCTTTCCTCTATCACTCATTGATAAGGTGGGGGTTTCAGACTGTGGCGAATCAAGTCTGCTTGCATCGAATGTCAGGTTTGTAGTAGAGCTTAACTGCAGACCAAGCCATGAACTGTGACAAGCATGAAGAAATTGACAATTTTCTGCGAATTTCTCCTGTCTCCCCTGTTTTCTTTTGTGAGGAAATTCTTTCTATTGGCAAGTATCTACTGAAGTATATGAGATTAAAAGACATAAATAGCGTTCATGTTTCAAGCAACTTTAATCAATATTTTTTAGTAACAATGGATGAGGTATAATGTGAATGGGGTCACTCATGATGAGGCAACCAACAAAGAATTAAAACCTGACTCAGCTGTTCCCCCAGCTCTACAGAGCTTTTTTTTCTTAGCACCTCTCAATTCTTTGTTTTGGTTTTATGGTCAGGAACTTAAATGTTTTGGTTCATTCTGGTTCATGCTTTCAGCCGCAGCAGGTGGCTGTTTTCTGTGAAAAAGGGTCCAAAAAATGAATTTTACACACCCTGCCCAGCATCAAACAGCAGACAGACACAGTATAGGCACAAGCTAATGATTACATTGTTCATCAGTGACATTACTGTCAGGTGTTGATGGAGACCTGTGTCAGCTGGATGTGTAAAAAAGCAGCTGGTTGTGAATGTGTTCAGTATATCAATTTGCTTTATAAGGTGATAATATTGTGTCGTTTGTAACTTGCTGCTCACAGGTTGCCAAAAAGTCTATTCATACAGGTTTGATACAAAAAAAGACTTCAGTCTTCTTTCCAAAGTATATTGGCTGCAGTGTGGGTTCAAAAACATGACAGAAAGGCTGAATACCTACAGTAAGAGCAGCTCTCTCAGAGAACGCTTCTGTTTCTGTGGTCATATGGTGGGCATTAACACATACATCAAAACTGAGACCGCTGCCCCTAAGGGCAAAAAAAGTTTTATTGTTGACCTTAATCAGTGCTAAGGCCAGATCACTTTCGGAGCAGTAAACCTGGAGCACAGATGACCCAAATAATATGATATCAGTGATTTCCTGCGATGCAATGGAGTGCAATGTTATCCATAACCTCTTTAGAAACAAATGAGTTGGAATCCAGCAGGGACTTTCCTTTCTTCCTGTATGGTGTAGTATCTCCGCCGTGAGGTACACAAACACTGCTGAGTCCCATCTCTAAGATGGCTCTGCTTTACAGACTGAAACAAACCTCTTTTTGTGCAAATGGAGGGGGGAGCCGATCATGTGCCTGATATTATCTGTTTATGAAGTGGTAATACAGTGGCCTTCTATGTTCTGATCATCAGGGTCGGCCTCAGGAGTCTGGGCTTTCAGCGTTGTTTTGTGTCTCTAATTAACTGGGAAGCTAAATTTAAACCTGAATGTTGTAGATTTACAGGACACGTGCTGACAAGTATTGCCCTACGAACATAACATCTTGGAAAGACTTCTTTCAGGTTTCAGGGTTTACCATAGCACAGAGTCTGCCGTGTTGAAAGTTCTCTCCATTGACTGCAAAGACTGTGCCATCCTGATTTCTCTTAACCTCAGCACGGCGATCAATACAGTGGACTACGACATCAACCGCTCCTAGCAGGGGGTTGGTGTTGCTGGCCATACTTAAATTGGTTCACATCTCACCTCAAATATAGGAGCTTCTCTTTCAACATAGGCAATTTTGCCTCTCTCCCTGGGGTGTTCCACAAGGTTCTGTCCTAGGTCCCATTCAGTTCTATATGTGCATGCCTCCCCTCGGCCAAATCATTCAAAAGTAGGACATTTCCTTCCACTGTTATGCTGATGACAGCTTTATCTCCCCCTAAAACCAACCAATCAAATCTAATCAGTCTTGTGAACTGCCTTGAGGACATCAAGACTTAGATAGCACAGAACTTCCTGCAGCTGTATGAAAGCAAGTCTGAAGTTGTCCCCCTGCATCCATCTTGCGGTAGTTAAAGCCAGCTTTTTACAGCTTCGTACTATTGCCAAAATTAAGCCGTATTGCTTATTTAAAAATTTCGAGAAAGTCATCTACACCTTTAGCCTCATGCTTGGACCTTTGCAACTACCTTTATATTGGGATTATAGTCAGTCAGCCCTGTCCCACCTGTGACTGATCAAGAACACAGCAGCCCAGCTTCTGACAGGTACCTGGAATAGGGACCTTAAGGCCTTTGTGCACAAAGTCCAAATTTTTTCTATGCTTCTTTTCAATTTGATAAAAATCTGTACATACTGAAATCTTGCACACTGAGTCAGAAGCGTTATATTGTTCTATTCATTGTGAAAATTAACAATACCAGACAAAATGGAAAGACACACTTGCTCCCCTGCTTCTCTTTACTGGAGTTACCTCCCTAGATTTTTCCACTCTCTGCCTTCATCTTTCATTTGGCAAAACAGCTGTGTGAGTTATAAAATGATACTGTGCAGCTATTAAATTGAACTCTGCTGTAAGCACCACCTTTGCTGTGTTATGTTTATGGTTAGGCTCTTTGTTGTGGAAGATTCTAAGGCGGACATTGCTTCCATCTATTTCCATTTCTTTTTCTTGCTGGCCTGCTGTCCACTCCTGTCCATTTCCTCTCTCTGGATGTGGATCTATGTTTCCTGCAGTTTGCATCATATTTTCTTCACTGCTTTTTGAACAAAAAACTCTTTTGATGCATGCGAGAAAACAGGAAAACTTTAATAACGGATAAAAAGTTTCGTAGTCAGCCTGTAAATATTATTCACACAACATGAGGTTGTATTTATTTTAGAACATGCAAAAGTTTTGGTTAAAATATAGGGACTTGGTGTGTAAAGGCGTTCTGGCCTTCCTCTTCCGGCTGCTGGTACAGCACAGCACTGATTTTAAAGTTCTTCTGTTTGTCTATAAAGCCCTAAACAGGTTCCTTCCAGTTCTCTCAGGTTGGCTTAATTGGGGCTTCTGGCTGTCCTGTAACCTAAACTTAGGGGGTGACTACACCTTTGCTGTAGCAGCACCCAGACTGTGGACCAGCATCCCCACTCCCTATAAGATCCACCCCCTCCACTGACTTTTTAAAATCCAGGCTCAAACATAATTTTACTCACTAGCATTTGAATCCCTCTGATGTGCTGTGTGCATTGATGTTTATGTCAGTGTCTTGTTTTTTTGTTGTTTTTTTATTATCATCTATTCTTTTTATTAATCATTATTATTACTATCATTTGTGTGACTTAAGTTCCCTGCTCTGGTCTGTAGAGCATCTTGCTCATCATGGGTTGTTTTTAAATGTTATATAGCTTCAGTTACTAAGTTTATATATCATACAGTTTATGACTTATACATTAAGCACAAATTCAATTTGTAACGGTACAACACAACTCTTCTTGCAGTACTGCAGTGCATTGATTTCTCATTTCAGTGACACAGATAAATCGTAGAAAAGCAGTCTTGAAGTGTTGAATCATTGAGAGGAGGGCCACAACATTAAGTGTGCAGGTGCGACACCCAGTGGACAGAGGTTGTAACTCTTTATGCAGTCACAGTAAACTTGCCATCATAGTTATTAGTTGTGGAATATAAGAACATTTCATCAAGTACTGTATTTAAGTACAAATTCAAGAGGTTTTTGTAATTAACTTGAGTATTGCAACTTTATACTTCTTCTTCACTGCATCTCAGATGAAAAATATTGTACTCCTTTCTCCACATTTGTCTGACATCTTACAGATAACATTTTTTTCGTACTCCTTCCTGTCCAGTGAAAACCAAGTATCTCCAAATTTGGTGATTTTGAAAATTTATAATAAACTGCAGGATGAAGTGCTCCTTTATGTGTTCTTCTTAAGCTAAATAAACTCTTGTTAAATAATAAAACCCTCTTAGATCAGCTGGATGAAATGCCCCGTCACAAAGCTGAAAATGGCTGTTTTTCTGACACCATGAAAAGCTGGCTTTTTAGAGATTCAAAGTTGTCACAGGGCAGCCACACAACAAACATAGAATATGATGCATCGCTGTAGATTAATCTAACAAGCAGAATATTAAGGAGTTAAAATGAGCACAACCGTAAACATACACATGCATGCAGCAGGAATATTCATCCAAAAATATCATATATCATAGTAAAACACTGACAGGGAACATTTTACTGCACACTGAATACTTTTACTTTTCATACTTAAAGTACATTTTGCTACTTATATAATTTTACTTCAGTAAGTTTTTAAATGCAGGACTTTTACTTTCAGTTGAGTATTTTCAGTTTGAAATAGTCTGAACTGACATGCACTGGATGATTTATCGATGCAGTTACCATACATAATATGAAATGTAGTTTGCATACAACAGGAATACAGCAGCATATCAAAGACTGTAAACAGGGGGAAACAAATCATAAATTGTATGGCTTAAACAAATTGTGTACAATGTGCTATTCAGAGCTTTTCAAGTGCTTGTAGGCAGGTTTTGTTACGTTTGGACAGAGCCAGGCATGCTGTCTCCCCTTGTTTACAGTCTGTTGTGAGGATGGTATCCATCTTCTCATCTAACTCTTAGCATGACAGCACTGAAGCATATTTTTGCAAAGTGCACAGCATACAAAACTATTAATTTACCATCATCATAATTTAACAAAAAAGATGTACACAAATGTTAAAAATCAACAGCTCAAAATCGACAAATGTGAATCCAAATTGAGTAAAAGTTTTTTGCACAACAAGCACAACAAGTTTAATTAACAAAATACTTATAAAAAAAAAAACAGTGATAGAAAAATAAGGAGAAGAAGAATAGTTTAGAAAAGCAAAAGTCTACAGTAGACAGCAGAGTGTAGCCCTTCTTCATAAACATTCATATGCAGGTTCAATAAAAAGACATCGATTCAAACAAGACATACATTCATACACTGATATACTGCATATTTATATTTGTAATTCCACAGTTTAAGTAACTTTTGGGACACAACAGGCCACTGGTTGCTGCCATAATATAATGCAGAATCATTTAAATATTGAACACTATGCATCCTTTAGGATAATATATATCGATTTAAATGGAAAACATTCTCCTGAGATTTGTAACTTAAAGGGCCAGTGTGTATGAGTCAGTGGCATCTAGCGGTGAGGTTGCAGATTGCAACCAACTGAATACCTTCGGTTATCTCTCCCTTTCCAAGTGTGTAGGAGAACCTACGGTGGCCTTTGAGCTGCCACTTCAATGTAAAATCACAAAAGGCTCTCTTGAGCCCCCTATGCAGGTGTAAATGGCTCGTTCTAAGATAACATAAACACGATTTTTGATACCAGGTAATTAAATATAATTATGAATATTGTATTCTATTTTTGCCTTTCATCCTCCTCTAATCTTTCTCTCAACTCCTTCCCTGCACATGCCATTCTGAGCTCTTAAAAGATATCCTAAGCTGCTTGTTTGATGACCCTCCTGCCTGCTGTGAACTAACTGGCCTTCAGCTGGTGGTTTTCCCCAGGCTCTGAGTCTGTAACAGGCTTTATCCTGGCTACATGGTGCACAGTGCTGGCCCTCATTGACTGGCGCAAGGAGGTCAAGCGACTGCGGAAACCCTCTCCAGAGAAAAAATAAAGCAGTGGATCAAAGCATGAATTGGCAGCAGCCAGGCACAGTGTTACCACAACAGACTTCTGCATAGCAATCCGCTCTGAGCAGGTGGTGTCATGCCGAGACAGGAAGTTCAGGTGGATGGTTCGCTGCACATGGTATGGCATGAAGCTGATTAGGAAGGTCAGCAGGACAATGACAATCATTCGGATGGCTTTGGTGCCTGTGTCCCGCTGGCGTCGGGCAGCATTGGTGCGGGACAGCAGGGCGCGGACTATGCCTGCGTAGCAGATCAGGATAACCAGGAAAGGCAGGGAAAAGCCCATCACTAGAGACAAATAGTTCAGCACAACTAGTTTCTGCATATCTTTTTTTTCGTCTGGGGGCTCAAAGCACTTGGTTTTATTTGTTTTGTCATCAAAATCCTGGCCACCCATCAGGAAGGGTGAGGATGAGAGACAGATTAACACCCAGACACCCACACACACCAGACGGGCACGATTCTCTGTCATCAGCCGCATGTTCTGCACAGGGAACACAATGGCCAAGAACCGTGTGACGGACATGGCGGCCATGAAGTAGATACTGCAGTAGAGGTTTACATAGAGGGCGTAGGAACTGATGCGACACAGGAAATCCCCCAGCTTCCATTCACCTTTGTTGACATAGTAGTAAACTCTCAGCGGCAGGGTCATGACACACAGCAGGTCAGACACAGCCAGGTTCAGCATGTAGACATGAAAAGGTGAGCTCTGGCGGTGCGTTCTGATCAGCACCAACAGGGCAAAGCCGTTCCCTACCAGGCCCAACACAGTGATGAGGGAGTAGGATGTGGAGTAAACCTGATTACGGAAGTCATCAATGGATTGACAGATGGTAGAGTTGCTCTCTACGCTGTCTGTTAGATTTGGCTCCATTTGTTGCCACACCTGCAGCTGCAAAGACACAGAGAAAGATGATATGATGGTGTGTGCAAAAGAGAGCATGTGAATGAGAGAAACAAAAACATGCCGTCGTGCAAGAAAAAGCAAAAGAGACCTGCAGAGTGTGGCAGATCGTTTCAGAGATTGATTCTATATTCTGCTGCTGTGCAGACTCTGGAGGAAACTCAGGAAGTTGATAAACTTTTTAGACAGTCATCCTGTTACGTAAAAAAGGTTCTGTTTTTTTCTGGGTAATAAAAGCCTCAATTACTCTTTTGTTTTTTCTTTTTGAGAATTCAGAGTTGAACCTGACACACTGAAAATCCCCTAGACTGATGACATTCTGATAGATTTTTCTGTACTGAAGGAGACTGCAGCATACTGATGTTTCTTTTGCCGTCTATATATCTGTGCCTCAGGTGATAAATGATTTAATAACTTGCATACTTGTTACATTAACTGGCATCCTCAATTGAAAATACAAAGGCAATTTATTGAAACGTTTTTCTCACTGTCATCAATAATGTAAAATGCATTCAGAGAATTAGAGTGTTATGTGCTTTACTGTAAATGATCTGAGTAGCTCTGATGCACAGTTTGCGTCGTGAGTAATAAATGAATGATATGAAAGCATAGATCCATTCATTTAATTCAGTCATGCTGAATGGCTATTTGCATTGTCACCTTTGTTTGCCTTTTGATTTAGAGAGATATGTGAAGCTTGCACCATAAAAGATTGTCTATACAAACTGATAATGTGCTCAACACAGGATGCAACATGTTCCATTACAGCTACATCTATAAGTCAACTCCCCTCAACAATAATGAAAACATGAATTAAACATAAAAAACAAACAAAAGTAAAACTTTCAGTCTAATCAAATCTTTCTCTAGCAAGTTTCCCTTACTTACCGCTGTATTTCTGTCTGGTGTCAGCGCAGTGCAGCCAGTCTGTTGATCTTCTGTCGGGGCTGATGAGTAGTGTGTGTCTCTTTCGCCTCTCTGCCTCGTCTGCCAGATGTCGGAGCAGTAGAGGGAGGGCACTGAAGCAGGTGGCTGCTTCCTCACAACCTCAGCTGGTGGGAAACTTTTCAAAGTAGGACTGGTCTGTCTCTTCTACTCTGCAGCACAAACAGCATCGAGCACAATGACATCATAGACCATGCAGCCACACACTTACAGTAAAAAGAACAGAGGATAAAAAAAGAGGTGCATTAACACTGAAAGTTGTGCTCTTGTTGTAGAGTACTGTACTTTAGCACAAATGCAAAGTACTTGTACTTAACTTGAGTATTTCTGCCTAATCTAAGAGGCAAATGTTGTACTTGTTACTCCACTGCATTTATCTGACAGCTTAGAGATGACATTTTTGTTTTTCCCTTCTTGTCCAACCAAAACAATGTATCTCCAAATTTGGTGATTTCGAATGTTTGCAATAAACTGAAGGATTAAGTGCTCCTTTTTGTGTTTTGTCTGACTTGTGTGGCTAGATAAACTCTTGAAAAACCCTCTTGGTCTAGCTGGAAAATGCATTGTTACAAAGCTGAACATAGGGTTGGTTTTCTGATACCATGAAAAGTTGAAGTTTTAGAAATTCTCACGGGACAGCCATGCTACAAACATATGATAATCTTAAAGAATCAGATGCATTGCTGTAGATTAAACCACGCCAGCAGTATATAAAGGAGTTATAATGAGTACAACCTCAAACATTTAGTAAAATGCAACATACACATTAATGCAACAGTAAAAACATCCTAAATATATATATATAATGGTAAAACACTGACAAGGAGCATTTTACTGCACAATGACTACTTTTGACACTTTTTGCTGACATACTTGTTGGTTTTGAATGCAGGACTTATACTTGTAGTGGGGTATTTTCACAGCGTGGGATTAGTAGTTTTATTTACAAAGGATCCGAATGCATTCACCACTGTGTTTGGTTGCTCTGGACATGACTGATCCTATTCCATTTAAACACCTGCCTGAATTCACCTTAGTCGCACTCTTACTGATCATTTTGCAAATATCTACAGACCTGTTTCCATTCTGAACATACTTCATCTGGCATTTTGTCCACACAGGATCGATTGAGTTGACAGACAGACTCCCTCTTTTCATTATGCATCAGCTCGTACTTTGGCCTCATTTCCTTGTATTAACTTGTCTGACCTGTTCCACTTCAACTGTTTATTCTGGAACCACAGACGTACTTGTCAACAATCTTGTAGGTTTTAACAAGTATTTACATAGAGGAACACTGTTTTTTCATGTTGATAACCATGTCATGTTCTGTGGAAACAAGTCTGTAGCCTGAGGTGCGTGGCGGACATAAAGACACACGGATCAACCAACATGATTCCTCTTGACTGATGATGGAAGACTTTTGTTTATTCCACCGCATTTCCTTTGTATGTTGCTAATGACTGTGATTCGCAGTTAGTAAATGGACTGCGGATACTGCAGTGGAAATGGGCAAACTCATTTTTGCAGTTGAAAGGCCTGTGTGGTGGAAGGGCAGGATAATTCATCTGTAACTCATTTAGTGGTTAGGCACCAGCAAAGAAAAACATTCAGCCCCACTTGCTCTCAGGAGTCGTCTGCATCAACACCACTGGCTCTGCATGATCAGAGGATTATTACTCTAGTAGCTCAACAGTGCATTAAGTGCAACGCAAATAATAATGGCAGGGGCAGAAAGCCGCAATAAGTGTTTTGACCCTTCTGAGAGATGGTGGAAGTGCATCTGTAATTTCTGATAATGCCATCTTAACTTATCTTGAGTGGTCAGCTAAGGGCCGGAACCACAATGCTTTTATTTCTCCACACACACATATGTAGTACATTTTCCATATATAACTCTACGCGGTGTGACTTAATTGTTTGATTGCACAGAAGCCTTATTGTTGGCAATAGATACTCTCCACAATCAGAGCAGCAATAGTGCATCAAACATGCCAAGGAAAGTGCCAAGGAAAGTGCAGTCATCAACAACTTAAACAGTACTTGTAACACATAAGCAGCTTATTTAAATATAGGTGCACAGTGAAGAATACTACCTGTCTGCATCTACAGGTGGCAGACAACGAATAAGGGTTGAGTATAGTGCAGTTTTAGGAGCAGTTGTGGTTGCTGTTGTGTCAATTATAATTGCAGTGATCTACAAAATCCAATAATGTGGGTGGGAAGTCGAAATGCTTAATAGACTAAGTGCATCATCCCAGGCATTATCCAGTTTTTATTTGTAAGTGGATTTTCTCTATTTATTCTGTGTTGCACAGTAAGTTTGTGCTTATTTACACCTTAGTCTGGTTAGTCTTGAGCTGCTGATTGAGCTTTTATTGCACCTCACAAGTTCTTTGTAAGAAATAGGCAGCTAAGTCATCAACAATGGTAGGGAGTAGACTGGCATGTTGTAAAACAACATGCCAATAACCACTGTTTTGATTACAGCAGTGGATACAGTTGCACAGTGTTTAGCATCCGTGAAGTCACCACAGGCTTTTTAACGAGACATTTTGAAAAAGCTTACATCTGGATTTACAGCTGAATGTCTTTTGGGGACAGAAAATCTCAATGTGGTCAAAATGTGACAGTAACTGACCAAACTGGCCATTTTGCATGTAATGTTTTTATTAAAGAGGGATTTTAAAATCCTAACTGATTTTGAAATCGGGTTGCATCACATACATAAGGAGAAACTTATGAAACAGAGATGGTCTCTCTCATCTCAAACATGTGTCCGTTACAAGATTTGAAAATAATGGGGCATCACACACTACAGGATATTATTAAGATTATCGTGCCAGAGGGAGTATGAATACACCACTTCACGTGATCTCATGGGTGAGCAGGAACAGCTAAGCCCCAAGGGAAGAGCGCTGAGCTGAGAAGCCAGTTTCACATAATTGTCAGTCCGTGGACCTACAACATCCATTTGACATTTGAAAATCAATGGATACATTTGGAACAGGGCGACAATGTAGTGCAGTGGCTCTCATCTCACAGTAAGAGGGCTCCTGGTTTGAACCCAGGGTGGGGGAGCCCTTCTGTGCTGAGCTTGCATGTTCTCCCCATGTCAGCGTGGGTTTTCTCCAGGTACTCCGGGTTCCTCCCACAATCCATAGACATGCAGGTTAATTGGTGACTCCAAATTTCCCGTAGGTGTGAATGTGAGTGTGAATGGCTGTCTGTCTCTGTCCCCGCCTACCTGTCCAGGGTGTACCCTGCCTCTCACCCGATGTCAGCTGGGATAGGCTCCAGCATCCCCGCAAACCCAAACAGATTAAGCGGTTACGAAAAATGGATGACTGAATAAACAAATGAATGATGCGGAAATCGAACTTTTTTGGCTTCATGCGCCAGCTTTAATAGAAATAAATTGGGCTTTGCCTCCAACGCTGTATTCAGTTCTCTTTATAAGTCTATGAGACTGACATAGTGTGACAACTTGCTGTAATGTTAACAGTGCTTTTCATTGAGAGAAACAAAAGCAGAAGGCTAAATGAATGGTTGGGGAGAGATAGTCAACATGGGTTGTCTATTCCTCAGTGAGAACTGGAGGTGAGATTATAACTGTCAGTTTTAATATCTGTCAACAGTAGTATTCTAGCTAACATTAGCCTCAAGGGCTACTGACGTAATCATAACTGTAACCATCCAGATTTTAACTCCTAAATGTCAAACATGTTTGGAATTATTGAAGTGACCCCATTGAGCATACAAGCAGTCCAGGAGGCTCCAGACTGGATCGTTAACTTCTCACATTACCAGATAGTCTGGTACAGATCAAGATCCCAGACCAGATTTCTCCTCCAATTGTTGTGAGGGGAGAATAAATTGTCTTAAAACTCCTGTAGTCGGCTTTACACACCTCATATCCAAGACACTTTTGACTGTTTGTGATGTGATTCTTTCAGTAAAGATTTAGGAAAAAAATGATAGCTCTGTACCATTTAGGTACAGTCTATTAAATGGCTGTTATCAGTCGCTATCAGCCTCATAGTGAAGGGGACGGATACACCTACTGTTAGGTTCAGAAGGCTATAATCAGCCCATCAAATGACGATTGTCAGTTGCCATCGGGAGCATAGGCAGTGACCTCTAGTGGCTGTAGTAATCATGATGGGAGCAAAGGAGGAAGTCAGATGATGTAGTATAAAGAGCAACAAAGTCTGCATACGGAGAAGGTCGTAGTGATGGATGGATCAAACAAACACAGGACTCTGACCCAGGAGAATGGTGTTTGTGTCTCGCATGAAACCAAAAGTCTATGTTTCTAACTTCACATCTGATAAGCCAGGCACTGTTCTGATTGGAGACTGGGTAACAAAGCATGTAAGAATGGCAATGACTGAAAATCAAACTGTAGCAGTTTTAGGCCCGAGCCTGATTAAAAACCTGAATTCTTACGTGAAAAAACATATATATCATATTGTATTTTTTATATTAAAACATACACTACAACCTAAGTCCTGTTAAGTTTCCTCACACTACGTCTCATCACGGTATAGCACACAGATGATGATCACCTCTCTTTGCTGCATGTTACACGCATCACTCCCACTCCTCGGGAGGCAGAAGGTAATCCTACCATCTAAATTGCCTTGCCAGTCACAGTCCACCCTCTTCCTCTCTCTTTCCCTGTTTATTCAGTCCATTAATCTCCTGCCATTTATGTATAAGTGCTGCCAGTTTTGGTTAAAAAAAGAGAGAGAGAACCTGACCCAGTTCAGGCCAGACAATCATGAGGAATTACAGCCCACTCTGGCCCAAACCTGGCGGGTTGGATTGGACCCAATCGAGCTCAGGCAGAGATTCAGAGCTCTACTGTACAGAAAGCTTTAAGCCTGATGGGATACATCTAAACGTGGCTGGTTGCAGATTGCTCTGTGCCAGCCTACATCATGCTCTGTAGATGCCATACCCAAACAAGCACGCAGAGAGAAGCGGGAACACCAGCACACACAGATACAGTCTAAATACCTGTATCACCCCCCCTTCCCCCGATCCTCTGCTCCACCAGAGGAATTCAGAGGATGTTTCTGTCCTAGTCAAGGCTTGTCCTCCACAGTCTTAGGTTTACTCAGAAAATGTAGTTTATTGCTTTTTTACTTGTGAATCGCGATACATTTCCCTGCCAACAATAATTTGTTACACTACTTGGGATATTACTTTCCTGATTACATGCCAGAAAATGGCTAATTGCACCCTTTCTCCTCAAAATTCCGATTTTGCATGTGCGCCTCCGTGTGAATGTCAAGGTTGCCATCAGTAAGTGCAGCTAAGGCTAGATAGCTTGCAAATGATTATTTTACCTGAGGGTCTTCTGTTGCCTGTGACCAGTCTTTTCCCCAAGGATCTATCTGTAAGATGGAGAGTCAGTCCTGGAGATAGGCAACATGTCATCCACCACATATCCAGCCACAAACTCCATAAGTTCCTTGTCACTTCTTGTAGCCTGCAGCTGTCCAAGATTAAAATCTAGTTTGGGTTGTTTAGCTAGTGTAGGGCTACAAGGAAGGCAAACCTTGGGTTGGGTTTATTTCCTGAAACGCCTACTATTTGCTGTAGAAGGTATGTGAGGAGGTATGAGTTTTTTTTGTTTTGTTTTGTTTTGTTTTGTTTTGTTTTGTTTTTTCTTTGCAGTGGAAAGAGTCTTAGTACCACTATTTAAAATTACAACATTGTTGTCTTTTTCTGTAGTGAGACCTGATTTAACCCATTTCATGACTGTCAAGTTTCTAGGATTATTCTTTTAATCTATTTATCTTTTCTGAGAGTTTGTAAAAGGTTGTGTCAACAGTAGAGGAAACAGTGCTATCTCTTAGGGCCTGTCTAGGCCGGGGACCAGCTCTCCAAGCATCCACTCCTGTTGCACGGTTGAGTGTTGTTTGCTGTGCTCTCACCTTGCACATATCTTTAGTTTTGCGTGTCTCGCATGTGTGTGTGTGTAACAACACTCCCCTTTTTTTGCATTGGCTTGAGTTGGTCTTCCCCTAATATTTCCCCTGGCTTGGCATACTGCTACCCTCCCCCTGACTAATAGCTCTTAACTTACACAGCCACATTTTTTGTATGCTCAGGTTTTAGCTTTGCCTGGGACTGTCACATAGGTCTTTATGGTTGCCAACGAACATTGTTTCTTACATCTTGTTTTTAGTTCATACATATAATAAACATTATTGTTATTACTTGGAAACCTTGTCACTTCTGTCCCCTTCGTGTCAAACTGGTAAAGAGGAACATCTGAAATGGTCCAAGTCCTCACCCTCTGGTGACATTTATGGTCACTCATGGCTCCACAAAAAAAAAGATGGCTTCCGCAATGGAGTCCGCAAACCAATGGGGGACATCATGGTTGCTAGGTCCATTAGTTTATAAAAGCCATGCTTCTAAACCGTATCTGTGAGGCTAATAACCACTGATAACACCCATTCAGTCACTTGTTAACATATCAAAGGGTGCAGTGAGCAAGCACAATAACAGAATCACTGTCACACTTACATGGAATGCAGCCATTATTGATTTGGTTAGTGGTGTGTCAAGTCAAATATGTGCTGTGAAAAAGACCTGCTTGACAGTGTGTGGGTGGGAAGTGGGTGAGGGATTGTGTCCTTTGTTTTGCATGTAGGCATCTTTCTTTCTAGTTGGTTGGTTGGTTGGTTGGTTAGTTGGTTGGTTGGTTGGTTGGTTGGTTGGTTAGTTGGGTGGTTGGTTGGCTGGTTGGCTGTGACATGAAAAATACAGATGTTGGAATGGCACTGAGTAAATTGGTCAGAATTGGTTAATATGGATGTAATTCTCAGATAAATTGGACTAACCCTGCACTGCACTCACAGCAGCAGCAACTGGCACTCATGAGGGACCCTTCCAAATAATGTAAAAAGGGGGAAATTTTAATTAAAATGGAACATGCTACCTCCAGTTTGAAACTGTCCTCTCTAGCAAGAGACATGTTGCAGTGTGATGCTCTTAATGCTGCTGCAAACTCTCTTAAAGAGGAGGCCGTGGTGGATAACAAGTGTGTAACTTGACACCAGAGACTCTGGTTGGCGTGCTATTTCCTACTGACAGTAACATTGTTTTCTTCTAAATGTGAACACAGTCTGTCCCTAAACTTATTCAGCAATTATGGAGAAACATTTGCATTTATGAAGCACTGAAGTTTGTGTGTACTTTAAATGTAGATAGATAGATAGATGAAATACACATTTACATAATCAGGTTGTCGTGGGGGCGCTGAACGTCGGCTATAAACTAATACAGCGCCATAGTATATCATTTTCAACACAATTTTTTGGAACCATGTACATAGCCTGTGGACCGCCAAGCCTGGGAAACACCACTCATTAAGTTAGGTTAGCAACAATACGTTAATTAACTTACCTGAAGGTCTGTTGGTGTTCAAACAGTTTAGTATAACATTTGAAAGGGAAACCACCCATGCATTTACATTTGGCTATAACTGCACCCAGAGCTCTACTGGCATGCATTGCTAAATGCTTGACAGCTTCATTATAATCTAAGTATTCTGTTAAGATCAAACCAGATATTTGTACTCTTTAGCTGTTTCCAATGAAAAAGGGCCACAGGAAAAGCTAAACCCAGACAGGGGCATGTAAGTCCAACATTCACTCTCCTTATAGCTTTGTCTTTGTCTGTGCCAACTCCTAAAGGAAATATCTGACTCTTGAGCTGCTAAATATTCCTTTATGTAGGCTACAACAGCTTGTCTGAAATTTTCTTCAACTTAAAGTATGGAGTTAGTAGATCACAAAGCACTCACATGAGTTGTTTTAGAAGGACCCAACAAACCACCTATGCAATCATTTAGGTATGAACGCTTGTTAACTTGTGTTTACTGGATACAGATACCCTGCATATTTGATCGGGGCCCAGCAACTTCTCAGCCTTTGCTCCAACACCGCTCCTTTCATGGAAGTGAGAGCAGCTGTTTCCCTTGAGTCAACACACATTAACTATCACTGTGTGATTAATTTTATAATTTTGAATATTTACACCGCTGGGTAGTTGTTCAGCTTCTCAGCACTCCTTGCCTACTTGTAAAGTAGAGTTTAGTTCAGCAGATTTATCACAATTCAACAGACAGATATATGAAGCTGAGATAATAAAAGCTGTCTTATTAAAGTCAAAGACTATTAATACCCTGGTGGTCTATTTACTTTGAGATCTACTGTGATTCAGATGGTCTTTTTTGTTGCTCTGACTGAGCTGGTAATACCCCACAGACTAGGATGTTTATTTAGGTCACATTATCTCTGAAATTTACCCTTTACCTCAGCACTTTGATGGAGTGTTTCACAAAGCAGTTCTCAGAGATAGGACCCAGCCAGAACACTGGAGGGGAACAAACAACTTATAAACTTTTGTGGTTTCCTAGTTGCTGACATCGTACGTGCAGGAGTGTTGGTGATGTAAAGATATTGTTTTAAACATCCTGGTTGTTTCAGGTCAGTAGAAAAAGCGGTACGTCTGACTGTTCATAAACGACGTATGTGCAAAGCACACATAACATAATAGAATAACACTTTATTTATTGAAATTACATAATTAAATTCTCTCATAGCGTATCATCTCTGTACGTGGGAAAATATAATGTAATCAAATGATCCTTAACCGCTACATTTCATTTTATTAACATTCACCAAAGGAATTGCTTCAGACCTTGTTTAGATAACCTCCCACACCTATCCAGGATGACACAGAAAAAGTTGAGTGTTTGCAAACACACAGATAAATCAATTTGACAGTGTTTAAAAGAAGGAACAAAGAGACTCCTGCTTATCTCCCCTGAGCGCACATCTTCAAAAAGCTTCCCAGTACTGTTTATATGATGATGAGCACTCGATGAGGCGATCCCTATTTTATAAACGCTTTCCAGTGTAGCTTAATTGCAAGTTAATTTTACTGGATGTTGTCAGTGATCGTGGTCAGGTCGTGAGTCACAAGGCAATTTTTGAGTCTTTTAACGGTTCTATGATGTCGTCTGTGTCAGCTGTGACTCCATGCAGTAGTAATTCCAGACATCATGGGCGTATTCCACATAAATGAGAGGACAGATTCACTAATCACAGTAGTTATCTCATTATCTGTAAATAGTGTCTTTATTAATATGATCTGGTTTTGTGAAGCTGTAGGCCTGGACACACAAAGAGAGCTGTGGAAAAGGCTTCGTATATGAACACAACGTTTGGGCTTTTTGTCTGACATGACTGCGGTCACTTCCATTCAGACCTCAGGAAACATAACATGCTTTGAAAATGCTATTTTGAGTCATAAGCCATAATAATTGTTTTGGCGTAATACTTAATCTGCATATTTAGAGTTAAAAACATGTAAGACAACTCATTTATACTGTATATACAGTTTGGAAATGTGCACATTCTACAACTATCTGTCATATTTTTTCCAGTGAACATAATCCAGGCTGCAGTTATTTTTCCTTCAAAACCAAGTTAGTACATATAAACATACAGAATGCATTATAGTTCATGGGCTACATACAACCCAATTTGATCTCAAGTGGGCCGCATCAGTAAAACCATTATATAATAAGGAAGTACAAGTACATTCTGAGAACATTCATCCATTTACAAAACAGACAATACTGGAAGCCTCTGGCTGGCGGTCTGGTGATAAGCCTCCGGGGGGCAAGAGAGTGCTGCAGGAATGAATCCTAAAACCTGGAAATGAGTTAGCATTTTAGTGCTCCCGGTTCCCTTGTCTCAAATCAGTGGGTTTTCTGAATAGTTTTTTGGTTAGATGTCTGAAGGTCTGTGGTTAACAGATACCTTCAGACATTTAAGTTTAAGAGACAATCACTTTTTGCTCTAAAACATAAAATACATCAGTAAACACCCTACTCATAAATTTTATAGCTTTTATGTGTTTTTTTTAAAAAAAGGTGGTTGCTGACAAGTGGCTAAAGGAGACAACAGCACGTCATTACACCGAGCACAGCTTTACAGTCTTGTCATGGTGGTGACATAGCTATGCGACCACCATTATTTTCTCTGGTGTAGCCAGTGATATCCAGGCCAAGGTTTACTCTTGCATGTGCCAGCCCTTTCAGCTAAACTGTATAAAAATACATTTGAGTATGAGTGCAGCTACACTTTTTAAAAAGCTAATATAAAGCTACATCATCGTCAGACAATAGCTGAAGGGTTCTGAGATTGCATTTCAGCCAATGTGTTCCGCCTCTCCAAACAGACTGCTTATCTGCCGTTCAGACATGCCTGGTAGACACCCCTTGGACTACAGAACAGAAACAGAAACCAGACTGCTTCTTTCTCTGCCAAAGTCTTGTTCTCCAGAGTCTGCATTCATATACAGAATCTACTAATAGAAATTACAAAACAGATGATGAACAGCCTGAGATGTCTTCAGTAAAATAAGTGCAGTCTACTACTCACTGTAATTACATGTACATTTTTCCATACACTTCCACTCCTGTAAAGCAGCATTTTACATGAAGTCAGCCACTGTTTAACTCGCTCCTGAAACTTGACATCTCTTAGCCTTCACAGGTGCATCAATATCAGGTGTGCAGAGTCATCCAGTGGGCCAGGTTGGAGCCTTTGGTGGGCCTGCTGTGGCCCGCCAATGTCGTATTTGACACTGGTGACACAGACACTCAATTTTGAGAAGGCCGTGTTGATTTCTTTCTGACAGATGTTTGCACACATATACTCACATGTTGTGTGATACACACTTACTCACACCTGACCTGTTAAAAGCTGTCACGTGTGACAAACGAAAACCACCTGTGTCCAGTCAACCATCAGAGCAAAGATGGAAGTAATGAATTATGCATTTAGATCATTACACCAGAGTGAGTCGAGTGATTACTCAACTGAGAGGAGAGTCACATTCTTTGTTAACAAAGGCCAGATATCATGGAGATCGCACCCTGGTTGCTGTGGAAACAGCACCCAAAATACTGAAAACACATGTCACTTGTCACACTCACACTAAAACCGTGTAAATCATTCAATGATAAAGAAAAGCTATGGAAATATTAATTACATCACCTCTGCGTCTTTAATAAGCTTTATATCTATATTCATTTGATATTAGTCAGTATGAAAGCCTCCTCTCCAGCATTTCCTTGAAAAACACACACACACACACACACACACACACACACACACACACACACACACACACACACGCACACACACACACACACACACACACACACACACACATACATACATACAGGTTTACACTGATGTCAATGATGCACGGAAAACCCTCGGGCACAAATCCTCCAACGTGAGTCAGATGCAGTCTGGCTCTCCTCCATACGAGACATGATGACATTTGCTGAGCGGGAACCAGTAGAGCTGAAGTAACCAGCGCTAATAAAGAGAAGAGAGATACTCTTACACTCATTCAGCCTCTGTGAGAGGAGGCACTGGCATGGAGGTAAAAAGTTACCAGCCCACATCCAGGTGAAGCAGGACGATGACGTTCAACTTCCTGCCAGAACGCAGGTGAGTCCCGCACAGACAAGATTCTAAGCTTTGTTTAAAGGCAGATAGATGAGTAGAATCCATGTTTAACTATGAAGTTTTGAATATGAAGAACTCCTCTAGATATTAGGAATAACACAGAGGTCATCATTGGAGCTGAGGGGTAGTGGGGAGGAGAGAGCTAAGGCGACGCATGTTTGTGTTCCATATGGTATATGGTAATAGAGACATTAAGATGAGTTACATGTATCAAATTCAGTGAAATGTAAATATTATTATGCTGGCTGATATAAAACACACTTTTCTGACTCTTTTTAATAGTTGTCATACATAAACTAAACTATAATTACGTTCCTTAATGAATATCTTCATGTTCCTTAAGATTTATGAGGGTTCTTCATTTTAAAGTAAATCAAATTTATGCCCCAGAGATGCATTTTCAGTGAAAGTTAGCTTAGGTAAGGCTTGGTGATGTTCAACCTCAGTCATGTTAAATGCTTCCTATAAAACTGAGGAATTTACTGATGGCTTGTTTGCTTGCCCGGGCCTCTGCCTTCTTACTCAACACTGGCTTACTCATAATGAAGAAGAAAGCTGTAAAGAGAGTCATGTGGTGGAGATAATCCAGGGTGTGTGTATGTGTGTGTGTGTGTGTGTGTTTGCACCTTTTAATGGGTGGAGCAGAGATTCTGAATGTTTATACTAAAGAGATTGTCCAAATCAAGGTACAGAGCTAACGTCCATGTGTTGAACTCTGCAGATCAAACCAAGTTTTGAAGTCAGTCTGGGAGATGGGCTGTTGGTGCTGGCCTGGCTCAGTCAAAGAAGGAGTTGTCCCAGCGTCCAGAGAGTGGCTGCGAAGGTTCTTATTTTTGAAGCTGGTGATGGTGCTGCTGTTCCCCCACGCCGCAGGCCTCCCCCTGCTGGTGGGCTGTGTGCTCAGCCTGCGGGCCCTGTTACTGCTCTGCTCCCCTCACATCTCCACTAAGCCCTCCACTGTGCTGCTGGGCCGGCTGGCTCTCGCAGACAGTCTCTTGCTGCTGCGCTGGATGCTTCAGCTGGGAGCAACACTGGCCTGGTGGATGGAGGAAGAGGAGGAGGAGGAGGTGGGTTTTGAGACTGAGATGGGCCACATGAGGGAGGGGAGTTCCTTTTGGTGGAGGGAGGCTGTGAGTGCGCTCTGTCAGCAGCTGCTTGATGCTCACCACCTGGCCTCTCTGCTCCTGCTGGGGCTGCTGGGACTGGAGGCCACGCTGGTGTCTCGCTGGCCTCAGCAGACTCGCAGATTCAGGACTTCTTACTGGGCTCAGCTCAGCTGCAGCCTGGTCTGGATAATTGTGCTGCTAGAACTGTTCTTCTCACTTCACTCAAAACTTTTAAAAGACTCCAGGCCTCAGACTTATTCCCCAACGCTACAAAATCCCCAGAGTTCCTCTCTGGGCCTGGAGCCTCTTCTCTCCCTTTCAGCTTTCTCCTCCTGTCTGAGGAGGTCATTATGGCTGGTAAATTTATGGCTGCATTATGCTGTCCTCTACAGCAAACCACAGAGGAGAAAGAGCTCCTTTCACTGAAAGTCTTCTGTACAATATTCCTTGGTATTTTTATGTTTTATTTATATAATAAAACTATTTTTAATATATGTAGTTCAAATAAACACAAGAAGTTTGTGCTCTAATAAAAAAAAAAAAAAAAAAAGGGATCAGCACTCAGTGAATAATCCTCCTAAGCCCTACGATAAGCTATTATGGCAAGGCTTAACTATACAGACCCGTGAGCAGTGATAACTAACATGTCTTTGGGGTCATCGGGTGGGATAGTAGATATTCTGAGTAAATAATATTTTTTATGGGCCTGTAACAAGACTATGTAACTTTAACTGAGCAATGGCCCCTGTGGCTAAAAATTCACACAACCTAACACAGTGTGTTTACATGACCTTTTGATTTTGTGATAAAATCACTGAAATGCTTATGTGTGTCACACTGAAACAGAGTCTAACAGTAGCACAAGTACAGGACACTGTGAACAGCTGGTCATACCAGATAAACTGAGGCTGTAGTTGTGTATTGAATAGAGTAAATATGCTTTTTATTCCTTTGAACTTGACTCTTCATTTGTAGTAAAAAGAACACTGTGTTATGTCTTCTCTCAAAAGATAGTCAGCCTCGCCATGGGGGGGGGGGGGGGGGGGGGGGGGGGGGGTCAAAGGATACAGATGACCCCAGCCCCCAGTTGGCCCTCCTGCACAGGTCAGTGGTTGACTTTTAAATTAGATCAAGTACCAACAACTTACTTACTGACTTACATCAATACAACACATTTCAACATGTCATCTTATACTCCTCATCACACTAATTATTACACCAAGCAATTATTGCACAGCTTTTTACAATAACAGCAGGCATCAGATGTGAAAAGAACATGTAAAGATGTTAAATGAACTGCAGCCTGACTAGCTAAGTCAAAATGCCAAATAATATTGAGTGTATGTGTGCAAAACAGTACTCGGAATGGATGAGTCTGTAACACTGGATTTGGAAATGGTGATAGATGAAGAATTAATTTATTTGTTCACTTATGATTCTGATAGGATTTAATGCACTGCAGAAACTTCTTCAAACAGTGTTTGATTTTACTTTTATCATCATTCATTATAGGGCTTTTATCACTTCTGTCACAGCCCTTTTTGAAAGAAAATGTGATATAACTGACTTGACCTTTTGTGCTTCAAAGTCATATTAAATATATTTCAGTCAGAAACACTTCAGTCCAAGAAAACTTTATTTCCATTTGCGGTATTTGGCCGTATGGCTCTGTTCTGGGGCCTCTCTGCCTTTCCTCAGGCCTACTCAGAGAGCCTCTTCCATGCGCCTACATGGAAAGAATAAGGCAGCGAGAGCACACCTGTCTGCCCTTTCACGTGCAAATAAGGAAAGCCTGAGGCAGAGAGAGCAAACCTCCCTGCCCTTCCATGTGCCAACATGACAAACTAAAGCCTAGTTCACATTACACGATTTTCACCCTGATTTTGCGTCACAGAGACCATAATCTTTTGAGTGTTCATACCTGGCGACGTGTATTTTTGTCAGCGGGAGTCTCACCAACTGCATTATGACCTCTGAGCCCTCACCGACAGAGCCCCAGATAATGCGGTGACGTCACCAAACTTGGAGACGACACATCGTAAAGGCATGGATATTCTTCCCAGTGTTGAATCAGATCTGCCTCCAGGGCCTGGGTCCAAACACAACGCGCTCCCCGTGATCCTGTGGACATTGCTATTGTTGTTGTTGCTTGCCGGCTTGTCAGTGTTGCCAGATCTTGGGAGAGAAACAAGCAACCAGGGCTATGGAAGCGATTATCATACATTTAAATAACTTATTAGACAGATATATATATAGAGAAAGGTGACGTTTAGAGAGCAAGCCCAAATAAGCAACTCCACTTTAGAAACAAGCCCAAAGTCACGGCTAATAAGCGAACCTGGCAAGTGGCAACCCTGCGGCTTGTCCTCCTCACATTTCTTCCATCCTCCTGCGTGCTGACGTGGGATGTATCCCGCCTCTCAGTGGCTGATGTTCTTTGTCAGTCGTGTCACACTTCTCCAGTTTTCTAGCATGCCAGATGTCCAGTCCCAGTCACAGACGAGGGGGCGACTTGCTCGTAGGCTTGTTCACACATGAGGATTCGTTGTGTCAGACTATCTCACCTCCGACCCAAGGTGGTTCTCAAGATCCTCTGCGATGTCAAAATCGCGGTGAAAATTGTGTAGTGTGTAGGCTTAAGGCAGGGAGAACAGCATCAAAGACCCCCCGGGAGCAGAACAGAGCCAGCGTCAATGACAAACAGAAATGACATTGATAAGTCAATGTCAAAGCATGAAAAGGAGGAGCTGGGGTGGAGGCCGGTTGTGAAACGGCTTGCAGAGGAAGCAGCAACAGTAGGCAGGCCAGAGCAGTTTAAATAGGGCGCTCTGAATGAGATTTGCCAATTGGTTGCATAGAAAGGAGTCATGTGATCTATGAGCTGACTCCCTTTCATCAATCAGCTGCTCCATCAGTTGATTGGGCTGTTTGAGATCAGCTGTTGTAGCTGGGATGTGAGCTGAGCTTGACATCGAGTCCTGCCTGAACTAACACTATGCTCAATATATACGCAAAACAGAACATGGCTGGATGGCTGTATAACACTGGGTTCATGGTGGTGGTGCTGGAGAGGGTGTGGATAAGGAGCCTAGTTTGGAAAATTTTGTACCTCTGTCCGTAATTACTAATGGCTGACTTTTGGCAGACATAGTCTCCCTTTCAGTAAAGAGGCAGTTCCAGGAAATGCCATCTTACTTTATAAACCTGTAACATGTATTAAAAATATACAAAACAATACATGTAGTATGATGAATATGTCACAGTAGGCTGATAGCTATTGTAAAATGTTTTTAATGTGGAATTTTCAATCAAAGGTGTCCTCAGTTTACATTTTAAATGCTTGCTGCTGGCACATTTTTGCAGAAAGAGATTATAATCAGGTTCTTATTATAAACATGCTCTCATCCTGCAGTCTCTCAACTGTTTGATCTAACACACAGCCAGAGATAAGATGTTAAAACAAAATACGACACTACAGCAAATGTTTGCAGTACTAAACCAAACACGGGAGCATCTTAAGTAGGATTTTATACGATGTTGTTCTTCACAGTTTCTAATGGGTGTGTTCTGTTTGTTTATCATATCTCTCCTGCTGACAGATAGCACACATTTCTGTTTACATTTTTCTGCAGCGAATCCTTTGCACAGTAAAACTGATGCAGAGCATTAAACACAGGCTGGGATGGTTCAGCAGCAAAACTGTTTTCTAATGAATGGAAACATATACAGCTTAACTTGTTTATTGACTGCCATCCACCCAGTTACTCAGCAAGCTACTGATCAGATAATACACGCACATGAGCATTTTTGTATACAAGTCAAACGTTGGTCAAACTGTTAAGACAGGAGACACAAGGCTTTAGGCTTGACGGCTGTGCCCAGACACACTGAGCTGTAGCACAGCTATCAGCTACAACAATCATCCCTGCATTACACAGCTCTGTCACAGAGGATATGAAAGATCAAAGATGTATCCTGTGAGTAAACTGTCTGCATTTGTGTGGGAATCCGTGACTTAACCACATCACACAACACAGTCACTGCTGGGAGACGTCTGCTTTGACACTGATGCAAAATGACAAGACTAACAAGGAGAAAAACTCTTGATATGGAGCCGTTTTATGTTCTCAGGTTCAGGTGAGTAACAGCTTTACTTTGAGTAATTCAGGATTTAATTGTTGTAGTGTGAGCTGCATCCAGCAGAGGGAGGCACAGAGCAACTGAGTCTGCATTTGATATATTCTGTGGTCTGTGAGAAACCCCTGACAAAGTGAAAAGGGCCGCAGAGGATGGAGGGACACAGCTACTGCACAGGGCTAATTAATATGGCTGCTTCAGTGTGTGTTGGTTTGTGTGTGTAGCTGCAACCTTGAGTGTTCCTGGAACTAACCAATTAAGGCTGAACACCGAGGAACAACAGTGTGAAGAGGAGCGAGGAGGAACACTGGTGGCGGCTTCCTTCCCATGATGCTCCCCATTTGGCAGTGGTAGCCCTGGACAATGTACTTTGGCACCAGTGCTGTCAGTCACGTGTAAACAATGTGGGAGGTCAGACTTTTAAATATAACAATAGATCCTGTTTGTCCTCTTCAACAAGTCAAGGTTCATTTGTGCCCTGAGACGACCATGTGCTGTGATAATTACTTATGTGTCTAAAAATATATACAGGAGAAAAGTGCAAAACTATTAAATTTACATGTTGTTCACCATGAATAAAAGACTGCATCCCATCTTTTGGCCAATCATTAACTTAGAGAACATTATGTCCTCTTGCTTTGACATGCCACTCTACTGTAGCAGCTACTATGGACTTAAATTTGACATTGTTAGTATGTGCAGTTGTGAGATGCACCATATTACCCAGGGATTGTCAAAATCCTTGTTTCCAGATGACGAATAAAGGGACATCTATTTGTGTTTACTTCTTGTCACCGTTATAGTCCGTGTTCTTTCTTAATTTGCCTTTTTCACCGCAGACATTTCGACTTGTAATAGTCGGAAAAAAGCATAGGTGTTTCCAGTAACATTAATGATTGCTCTGTTCCATTCAAGCATCCCAGTGAGTCATGATAGTGTGACAGTGAGCCAACATGCACAATAGCAGAACCCTAAAGCAGCTTCATTTACACCTGAAAGGGCAATTAAGGGCCCCATATTGTAAGAATACAGATTTCCGTGTGTTTTTTATTATAAAGCCATTATAGGTCCTCAGTGAATACCGTGAAAAGTATCAAGAAATGCATCCAGTCCATATTCAGAAATTGGGCCTTAAAACGAGCTGTCAGGAGTTCCAGGAAGTTGTGATGTCATAACTATTCTATATATAGGTGGAAACTGCTGCTGCAGCATCCGTGCCTGCAATGACCAAGAGGGCAGATGTGGAAGACCTGGAAAAACTGACCAGTCAGAGCAGACTGGGCTTTTTTGGGAGGGGAGCTTTAAGAGACAGGAACTAAAACAGAATGTTTCAGACAGGGGGTGAATACAGGTATATTTAGACAGACACTATGAGAAAAAATATATATTTTTCGAACATCAAAGCATGAAAACATGTTTTAGTCAAATCCCCAAATACAAGTATGAACCTGAAAATGAGCACAATATGGGACCTTTAAATATATACAAGAAAACTCTAATTTGCTGCCATTGTGTCCACCATCTAGTTCTTTCATCATCCCAACCTGGACAATATGAGTGAAATAATTGAATACGTTTGCATATTTGTCAAATTATCAGAAATACACCCACATCCATCTCGGTGTCCTTGATCGTGATACACTGATTTCAGTTCAATTACATGAGGAAAAAGTGTAGAACACAAAAATAATTTATAGTTGAATTTTTTTCTTGGTCATTAAGGACACTGAAGCCTGTACTCTAATAAATCTAATAAAAGTATTACTAGTATTAAGTAATACAGCAAATTTGTTGGACCCCCTTGAAAATGAAACGGTTCATAACCAAGGGGCTATCCACCAATAAACTTTGTTTCTATTCAATCTAGTTTTAATTACAGGAAAAAGTCCTCAGACAGTAATTGGAGTTTAGTTTAGCTTACTAAGCAGATAATTATTTCCAGAGAAATTCTCTTGAAGGAGCTGCTTAATTTATATAAGACTTACATAAAAGTAATTGAACTGTTGTAATCGATCAAATAAAGGGGGAAAAAAAGACTTTGTATGTAATGTCTGGGGGGCTGTTGGGAGGACTTTGTCTTATGACCTCTGCTGTGTCACACCAATAATGCAGATTAGAACTGAACTAAATTCAATTATAAAATCATTATGATTTCCCCAGAAAGATTTCTCTATTCCTCTTTTCTCTATTCTATAATCCAATCATATGGAAACAGGGTACACTTAACCGATTCTGCAAATTAATCAAATTTTATATCCATTCCTCATCTTCAGCCCTGTTACATAAACCGTTAAAATGGCAAAGTTTACCTTACTAAGTTTTGCTCAATTAAATATAAGATCTTTGGAAGGCAAATCGTGTCTAATTCATGATTTTATCATCTGCACAGTCTTGTTTTTATGTTTTGAACTGTAACTAGGTCAGACCATGATAACAGTGCAGCAGGTTTTATTGAGTCAAGGCATCCCAAATTCAGAGCAAAGCTAGAGTGCATGAGAAAAGAGTGGGAGTTTTATAATTCAAAACAAGCAGAATCTTTTCCTCTTCTGAGTATGTTGCTTTCAGCTGAATTGTTCTTGTCGAACTGCACTTTTAAGCATCTGCAATAGGCCACCTATATACTGTGCAAAATGTATTGATAACTTTGCTGAAAGGTTGTCTGACATCTTCTTTGACTTTGACTGTGAAGTTATTGTTGGTGATTTTTACATTGTATTGACAATCTCCAGGACAGGAGCACGAAAGAAATGTCTTGTATTCTGGATGACTGTGGATCATCTTCAGGGGTCTTAACATTTCTGAGGTTTCAGTGATTGATCAGATCTTCTGCAAATAGTCAACACCTCTGTATTCTCTTGCTATTTCCCACATCACCTGAAACTGCAGTTATTAAGCCATTCTTAAAAAAGAGCAATCCAGATGTGTCACTAATGAACAACTGTAGGCCCATATCAAACTTCCTCCTTTTTAAGTAAAATCATTGAAACTGTTGTTTTTCAACAACTGAACACCTTAATAGTCCTAAACAAGTTTTATAATGTTTTCCCATCCAGATTCGACCACACCACAGCAGACTCTCGTTTGGGTCTTGAATGACACCCTCTTAAACATAGACTGAGGAAAAGTTTCAGTCTTAGTATTATTAGATCTCACATATCACTAGACAAACTGGAATATTGTGTGGTACTTTCTGGTTCAGTGCTAAACTGGTTTAAATCCTATCAAAATGACAGTTAGACATCTGAGCATACAAGAATACAGTTGTGGCATTCCCCAAGGCTCCATTCTTGGGCCTCTTCTGTTGAACATCTACGTACTCCCACTAGCTCTGATTATAGAAAACAATAAAATATCTCACTCTAATTATGCAGCAGATACATGGATTAATATCACAATACCATCAGATGACTATGGTCCCCTGCAAGTGATGAGTAAGTGCATTGAACAAATCAGTGATGGGATGCACCCAAACATCTTTCAAATAAACAGAGATAAAACTGGAATGATTATTTTTGGGGCCAAATAAAAACAATTAAAAAACAGTGCTTAGTATCTGTAACATGAATAAAGACCACAAACCAAGCCAGACATCTCAGTGCCGTCATGGACTCAGACCTGAATTTCAACACAGTAAGATGATTACAAAGTCTGTCCTATCAGAACCTTAACAATATATCAAGGATTAAAGGACTTATGTCTCAGTAGGATTTTGAAAAACTTGTCAATGCATTTATCTTCAGTAGGCTTAACTACTCTAACCGTGTCTTTACAGGTTTCCTTAATAATCAATCAGACGGCTGCAGCTGATTCAGAAAGTTGCTGCTAAGACCAGGAGAGTGGATCATGCCACTCCAAGTCTGAGGTCTTAACACTGACTTCCTGGTTGTTAAAGAATTGATTTCCAAATACGACTGTCTGTTTATAAAGCATTGAATGATTTAGGGCCAAAGGACATCTGTGGTCTGCTGCTATGTTTTAAATCATTCAGACCTCTCGGGTCATCTGGGATATGTCTGCTTACTTTCTCCAGAGTCAAAACTAAACACAAAGAAGCAGTGTTCAGTTTTTATTCACCACATTTCTGAGATAAACTCATTGCTTTTTATTAAATAAAGATTGGGGGTGTTTATTCATATCTTGCATTGCATTGTGATTTTTATTCTCCTGTTTAATTTTTTTGTCTTCTTTTTATCTTTTAGTTTACCCTTTTAAATCCAACTTAAACGTGTCTTTTTGTGTCTCCTATGTCTTATTTAAAGCACTTGTTGTTGAAAAGTATAGCTCTGATTAAGTTGCCTTACCAAGAAGACCATGTTTGGAAATGAACTGATCAAACCTTTGACAGCTGACTTTTTGCTGCATGTACTCTAAGGCAAAGGTACATCAGCCCATTATATCACAGAGACAAACAGCCGGCACTGTCTGCACAGGCCGGGGTCAGCCTGGTCAGCCTGTCTGCCTCGTCTCTCAGTCCAGAGAACGAGCGCTTACCCATGGCTGCTCAAGCTGCACCTATCAGTGCTGTGGGGTAAACAGCCGCTGCTCAATCTCCGGCTGTAGCTGCAGAGTGTCTGTGGTCTCCCTCTGCGGCCTCAGTCACAGCCAACAGCATTGATCCGGAATCCACTCCACTGTGGATGAGCTGGTGTCTAATCAGGTCAGAGCTGAGTGCTGGCTCATAGGGGCTAAGGTCAACTGTAGATGTATACACATCACACTTAGGACACCACACTGCTGTCATGTTAATATCAATCCATAAAGCCTGCAAAGCACAAGACTTCTGTGTTGTACTGCCTTGCTGCCTTTGTCCGGCTCTGTTGTCAGGGCAGAGGTATGTGTGGCTCGACGGGGCTGCCCCCTAAACCCCAATGGAGCCAATGAATGAGAGGATGGACGGAGGCAAGGGGAGGAGAGCAGAGGAAATACACTCATCATCGCATTAAAGGAGAGCAGGACAGAGGGGTTGAAGAAGAGAGGAGATGGAGGGAGGGAGAGAGAGGGTGGAGGGAGGTGCAGTAATGGGGTCTTTGTTCTGGTTGGTGTGACTCACAAAGCCTTGGCCCGGGCAACACAGCTTAGTTACCGTTACCAAACACAGAGAATAAGGAGGGAGGAGTGTGTGTGTGTAAGAACTGGGGGATGTTTCTGCAACCCAATCAAACCTTACATGTCCTCTGGTTCATCCAGTCATGAAATTTCAACACAGCTTTTTCTCTTGTGCCTTTGCTGGGTTTGTTTTTCTGCCCCAGTTGGCAGCGTTGACTATCAGTACATCACGGGCAACCAGCATTACGCTGCAGTTGTACAATCATCATGTTAGACATGGTCATGTGGGAGTTACAGGAGTATCTGACAGGTGACACCATTCTTTACAGCATCTCACATTTGACAGGAGTGTTTTGGCAGAAGTCATAGAACACAGTCAAAGAGCTAAACCTCATCAAAATGGATGCAGTACCTTTTTTGTACAAAAACAAAGAACATGCATGAAAAGAAGTGAATCACGTGGTCACACATAGTCGCAGGGCTAAGGTATTTTGCCCAATCTTAAGTTGAAGAACTGACCCAAAATGCTTGTCATGACAATAATAACGTTGTTCAGCCTCAGCTGTGCTTTGTGTTTAATGCTAATTAGTAAATGTTAGCATGCTAGCAGGCCAAACTAAAATGGTGAATATGGTAAACATTATACCTGCAAAACATTGACATGTTAGCATTGTCACTGTGAGCATGCCAGCATTCTGACATTAGCATTTGACTTAAAGTATCACTGTGTTTAAGTCATGACTCCCTAAAAACATGTGTCTGGGCACTGCCTGAGTGTTGTGTGCGTGATATGTGCTCTTGTCAACTCGCTTCTGGTCGTCTCGTCACTTTTGGGGTAAGCTAGCAAAACTGTATCCTAAAAAGTTGTTTATTTCCCTTATCTTTTCCTGATCCCAAAGATTAGATCTTACACTTAACTGTAACTTCAAAAAGAGATTTTA
Source organism: Epinephelus lanceolatus (assembly GCF_041903045.1). Classification (NCBI taxonomy): domain Eukaryota; kingdom Metazoa; phylum Chordata; class Actinopteri; order Perciformes; family Serranidae; genus Epinephelus; species Epinephelus lanceolatus. The sequence goes on from NC_135740.1 coordinate 14,510,466, forward strand.
AATTTATTTATTTATTTATTTTTTGCGATAACTGATTCACAAAGATACATCTTAGATCTTTGCTCATTGTGTTGCTGGCATGGCTGCCAACTGTGACCACATCTGCCTGCAGATATTCAAATGACTTACTTGACTGCTGTTAAATTCAAAACAACCATCATAATGTTACACTGGAAAATTTGTGAAACTAAATAGTCCTTAAATATATTGAATTTAGATGGACTCAATTATATCTAGCAACAAAAATTTACTCAGATGGGAGGGTTCTATTTTCTGATATCAATAGTATCTGGCATCATGCCAAACAGGTATCTGAGGCAGTTTCCATGTGGGCCTACATAGCTGTGAGACCTAATATACAAATTATAGGGTGGCATAGATAGTATGTATTCTGTATGCCTCGATACTGGATGTGCATTGAATAAACTGAACTCATGTTGTAATGATGTATAATTAACTAGCCGATACATTCTGTTCAGTATTTTCATGGCAAATGATATTGGGCACATGTGACATTATGTTAGCATGACTGGATAGTGCCAATTTAAAGTAGTAACTTACATAATCTGTACAACACTAATGTAACTCGTGTTCCATCTTGGAAAGTTCTTGAACGTGCACTTGCACCAACCTGGTCTCACTCCAAAGTCGTTGAAAAACTGACGCTTTTTCTGGTGTCAGACATTGATGAAAATAACTGTCCTTTCATGTCGTCATCATATGCGGCCAGTCGCCATTATTGTTTAAGGGTGTCTGACGGTATCATAGGGAAACATGGCAGGACAACACTGAAAGGTAAGGCGACGGAAGTGCGAGTGGGGAAAATACTGATTGCATAGAAAATTATTAAACTGGAGCCTTTCATGGATTCTGAAATGAAAATATTGTCTTATTTTACATGTGAATATGAATATTACACTTTACCCTCTAACCCCACTGCCGGTTCCCCCATAATGGGCATACTGGGTCACTGCTGCCGAAATGATGTCTTTTCCAAACCCAACCAGTAAGCTCTTTAAAAAGATTTGAAAACTAGAGACCATCTTGCGATGGGATCCAGCTTTCATACAACAATCTGCAACTTAAAACAAATGTGGGCCAGGGGCATGAAGTGGGGTGACCAATGGCCCCTTCCCAACTTCCTGCCCCCCTACTCCCAGCTTCCTTTGCTCAAACATCCGTCTTCAAACTTGACCTTCATTTTGACCTCAAATACACACCTGTAAAGTTTTGTGACTGCATTTTGCATAGTTGCGACTCCATAGACAGACATTAAAACACTTGGCAAGTACTTCTGTTGTTGTTCTCGCTGCAGTTGCTGTCACCAGGACCACATTTTGCCATGATGACACACACACACACACTGACTGGTGAAAAACAGCCGTCACAATATTGTCGTGGCAGGTAATGACTATGAAGTAACAGCTGACTAAACGAAGGAAAGTCCTGGATACATGTTATGAAACATCATCAAGGAAACATGTTTTTATCACGATGTGTGACTCATGCATCTTTAAACACAGGCACCTCAACACTAACAATACAGAGGTTAAAGACATCTGGTGATGTGTAATGGATTACGTGTGTGCATGTTGAGTGTGAGTGTGTTTGTGCATGCACATGTGTGTGTGGCAGCCTATGCAGTAAGCAGGATGTCCTGTCCTCCCGGCTGCTATTGTGGAGTGGTCAGCCAGCCAGACGCTACCCCCAAAGACCACTTCCCCTCTGTCAAGTGCCTCTTTCTCTCTCTCTGTCACTCACCCACACACCCACACGCACACACACACACACTCATAGTCCCATGCCAGCCTGAACACAATGGGAACCTGTCCAACACCGCCCTGTCACCTGACTAAAAATAACCATTGTGGTAGCCTCAGACATGAAGAATGTATTGTAACAATGGTCTGGCAGGACTTTGATCAGCAAAAATAGCATTATACTGTTTTTGTAAGGTATCACCCATCACAGTTAAGAGTATTTTTGGCTGCTGTGAGACTCTGAAGATGTCACACCCTAATTTTGAACTTTAATTATAGTGTCATCTTCTTTATTTCACTGTGGGTTATTGTTTATACATTCATATGATCGGATGTGACTCAGTTATTCTCTGATGTAAACAAGCACTTACTCTCAACTTTTTTTTTACTATTTGTCAGATACAGTTTATGAACCCTTTGAGGCTGGAAAGTAGCCCACAAGATCCTTTACTTAAATAAAGTAGTAATACAAAAATGTAATGTTCATAGTTGTATTATTATTGTTAATAGTATTAAAGCAGCATTTTAATGTAACTGGTTGAGGTGGAACTACTCTATATATATTCTATACTATAAACTGTGTTAACGTACAATACATCAGATTGTATATGTCGATCATTTGTTTTGCACTATGTAAAATCCATGATGGAATGTCACTGAGAACAATTACTCAGGTACTGTGCAATTTAGATGTACTTTCAGGCTACGTCATTTGAGTATTTCCATTTTATGCTACTTCATACTTACAGGCCCGCTCCACTACACTTTGGCAGCAAATATTGTACTTTTTTACTGCATGACAATTCTTTTATGTTTGTGTTTATTTAGAAAGGGACTTTGCACATAGATGAACATGATCGTTTAAGTCATGTCAATGTGTCAGATTTAGCCATGCAGGCTAATTTTCATTTGCAGTCCCTGGCAGGTTGATGGTGTAAGTGTATACAGTACAGGCCAAAAGTTTGGACACACCTTCTCATTCAATGCGTTTTCTTTATTTTCATGACTATTTACATTGTAGATTCTCACTGAAGGCATCAAAACTATGAATGAACACATGTGGAGTTATGTACTTAACAAAAAAAGGTGAAATAACTGAAAACATGTTTTATATTCTAGTTTCTTCAAAATAGCCACCCTTTGCTCTGATTACTGCTTTGCACACTCTTGGCATTCTCTCCATGAGCTTCAAGAGGTAGTCACCTGAAATGGTTTCCACTTCACAGGTGTGCCTTATCAGGGTTAATTAGTGGAATTTCTTGCTTTATCAATGGGGTTGGGACCATCAGTTGTGTTGTACAGAAGTCAGGTTAATACACAGCCGACAGCCCTATTGGACAACTGTTAAAATTCATATTATGGCAAGAACCAATCAGCTAACTAAAGAAAAACGAGTGGCCATCATTACTTTAAGAAATGAAGGTCAGTCAGTCCGGAAAATTGCAAAACTTTAAATGTGTCCCCAAGTGGAGTCGCAAAAACCATCAAGCGCTACAACGAAACTGGCACACATGAGGACCGACCCAGGAAAGGAAGACCAAGAGTCACCTCTGCTTCTGAGGATAAGTTCATCCGAGTCACCAGCCTCAGAAATCGCAAGTTAACAGCAGCTCAGATCAGAGACCAGATGAATGCCACACAGAGTTCTAGCAGCAGACCCATCTCTAGAACAACTGTTAAGAGGAGACTGCGCCAATCAGGCCTTCATGGTCAAATAGCTGCTAGGAAACCACTGCTAAGGAGAGGCAACAAGCAGAAGAGATTTGTTTGGGCCAAGAAACACAAGGAATGGACATTAGACCAGTGGAAATCTGTGCTTTGGTCTGATGAGTCCAAATTTGAGATCTTTGGTTCCAACCGCCGTGTCTTTGTGAGACGCAGAAAAGGTGAACGGATGGATTCCACATGCCTGGTTCCCACTGTGAAGCATGGAGGAGGAGGTGTGATGGTGTGGGGGTGTTTTGCTGGTGACACTGTTGGGGATTTATTCAAAATTGAAGGCACACTGAACCAGCATGGCTACCACAGCATCCTGCAGCGACATGCCATCCCATCCGGTTTGCGTTTAGTTGGACGATCATTTATTTTTCAACAGGACAATGACCCCAAACACACCTCCAGGCTGTGTAAGGGCTATTTGACCAAGAAGGAGAGTGATGGAGTGCTGCGGCAGATGACCTGGCCTCCACAGTCACCGGACCTGAACCCAATCAAGATGGTTTGGGGTGAGCTGGACCGCAGAGTGAAGGCAAAGGGGCCAACAAGTGCTAAACACCTCTGGGAACTCCTTCAAGACTGTTGGAAAACCATTTCAGGTGACTACCTCTTGAAGCTCATGGAGAGAATGCCAAGAGTGTGCAAAGCAGTAATCAGAGCAAAGGGTGGCTATTTTGAAGAAACTAGAATATAAAACATGTTTTCAGTTATTTCACCTTTTTTGTTAAGTACATAACTCCACATGTGTTCATTCATAGTTTTGATGCCTTCAGTGAGAATCTACAATGTAAATAGTCATGAAAATAAAGAAAACGCATTGAATGAGAAGGTGTGTCCAAACTTTTGGCCTGTACTGTATAAGAAAAAGACAAAATAACATACACATGCACAGAGACACATAAGCACAGATAAAAACAGATTAATGGCATGCCCATAGAAGGGCACATGAGCACAGAGCAAGCATATAACCATAGACAAACGCACATAGCAAGGCACATAGGTAAAAACAGCAAGACATAAGCACTATTAATAAAACAATGACCTAACCATGTAACCTAAAACATTAAGAATGTACTATACAAAAGTCCAGCATAAAACACAGCATAGACCAAAGCACATGGCCACAAACAAACACACAAGAGCACATACACAAGGACAGCAGCACACGAACACAATTAGCAAAACAGTGACATCACCATAAAACCAAAGCACATAAAGGAAAACGTACCATACAAAAGCACATAAGCCCTAACATACAGTGATGAAATGAGGACTTAATCACTAATTCAGATCATGGCAACATGTTTTTGACAGCTTTAGTTACAAGTTGTTTTGCAGACATTATTATTATCTATACAAAATACAATTCGACTGATAAATAAGCAAGATATGAAGTAATTAAAATGAGTCCTACCTGTACCAGCTTTAACATTAAAGTAATGAACGCAGTAATGCATCAGCTACTACAATGCACTCATATCATATAAAAATATGACTCTGAAATGGGCCATTCTGCAGAAAAAATAGTCTTTTTTCACTTTTGCTACTTTAATTACATTTAATGCTTTTGTAATTTTACTCGAGTAAGATTTTGAATGCAGGACTTTTACTGGTAACAAAGTATTTTGACACTGTGGTGTTGCTACTTACTTAAGTCTGATATGAGAAACTAGTAACTAAAGCTGTAGAAAGTAATATAACGGAAATGTTGAAGTGCAATGCAAGTACCTCAGTGTGTTACTGAAGTACTTGAGTAAAGTTACTTTAACCACTGGTCACTGACACAGCAGAGAAGCTCATTATCATATTAATATACTGTGATGTTATTTAATAAATGTGTGTTTGTGGTGGTCTTACTAAGCTGTGAGCTCTCCAGCTGATGACACCAGCCTGTTGTGTCCCCCCTCTCTCTCTCTCCCCCTCTGTCCTTCCCTCCCTCTCCACAATCCCCTATTCACACTCCCCTCCTCCTCCTCCCCCTCCCTGCTGCCCAGCCGAGGTGCTATTGTCTCGTTTCCTGTGGCCGTGCGAGCAGCTCTCCGCGTACACGCACGCGCATACGCACAAACCCCCCGGGTGAGCAGGCGCGGTGGATGTGATGAGGTCCCATTAGTAGCGGACGGACGGAGCGAGTCGTCAGGATTTAATGGGAGAACTCTCACAGTTTGGTGTCGCTAACTGGCTGAAAAGCGGTTTTATGACTTGTTCGTTTTAGTTTGGTCCAGTTTGACTCGGAACAGTTGGAAACTCGGAGCCAAGCAGGCTGAGCAGCACCAAGACACTGTGGAGAAGAAAGTATGGAGTTTTTCCTTTGACAGCTGCTCTGCTGCCAGACTGACAAACATCAGTGACCAGGAGGTGAGCTGTCACCATCCAGTCAGCTGCCAGTAAGTCCACTCTGCTTTGTCTTTAGACAATTACTTTTTTGTGTAGAATTGACAAAAACATGTTTTGTTTTTAGCTGAAGAAAAACTCTGAATAGCTGCTGTCCACATAGGAGAACTAATGTGCTGGTTCAGCCACAAAACCCAATTATACCAGTTGTATACAGCTGACAAAATGTAGCTGCAGGCTGTAGGAAGGCTCCTGTGGTTACATATAACATCAACAGCTTTCAATACAGGCTAATGCAATTTACTACACATATTATATGATCTCTAGAGAGCTCCTTCAAGAACTTAACTTTTTGTTTTTGCTAAAAATTGATACATATGAGGGATATTGTAGATTTAATATGAATCACCAGGTTAAAATGGTGCATTCAGGGGCACAGAGCAACACCTCTGAGGCTTATGTATATTGATGATAACATCACTCCAAATGGCCTCAAGTATTAGGTGCTGATTTAATCCCATTCCAGCCAGCATCTAAATTTTCTCCACAGTCTGTACAAAAATTATATATTTTTTTTAACAATTCTGTTCTTGAACCAACTCCAGTAAAACTCAACATTATAAACCTTATAAAGTAGTATTTGTAAGACTTCATATTCATTGAAATATTGGTGGATTGTGATGTAATTTCAGACTAATTTTAACAAACCTTACTCTCTACACCATCTCCATTCGCTCTGTAAGCAGCGCAGACGTCCTCTCACACACTGTACGCCTGGTCGTCGTCCACCTCTCGCTGTCTTCTTCCTCCTTGCATGTGAGAGAAAGGAACAGCTGGATGTGAGCTGAGCCTGAACTCGATCCGTTCAGATCAGCGGGTCCCAGAGGCCTGTTTCTGTCACTGCCACGGCCGACTGTGGGGGGAAACCCTTTAACTGTGCAGCTGTCCACGACCTGTACATGAAATCCACACACACACACACACACACACACACAATCAGGTCTAAAATCCCACGGCAGGACTCCTAGAAATCCACAACAAGCTTGAATGTATCTCTGCCACAGCTCTGAAGTCGAGGCGGTTCTTGTTTCCTTACACATAAACTGTATAGCAGCCAATGTTCTATAGACTTGGCTCCCTGCAGAAACAACATCAGCTGAATATGAAGCCGGCACTGTCAGAGGTCCTGGGACTGAGCCACGGTACACAAAACCCTACAGTGTGTGTGTGTGTGTGTGTGTGTGTGTGTGAGGACTGGCACATGTAAGTGTTTGCCTGCTTGTGTGTGCACATGTGGAGACTTGTGCATATGTAAGTGTGTGTTTGGTGCAGATGGGTACAGTGAGGGCATTGTGAGGGCCGGTGGAGGCTTTCTGGGAGGCGTGTGAAAACGCAGTAAAGATGTCACACTGCAGCTGGCACAGGACAGGGCTGATGGACTGCTTACACTCACAGCATTGCCTTTGTGTGTGTTTGTGTGTGTCTGTGTGGTGAAAAGACCGATAGAGTGAATCTTTCCAGGGGTACTCAGGATTTTTACACTCGATGCCAAAGGGCCGACCACCTCGCTGCCGCTTTAGCTCTGTTGCATAACCTAAGATAAGGCCAGTTTAGCTTGTTAAATCCTGTGCTGTAGCAATTTAGAGTTGCACTCCCATAAAGCTGGAGGACTTGGGAGAGAGATTTTAAAATAAAGATAAAAGAAGGGTCAAAATCAATTCAGCACAGGCCGAGATGTCTGGAGGTTTTAGTGTGTAACACCGGTCAGGCTCCAAAAAAAGTTTTTCATCCCACCTTCTCCATGCCTGGTTAAAAGCCATGTTTTCAACTCCAGATCTTCAGTTTTTAATGCAGGATTTGTTAGGAAACTTATCCTAGGGTGAAACCTCTGTCCAGGGCCACAGAAAACAAACTGTTTTTACACACTGTGTAGAGCCTGACCACTGAAATAGATGTGATGAATTTCCTTTTTAGATTGAGAGAGGTGTTACTCCACTTCTGTTTTGGCTGGGAGTCATTGACGTGTTCAGGAACTGAAAGATGCTATAGTCGCAAGGATTCTACATGTGGGCTTTTTTGGGGCCTAGAGCTGCTGCATGATATGTAAAAAAAACCTAAAATATCACATTGCGATTATTTTGAAAAATATTGTAATTGCAATATGAGTCACGATTTTAGTGAGGATAATAAGTTTTGCATCAATCAATCAAGTTAAAGTTTTTATGTGAATGTAAGCAACAAATTTGAGAAGTATTGCCTGATACCAGAAGGAACTGTCATCTTGTTACTCTCCTTTTCCATCTTCAGTGTGACATCGTGTCCACTCCAACCGATTTCTTCTAACGAGTCACTAGAGACCAACGTATCTGCCTGAATCTAATGTCTTATTAAGTCCACACAGATGCGTAGTCATGCCAACATACCTGTTTTGCTAGAGTTTTAAGAGTGGAGCAGAGCAAAGTACAACAAACTACGATGTTGGGCACTATTGAGAAGACATATTGATTTAGAACACCCTCAGAACAGCTGTGTCTTATTTCGCCTATAGCCCTGAAAAAGTTCAGATGTGATGATTTGAAACAAGAAGTGCTCATTATGAAACACACAATGTGCATTTTTATGAGGTGATCAACAAATCTTTGGTCATCACTTCTGCAATAAAACAATTAACTTTATTGTGGATGTAGAATATCAAGTGTGTTCATATAACACTGTGACAAATAAGATAGTTAGCGCTCAAACTCAACACATTCGAAACAATCTAGTTCCTGTTTTGACATCACACGTTCACAAACACATCTTGTTTTGAGTAAATAACTAGAAAATGAATTGTCTTTCACAATGTCAAATCCCTCTAATTGTTCATGTTTGACAGCAAATCTATTGTGTTTCATGACAACACTGCTCTGTGGTGGTGGGAGCAGCTCTGCTCTTGTACCAACAGGCTGACGATTTCCTGCTGCTTTCTCTAGTTGGAGTTAGTCTTAGATACTTTTGTGGTTTAAAGTGGATTTTACATTGAGCTCTTTAACATTAGCTCATGATTGAAAGTAGCTGAAGTGTGTTTTACCTCCTAATCTACAGTACATGTCTCTGTATCTGACTATCATTTACCACTCACAGTCCTGATGACAGCCTGAGGGCCGCGTGCCACACTGCCATGTGAACTAAACCCCTGTGGACAGATGGGACTTTATTTATACTGACAGATAACACATGAACTGCAAAAATGCACGCACACACTCACAGCTATGTGGATACACTGAATGTTACAGCTGTGAAAAACATTGAAATTTTACCAATAACAAGCTAAAAAGTGTTTTTTCAAGCATCTCTAATATTTCTGTCCTCTCTACAACTGATTTAGATTGGATGCTGCTTTACTTTACTTCACTGTAAAGGATGTAAGACACATTCATTACTGTTATAAAGAATAATGTAACAAAGGTATACCTTAAGTATAATGGCATAAGGCGTGAGTAGACCATATGCTTCATCCTATGGACAACTGGAGTTGTTTGCTTTGCTGTAACTTTTATAGTGAGGAAGTGACCGTGTGCTTTTCCTCTTCTCTCCACAGGATGACTGACCAGCCCTTCAGCCGTGCATCCTGACTGTCTGCCTCCATTTGTGTGTCCGAATGTCCACGATGACTTGGAGGAGACTTGACTGGTGGATCCCCTGCTGACACCTCCTGTCCCCAGATATCCGCCCGACTCCCCCCCCCCCTTTCCTGACAGCTTTGGTGTACCCTTTTTTTGTAGAACCCCCCTCCCTGTCTAAGCCGTCAGCATGGCTAGCCTGGTGCTCAACGAGACCGGAATGGAGGACTGCGGCATTGATGACTCCTTCAAGTACAACTTGTACTCGGTGGTTTACAGTGTGGTCTTTGTCTTGGGCCTGATAACCAACTGTGCGGCCCTCTTTGTGTTCTGCTTCCGGATGAAGATGCGAAACGAGACCACAATGTTTATGACTAACTTAGCGTTATCAGATTTGGTATTTGTTTTTACGCTGCCATTCAAGGTCTTTTACAATGTTAACCGCCACTGGCCATTCGGAGATGGATTGTGTAAAGTATCAGGAACAGCCTTCATCACCAACATCTACGGCAGCATGCTCTTCCTCACCTGCATCAGTGTAGACCGCTTCCTGGCGATAGTCTACCCTTTCCGCTCCCGCTCCATCCGCACACGCAGGAACGCGGCGCTGGTGTGTGCCGCTGTGTGGCTGACCATCGTAGGGGGAGGAATATCAGTGACCTTCTTCTCCACCATTAACAGCACAAACAGAGCCACCACTTGCTTTGAGGGCTTCTCCAAGAGCACCTGGAGGACCTACCTATCCAAAATCACCATCTTCATCGAGGTGAGTGAGGAGAGACAGACTCTGAGAGTCGCACATTTTACCTTATACACCATTTATACACTTCTTTTATTAAGGAAACCAGAAACATAGTAGAGATGTTCCACATTTACATAAAGTTTTCTTATGCAATTTATTTATTTCACAGGTTGTGGGCTTCCTCCTCCCTCTCTTGGCCAACTTGGTATGTTCCTCGCTTGTTCTGCGGACGCTGCGGCGTCCAATGACTGTTGGTCACGGCTGTAACAGCAAGAGACGTGTCCTACGGATGATTTTGGTCCATCTGGGCATCTTCATCATCTGCTTCGTCCCTTATAACTCAATCCTCTTCCTGTATGCACTGGTGCGGACCCAAGCCCTGGCTAACTGCGCTGTGGAGCGCTTTGCCCGAACTCTTTACCCCATCACTCTGTGCCTGGCCAGCCTCAACTGCTGCCTGGACCCTGTTGTCTACTACTTCACATCAGAGAGCTTCCAGAAAAGCTTGACCATGGGAGGCAAAGGGACAGGCTCCCGGCCTGAGAGTATCCCCCGCAGCGACACTGAGACCCAAGACACAGGAAACACTCTCCCTAGAGACACACACACTCTGGCCAGCAATGGGAAAGAGTCAAAGACGTCTGAGAGTCAGTTCTGACTCAGCAGGAGAGAAGGAAGGTAAAGAAGGACAGTTTGGGTTTGACAGGAGCCCTGAATTTGAAAAATAAAGCAATCAGCTGTTTGGTCCTGGAAGTGACAAACACATAACTCAGCAGATTAGTTAAGTCCTGAGGTAAGTCCTGAGGTATGGCCTGGGCTTTACGGATTAATCCACCACTGGAGAGCAGAGGAATGTATCTGTGTGTGTTTATTATGAGTGAACACTACAGGGATCAGAGACCCAGCCACACCAGGACTATTGTCCAGAGACACGTAGAGCCTCTAAAAGAGACTGCAACACATCATCACTCAGGCTTAACACACACAGACGCTCACAAATGCACTGGATTGTGGACAGAATGGAGGTTTCCGTCCACATTGTTGAAATATGCTGTTTAGTTCTTTTGTAACACACTGAGCCCTTAAGTGTTATTGTCATAAAGTTCAAGCTTCCACAGCACATTATATCATGTTAGACATTAATGTTATGTCACTTTTAGTGTGGTGAGACCCATTGTTATTGTAACACAGCAGCGCGCTGACCTACTGAGTTAAATGTGTCTCATGTTGACGTTTGAGGCCATTAAATGTCTGTTTTGAATCCCTTTCATGGCCACATTTATTATTTCTGTCCACAGCCTTGTGCCCGTTGGTGCGGTCAAACAGAGTCTGAGCTGGCCTTTGTTAGCATGACTGTAGGTTTGAACTCATGGATGAGTTTTTCTACTCCGGCTCTTCATTTTCATGGAGCAGATCAGTGCGATCTTGTTCTTGGAGCAGAGGGCAGCTCTGATCCAGTGGAGAACCTTGGCCTGTGTGCTGTGTCACAGGCCAAATGCTTATTATGACTGGAGCAATGGTCCATTGTTTGCTTCTGAATGAGGTCTCTCTGTCTTAATCTGGCCTTAGACTGCAGATCTGCTCAAAGTCTCTTACACACAGCAATGGCCACACACTCCAAAGTACGGGTGAACACTGTTGACTAAATACCCAAAATCTTGGTGTTAACACTGCACGTAGAGCAAAACACTAATGTCAGCAATTCTTACTGTTTGCTGAGTTCGCGTGTATGAATTTGTGGGATGAGTGGTGAATACTTTTATCCAGTATGTCATCAGTATGTCATCAGTATGTCATCAGTACATAAACTTCTATTACTAAAATGGCAAAATCACAGTTAAATCAAATTAATTGTAATGGGCATTGTCTTTGCTTTCACACCTACTTCAACTTTGGTGAACTCTGACATGCAAATTTGTTGACTGATAGCAGACTACTGGATTCTGCTTTGAATGTTAAGAGAGCTGGAGAGTCCAAGAGAGACTTGGATTATACTGCACAAGTTGTGTGAGAGTTTGTAATTGCATGTTTTGATATAGTTTTGCTGTTGTTAAAAGTAGCCTACTTTTGCCTAAATTCATCAAATTTTCTCAGATTTTTGATTCTTTGTTTACTGTAAGTTTTCCTTACGTATTCAGTGTAACACGGGGTAGTAATTAATATATACAAATGACTGTTTTGTGGGTGAAGTATTCCTTTAACCATTCTCAGAGAGAGCAATAACACACAGCTGTGAGACAGGTGTCAATGGTACAAATACTTTTTAATAAACTAAGATCTTTCCCATCAGCAGCTGAGCTAACAAGCTTGCTAACTGACTACACAGAAAGCAAAAGAAGCCCAGGGAGCTTTTAGGTCTGTCCCTAGCATGTTCTTGGCTTGCTTGTGTGTTAGCCTTTAACAGTGACAGTGAATTGAGCTGCCATAAGGGCCAGCAGCAGGAGTGTCTATAGGTTTCTGTATGCATACTAAAGACTCCCACTGGAAAGGAAACCTGTTTTTTTTTTGACTGGGACATTATACAAGATGATGTTGTTACAAGTTGTTTATCCATTCTTTCAAAGAGCCATGCAGAGTTAGAGATTCGTGGCCTTACTTGGAAATGTCATACGCCCCTATACCTCCAGCAGCAGTATGTATAGAGTGTTTAAGAGAGACAGAAAAAAACTAGTAATTCTAGTAGTGCTCTCTGGTAGTGTGAGTGATGTGACCATGTGTATCCAGCAACAGAGACAGAGAGACAACAGTAGATAGACTCCTCTGGGATTTTGAGGTCAAGGGTAGCAGAGAGGACGACTAATACACTGGAGTGGGGAGAAGTACTGTAGAGAGGACAGTAAGGAAAGTGGGAGGGTAGAAAAATATTAAAGAACTGGCCTTTACCCGTCAAGTGGTTCATGTCAAGAATGTACTGAAATATTGCAACAGAAGGCACTCAGCCCTTAAATGTGTCCTTTAATGGAGCAATCTGCTCTTGTGATTGTAGAAGGAAAAAAAATGCATACTGTGACTTAACTCTTGAGTACTGGCCTGTTCTGACATCTAGTGGCCGTAAGTGAGGACAGAAAGTTTAGCACCAGATTAGACTCTACTGGCTGTTAACTATATTCCTTTGCCTTCAGCATGTGTACTGATTATCACCTTGTCTGTCCTGGCTCTATATTGAACTGCGCAGACACGATGTGCATGTGCCTGGCACAGGCCTGGGAACCTGTCAGTAAGTCATTTTCTCTGGGTGTGACTTCATGTGTACAGGGCGGTGTGAAACTAACAGGATGATTAAACCGCTGCCATTTTGTGGAACTGTGGTTTTGCATTTCAGATACATGTGAAAACTTATTCTTTATACATGACACACAACTGAAACCATACGTGTATCACGAGAGGGCAAATTGCTACTTGCTGCTGTCAGTGACCTCAGGGAAGGGTTCAGAGGACTAAAGCAAAATGAAACATCCTGACAGATCTATCTTACAAAATCACACTCTGATAAACAACAGCTTTAAAAAAGGAAGTGTAGCATCTGATAGGGGAAGCGGACGGCTGCATTTTTTATCTCCAAACACTGCACCATGCAAGTGAGAGTAAATTTAACCTGCAGTACCACATAGCAGTGTAGATGCGTACCTATAAACTGCATGTCCCCAGACTCAGCTGTGTCCACTGACCAAGTCACCTGCATTTTTAAAACTTCGGAGATACGAGGAACTAACATCTTCCTTCCTGTCTGTCTGTCTTCTTTAACATCAATGTCTCTACCAGTAACTGCTGTCATCTTGTTTTCTTTCTCACTTACCCTCCACCTGCCCAATACTGTGTGCATCTTAAGTTTTGGCTGAGTTGCTAGGGGCAGAGTGACGTCACAAACGGTAGAAAAACACTCACATGCATGAGGGCAGAGCTTCCCCTTCCCCTCATCACCATACATAACAAACCGAGAACAGCCCACAGCAGACGCCATCATGTTGTGCATTCAAGCAGAAACCACATCAGTGGTGAGTAAAAGCTGACTTGTTCACATCAACACACTGACAGACAGGTCTCTGCTGCTTTTGGTGCGACAGGAAGGTTTGCCGTTGACCTCGTTTGCTACTGCACAGCACGAGGAGGGGAGCGCGTTTGTGCATCAGGCTGCTGTTTGCAGAGAAACGTGAAGCTGCTGGAGCATGCGGTCACTGGTGGTCACTCCCGGCTTTCACCTCTCCCCTCCATCCATGCTGATCATTTAGGGAGACGACAGAGAAGCAAAAGGTAAATGCACAGTCTTTGTTCAGAGACATAATGCACTGCTGTGCTTTGTCTGAACATTTGTGGTCAATGTCATGCTTCACATTTTGCTGATAATAGGAGGTTTGGTATTAAATCCTCTTTCACTTCACAGCATATCAAAATGTATCAGTGTGCACATATTACGAGCTTCATGTTACAGGCATTATTAAACTCGAATTAGGTAAAAAAAAAAAAAAAAGTAAAAAAAAAAAGAATTTTTGTCTTGTTGTCATGCAGACTAAATCATATCACTGCAGCACTATCTGGTGGTTTCATCATTGATTTGACTTAAAGAATGAAACATAAAGTTTGAAAAACTGAACAAATGAATTTTAAAATTGACAAATCTTTCTCACGCAACAACGCTGAGAAAATGCAAGTCACCAATTTATCCTCTCAAGTTCCCTCAAACCTGCGTATTACTTCCTTAAATTCAAGTTTGTGGGCGCACTGTTGCACAACTCAAACTGAGCAGGTAACATGGGGCAATCTGTTGGCTGACTGCGGCACACTGACAGACCCAACAGCCAAAATGACACGAGGAGTCAGAAGTGGTGAAAATTAATGTGAAGCAGTTAAAAAACAAACTGTTGCTGTTTCTCTCTTCCCTCTCTGGGGCTGGTAAAGGAAGGGTGTGGTGTGGTCTTGATGGCAGAAGGAAGGGTGATATTTCTGTGATAAGAAGAGAAAATGCTCTGTCTTGCTTGCACACATTTCCTGCTGCAATCTTTGGCCAGAGACATTTCTGATTTACTACACTTTCTATCAGTTTTTTTCATAACCCTGTTTCATTTGGCACCCAGTAAATACGTGGCACAGACAAAAACAAACACTGTCATAATTTAAAAAAGCCAAGCCATGATTCAGCCAGATGATACATACCAGAACTGTGGCACCTCAGCTTTCTGCATACTCCTGTTAAATTTTGTGAACTATGTGAATTTGATGTTTAATTTGTTTCCTATAACATATTTCATGTGATATTTTAGCATCGTTTTATAATAAGGCAGTTAGTTTCAACTAATAGCTTGATTAATATCTGACAAATCATTCAACTGTGAGCCATCACATCAACGTTTGGGTTGCCAGGTTTTGTAAATCTCATTGGCTGCTGTTTATCCTCCACCAGCATGATTACCTGCTTTTTGTTTGCTGCTAGCTCTTCAGTGCATCAGGGAAATCACTCCAATAGACTTTAGGACCACTTACCATCTGGGAAAAGGCTGCATATTGGCTGAAATACATTTATGAACTAGGTTACATATCAACATTTACAACTGCAGACTTGATGAAATTTTTTTTTTTAAAAAAAACTTTATTAAAGGTTGAGTGGCGTCCCTTTGATGATGTAAAAAATAAATAACTGTAGATATTTTATACTTACTATTAGCAGAGCACATTTCTGATCACTTACATTGCAAAGCTTCTGCAGTCTTACAATTTTGATATCAGTTTTGTATATGACTATCTATATAAGTAGATCAGGTGGCTTATAAGAAAGTGAAACTCATGCCCCTGTAATAGTGGTTTCATTTGAAACTGCAAACATAACAGTTTTTTTTCTTTAGAAAGTAAGGAATCCAAAAACATTCTGTCTGGATTTGTAAATGTTAATAAGATGTTAAAAACAGATTGTGGTCCAGATGCCCTGCAGCCTTTTTCCAGAAGGTTAGTAGTCCAACAGACCATTGGGGGGGATGAACTAAAGAGCAAGCTAAAAAAAAAAAAAAAGTGTTATACCACAGGAGGATTGAGACTCAAAGTTAAGTTTTGAAATTGGGAAGCAGTTGGCTGTAGAGACTGTTTTGCAGACTGCTGTTTCCAATTTAAAAAAATGAACTTTCAATTCCAGCTTTTTAAGCAGTTCTTAAAATACTCAGAAAAAATGGACATTTTATTATTATTCAATTCAGTGACAAGTGGACAAACTTCATCTGCTGAGGAGGATCATGGCACACAACCAAAAGCTCCAGAACAGCTACTGATGGACCCTATGTGAGACCAAGAGAGTTTCTTCACAACCTGGCAACCCAAATGTCCTTATTAATAGCTTATAACCAATCCACAAACCATCATTAAATTGTGTTAAAAGGCCATTAGTTATAACATATACATTCTTTGCAAAGGGGGATCTTATTAACAAATGGTGCCAACAAATGGGATTTTCTGGAAATATTATGTTAGAAAATAATGCTTATGCAGGAGTATCTATTCCACTACCAATCATCTCTCCTTATTCTCTTTCAGGTGTTCAGGGTGTGTGAGTGACATGATGGACTGATCACAGGAAATTGCTGTTAAGTTATGCCATCAGTGTTTGTATGAGGCAGGAAATGACTCCGAATATGTCTGGAGTGTGGGAGGAGTCCCCGGCCAACTCCTCCTGTGGACACAACATGACCAGCTGGGACCAGCGCATGGATAAGATGTACACCTACTTCTACCTGCTGCTCTTCATCCCCGGGCTGCTGCTCAACACCACTGCTCTCTGGGTCCTCTGCAAACACATTAGGTAAACACACACACACACACACACACGCACATAATTCATTCCTAGCCCCTTACCCTAACCCCTTATCTCCACATCTAAATGGCTAACCCTAACTCCAAACTAGGGCATTGCCGTTTTCGTATTAGGTACAGTTGATTCATATCATGCCCAAGTACGATTCACTCCCCCTCTCCACTCACACGCCATTCAGCTCTCACACTACTGATGTTGTTTCGTACCCGAAGAAAACTTGCGTCATCATCTTCATAACATTTTTGTTGTGCTACATTTTCTAAAAGGGCGCCACAAACAGACACTGCTGCAGAGACTGTCATCTGTGGGGACCAGCTGACCAGCAAGGGGAAGCTCTACTCATGGTCAGATGAGGAGCCACTGCTGTCGGGCTCTGAGCTTTCCGCCCTTTTCCCCAGCTTGAACTGAGACTGGTTTATAACCAGTTTAAAACTCCTTGAAGTTGTTTTAAAAGCAGTCCACTTCCGTGTTTTGGTATAGTTGATGTTTACATCTGATGCCTGCCATACACCGTACTGTACTCCAGACCCCTTTTTCAAGCAGACTTGGGCACAGAGTGGCATACTGTGCCTGGGTAAAATACACAGTGTTGACACTAATCAAACAAACAGGACAATGGGTTCAAGTGTACCCTGATCTGGGCCCGGGCCCCTGATGTGGCCCCTTAATTGTAACCTGAACCTTAAAACCGATTCTTAACCCTCTAAATGGCCTTTGAAGAAGTGAGGACAGACCAAAATGTCTTCACTTTCCAAAAATGTCCTCAGTCTCCAAAAATGTCCTCACACTGTTGGTTAAATATGTGGTCCTGTCCCCACTATGTCATAAGTACAAGTACACACACACAGACGGATCTGCACATGGCTAACTCTTCTGCATGTTGCTCCACAGTAAGAAGACCAAGGCTGTGATCTTCATGATAAACCTGGCACTAGCAGACCTGGCCCACATCCTCTCTCTGCCCCTCAGGATATATTATTACTTCACACACACCTGGCCCTTCGGACGAGGCATCTGCTTGTTCTGCTTCTACCTCAAATACCTCAACATGTACGCCGCTATAGTGTTTTTGGTAAGCAGGCAGTAAAGGAAAAGTAATGCTTAAATTCTGTGAGGACACTAGAGGGAGCATGGGAACTCAAACCACAGCTAATTCATCTATTTAAAAGGAGTTAAATGTTAATTTATAACAGGAAGTCCTTCATGTCTAAGCTTCCCTTCTTCTCTGTTCTTGGAACAAATTTACCTCATGTGGCTCTGAATGTGGCCGAGAATTTTCATGCGACTATTTTTTCTGTTTCCAGGTGTGTATCAGCGTGCAGAGATGTGTCTTCCTGCTTGACCCATTTTCAGCTCGCCGGTGGAGGCGGCGCTATGACCTGTTGATCAGTCTTATAGTGTGGGTGGTGGTCGGTCTGGCTTGCTCGCCTTTCATCCTGATGCGGAGCAGCAGCAGTAACAGCTCTAACAAAGACGGCTGTTTTAAGGATTTGCCCATGCGTCGTCTGTCCCTCTCTCTGGTTGTCACCATGATAGCTCTTGCTGAGCTGTTTGGTT
Source organism: Epinephelus lanceolatus (assembly GCF_041903045.1). Classification (NCBI taxonomy): domain Eukaryota; kingdom Metazoa; phylum Chordata; class Actinopteri; order Perciformes; family Serranidae; genus Epinephelus; species Epinephelus lanceolatus. Next base: position 14,528,970 of record NC_135740.1, read on the forward strand.
TCATTATTCCTCTGGCCTGCATCACTTTTAGCTCAATCCGCATCACCCGCTCCCTCAACCAAAAAAATGAGAATGCAAACTCAACCACACTCAACTCCTCAGCACGCAGCCGAATCCAGTCAGTCACCTCCAATGGTCACACGGATAAATACCACAAAAAGCAGATAAACACTGAGAAGCGACGCGCTCTACGGATGGTGCTGGGCTGCTGTGCCCTCTTCTTGTTCTGCTTTGCCCCCTACCATCTCAACTTCCTGCTCTACCTGATGGTGTCGCAGGACGTAGTGTCCCACTGTGCAACGAGGCTGGCCGTGTATCAGTTCCACCCGGTGTCTCTGTGCCTTGCGAGCCTGAGCTGCTGCCTCAACCCTCTGCTTTATTACTTTCTGAATGCAGAGTTCAGATTGCACCTCACCAGGCGCACCTCCTCCTTCACCACCTCGCTCCTCTCCTCCCCGATCAGCTCCCCGATCCAGCGTCCCACACAGCACAGAATGACGAGCATGGAGAGTAGCTGCTCAGACAGGGAGCAGCATTATTCAGATGCTAATTTGTTTTTTCCTAAGGAGAATGACACGGCTAAAGATGACAGATAGTGAAATCCTGTAAACAGACTGACAAGATCCAAGTTGGATGAGATGATTTCACATGTCACAGCTGTCTGAATACAAACTGACCCGAAGAGCTTTGACCCCAGCATGAAGACTCTCCCGGACAACACCACTTTAGAACAAACAAATTGTCAATCAGCAACTGAACAGATGTGTTTCATGAGTGTGTGCACAGTAATATCTATGTGAACATCATCACAGTGGCCTTGTGTACATAAGCTACAGCTGGTTGTTTATCTTACCATAAAAATACAACAACTTTAAATAAGCTACATCATAAATGTCAATGCTGTATGTAAATGTTCTGTAAATAAAAGCGCTGTGTGTTTTATCTGGTGTTGTGTTGTTTGTGCAGCTTCATAGTGAGGTTTCCTTTGGGTGACATCGAATGAAAACAGGTGCCAACTCATTTTGGCTGTACTTCCTCTCACAATGCAAAGTGGTGAAGACAGTTGGCAGCAGTTGCAGCAGCTTTGTAACTGCCAGGTTCTGAGGTCGGCTTTCAAACTGAAAAGTCATCTCCCCCCACCCACCCACCCACCCACCTCCTCTTGCATCTGCTAAATCTAAGTCTGTGCCAACTCCGAGGCTACCCCCACCACCGGGCAGATGTGTGCTGCCCACCTTAGGAAGAACTGCCAGTTGTCTGATCCGCCCACCAAAATGTACCCACTTCTCCCTGTCATACTCCAGCATTGCATTAAACTTTATCTGCTATCAAGCTACTGACAATACTGTGTTGAGTGATCTCAGGATCTCAGAGTTGAATATGTGAGAGAAAGAAACCAACAACAGTTAAAAAAAAAAAAGACCCCAAAAGTACTTCTCTGTTTCTACTTTTAGTACTGATTCTCAGTCCTGATATTATATTAAGTTTTCAACTGTCATCAAAAGAAGCGGACACACATGGCCGATCAATGTTGCTCATAAGAGAGAAAATAGTCATAATAGCAGAAGTCATGGTGTCAAAAATTCTTGTAAACCACACCCCCACACTCACAGGAAGCTCTGTGTGTGTGTGTGTGTTGAAACCCCCAGTACAGCGGAGAAGCAAAGACAGACATACAGATGCACAGAGAGACCACATTGAAAAATTAAAACAGGAAATAACTTTAGATGAGAGAAGGAAGAATCGGTAGAAATTTGATACAAGAAGCAAAACAGCAAGAAAAACGAGTGAGGAAAAGAGGGGGTGGGACAGAGAAAGTGAATATTGTTATGGGGGAGGAGGGAGGGGATGGCATGTGTGTCGGCTGATGCTTCACCCTCTGGCTTTTTGACGTGACACAGCCTCAAGCTCGAAGACAGAGGTGAGATATTAATTGTCCATTCCTTTAAGAAGACAGTGAGTTTAAGCTTTTGTGTGGGAGGCTGTAGCAGCTGGAAGCCTTCAGCGTGTAGCCTCATGGGTGATTTCGCATGTTTCTCCAATGTGTGGAATGCCTGTTATGTTGAGGGTGTGAATGTGTGTCTGTAGGCCAGCGTCAGGGTGTTCCTGTATCTGTCCGTGTATCTGGGACAGAAGATCATGACATGTTTTTGTGTGTTGGCACAGTGCACGTGGAGGGACCCGGGTGCAGGCCACTAACATTTTGGGTGCTGATACACGAGGCAAGATGTCGTGTCTGAGCGGAAAAGCTATAAGGCGCCAACAAACCCACAAAAGGATGAATCACAGCGGATAAAATAATGTTTCCATTGGCAAGATCTGATGAGTAAAACTGCTGAATTCTAAGGTAGGGCTGCAGCTCTTTGTCAAAACACAGAACGTTCATATAACTCTTATATCAACAAGATCAAAAGGCATACAATGTTGTTGTGTAGTTACTGGACATCACGTAAGGGCTGGCTTTGATAGGCCATCACTGTGCACATAACACCACTGCAATAAACTGGAAGAAGGAAATGAAAGAACAGTGACTGGTCATCATAGAGACCATTTAGACAGCCTCTGAGAGACGCATATCGTACGTGCAAAAGTGAGAGTAATGAGGGAAGATTCACACTAAAACAGTCTAACATGGGTCAAAGGTCAGTGAGGCTAAAAGGAATCCTGGGGACTGAGGGTCCACTGGGAGATCTTTCTCAGTGCTATTAAGTGGGATAAAAGGCAGACAGAGGCAGAGGCCAGAGTGCTGTGGAAGAATTTCTATCTCTTAAAAAAAAAAAAAATCCCCTCTTTAGTTTTCCAAAATTCTTCTGCTTGTTAATGTCAAGCTGCACCCTCCAGGGCTGAAAAATGAAGTCAAAGTGAAATGCCAAAAACTCCAGTTTCTTGAATGGCCATTTGAGGCTGGCTCCAGGAACAAGTCACTCCCCATAGACCTCAATGTTAAATTGCCCAACTTTTTAGCAGAAATAAACATGTTTACAGGCTGGTACAAAAAAACAATTTTGGTCTTTATGGCTATTTTCCCCATTCATGACAACTGTAAGGGGGGGTCGAATTTTTATGTAACTCACCTGTTTACATTTTATCAAGTCTTAAAGTTGTGCATATTTAAGGGTAGGGCCGCTTGCGGTGTTGCTACAGCCTATGAGTCAGATCCACCCCTTGCTCCTCCACACCTCCACCCTCTTGTCCAGATAGGGTCACTTCTGGTTTCAAAAATCAAGGTGGTGACGGTCGAAATGCCGAACTTAAGGCTTCAAAACGGCACTCAACAATCCAGTGGGTGACATCATGGTAGCCAGGTCCACACAGTCTATGGTTAATGTCCCCTGCAGGAAGTACAGTACTTGAGTACTGTTGTGTCTGCATTTTATTTTACACGAGTGTTTCGATTTAATGCTACTTTATACTTTCCATCCCACCACATTTCAAGAGTTAATATTTTACCTCTTACTTCACTATATTTATTTTACAGCTATAGTTACTTTCCAGAATAACATTTTACTTCTTTTTTTTTATGTGTTGTCCCAATATTTAGCCCATGGTGGACACCTGTTTTGGACCATGTATAACCTGAAACCGGAACCCAGCAAACATTGAGGCGTTGAATGACCTCTGTATGAAAATCTAATCAAGATGTCCTGCTATGGTTTTAAAAGTTGTTTTATCTACAACCTAAAAAAGATTTTTTTCACCTTTAATTTTTCATCCAAATTTAAAGTCTTTGAGACGTTTGCAAAGTTGTCTTTTGTGGTTCCCAAGCTTTTTGGTTTGCGGCCTCTTCACAAAGTGACTAGCCAGGCTCCTTTTCATGTCAAAAGTTCAAAAACTTTATATGAATTTATGTAGCAGAACTTTTTTTCCTACTTTCCTCTGGGTCATCCCTGTGTTTCCAGGGTTCTATGTTTCCTGGGTTCTATGTTCCCCACTTAACCCTGCAAAAAAGCTTCTACGTCACCCGCTTACACAAAAAGGGTTCTATGTTTCCCGCTTGGTTGAGCGGGCAACATAGAACCCGGGAAACATAGAACCTTTTTTGTGTAAGCGGGGAACATAGAACCTTTTTTGCAGGGTTAAGTGGGGAACATAGAACCCTGGAAACATAGATACGCTCCCCTTTCCTCCCCCATAAATCATCTCATGACCTCTTAGAATTATCTTGTGACCCTTTGAAGGAGCCCAACCCCTTGGTTGGAACCACCTGACTTAACTACCTAACATATGAGGTAGTGAGGTCACCAGCTATAACAATAAAATGCTACTAACAAATGATTCACGGCTGATTTGGCTGTTATCAGGCCATTAAATGGCTGTTATCAATGATGATACAGTAAGTGTCTTAGATATGAGTTAGCATCAGGTCAGCAGATCAGTTTTAACAATCCAATGATGTCATATATAAGGCAACATCACTCTGCAGAATGACTACTCTGCCTTTGATATATTAAGTACATTTTACTAACAATACTTCTGCACTTTTACTTTTTAATGCAGGGCTTTCACTTGTATCTTTACATTGTTGTGCTGATACTAGACGCTGTGTTAATAAACGTATAAATAGTAAAAACCTCATCCTGGGTGTAGTTAGTGTCAATTCCCTTTAAATACTTAAAACAGTAATATACTGACTCTGTTAAAAGTACATCCGCAGAAGGGTTTAGGCAGATGTTGAACAGATACTATTTATGTCACTTTGTTCCCTTGCTGCTCATCAAACTTCCCTAAGTGACAACGCTCTAACATGTTAAATTAACTCTCCTGTGATGACAAAAGATTTAAAGGCATGTGATGAATAAAATCATTGATTCAAAAGTCTTATCTGTCAAAATACTGTATGTGTGAAAGACCTGAACAATGAAAACTAAACAATCTCTCCTCTTCCTGTTCCATAAGTAGCTAGTAAATGTTTAGTCAAAGTCAAATTGGAAAATAAAAAGAGACTTTTTTTTTTGCAAGCACATTAATTATATTTAGCAGAGAAATTATCATCATGTAAAGAATACATTAATTTAAAGGAGCTGTGTGTGACATTTAGAGCAGTAATGTAACAGCAAACCATTATTTGTGATGTAAAGATAGATTGAAGTAATAGCATCTCGAGCAGAGAGTGAAGTCACACATCCTCTGTGTGTGTTGTAATCTGAGCTTCTCTGTTTTTTTATTGTGGTAGACGATCCGACTGTGTCTGCGTGCATGTGAGTGTATCCTGGCTAGCTTATCGCCGCCACTCTGCGCTGTGCTCTTACAGTGGTTACCACTAATATCGGTGCATTGTTGTCACGGAAGTGTAGCACCCACCATCCAGTCCTCCCCCCATGTTAACACCATTAACTCTCTCCCAGGGTTCGTACAAGGTGTGTAAGGTGCTTTAAGTACTTGAATTTGGCACTCAGAAATTTAAGTACTGGAAAACCTTGAAAATCAGACATTTTTTTAACTTGATCCTAGAAAAAAAGGAATTATTGAGAGGAGTACAGAATGATGAATTATTCTATGAGCGATCAGAAAATTGTTTAAACGTATAAAGCAAATAACGGCTGTGCTTACAATTAATGTCAAATGAAATATGGGCGGTATGAGCTCTCGGCTTTTCTGCTTTTTTTGTCCTTTACCAATCACTTTTAGCTGGTAGCTGCTTGCTCAGCCACCTCCATGTTGAGAGCAATGTGCAGACAATCCCACCTCAATTCAACCTCAAAAATAAAAACGATTGCTTGAAAAGATACTTATAAGTCCTTGAATTTGACTTGTCTCTGTCTTTACAATCCCTGCTGTCAGCATTGTTGCTGTTGTTAGCACTGTTTTTTGGGTTAGCACCGTCAGCTGCTACCTGCTTGCTCAGCCACGTGAGAGCCATGTGCAGACAATCCTGTCCCAGACTCTGAATCATAGATATGCTCTATATGTCACATGTCGCTCCTTTATATACATATATATATATATATATATATATATATATATATATATATATATATATATATACCTATATATATATATATATATATATATATATATATTTTTTTTTTTTTTTTTTTTTTTGTTGTTGATTTTAATTTTCAAAACACAAAAGGAAACAGAAAAACAAAACAGGAGAACAGAAAGAAAAACAAACATACAAACAAACAAACAAACAAGTCTGACAGCACCTGAATCACAAATCATAGCAAAATGGCAGCATCGACAATCTACATCACAGGACAAGCATAGCACAAAAGAAAAATTTACTCCATTCCTGTGTTAGGTCACAAGTTTTCAAGTAAAAGGGGGTTGATGAGAAGATGCTCTAAAATTGGTTGCCAGATTTTTTTAAAAAAAAAGTATTGTTCCCCCCTAAGGTAGCAGAGAGACTTTCCATTGGTAAGATCTTATAAATTTGTCTGTACCACTGCGTTACTGTTGGGGGTTTGTCTTTAATCCATTGGAACAAAATACATCGTCTAGCTAGTAACAGGAGTTTTGTTATAAGAGTGTACTGCACTGTGTGTTCTTAAAAATAAAAGCGAGGAACCCCATGCTGAACCAGCATACACCTACTAATGTTAACAGCAGTGGGTGGATGACACCTACAAGCTGGAAACTCAGCTCCAGACATTACTGTGCATTTCCATTCAAAGTTACATTCAATATCTGCTGATCAGGGTTTAGGGCTTTTTAAAATCTTCTTACACTGCTTTCATTTTGAGCTCTTGTGACAAAGAAATAGTAACGTAGGTGTCACTTATTTGGAAACTGTAAAATCACCACATAACGTTTCATTCTTCATATTGTCTGGTCCGTTAACCACACGCCTGGTCTGACTATGCTAACCACGCCAGTTTTAGTGATGCTTTGCTCCGAGGCGGTGCACGCTGGCTTATTGCCGGCTGCCCTGCAGGTGGAGATGCGTTACGTGGGAGACTGTAGCATCAACTTCTCTGTGGGTTTGCATATTTACTGTAAATGCCACTGCAAGAGCTGCAATCACACGCAAATGACTTTATATGTTATGCACTGTTAAAACAGATAGTATAACAAGCTGCGGGCCTGGTTGACAGGTGTGGGTGTGTTTGCATGTGTGTATGTGACTGAGCGCTGTACAATATCGTGTGTGTCTGATAGAGAAAGGTTCTTTCTTAAAACCTGATATCTATCCGTGCAACATGCAAAACATGCTGTCATTAAAAGTGAATTTACAGTGACAGTAATATCATCCTGTTGACTCTTTCTTTGTGCTCTGTCAGGATGCTGTGTTCCTCGGACTGACTGTGGTCTGACACATCAACAGTTTCCCAGTGCTGGACACACACTTCAACTTAAAGAAGCACAAACTACTCCTCTCAACACTGGACAGCATGGACGCTAAAACAAACCCGTCACCATACTACAAGCGGCTCTACTACTAATTCAAGCTTCCTGTTGGTTCACAAGGCAGCTTGTCTTAACCGTTACACGCTTAAAATGAACTTTGCCAACCACAGCTGTCAAAGCAGTGAAGATCTCCAGTTGTACCAGCACCGTGTGTATGCGGTGGTGTACAGTGTGATCTTAGCACCGGGCCTGCTGGGAAACGTGCTGGCGCTATGGGTGTTTAAGGTTTATATCAAAGAAACCAAGAAGGCTGTGGTGTTCATGATGAACCTGGCTGTGGCCGACCTCCTGCAGGTAAAAAGCCTCTCATGACTTCTATCTATCTATCTATCTATCTATCTATCTAAACTGGTAACACTTTACTTTAACTGCCCAAATAAGCATTTATAGGAAGTATCACTTCCTAGATTGTTTATAACACACTATAATGCAATTGCAAGCAGATATAAGCACATTTTTAAGTGTGTAATGCATTTGTCAACAATTATAACCTCTCCTCTATGAAGCATTCATAACTGGTGTGTAAACAGTTAATGAATGTTTGATGACTCGGCTGTAATGACATTTAATGATATATGAACAAACACAAATGAAAAACCGCTCTACTTTGTATATTAGAGGCCCAGTGTATAGGAAATGATGTTTAACATTCATAACTATGTTTCCATCAGTGTAGAATCACCTGAAAGTGAGAATCAGTGTGTTTTCATTACTTTAGCATGAGCTATTTATATCTACATGCAGAGCAGGTCCTCTTACACCGAGTGAAAAATAAAACACTGGTGCTATATGGGGCATTTGTGTTTTTGTGTTTTCATGTTGACCACCGAATGTCTCCTACATGCTTGGCACATGGGAGGAGTTTCAGTTTTGCAACCTCACAGTTACTTAAACCTGCATACTAGACCAGGGATGTCAATTTTAGTTCAAGGGCCACATACAGCCCAGCTTGATCTCCAGTGGGCCAGAACAGTAAAACCATTGCAGAATGATCCAAAAATAACAACACCTCCAAATGTTTCCCTTTTTTTTAGTGTAAAGAAGTACAAGTTCTAAACATGTCATTGTTTTCCATGTATTTCCACTGTGCAGTGATGCTAACATCACCACACCAAACGAAGGTGGCAGCTTTAAGGAAGCAGGTTAAGTTATCCTCTGCCTTATAAACCATTTACCAATCAAACGTTTTGGTAGAGCCTTCGCAATAGGGTTTCTACAATATTGTTTTATGATGGAAGTTTGATACAGATTCTTTTGTGGCCTACTGAGGCTGCTTATTGACAACATTTTGAACAATGTTTAATATCTCTAAATATGACCACAATAAGTATTCAGTGTTGTTTTAGAGATGTGTATTCTGGTCCAAGTGAAAAAGCTTCTGAAGCAGCAGCAAACCTGGCACATCTTATCCTATACAAATGCACCAATATAAGGTGTGAAGAGTCATCCAGCGGGCCAGAGTGGACCTTCTGGCTGGCTAGTTTTGGCCCACGGGCCGTATGATTGACAACTCTGTACTAGACATTTAAACATCTATCAACTGTTCACACGTGTGCAAATCAAGACATCTTCACCAAAGCCCCACATACTAGAATTCTGGCAGAGCTTTCAGCAATATTTCATGGCTTTCATCTGCAGATGGAATTTGCTCAGTTGTCAAAGAAATATTTATGAATATAAAATATATGTTAGATCATTACAACTGTATCATATTTTAGATCATTTATTATTTGTTTATACACCAATTAAGATGCTTCACAGGTAGTCTGGAAATCCAGACCCAAATCTAGAAAGATATAGGGTCTGGCTATGAGTTATGAAAATGGCCCAACTCGAGGGGCGGCACCAAGAATGCATTTGAAAATATCACTGCACGTAATTGGATAACACTACGACCAATCAGAACAATACACGGGGTGACGTATCCAGAGCTTAGCTACCAGCGGAGCTAACCCGTAGATTACACTCTTGCCATATCTTGTCGACAAAAAAACAAAAACGTCCTTCTTGCAAAGGAAAGATTCAAGTGCCGTCTTCTATTCCTCTTTTAGAGAAAAAGCCAAGTCTAACTTGTTCATTGTAGAGGCCAAAGCCGTTTCAAACAACTGGTGTTCATCCGTAGCCATCTTGCAGTGTTTACTGACTGATTTCGGACCTTCGATGTCGCAGCGCTGTCATCATCTGTTTAGCTCACCTCTGGCCCGCCTATATCAGATACACCGATGTGATTGGTGCAGCTCGGCTCCAAGGGCATGGGTAATGAGCATCATTACTGATTGCAAGAGTGACTCACTGAGCAAATTCAAATTGTGCTCTCGCGAGAACTCTGGATTTCCAGGGTACTTCACAGGAGTTATAGGTGCTGAAAACTACATTAGTAAACACTTAAAAATCCCTTTATATAGGCCTTAGGCCTGGGTATCAGTATTCAAAACCCTTAAGGTATCAACAGAAATAACCCAGTATCCAGTGGTACCGACAGTTCTCTGACTCTTTTTGTACCCAGATCTAGAGAAAAATGATTATTTGTATGGTTTTGCTTGCAGCCAACCACCAAGTGTTCTTTGATTTAATACAACCTGTGACTTGCCCACTATCTCAGCAGCTACATACTGGTCTTAGAATTTTTCAGACAATAAGCCCCAACTACAATAACGTATGTTATGTCATAAACCTTATTTGACTGTTTATATTCTGTTTAAAGGGTTAAAATGAAGTGATAATGTTTAACCTAAATGTAAAAAAAATACGGAAAATGCCAATTGCAAGCCAAAGTTGTGAGCGACATCATCAGGTTGCTTCTTTTGTTCGACCTACAGTTCAAACTGCTGATTTCGAGAAGCTGTGTGCGAATGCATTTAAAAGTTCAGTCGAAACAAAAATTAGGTTTCAGTGGTCATTATCCATATCGAGTGGGCATCTACCACATTGTTTGTAGTTCCTCTACAACCATCCTGATGTTCTCTGTTCCCTTCAGGTTCTTTCTCTGCCTCTGCGGATCTACTACTACCTGAACAACACCTGGCCCTTTGGCCACCCTCTCTGCATGATCTGCTTCTACCTGAAGTACGTCAACATGTACGCATCCATCTACTTCCTGGTGTGTGTCAGCGTGCGTCGCTGTGAGCTCATCATGCGTCCGTTGAGGTATAACTCCTCCAAGAGAAAAGGGGACTTGCTCATATGTGCCCTCGGCTGGCTGTTAGTCTGCCTGTGCTGCCTGCCCTTCCCTCTGCTGAGGAACCCCAGCAGTGGATCAGACACTCATTCAAGTTTTCCCACCTCAGGGGGCAGCGCCACCCCCACTGCAGATGACCTGGTGTGTTTCTCAGAGCTGCCCATGAGGACTGTCAGTATCCCAGCAGCCTGGGCCCTTCTGGCCCTAGCTGAGCTGATGGGCTTCATCATCCCCCTCATCCTGGTGTTAGCCTGCACCTGTCTGACCGCAGGGAGTCTCCAGAAGCCAACAGCAGGGGCAATTCCTGACCGAGGGGAGAAGCGGAGGGCGTTAAGGATGGTGCTAAGCTGTGCTGTGGTCTTCATAGTGTGCTTCGTTCCTTACCATGTCACAATGCCCCTGGACTTCCTGGTTAAAGCCAATGCTGTGAGCAGCTGCACCTTCAGGGACCTGATTCTGAGATGTCACCCTGTCACGCTCTGCCTGGCCAGCCTGAACTGCAGCCTTGACCCCCTCATGTACTATTTCACAACGGATGAATTCAGGAGGCGACTGAGCAAGCCAGAGATACCACAGAGCATGGCATTCAGCAGACGCTTGTCATGTATAACTGGAGGAGAGGACACAGAGGAGGACTGAAGTACCTCGAAGCTCTCTTGCTGAAGGAAGGCTGAACAGTTTAATCATAACCACTAAGCATAAAGACTATGCACAAACCAGGGAAATATAACTTACTGCAAACTAGTATTTGAAAATATGAGTGTATGTTTCAAACTGTGATTTTTTTTCTATTTATATTTTAATAAAAAAATGAAACTGTTCTTTCTACATTTGTATGACGCTGGTGGAGAGTCAGCTGTTCCTGTTACGAAGAATGAACATGTTATCAGTGTCAACATCTCTAATAAGAATTAGGAAATACAGAATGCAGGAAATTGCCTAAACTTGCTTATAGATTCAATTTAATGAGAAGCTAACAGCTGAACATATCCTCATAGAATGGTTTGTATGTTATCTAACGAGTTAGCGTCCCATGAGTGACGTTACAAACTTAACATTAAATTACGTAGGTTAGATTTTATTAGGCAAGCAAAGTTACTTAGGTTAGGTTTAGGAAAAGAAACGTGGTGATGATGTACCTTAAATAAATAACTAACAGTTCACTCAGTTTCACAGGGTTCTTAACACCCTTCACCTTGAGAAAGTCTTTCCACGAACGTGGGTTATACATGAACAATGTTGGGGAGTAACTGGTTACATGTAATTAAAGGTGGACTACGCAGGATTGTGGGTTAGTGTTCGTCGTAAATACTTTTGCCAGTGAAAGTAAAAGCTAACCCAAGATTTATTCTCATTTGGTGTTCCACCTGAGACATGTATAGCTGCAAATACAATTCATTACGACATGCCCCTACAAACCGCGCTCACCACTGGTACAAGCCACATGCACCAACACAACGGTTATCTGAACCCTGCTACGTCACTGTGGTGAATAAATGAGACCAAATGTGGCAATAATCCACTTTACAACTCATAATACATGAAGACGTGATTCACGAGTACTGAAATGAAACTCTTTTCATTGCTCTTTGCTAACCTAAACTACCTCTCTTGTAACGTAATACATCATAGCAACTTAGTTTTAGCTTAAGTAACACGATGTAGCCTTCCCATTACCCTTATCCTAAGTTGAACCACTTCTCTTTTAATGTAATACATCAAACCTAGCTAATTGCTAATTTAGTTTTAGCATAGGTAATGAGATGAAGCCTTCCCATTACCCTTATCCCAACCATAACCACCTGTCTTTTGATGTAATACCTCATAGCTAGCTAATTGCTAGCTTAGCAGTTTCATCAAGATTACCTCTTCCAGGCCAAGGAGTAAAGGGAGCTGATCATGGACTGATGTGTAGGTTATGGTGGGCAAATCATGTAGCCACAGGGCTGGTTATGTAGCTGCTCCAGCTGCGCTTATTCCAACTTGTTCCACCTTGCTATATTTGTTTTTTTTTCTCCAGCACTGTGTCTCTTGGATGCTTGTTGCCTATTGTCTGGAACCTTGTTGCTACCTTTTTACAGTGTAAAGCCCCCGGCTCCCTCTTAGCACTGTGTTTTGTGAGGTCACAGTTACCTTTACCTTTGACCTTTGACCATTAATTCTAATCAGTTCATTCTTGAGTCCAAGTGAACGTTTGTGCCAAATTTGAAGAAATTTCCTCAAGGAGTTCTTATGATGCCATGTTCAAGACAATGGGATAGACGGACACAAAATCTGAAAATGTAATGCCTCCTTCCACGGCTGTCACCACTTTGAAGGCATGGTGAGAAAATACAGACAGAGATCAGAATCTGCATTTAAATAACACTGCAGACACTTTTAGGGCCGTTTCATAGTCGACGCACACAACGCGAGCAAGCGACGCGAGCAATGCACTTCCTTTCATAGTCAACACACTGAACGCAAGCGATACAGGGGACACTTGAAATGCAATACATCGCTCGCGCAACAGGGGGTAGCAGAGGCTACCTAGTACTGCTGTAGCTAGCTAGTGCTGCTATTTTATTAGAGTGCAGGGCACTAGAACTGTCATATAAATGTGGGTGTGCGGCACACCCCCATTTATATGAGGAAAAACTTTGCGAACTGGTACTGGCACACCGGGTGCATTACTTTTTGTGGGTAAGGTATTCATACGAACAGTGCAGGATGTGTATGTGTGGCTTTTATTGTCACTGTAATAACAAGCAAACAGCCTAAATATTCAGTAGGTAAAGAAACTTTATTCAGCAACAAAGTGAATTCATTTCAGTAGCTGCACACAACATTGGTTTTTCATCTAATCTTCTAGTATTGTTAAAAAGCTGAGACAGAAACACATTTTTACACACACACTTCCTGTCTGATTGTCTCTCTGTGCAGGCATCGAGTGGGAAACAATTGAAAATCACTTCAAGTCATTTGGCAAACGGCCATTTTTTCATATGTTCAAGCTTTTCTTTAGGGGCTCTCAAAATCAAGGACAATTGTTTTATGCAGATTTATTTTAGGATTTTTACAAAACATATTCTTCTTGTGAGAATTTTAAATTTATTGCATTCTGCAAAACTTGCAGCCACCTAGTGAGCTATTTAACACAGCTACCTCCAATTCATAAATAAGAATTTAAAAGTGACAGAAAGAATAAGTGTTTTTAAATTTGGTAAAAATTTTCCCTTTAGCACATTCACTTCTTTAGCTTATCGACCATCCTTCAAGTTTATCGTCACAAATGAGGTTTCAACACAAACACAAACACTTGTCATATAGGGTGCGGGACTGCTCGCCACCATTGATTACATAAAATTATCACACGGCAGAGGCCCCTGGGAGCAGCAGGGCACTCTGGGAAATATCTACAAAAAGTACCATCCATAACAGACATGGACAACCATGTTACATGTGTACTGTAACTGTACTGTACCATACATTTCCTGGGTGACTTGTGCTATATCACACTATAACATGTAGTATATCTTGTCAAGGCTGCTCTATAAACCCCATTAAGAGTGGGAACAGTAGGCTGACACACAGACAGGTCTGATATGAATGACTTCTCAGTATCACTAAGGTATTCAGTAGGACTAACAACTCTCGTCTCGGGAGGTGACTGGATGTTGTAATACAGTAACAATGATAAGATAATTCAGCAGGAAGCTACAGCAACAGAACAGAGACCAACATAACAAATGAAACTTAGTGTATTCTTAGTAAGCAGGCTGCCGCTGGTTATTAGTACAAGACTAGCTAAGTGAATACTTGAGCAAGAGAGCTATGACTCATAAAGGTTCAGGGGAACACAGCATAGGAGGGGGGTTAGGCTATAGAATGCTGTAACTTAAATTCACTTATCACTGGGGTTAAAGCATTATACAAAAGTTACTCTCTGCTGAAAGCTGTTCCCTCCTTCGCCTACTCCCTCCTACTCTCTCTCTGTCACTCTGGCTCACTATCACTCCCTATCACTCGCTTTCTGACCTACGCTCGTGCTTTCCCATCAAGCCTTACAGATCTTGGTCTCCGTCACAAACTTGTTCTCAAAGTGGTGGATGGTGAAGCAGTTGTCTGCAGAGCGCTTCTGGATGCCTCCACCTGACAGACACAAAGACACACAAACATTAGGCCTGAATGCTGAAGCTACTGCATGTTGATCCTTTTCAAGTCAAACTGAAATTAGAATTCAGTTTTGCTCAGAAATCAGTACATACTGGGTATTCTTATCGCCCCCTCTACATTAGTGTTCTGCAGGGGGTGTAACTAACATTGTTTGTACTGGCAATGTGATTTGTTCAACATCTGTGTGAGCAGATACTGTAAATAGTTTGTTCTATCAAAATCTAAATTAGCTACGTTTGTGGTTTTTCGGAAGAGGAAGCAAAACCTTAACAAGTGAGACAACAGTGGATAAAAACAGTTAGCTCTATTTAAATTAGCTGCACCGAGTGTAGTTGCGTTAGTAATAGATTAACCGTGTGAAGTCAGCCATGTTGCAAAAGCTTGAAGATTAGACACCATGTATATAAATAAATCCACTTTTGAACAATAGCAGCAGTATTCCAATTTCAGTTTCACTTTTAAGTTCCTCTCTGAACACTGATTAAACTCATCTCTGTTCATCAAAATTATATATTAGATGTTTGTTTTTTTTGTTTTTGTTTTTACAATGAGAGACATCCCCTCATGCCTTAAAATGTCTTAGATGTAACTGTGCACCTTTACGTCATTTTGTGAGTGCAGATCAACGAATATGCAAATAAGTCTCACCCCTCAGCTGCTCGCCTGCAGCTCGAGCGTACCTGCTCACCTTTGACTCTGCTCATCGCTCTCCACATTATAAATATATCAGTCATAGATAATGTGAGCCATCCGCTTGACTATCAAACAGCTAATGAGCTGCTGTTGCTAATGTTAGATAAACTTTGCTCCACATCTCCATAGCTACAAGGCAACACCTGCTTTTCCTCTGATACCCCTCACTTTGCTGTACTGTTATGCTAATGATATGGAAAGCTTCACCCCACAAATCGACAGGACTGATTCCTGAGGTATGTGATGTAACAAACCCTGGCTGTCTGAATCTGTGTTTTTGAGACTGGTGTTGGTTCAATGCAGTTCCAAGGCAGAAATACTCAGCCATGGTTGTCAACTGCTTGTTTTGCAGTTGATGATATGTCTGTTAGCATATGACAAACACCATATGGTCATGTTAACAAGGTTAAATACTTGATTTTCACCAGAGGGGGTCTTTAAGACAGAGCAGTGTTTTGTTAAAAATGATTTATCCACCATTTGAGACGTCTATCAACTAGGACAGAATGATGGAAGCATAAAACAAAAATGTGAATGAAGCTTTACAAACGTGACAAAATGACAGTTTTAGCTATACAGTACATCCAGACCTGGCAGGCTGGAGCGGCGCTGCATTCTGTATGTTTCCTTTCCATCACACAGCCGGCGGATGTAGAAGCCCAGAGGCTTGATGTCATCAATACGCTCTGTCACCACCAGGTCCTCGTGCACCAAGTAGCTGCGGTAGGAGCCAGACTGGGACAAAAAGAAGGGACCATAATGGAATCATTATGCATCTCTAAACCACTCTGAGGAGAAGAAAAGCAGCTCAGTGAACAGGACTGCAGCCAAGTGTGAAGCCAAGAGTGGGAAGGACTTTGTCTAATTAATGAATCATCCCCAAACTTCTGCATTTTATGAAACACTTCCACATCAGATAATGAAATTCACTGATTGCACCACCACCCACCAGACGGCAAATGCTGTACAGCATGTCACGGTGGAGGACTCAGCGAAAAAAATATTTTTTTGAAAGCAACTAAACTCGCAGTGCCTACATACACTCAGCCTGACTGTTCTCAAACAGGGTCTTAATGACCATGTTCCACTCTTACTGAAACTCATCACTTTAAAAACAAACAATACTATTGTTCAGCTATTGTTAAGACAGATAAAATATTTTACCAGGTCAAAAAAACACCATAAGCATTTTCAATTACTACATTTCCTGAAGAAATATTTGTCCATGATCAAAGTGTGATCATGTCTAGTTGCACTAGCAACATGTCTCTACTGATGGAAATGACTGTTTCCTTAACCTTTCATCTAGCACCATCATCAGGTGAAAATTTTATTAGTCAACAAATACTCATGGGTAAAAATGGGCAAAGTAAAATGACTGCTTCTGTCAAAGGTGTCTGGTGGCTGAGGACGGGAGCAGCAGCTAAATGTATATTAGCCTAGAAAATCCTAAAAAAAGGACCACCCAATAATTCAACATCAGTTATACTTAGATTATTTTTACCACTTAACTTTACAGTCAAACAGCCCTTTCCAACAGGGAACTGAAACTGTTAGCTACGCTCTCTGCAGCTCCACAAGACTCAATTGACAGAAACAGCAACTTTTACTTAAAGCACATGGAAGTCACTGGTCTACCCACTGCTTCTGTTATTCAGTTTGTTTATTACTGTGTGACTTTCAGAACTGAACTGCCGTGGTGTTCACAGCATCAGTTTATATGTGGCAACGGCATTGTGCAGAAAGCTACTACAGGTCATGTGGGAAAGTTTTTAGAAGGGCTTGAGCAAAAGTGTGAATTTATGGATTTGAATACATCAGGAACATAACAGGAAAGCTACAGAATGATATAAATACCTCATAAAAATAACAATAACAATTAATAATAATAATCAATGCAGCCGCCCTTTAAACAGCTCTGGATTTTTTGACTGTTGGTGGAATAAAACATACCATTTGAAGATGTCCCCTTCTGCTCTGGAAAATTATACATTTCATTGTTTCCTGTCATTGTGAGCATGCTGATGTTAGCATTTAGCTCCAAGCACCACTGTGCCAAAGTAGCCTCACAGAGCCACTAGCATGGCTGTTGACTTTTTTGTCTTTATGATTTAGCAAAGAAAACACATTAAAAGTCATCCACTACAGATTTAATTTAGTGTTTTACTGAAACCTTTTGTCCTATCACATATTTAACGACAATGAAAGAGGGAAGAAAACATGAGGACTAAATTCTGGTGGAGATTACTCACACAGTGTTAGTAATGCAGGATGTCTGGGATGCGGAAGATGATGTGATCTGGAATTTTTTACTTTACAAATGACAGACATGACAGATTTGCACAGGATTAAAGCACGGACAATCTCTGGAATTATTTTAAACCCCTGGATTTCCCCAGGTAATATTTAGCTCTTCATATTAGGGCTTATGCATGAGCATGAGTGAGAGCACTGCACAGGTCGCTCCTACTAGCAGCTGCATCCTGAGATCCTGATCACTACTCACCATCAGCTGTGAGAAGAGGTCGATGAGGTCCTGAGGGGGGAGCACCACCGAGGTGTTCAGAGGAATCACGAAGCAGGTCCTCAGGGTCAGGTCCAGATATGCCGTCAGCTTCTACTCACACACACATGAAGTAATCAGGGAGGAATTTAAACCACACTAACAGGAGAGTACTAGCCTCTACAGTGCTGTGTGTGGAGTATTCAGTGTGTTACCCTGTTGAAATCATGGAGGATGTAAGCAGGGTCTCCAGGTCTGAAGCGGGGAGGGGGGACGCTGATGACGGCCATGCTGTCAGAGATCTCCACCTCCTCCTCCACCCGGGGCAGGTAGTATGGCTGGCTCTCTCCTCCAGCTCCGGTTGACACGTCGCTGAACTGCATCGCACCATGATACAGCCTCTGGAGGACACGAACGAGCAGCGAAGTGAATCACTTTGCGCACAAAAAAATAAAAATACAAGCACATTTTTCGATATCATGACTTCACAGCTGACAAATGTATTATTATTGCGATGAAACATTTTAATTTATGTCTTTTAATGTCCCTACTTTCTCCCCTTTCAACTACTTGTATTTCAAGCTTTGGAAAATCAGCAACATTGGAAATATTTCCACTGAGGTGTCACATGGCAACGTTTGCATACACGAACAAAAACAACACATGCCACCAAGGTACACTGTTGTTTTTAACACGTGGTGAGGTAGATCTTTGGATCTGTAACCACAAGTGCCTCAACTGCACCTACATTCTCGATTTGCACAGCCAGTGGTTTTCCTGCACTGTCTACCTGTTTGCTCTGCAAACAAACTGAGCCAGTCTTTCCTAAGAATTAATACAGCACAGTTTGCTCATGGGTGGCAACAGTTCAGTGTATGTTTAAGATTTATGAATCATAAGACATTAAAGAGTCAGCACTTGCTAATGAAGCTTAAAGCTTTATTGCATGTACACTCAATACTGCATAGTGTTTTGTACTTTTTAAAAAAGGTATCTATAGTTTTTTTTTGTAACCGTGTATGTTTATGCACGTATGTCAAGCTTATATTGTTTTGTGACAGAAATAGACAAGCTTGCCAGGAGTCCGTTTCACAAAGCAGGTTCAACAAACTCTGAGTCTAATCCTGAACTCTGAGTTGATCTACTCTGAGATAGGAAACTCTGAGTTTCCGGTTCCAGAACAGCTGATTTGAATCAGTTTAATCAACTCAGAGTAGTTTCACTTGGAGTTAAGCGCGTGCACCACAACTATAAAAAGCCAGCATCAATGGAGCCCCGATTCGACGAGTCACCATGGCAACGGGGACGGGGAGGGCGTTTTTCACCCCACTAGAATTAGAAATCTTAATGCGCTCATACTGCAAGTTTGAACACGTTTTCAAAAAGAAGTACAACACCGCTGCAGCTGCAAAAGAGAGGGAGACGGCGTGGGAGAATGCATAAGTTTAAATGTAGTCCTTTGCAATCACAATAATATTACAGGGGAAAACTGCTTGAATGGTAGCCTATTAATTTATTTCATTTAGGTGCAATCCCGTGGAGGAGAAGCGTACTTGGCAGCAGTTTAGGATGAAATACACTGCCTGGCCAAAAAAAAAGTCGCCACCTGGATTTAACTAAGCAAATAGGTACGAGCCTCCTATTGGATAATTACTGCATGGGCAATTATCTTTCAGCTGGCAACAAGTTATTTAACCCCAACTGGTGCAATGAGTTGCTTCTCATTTCCTAAACAACCATGTCGAAAGACACATCCCGTGGTCGTGGAAAAGATGTTAGTCTGTTTGAGAAGGGTCAAATCATTGGCATGCATCAAGCAGAGAAAACATCTAAGGAGATTGCAGAAACTACTAAAATTGGGTTAAGAACTGTCCAACGCATTATTAAAAACTGGAAGGATAGTGGGGACCCATCGTCTTCGAGGAAGAAATGTGGCCGGAAAAAAATCCTCAATGATCGTGATCGGCGATCACTTAAACGTTTGGTGAGATCAAATCGAAGAAAAACAACAGTAGAACTCAGGGCTATGTTTAATAGTGAAAGTAAGAGCATTTCCACACGCACAATGCGAAGGGAACTCAAGGGATTGGGACTGAACAGCTGTGTAGCCTTAAGAAAACCACTAATCAGTGAGGCTAACCGGAAAAAAAGGCTTCAATTTGCTAGGGAGCATAAAGATTGGACTCTGGAGCAATGGAAGAAGGTCATGTGGTCTGATGAGTCCAGATTTACCCTGTTCCAGAGTGATGGGCGCATCAGGGTAAGAAGAGAGGCAGATGAAGTGATGCACCCATCATGCCTAGTGCCTACTGTACAAGCCTGTGGGGGCAGTGTTATGATCTGGGGTTGCTGCAGTTGGTCAGGTCTAGGTTCAGCAACAGTATGTGCTCAAAGAATGAGGTCAGCTGACTACCTGAATATACTGAATGACCAGGTTATTCCATCAATGGATTTTTTCTTCCCTGATGGCACGGGCATATTCCAAGATGACAATGCCAGGATTCATCGGGCTCAAATTGTGAAAGACTGGTTCAGGGAGCATGAGACATCATTTTCACACATGGATTGGCCACCACAGAGTCCAGACCTTAACCCCATTGAGAATCTTTGGGATGTGCTGGAGAATGCTTTGCGCAGCGGTCAGACTCTACCATCATCAATGCAAGATCTTGGTGAAAAATTAATGCAACACTGGATGGAAATAAATCTTGTGACATTGCAGAAGCTTATCAAAACAATGCCACAGCGAATGCATGCTGTAATCAAAGCTAAAGGCGGTCCAACGAAATATTAGAGTGTATGACCTTTTTTGGTGGTGACTTTTTTTTTTTGGCCAGGCAGTGTATAAAAACATTGTTCAAACAGGTAAGACCTCGGCATAATCTCATGGGGGTACTTCATTTTGATAATGTTTTACATTGTAAAGTAAATATTAAGTGGCTGTTTGACTGTGCAGTTGTTTTATCCCCAACATAATGCTGTTTTCACACACATAAATGTCTTCTCATCTATATCATGTTCTGTTAAATAATTAAGCCTATTTAAACTAACACAGACTTCTACTCAGCCAACAGAAAGAAGGCAGATGCCCGTAAAACGAGCACACTTTTCTGACCGCCCTGCATACAGTTGCCTTACTCAAGTGCTCAGCATCTCCGACATTGTACAAAAAACTTCCATTTGCAAAGAAACGCAGCGCAACACATAATATCTGCTGGGATGTGAGAGCATGACTACGATTGGTAATGTTGCAAATGTAAGGACGGATTAGGTTGTGTATGTAGATGATGGACTGTGACGTGAAACGGTACCGCTCAAAAAGATAATTGTGTGGAAATGCTAAAACATCTATACGCGGTCTGATAACCATCTCCTGACGAATATTTAATTCTCTGCGCAGTAATGCTGCACCTTCATCCACGGGATCGTTATCAAAAGGACATGCCATGTTAGTGAAAAAAGTCGCCACCTACTGTGCCTAATGGACTTCTAATATACTGACTCTGATTTTTTAAATGATTTTTTTAAATGACAGACGGCAGAACTAGGCTACGCCAAAACTCGCCTGCTGACTGAATGAATGAGGAAATCAAATGGAGTGTGTGGCTCTGAAAGAGGGCGGAGACAGAGACACTCGAGGTTCATTGAGAAAAACCTGCCCTGCATTCCAATACCCATACTACCATACTATTTAGTATGCCAGAAAAAGAATTAGTGTGTCCCAATACATAGTATGTCAGATGCAGTATGCCAAAAGCACCAGGATGTTCTACTACATCCGGTCACATTTCGCAGTATGCATGTCAGCATGCTTCTTTGGCCATTGGCCAGCGGAAGTTATGTCACACTGAGCTGCGTGTACAACCAACGCCCACACTTCCTTTCATACATGGTTTATTTAATTTGAGATACTAAGACACTACATATTAGGACTGCAATGATCTGATTATATACTGTCACATATCATACAGTTTTGCAAGAACACGGTTACAACATTCAACTTTACTGTGATTATAGTATAATCAATGCTAGGGTTCAACTATGACTACAGTATAGAAGATTCTATCAGTACAGGCAGTGGTGTAAGTGTGGTATAAATAATGAATGAATATGACTAAATATGAATACACTATGGGCCAGGTATGAGCAGTATAGACTAGTAAATATATAAATAGTAAAAGTCAAACACATATTAAGTAATGTAGTAAGAATGTGCAGGTATGTTACACTACAAATAAAAGTAATGTGAATGTAAAGCTGCCTCACGTGCAGACAGAATATAGTGCCAGCAGCTACATAGCTGTAAATATATTTAACATCAAACATCTGCCAGCAACAGAGAGCTGTGTGTGAAGGGGTTAATATGCCTACTGGTGACTAGTTCAATAGACAGGTCACTAATAATAGGCTTGGGACTGTTTATTAGAAACAACAACATACATGACGACATAACAGCAACAGAGCTCTCCGGCACCTCCGACAGTATGCACGACTCTGGCGAGCTCGACAAGAGGAGATTTGCTGCATCTCCAAAGTACAACAACATAAAATATTCAAATGTGGCGCTACGGACGGCGGCGGAAGTGAGCAAGAGGGTCGGAGTTCAGGGAGCGATGTGATGGCGGATGTAGTGTGTCCCAATAGTATGCATACTGCATGCGCACTGCATACTACACTACATACTTTTTAAGGGCAGCTGCAGTACATACTAAAAGTATATAGTAGAAGTATGCGATTTGGAACGCAGGGCTGGTCCCGACCAGGTTAGGTTCATAGAGTCTGTTACTACGATAACTGACCGAGAGCTTAAGTTACACCTCTCTCTGAAACAGGCTAGAGTTACCCCTCTTTCTCTGGTTTGAGTTACCTCCCTTTTTGAAACGGAAAACTCAGAGTTTCCCTCATTTCAGGGTTAACAGACTCTGAGTTTTCACTAAACCTGCTTTGTGAAACGGACCCCAGATGTTCGAGTCATTAACCACCGACTGAGACTGTCTCTCTATCACTGGGGTGTGTAGAGTGCTATCCTGAGACCAAACCAAAATAATGAGCTGAGAGTGACCAGAAGACATAACCTTGTTGACTGATCTGATTCTAACTATTAGAGGCAAAATTCATGACCTCTTGTCCTCAGATAGTACCTATCTAACCTCAAACACAGCTGTAAGACCTAATATATATTTAGATTGCTTCTCCCCAATTTCTCTTCAAGAATTGACAGCAGTGATTTCTTCATCTAAATCATCAACGTGTCTCTTAGACCCCATCCCAACTAAGCTACTTAAGGAGGTCTTACCTTTAGTTAACACTCATATATTAGATATGATCAATATATTCTTATTAACAGGCTATGTACCACAGTCTTTTAAGGTAGCTGTAATTAAACCTCTACTAAAAAAGCCCACCCTGGATCCAGAGGTGTTAGCCAACTATAGACCAATATCTAATCTACCCTTTATGTCAAAGATCCTTGAGAAAGTAGTCGCAGACCAGCTGTGTGATTTTCTCCATGATAATAATTTATTTGAGGAATTTCAGTCAGGATTTAGAGTGCATCATAGCACTGAGACAGCACTAGTTAAAATTACAAATGACCTTCTGATTGCTTCAGACAAAGGACTCGTCTCTGTACTTGTTTTATTAGATCTTAGTGTGGCATTTGACACAATTGACCATCAAATTCTACTGCAGAGACTGGATCACTTAATTGGCCTAAAAGGTTCTGCGCTAAGCTAGTTTAAATCTTATTTATCTGATCGTTTTCAGTTTGTTGACGTTCATAATGAATCATCCTTACGTACCAAAGTTTGTTTTGGAGTTCCGCAAGGTTCTGTGCTCGAACCAATCCTATTTACTCTATATATGCTTCCTTTAGGTAACATCATTAGAAATCACTCTATAAATTTCCATTGTTATGCGGATGATACTCAGTTGTATTTATCGATGAAGCCAGAAGAAAGTAATCAATTAACTAAACTCCATAACTGCCTTAAAGACATAAAAACTTGGATGAGCACCAATTTCCTGATGTTAAATTCAGACAAAACTGAAGTTATTGTTCTTGGCCCCAAACAACTCAGAGACTCTTTATCTGATGACATAGTTTCTCTAGATGACATTGCTCTGGCCTCTAGCACTACCGTAAGAAACCTCGGAGTAATATTTGATCAAGATTTGTCTTTTAATTCTCATTTAAAACAAACCTCACGGACTGCATTTTTTCATCTGCGTAATATTGCGAAAATTAGGCCTATCCTGACCCGAAAAGATGCAGAAAAATTGGTCCACGCTTTTGTTACCTCTAGGCTGGATTACTGTAACTCTCTATTATCAGGTAGCTCTAGTAAGTCCTTAAAAACTCTCCAGCTAATTCAGAATGCAGCAGCACGTGTACTAACAGGAACTAAGAAACAAGATCATATTTCTCCTGTTTTAGCTTCTCTGCACTGGCTCCCTGTAAAATCCAGAATTGAATTTAAAATCCTACTGTTAACTTATAAAGCTCTAAATGGTCAAGCTCCATCATATCTTAGTGAGCTCATAGTGCCATATTATCCCACCAGAACACTGCGCTCTGAGAACGCAGGGTTACTCGTGGTCCCTAAAGTCTCCAAAAGTAGATCAGGAGCCAGAGCCTTCAGCTATCAGGCTCCTCTCCTGTGGAATCATCTTCCTGTTACGGTCCGGGAGGCAGACACCGTCTCCACATTTAAGACTAGACTTAAGACTTTCCTCTTTGATAAAGCTTATAGTTAGGGCCGGCTCAGGCTTGCCCTGTACCAGCCCCTAGTTAGGCTGACTTAGGCCTAGTCTGCCGGAGGACCCCCCTATAATACACCGGGCACCTTCTCTCTCTCTCTCTCTCTCTCTCTCTCTCTCGTATCCTATTACTGCATCTTGCTAACTCGGCCATTCAGGATGTCACTAACTCGGCTTCTTCTCCGGAGCCTTTGTGCTCCACTGTCTCTCAGATTAACTCATATCGCAGCGGTGCCTGGACAGCGTGACGTGTGTGGTTGTGCTGCTGCCGTGGTCCTGCCAGATGCCTCCTGCTGCTACTGCCATCATTAGTCATTAGTCATACTTCTACTGTTATTATACACATATGACTATTGTCACACATGTATACTGCCAGATATTAATACATACTTTCAACATATTGTACCACAGTAGCCAGAACTATAACTATAATATTATTACTTTCAATAATGTTGTTGTAAGCTACTGTCATTACCTGCATCTCTCTCTCTGTCTCTCTCTCTGTCTCATTGTGTCATGCGGATTACTGTTAATTTATTATGCTGATCTGTTCGGTACGACATCTATTGCACGTCTGTCCGTCCTGGAAGAGGGATCCCTCCTCAGTTGCTCTTCCTGAGGTTTCTACCATTTTTTTTCCCCGGTAAAGGGGTTTTTTTGGGGAGTTTTTCCTTATCCGCTGTGAGGGTCATAAGGACAGAGGGATGTTGTATGCTGTAAAGCCCTGTGAGGCAAATTGTGATTTGTGATATTGGGCTTTATAAATAAAATTGATTGATTGATTGATTGATTGATCTGAATCAAATTAATGGGACTAATGTGATATGATTTTTAGAAAAATATCAAAATTGTTGCTGAAAAAAAAAATGAACAAGACAGAGGATATAGGAATAAATCAGAATTTGATCCATTAAGAAGTCTTTAATGTCACAGTTTGTAAGTAGCATGAATTTCCCAAACAAAGCTTAATTTTTTTTTAACTAAGAAGTGTTTATGCATTGTATTAATACAATCTAAGAAGTGATTTTTTGCTTCATTTGCATAAGAGAAGAAACCCCTTTGAGCACTGAGATACTATTCTGAATGTTAGACCCTCCTGCTGACAACACAGGAAAATTCAAGAAAAGGTGAAGTCTGCACTTTCTCTTAAGATGGAAGTGAGCAAGAGTCAGCACTCTAGTTTCCCACCGAGGCAAGAGTGTCCCCTCAGCAGGCACAAGCAGCTTTAATAATTCCTCCCAAACTCAAATAACACCCCTCCACCCCGTCTCCACCTGCACGTGTCTCTGCTCAAAGTGACCGAGAGTATCAGCATCTGAGATAGTTTCACTCCGGCTATAAAAAACGTTGGGAGGGTGACTCGTGGAAGCAACTGGTTCGCTCTCATGGCCTAATGAAACCACATACTTTGCATTGTGCTATGCTTGGAAAAATCCAGCCAGAGGGTCTGTGAAACATCAGCTTTAATGTATTTCTTCACATTTCAAAACAGGGCTCTTTTTTAAGATTATGTTTTGGCGTTTTGCCCTTATTACACAGAGACAGTGCAGATACAGGCAGGAAACATCGGACGAGGTCCCCAGCTGGAGTCAAAGCCTGAACTTTGCTGCATATGGAACTGTATATGACACAATATCAATTTCCTGACCTGCTGCTATTACTTTAATGGAAAAATTATACTTATATCCCATGATTGTCTATCTAGGTGTATTCTCATGCTGACTGAAATGCATATCAAACAATGAGAAGCGATTTGTGATGTCAATTTAAACCATGATGCAGCCTGTACAGATACTGTACAGATTGTGTGAACAGTATATGGATAATATGACATAACCTGTGGCACATGGAATATAGTTGTTTGATAAAGTTGTCAGGTAAACTCCTCCAATAAGTCCTATAGGTTAATAGCATAGCAGTGTAAATACAGCTGCAGTGATGAGTCTGCTAAACGATAAGTTGATCAACACAAAAATAGCTGTCAAGTATTTAGATAATTGATGAACTGTTAAGGTACTTCCATGCAAAAATGGCCGAACATGCTGTTCTCAGCATCTCAAATATGATGATTTCCCGCCTTTCTCTATTTTCTCTCATATTAAATTTCTCTGGGTTTTTCCACTGACAACAGGAGCATTTAAAGACATCACCTTGGACTTTTAGAAACATAACATTTTCACTATTTTCTTTTATAATCCCAACATTTAATTGATGAATCCGGAAAATAATCAGCAGATTATTCAATAATGAAAATAATCATTGGCTGCAGCCCTAAGTGGTAATGCTGATTCCACCAATGTCCAAAAACACAAGCAAACACATATTTACCTTTGGGGTGAAATACCGATAGAGACATGCTCCCCCAACGATGAGCCCGCTGAGGATGAAGGCGATGCCCAGCAGGGTGAGCAGACAGCGACCTGTGGAGCCCTCGTTGCCCGCCGGGGCAATGGCCAGCTCAGGATCCTAAACACACACACATGCACATCGAAGCAATGCTGTTAGCACGTCTGTGAATCATCATGATGCATGCATTTAAAATCAACATTCAAGCCATACAGCTGCGATTTTGCAGTCTGTTTGGCCTCTGCAGAACAGCTGTGTGATGCTCAGAAGATGGGCGGTCCCGCTGTGCGCTGCATCAGGTGCAATATGGCTCTTTGTGCCTTTTGGCGAAAATCACCGCAAACCTCTTCATATATCAAATGTGCAACATGCAAGAGGACACATAAAGATTGTATAAATCACACAGAGATGAAGTCCACGGTCGCAGCTGAGTGCCTGCGGCCGGTGCAGGCCTGCTACCAGCGGACACCGGGCTCAGACGCCGCACTGAAGCCCGTTAGCTCACCTTCACAGCGGCTGGCACCTCCTTGCCCAGCGCCTTCTGCGCCAGGGCCGAGTTAAAAGCAATCTTGACCATGCTGGAGTGGAAAACGTCAGCTCAGGTTTCTTGTGCAAACAGAAGAAGGGAGAGAGTGTCGGTGCTGGACTGCAGGCTCGGTTACTCTCTTCAGCTCCGCGCTATGACGCACTTTGCAACCTCGGCTTTATCTAGAGCTTCCGGTCACTGGAGGGGATTAGGATGACATCCGAAACGGAAGCTGGAGAAACAACTTAAACTTCAAGCTACATAAAATATATAAACAGGTGACGCCTGCGATAATTTAGAAGAATGTTACTAGGCTACTGGTTTGACTGTGACCACTAAAACCGTTTATTGCCTCATTTATTGCCCCAGTAGCCTCGCTTGAGAGTTGCGTTGTGTAACTTTGGCGCTATCTAGTGGCCACAGGTGGAAGTTACCTAGATTTTAGTGTACTGAAAATGCTGCCCATCACAACACTCATGATTAGACTGAACTTGATACCACAAGACTTGAATTATTTACACTTTAATTTAAGCTTGTCTCCCTTTACCTGCTGTGCTCTGTACAGCACATGACACAAAATGACTCAATTTTGCACTGACTGCACTATAATGTAATGAAAATAATATTTGGAGTGTATAAAGTAGCCCATTCATCTCCGTGAATATTCCACTCTGTAAACTGACTCTGTAAATATATCCCCTCCTACAGGCCGGGCACTACCTGCCAGTGTGTCTGCCCACTCACACTGACACACACAGTACGCCGCCTTCACTGCACTGTGTGGAAACACAACCCAGTGCCAAGGCTATACTGTATGTCTGACACATATCCTCAATCCTCTGGTCTGTGGTGGTCCTCTGCTTCCTCTGCTTTCACTCTCCTGACTCGTTTAAGGTTGTATGTATGAGTAAATAAACACTTACTGCTGCACCAGCGCTCTAATTCCACGCAACTCTGTGGCATCTCTCCAGCCCTCTGTGCTGCAACTGTACCATATGCATCTCCCAGTCCCACAAACACACACATAAGCACACACGCACTCTGTGAGGCTATGATATTTCCTCTGTTAAACAGACAGATTGGACCGGTAATCACCACTGAAAGGTACATAAACAGAGCAGCTGATTTCTGTACCTAACTCCCCCTCCGCCTACCCCCCCAAACTGACTCTGTCTGAAAACCCTAAGTGGTCCTGAAGGCTTGTTTATGGGCTCGTCTTACGCTGTGTTTGATCTGAGAGCTTGCCCACACATGCATGCGTGGACACACACGCACACACACGCAGCAAGAGAGAAGGAGAGCCAGCATTAGCAGTAATAGCTGAGATGATAAACAAAAGACTTAGATTTAATCCTGAGGGCTTCTCAGCATCACACACAAGAGAGGAAAAGAAAAAAAGCTGAGGAGGG
This sequence comes from Epinephelus lanceolatus, assembly GCF_041903045.1. Classification (NCBI taxonomy): domain Eukaryota; kingdom Metazoa; phylum Chordata; class Actinopteri; order Perciformes; family Serranidae; genus Epinephelus; species Epinephelus lanceolatus. Next base: position 14,557,889 of record NC_135740.1, read on the forward strand.
GGCCAGGAGGCAACCGCACTCTCGTTCCAGAGGGAAACAAGGGATGATTTGGGGGAGAAGCGTGGAGGCAGGTGGGGGTGTAATGGAGTGATTCTGGGGGAGAGTAAAGTGATGACTGGGAAAAACAGAGAGGGAGTTACAGGGAGAGGCAGAGCAATCTGCAGTGTCTGATGCTTGAGTGAGTTTTCCGAGGAGCTGATTAACAGCAGATTAAACTTGCCGTCCATCCAGTTTACGTCTCAAACTTTCTAACAAGCCTGCTAGGTAGAATTTCTGTGTGTCTCAGGCTGAAAAGAGCAAAACATACCCAAATGGACACCCATGTTTTTGTGCACAGGCACACAGAGGCAGCAGGCGTCATAATGGTGGATGGCAGGCGTGCATGATGGAGTTTGAATGCCAGTGTTTCCCTGTGGTCTGCAGCAAACGTCCAACAAAAGCAATAAAAATACACACATGCACATGTAGACGCAAACACACACACTCCTTGCATGCAATGTCAGCAAACTGAGAGAGTCTACAGGGGCATGGCTGGTTTCATAAAGTGTGAGAAAAAGAAGCTCTCATGCATGACATCACCCACACATAAGCCAACAAATATGAACACACGCACAGACACACACCTCATAGATTTGTCATCAATTTCAATACCAGACATGTGAAGCCGCAAGTGACAAATGACTTTGTCCCTTTCACTGCTCCCAAGCCATACATACAGCACAGGCTCACACACACACACACACACATATAGCCCCAAAACTGCTATGGTAACAGCTGGCCACAGAGTTGCGTTGAACCATAAAGTTAGACACTGCTCAGTGCTTCATAACGTCACTGACATGTCTTCATGTGGACCCACCATAATCACCATGTGCCTCGAGTGGGAGAACATTTAGTGGTCACAGAGAGAGAGAGAAGGAGAGAGCAGACAGAGATGGAGAAAATGTAAGAGAGAAACAGAAGAGCAGCTCTCATGGGTATACATGTGGCGGAGAGCAGTGATGCTGCTTCAAAGCCCCTTTCAGCTCCCCCCCAAAAATCAGCGTGCATCACACTCTCATGATCCTTACCCCACCACACACACACTTTTGGCAATCACATATGGCTTTGAGACAAGGGTGACAAATGAGTCTTTCCTGTGAGTATCAGCTTCTAAAGCTACCTTCGCTCTCCCACAGCACTGCCTGTCCGCCTGTCTTCATCCTCTCAGCTTGGCTCACCTCAGGGAAATGTAATAATTTCATGCTGAAGGAGCTTTAGTGGGGTGACGTCACTGTAAATATCAGGACTGAGCTGTGCCAGCTATTCAAAGGTTTGTGAGTAAAGCCTTAAAGGTCCAGTGTGTAGGATTTGGTGGCATCTAGTGGTGAGGTTGCAGAACTGAAACCTTAACTGTGTGTTAAACGTGTAGGAGAATTACAGTGGCTTACGCAAAAATGGGAATGGCCCTATACAGAGCCTGTGTTTGGTTTGTCCATTCTGGACATAAATAACTAGTGATCGGATGCGAAGATGGCGTGTATTCATTCAAATGGAGTGCCTAAAGAAGTTTCAAGTTTCCTGGTTTACTTTCGTAGTATTTGTAGCCACTGAAAAACATAGCTGTATTGAGAGACCTGGATACAGCAGTGAAGGCAGGACCCCATTCATTACTATAAAAGTTGCTTAGTGGCGCGTGAAGCCAAAAAGGCTCCATGGCATAAAATTACCCAGATGATCGGTGTTGCTTCCACATCATTGTGCCCATAGAGCAAGCGCACTAGAGACATCTGCTGACTATTCTTGTTAAGCGCTCTGCTAACTTGAATGGGGATATAGTGATTTAATATTGTGGTTCTTCAACACTTTACAAATGTTATTAGACAAAATGGATTACATCCCGTTAATGAAACAAGTCTTTTTGTGGGGACTGTGATGCTCAAAAGAGTTTATCCCCTAATTTACAGATGTCTCTTTTCCAATGTAAATCTATGGGAGAAAGTCTATTTTGGCCACTTGGCATCATGTGACACTTTTTTTTGGCCACTACAAAAATTTGCTTCAAAGCCTGGCGCACTTTCTGCGGGCCTTCTGAAAATGTGCACTAGTGTTTCTCCTACTGTTCCTGCCTGCAAGTTCTTGCTCACCTCATAGACTTTACATTAAGACGACGTCACAGATTTTTAAATTGCTTTTCTTGGCTTCAGAAAGGTTTACAAATATAAATCCACCATGGCTCAGACAATCATAATAGAAAGAGTTGCAGCTTGAGTTGTTTGCAGTTTGATGTGTTCTGTCAACAGTTTCACAGACATGTCTTTTATAATGGCGGCCATAGGGAAAATGCCTTTTGGGTCGCAGACTTTTTCGCTGCAATATCACGAGTGGCCACTGGAAAAAACTGACTGCAAGGCTGAGCAGTGCTCCTGGGGTCCTGGCTCTGGGCTAGTGTTGCCAACTTAGCGATTTTGTCGCTATATTTAGCGACTTTTCAGACCCCTCCAGCGACTCTTTTTCAAAAAAGCGACTAGCGACAAATCTAGCGACTTTTTCTGATGCTATTGGAGACTTTTGGAGACGTGAAAGCACGTATCGTTCTTACTGAAAGAAGGATCATTTGTAGTTCTAAACATATTCAGGGTGGTTTTTACTCAGTTTTTGTCTCTCCCACGAAGTTATTCCACCTTCTACAGCGTCCATTACAATTACATGCATATGGACAATTATGCAAATTAGGCGATGACGTCATTTAGCGACTTCTAGCGACTTTTAGGACAACCAATAGCTCCTTTTCTTACTGAGTAAGTTGGCAACAGTGCTCTGGGCTGCTACAGAACAACATGATGGACTCCGTGGAAGAGGACTCGCTACGTATGTTGATAAATGGCTCATTCTAAGGTAATGAAAACACAGCAATTCTTATTTTCAGGTGATTTTACACTAATGAAAACAGTAATGAATATTATATGCCATTTCTACCAATAGATGCATGAATCCGACGCACTGGACCTTTTTTTTTTTTTTTTTTTTTTTTTTAGAAGCTACTAGCTAGTTTTTAGCTAGTTAGTAGGCCTATATGCTGCACAACTACAACCTAAAATGCCTTAACTACTAAAGACATTAGCAGGGAAACATTTACAGTAGCACTGTTCAAGATAAAGCAATCAACTCCATAATCAAACAACAATAATAACACAAGCTGTAGTATATCTTCCAAAACTTATAGTTTAGACGTATTAACAGTCAGTAGAAATATGTGTATTACTGTTCAGAATAAGTGGGAGCGTGCTGTTTATGCTAACCTAGCTGACGTTATGGCAAAATATTACTGGCATAGCTTGTTGTAATTTGATGTTGCGTTGTTTTCCGGTTTACAGTCATTACTCTACCTTTACTTAAGCATACATATTCATCAACAATGTGTCATTTTAGCTTAGCCTACCTCTTACTTATATGTTAGCAAGCTAACGATAACTTTTTCAGCTCATTCCGTTAGCTTGTAAACTGTTACATGCTACTGGGTGTAAACAGATAGACACACCTAATCTCATTCTCATCAGGAATAAGTGTGGTACAACCTGTTTTAATTATATAAATCTACATTTAGTAAAGTTAGTGTTTAGCTAGAATAAGTTTGAACTTTTTAAGTACTTACTCCACAATGAACCTGAAAAGTTAGCCGACTCTCTTTCACCTCTTTTTACAAACACACTGGATTTGAATACACTTTTGTTAGAGTTATTGGAGTCATTTATTGAGTCTAAAATAATATATGATGCAACAAAAATAAGTTTTATATGGCTATATTCTCTAAAGCGGTGACCTAATGACGCTACCATGTCTGTCTGTTTGAAGTATCAAAGAGGTGGTGAAAAGCCAAGAAGAAGACGGTGGTATGAAAGGATTTTTGAAGCCCAGGAGTGAAGGAGAGGACAAAAGATGACTGGAAGAAATAAAGGAGGGTCACACATGTATGTAATGAAGGACAACTCAAGGTAAGCAACTGGCGCAGGTAGAAAGGGAAAAGTGGGAGAATTAAATAGGATGAAGAAGGATGAAAGAGTACAGAGAGATATGGAGGGATGGAAATGGACGCATGTCTGTTATGTTCCTGAGGGTTAAACTCTGGGGAAATTACCTCATCATCATGAGACTGCTCCAGAGCGCTACATGTACACTTCGGCCATGTTGACTTTGCGTCAGTAGAGCACACACACACACACACACACACACACACACACACACACACACCTCTTCTGAATCATGGCCAATAGCATCATAGCCTGGTCGAATCACTTCCAGATTCAGTGACGTCACCTCTGTCAGGTTCACAGGAGGAGCAGAAAACACACACACACACACACACACACACACATACATATCACCTTTTCACTGGAGGATGATACACTGATCTGTATTTTTTGTTCAGTTATGACACAGAGGTCATTTCAAGGCTTTTTATTCCAGCTTCTTTATTGAACTCAGAGAGAAGCTATCCTCACATTGTACAGTGGATACAGTGGAGGACTGACTGAACTGTTATGGCTGACAGCCATGAGGCTACAGTCCCTCCTGGACTCTTAAAGGCCTGTAATAAGGTTTTAGTAGCCTGCAGAGGTTAGGGAAGAGGCTGTTGTAAGACTGCTGCCTGGTTCATATCTCGGGCTGGGACAATATGGGAAAACTAAAAACCCTGTCCTTCAGCAACTGCTGTTAAGGTACTATTGTGCAATCCACTTTACTACCAATTGCTCCAAGGCACCAACAGTAGAAGATTGAGTGCGCTGGAAAGCTTTCAGGTGTGAATATGTGTGAAGTAGTGAAATACAGGAAGAACATTCAATATTCTGTCAATTAAAATAACAGAGGGAAGAGAGTGAGTAAACCATCTAAATTAGATCTGTCCTCATTCCTCTCACTTTGACTTGATACTAAATGAAACCATTGTTTATTGGCCACAAACACTGACTACAAAAATAATTGACATAGCCACCATGACGTCACCCACTGGTTTGTGGACTCCCGTTTTGAAGCCTAGAGTTCGGCATTACGGCCAGCAGCATGTTGGCGATAGACGTAATGCTATTGCCAAGATAGCCATAATGGAGCCAGTGCTGGAGCCTGAAGTGATCATATTTGGGCAAGAGGATGGAGCTGTGGAGGAGCGAGGGCTGGATCTGAGAACCTGACGACACTATCGGCAGACAGCCTGTCCCTCAAAGCGGCCACGCCCTTAATTATACATAACTTTAATCTCTAATAGGATGTAAATGGGTGAGTTATATAAAATATATATTAATTATATATATATAAATTCACCCCTGCACAGTTGTCATGAAGAGGGACATTAGCTACAGAGACCAAAACAGTTTTGTACCGGACTGTAAACATGTTTATTTCTGCTTTAAAGCTGGGAATTTTAACATGGGGCTCTATGGGGATTGATTGGCTTCTGGAGCCAGCCTCAAGTGGCCCTTCAAAGAACTGCAGTTTTTGACACTAAGGAATTGGCTTCAATTTTCAGCTGTGGAGGTTGCCACCTGGCCACAAACCATTCTTCCAACTAGGGGTGTGCCATATCATCTCATTCACGATCATGCTGGCATAATTTTTAATATGATATGAAAAATTCTTATCATGATACTTGTGATATTTTGATTTGTTGACATATTGACGTCATACTGTTATCCATGGCAATAACAAGCATTGCTGAAAGCGAAATTATAACTGACTCTGTGGTGGTTCCTAAAAGAGGAGCAGCTTCAGTAGTGTGGAATAAACTGTGGCATTGCTAGGCCTGGGCATCCTGAATGTTTTATGAACCGCCCCGGACTTCTCAGACTCTTTTAGCAAGTTACTGCTCTGAGGGAACTCATTCGGCGACTCCTCTGGCAGCAGCACAGCATCTCACCCTATCCGCTTGCTATGCACACACGGGAGTCAGTCTGTGTTGTCAAGTGATTTCATCATAAACCTCTGGTAATGTAAACCTACATGACACTTGCAGCTCAACAAAAAACTACATATATGTGGATGCGCAATAGCTATTGTAGAATAGGTTACAGTGTGATGATTAGAGGAGAAATGGCAGAGCATAAAGGTCCAGGTGGAAAACGAAAAACTCAATCATTTAGGATTTTGCTGAAAGAGAAGGTAAATCACCTGTTGATTTATATATATATAGATCCCAGGTTACTCCCAGGGTATTCATGAGCTGTTTAAATATGTAATTTGTGGTAGATTTTATTTTGTTGAACTATTAATATTGTATACAGAATCAAAATCTCACTCTGAGTTACTGTTGTTGTTTACAAACTAAAGAAATGAGATATCATTTTTGTTTAGTTTTTACTGAATATTTGAAGACAAGCTGTTGGGGTTGACATGAAAAACTACATCACTTATTTTGTTGCAATTCTGTTTTCTTAAATTGATATTAAAATATATGTTTTTTTACTAATTTGTCGTATCGTCAAGAATATCGTTATCACAAAAATACCCTGAAATAGCATGATATTATTTTAGGGCCTTATTGCTCACCCTTACTTCCTAGTAAAATTGCTGAACTCAAATTAAGTATTAGTTTTATTCATGGTTAATAAGTCATTTATTAAGGCTTTAATGGAAAGGGAATTGGTCACAACCTGGAAACCAAATATCTACTTGTTTAATGGTTTAATACATCTTAAAGCTTTATTGAATCATTTATTAACCATACAGTTTTAGATATCACTTATACTCTGGATGCTGTATTATATAAAATGGCACATACTTATGTCTTACAAAGATTTTCTTTTATTAAAGTGTTTAAATACATATGTATTCATTTTAATTGTTTAAAATCACATTTTTCCTTGATTTTACTCTTGCTTCCTGGTCTTATTTTGATGACTAGTTTTATAATTTTGATGCTTTGCCCCTCTTTAAATTGTTTTGCTTTTCCTTCTTGGCTTTGGCTTTCATGAATTCTATATAACTGAACATTATCATCATTATTATTATCATTAATATTATTATTGTTATTGTTATCATTATTATTATTATTATTGTTATTATTATTACAACCTTTACTTGTAAATCAACTAATTAGGTTGGTGAAACAAGAAGTGTGAACTGTAAAATCTGTGCGACTCTGTGTATGGTCCCTTTAATGAATGTGTGTGGTCCTTTATGGGGTCGGATAATTTAATACAGGGATGTGCAACGTTTTTTGAATGCGGGCCAGATTAGATATGTGAAAATACCTGGGGGGGCAGCTGCTTCTCACATCATATGGGTTATTAAAAAAAATCCCAAAAGTCCCAAACAAATGAGACAAACTGTTTCATCTTTCAGAGAAAAGGTATTCAACTCTCCGCCGCTCCTGAAAGCAGCAGCCCTCACTGATGACTTTACACTTCTTTGGTGTGGTTATGTCAATGACCTGGCAGGAAATGTCTGTTGGGTAACTGTTTATTTGCTTGTTTACTGTCTGTTTATGAAACCACATTGGTTCTGCCTGTGTAGTTCGTACTTGGTGCATGTCTACAAACGGTATGATAGTCCTGCCATCATGAGCTGAACGGAGAAAAAGCAAAGTGTTCTTGCTTGATTAACCATGATTGTGTGGCAGGTCACGTATAGTATAATTTGAACAACAAGCCACAGGAATCTTAAAATTGGTCCGCGGGATACGGTTGGCCCCTGAGTTGGACTTTGGACATGTCTGATTTAATATGACCCATGATATCTAAAAGCATCATCTTTTATTGGTATAGTAATGCCATGTGCGCGTGTGTGTGTGTGTGTGTGTGTGTGTGTGTGTGCATAGTGGAGGGGGTGGGTTGGAGGATATAAGAGTAAGCTGCTAAAATTGATGACATCCCAAACACCACCCTCGTTTCTCACCATGTCAAAGTTCACCATGCTAGAAAGAAGACAAATGTGATGTGATATACTGTGGATGAAACTGATAGCCTGTGTGTGTGTGTGTGTATGTGTGCGTGTGTGCATGTGTGTGTGTGTGTGTGTGTGTGTGTGTGTGTGTGTGTGAGTGAGTGTGTGTGTCTGATTGTCTGGAAGGACTTTCCTGCGCTTCAGAAGTCTAAGCCCTGCTCAGGATGTAGTTATGGAGCGCTAATTTGAGAGCTGTCTGATTGCGGGCTTTCTGTGGGCCCCTGCAAAAAACACACACACATGCACACAGAAACACACACTCACTCTTTATCAGTCATTAATCTATCAGGTGTCATTAACAGGGGAGGATGGGCTGATTGGAACCAGAGGGAGACAGAATGATGTCACACAAACACACTTCACTGCCAGAGTGCTCATGTGTCTCCACGTCTCCCTTTCATCCTCATCATCACTACACACACACACACACACACACAGACACACTCGTGCATGTGACTGACATATAGACAGATAAAAGTGCAAATGTAGGCCTACAAGGGAAACACTTATTCATGCTGCTTCACTCCTCTCCAACATCTGAGCCACAGCAAATGAGGAAGGATATTGCCAACACCAGCTGCTATAAAAACGGATCAGCGGAGAGCCTGAAGAGAAGGAAAAGATAGACTACAACAATAATGAGAGAGTTACAATGTGCGGATCAATGTGTATCTTTAATGAATGAGCCTGTGTTGAGAAGAATTGTTTCTTCTGCTCCAGCCTGTCGCTATTCTAACCCCCCTCCCACCACATTCACGAATACAGTGTTACACACTGCTAAATACACATGCTACAAGGCTATGTTTGGAGGATGAGCTATTGTTTAGCAGTGACAGTAATCCCTTAAAGAGGTACTGTGTTTCCTGGCTGAGAATGGATCTCTTTATTAACACTGACGGAGGCTCATTATCTATAAATACAGGCGGGAGCCACTAATAAATCATTTCTCATGGCCCTGATAGAGCACTAACCGCAAGGCATTAAGGCATCATGAATGCAAACCACACGTTGGCAGGCGAGCTCTCTGCATGTGTGTGTGTTTGTGTGTGTGTGAGTTACACCACGCTTTGGCAGGCAGGATGATGGGGCTAGAACTAGGCTTTTGATTGAAATAGCATGTTGTCTTTGAGTTCCCATTTCGGCAGCGTTTAAATTATAGTGTCTCTACAGGGCTGCAGAAAGTCTCTTGGGGTGGGACTAAAGTCAGAGAAGAGAAAATGCTTTTCTATATATGTGAGGACAATCTGGACACCACTGAAGAGATGTTGAGTGACTCAGATTTTTCTTCTGAAGACTGACTTCAGTGGTGCAGTAGCAGGGTTAATTAGTTAGTACAGATATCAGTGTCAAAAGCATTAACATGGATTTTCATGCCCACAGGTGTCGCACCACAATGTATCACTGGTGATGGCATTCAGAGAAATTGCAAAGGGCCTGGGTTCCACCAGCTACCCGTAAATCCATTTCTAAGTTTGTGTGTAAAGTCAATCCTAAATTCCATAGTAAATGACTGTAACTAGCTAGTTTCAGATAAGGAATTTACTAATTGCATTTCATAATTAAAACTTTAGGACGGTCTTAGCTATCGATGGCCTGTAATGTGTAAATTGTTTGAAAAATGTGTAGCACCATCTAACTTCCAAAAAATACAGTTTTAGGTAATCAAACTTAAATGCCAGTCCTTTGTTAATGTATGTATTACTGTGTTTTATTCATTTAGTTTATGCACAGATGGAGAAATATGTGTTTCAGTGTTACTATTAAAGCAGTTTAGAATAAGTGACACGACTTTGTGACATAGTTGCCTCTCCTGGCAATGCCATAGTGTACACGTCACTTGGGTGCAAAAGCTCACACTAACATTTACGGCGTTAATAAAGTCATGGCTGGCTATTTCCTCAAACAAAAGTGTTCATTGCGAAAGTTACATCGCTGATGCTTGAAATGTTTCCTACAAAGTCTTTGCTTATCTGTTCTTGAATGTTCTGCAGCAAGTGACGGATGTACAGGTAGACAGCGATGTAACAGTTAGAAGTCCACTGTCAATACACTACACAATGTGTACTTCTGGCAGTAGTAACACTACTGATAAAATAGATCACATAAATCACAGGAGCTCGGACTCAGCATTGCCCTTTCTTGGGTCCTCCACAATACACCCGTGGGTCAACTGGATGAAGGGTTGGCGAGACAATCAAAGGACAAACAGACAAACAGGCAGAGGCTCCTTCCAATTTGGTTAGATAAGAAAAAATTTCGCTCAAATGTCAGGTCATATGTCGCCGATCACCTCTTTTATTCTAAACAAGTCATTGGCTGCTGTATTAACAAGCTAACATTGACATTAGTTCTGTCAGTCTGGTAGCATTATTTCAGTTAGCTACAAAACAATTAGCCTACCTGGCAGTTTGGAGCAATAGGAATAACTTACAACCTCTAAACAGGAACTAGTTTGTGTGGTGCAACCTGTTTTATGACTGACAATATTTGAAACGTAACTGCTATTCCTTTGTAAATGTAGGAGTTACTTTAACACATTTTCTTTTTTATAAATGCGTAAGTGCAAGAATGTGTGTTTCATGCATTTTAAAATGAGTGACATCCTACTATAGTAACCTGATCATTTAGCAAATCATTACTGGCATCAGATTTTGTAATTTAGATAGGCTTTGTTACTTTGTAAAATGTAAGTTTTAGCTCTCTGACTGTACATCATTATTCTATTAACAGTATTTTATCAATTGTTGAGTCACATGTTGACCATATTCCATATGCCGTTGTTTACTCTTCACACCAAACAGATCATATATTAGCAAGCTAACGTTAGAATTGTCAGTTAATTCAGTTAGCTTAATCCTGGATCCACTTAATCCAGGAAATATTTAGGGAAAACTAATTTGTACATAAGAGCATGTTTGTGAGGTGCAACCTGTTTTATTTTAATGATGTATATATCTCAACTTAGTAAACTGTGCCAAAATTGAATTACCAAAGAGCAGGTGTAACCGCCTAGAGTGTGGTCCACGTGGTTTCCATGGAGACAAAACACTGTAATTAAGGGACGTCTAACAAACAGTTCAACAGTTCTCTTTCAGACCAAATGATTTCAAGTGGCTACAAAGTCTTTGTTTTATAACTCTTCATCCCATAACTACAGTCTGACCCACAACTCTTCAGCCTAAACAGACATTTTCATCTTTGTGAATGTTGGCTTAAAACATGGAATTCTTGCTAGGTTAACACTGTTTCCTCTATTCTTATTCTTTGCTCAGTTCATCCTGTCTACCCCAGCTACAGTCTAACTCGAGCCAGGCCAGACGGGCCAAACTCTGACAGTTTAACCTTCCTCAGAGGTCACTCCTATTCTTACAGCAGCCAGTCCCGCACAGACTCTTGCTTCAGCGCAGGCCAGCACTGTATAACCAATCATACCCCTATCCAGGCCCATTCTGCAGAGATGAGGGAATGAAAGGTCCGATTAGGGCCTGCTGGAAGTATTCAGCGTGTAGCCCCCGCCCCGCCCGGTCCATCACCCCAGTCTGCGGCCCCTTCTAACCAGCCCCTCTCCCCTCAGCCCTGCGCTGCTCTGTGCTGTGATTGACATGTGAATTACAGTGTGTGGTGATGATAATAAGAGTGCTACCCGGGGCCAGGCCTGCGCCTTCCAGCCAGCAGCCAATCCCAGCTGGCACGGCCTGAAAGACAACCGCTGCCACCATCTGAAGAGGCAAATAAAAATGACAAGCTAACTGTTAAAGAACTGCAGATTTTTCACATGTTGTTTTAAAAGCTTTTGTGGCTCTGCCAGATTTTTTTTTTTCTTCAACTCTTTCTCTCTATTCTCCTAAATTTTCACTCTTCTTCCCCCCCGACCACATCCAGATATATGAAACCCCTCATTTATCAGGGCAATCTAAAAATAATTCCCCTCCACTGTGGCGAGGCTTTGATAAAAAAGTATTTGTGTTCAGAGTGATTGCGCTCAGAGGGACAAAAACAGATAAAGACGTGTGTGACTGTGGGGTTCCTCAACAACCCCCGATCCCACCACATTCAGGCACAAAACTATGGTTTTCCCCTAAATAATCACTACTTCCCCTCACCATGCATGTTAACAACACCAAAAGGTGCCCTCAACACACTTCAAACTCTTGCCTAAGTCAGCAATATGAAAGTGTGTGTATGCATGAGTGCTGGCATTGTTCACTTCTATGCAATATTTTATCCAAACGGTCCAACATAATGTGCTAGTTACGCATTATGGTATTAGGAAATTACACTAACACCCTGCTGATTAGTTTTCCACCCCTTGACATCCTTCTGGGAAGGGTGCTACTTGGCAGAGCTGCCCGTCTCGGCCGTCACTCTGAGGGGAGGAGAGAGGAGGCGCTCGACTAGGATCCTCACATGCAGAGTCTGATTCTCATTATCAATTATGGCTGTTTTTGTTTCTTTTTACCGCAACCATTAACCACGCAGTTACTGGCAGTCAGGGGAGAGAGAGGAAGGGAGAGACAGAGAGAAAGAGAAAAGGCAATTTTCATCAAAAAGAATTAGCTATCCAAACAAGTGAGATGAATGTGCCATAGAGCCGGATTCACAGCGGGCCTCATGAAAGCGTTGTGGACAGATGAAGATCTATATGTGTTTAATAGGAAGAGGGTGAGTAGCAAGGGATAACTAAAGGCTTAGGAAGAGAAAGAGAGAAAGAAGGAGGGAGACAGGGGGGAAAGATAATTCACAACACACTTGTGGTGAGAGGAGGAGGCTGCGTCTTGGCAGAGATGTAACTCTCCTCTCCTGTTTTCCTCCTGCCCTCATCCCTCGTTACCCATCCGGGCCAGGCTGAGGCAGAAGGAGCCAGTAAAGGCTGGATGCCGTGGCACATGAGCCATTAAATCTTCCTACACTGTGGGTAGGGGGAAGGCGGTAGTACCAGGCCTTGTGCCCAGGCTCCTTGAACGCTGCCAGCCCAGAGATCCAGAGAGCAGAGATGCTGCACGGAGGGAAAGGAAAGGTGCCGGGTAGCAACATAGAACATTTTTGCCTCTTTTAGGTTTGACTATTGCAATGCCCATCAAGGTATAGTTTGGCTGCAATTAATTCTGAAATGTGTTGCCTGTGTGCCTGCTAGGACCAAAGAGAAGAGCATACATAACACCCAGTTTACACTAAACGGCCTGCATAAGGATCTGAGAGCAGCTGAGTGTGGATATCTTTAAACGATAAGGCCGGTAATGTATTTATTTTCACAGAGTGTAATTCAAATCCCATGAAAAGACCCAGTGATACTGCACATGGCAAGCTCCCTACCTGACAAAAGATTTTATTATAATCACTTATATTTTTTTAATTTATTACTAACAAGAACAAGAGCTAATGAGAAATGGACACAAATAAAGAACTTCGCTAACACTTATAATGAATAAGAATACGGTATGTGCAAATTTGCAAAGTTCGTCTTCTTTATTTTTTACACACCTCGGATGTCTTTTAATTTTCTCAAACTAATTTTCCTTTATGGTCATTTTTATGAATGTCTCACCCCGCATGCCCCCCTCTGGGTGGCACCATCGACGGCTGTCTATGTCACCTGTAGGAAGATCAACCACTGTAAAGACCAAATGAACAGGGCCTTACGGCTCATTTATATACCCTTCGTATACCAAAAGAATTTTATAACGATTAGGGCCATTTCATGGTCGATGCAAAGGCACACAGACGCGAACGCATTGGGATGTATCGAGACGTATTGGCCGCCATGATGCGTGCTTGCGTCTCAAAATGTGTTGTCCATTTTTTTGATACGCAACGCGAACTCGTACGGGCACACCCCCATTTATATGACAGTTCTAATGCCCTGCACTCTAATAAAATAGCAGCACTAGCTAGCTACAGCAGTATTAGCTAGCTGGAATGTACCGGTGACTCTGCTACCCCCTATTGTGCAAGCAATGTATTGCATTTCAAGTGTCGCCCGCGTCGCTTGCGTTCAATGTGTTGACTATAAAAGGAAGTGCATTGCTCGCATCACTTGTGCTGCTTGAGTCGCTTGCTCGCGTTGTGTGCGTCGACTATGAAACGGCCCTTACTGCCCACATACTTCTGTGTGTCCTTTACGTTGGCATGGATACATCCACTTCTCCTTTGCTACTGTCCACTTAACATTTAATTCCTGTCCAGTCTCCCACCAGCTGTTCTGCAGTAAGTGTTTGTCTTTGTGCCTAAGGAAAATAATATAATGAAGATGGTAACATTTTCTGCCCAGCTTACATAACTTCTCCAGAAAGTCCTGCCATTTGTAAAATTTCTTCATCATGTCCCATTGTTGTGTCTAGCTTGAGCTATTGGTTACATTGCTGCTGTGTTTTCCAGTAGTACTGGTCAATTTTGTCAGTAGCCATAAGCTTATGACATGAACGCAGAGTATGAACAGAGGGATTTGTCTGTATCCCTATGATAAACATAATTCTGAGCATAACTGAATCTTTAGACTGTCTCTTAATTGCCTCTTTCCCACGCTGTCTATGACTCTTACTGTAGCTTCAAGCCCATTGGCTCCTACCAAAGATGTAAATCGTTAAAATGAAGTTTAAAAAACATTATAGCTTTGTTATTTGAAAAAAGCTACATAACTTCCCAAAACAGCACTGTTTTTGTTTTGCTTTGTTTTGTTTTTAGCAAATGATTCTCTAAAAGGAAGAAATAGCGTATTTGTTGGGGACATTTTTAGCTGCAGGTTTGGTGCTCTAAGAGCTCCTGGACAGTGTATGTGGAATTAAATCAAAATGCCCATGTAAGGAACATGTCAGCCTGTGCACAATGTGACTCACTGATGGGTTTTGAACAGTTTTTGGACAACAATGGAGCTGTATAGCACAGAGGAATACATACTTGCGAGCAGGAATAAGTTAAGATTGGTGTGGGTATTTTAATTTAGTTTTTTTTGTTTTTTTTTAATACTTTTGATTATGTAATCTATTTTAATGTTCTACTTGTCTTTATCTTTATTCTGTGATTTTATTGTTGATGTTAAGATGTGTTTTTCCTCACATTTTACTTTACTAACTTGCAAGAAAGATTCTACAGTTTGATTGATTGATGACTTGATAGAGGAGGGTGGTGATAAAGCAGATTTGCAGCAGCTAAATCAGGTGGTATAAGAAATATTTTGGTGATCATAACATAAGAATGCTGCAGCTGACAGCTTAAACTTAGGTTGAAATTTTCCTCTTTGTCATCAGCAGCCAAATCAGATTAAACATAAATGTCTCTCAGTCATAGCTGAGGAGAATTTGGATGCTTTTCAACAGCAAATCAAGAGGCAAGATGCAACTGTGTGGGCAGACACAGTTGATTAACTCCTATGGGCAGAGAAGGACTCACTCTTTCATTAGAGCTGCTGCAGAAGCAGAAGCCATGAGGAGGACTTTGTTTCTGCGCAGAGAGGATCCCTGCAGGGACTCGACAGTCTGAGAGACGCTCTGAACCTCAGACAGCTGTACCCCCGAGAGAGGGACAAGAAGGGGGTTATGAGTAGCAGATGTGACACCGCACACACACACGCACGCACACAATGCAGCTGATGACATGTCAGGGTCGCAGGAATTTGTCACTATGTAATCGGTCATGTTGTAAAAAGCTTTGACTGGTTGCCTGCTCTCATCTTGTTCTTCATCTTTCTTTCACATCAGATGTTTTGGAACTGTCTTTAAAGAAGAAATGCTAAAAGCGGTCAGTAACATCAGTAAATAGCTCATATGCTGCTTGAAGATCACATTTATGAAACTGGCGTTGGAAACAATTAGCACATCGTTCTCTCGGTGTGTAGAGTGTGTTTTCCAGGTGAGCCTCCATACAAGCCCAATACAGAGAACTCACATCCCATTAGTGCCACAATACACTAAGTGTATACAGCGTGCTGTACTCAAACACTCTGCATGTGTCACAGCGGACGGGTGGTGGAAGTTTGACGTCTGGCAGTGACTGGGCATCCGCTCCAGCAGCTCATGCCCAGAATAACCCTCACACACACACACACACACACACACACACACTTACTGCTCAGCATCAGGATCCAACTTAAAACAAACCATCAGGGGGCCCCGTCACATCCACTCAGCGCTGATCAACAGACAGACAGGCCTGTTTATAAACACACACACACACACACACACACACACACACACACACATTAATTTGCGAGCATGTGCACACATACAGTACAGACAGACGCCTACCATGAGTGTGCGGCTGGTCGTGATTACTCTTTGGGCACCAGCCTTCAGCTGCATGCACACATACACACACTTCAGCCTCAGTGTCAGTCATCAAGTCATAAACAAAGCTTTTGTATTGAAATAGTGAAAAAAAATTATAAAGGCCACATTTTATAAATAGTAAAATTTCCCTTTAACAGGGCCACAGCCACAGAGTCAACACTGAGGGGGACCAAATCTGCCTGGGGGGGGGGGGGGTTAACATTACCTATTCATACATGTCCTGGCTCAAGCCAAGTGTTGTTATTATTAGTACAGTGTTGCATTAACAAGTTTCCCATCAACAACTAATGGGGACATTTAATGGATCCTAACTTCAGATTGTGTCGGCTGTTCACTAGCTAATGTTCCATATCCACACTTTACAAAAACTATCACAATCGACAGTGATATAGCCTACATAACATTCATATTACATTCTAGTTTTCCACTTTTTAATACATTTAAAGCTAATGAAAGAAAGATACGGCATGGTGTTTGACATACCTACATACAGCAGTCGAGCAATGGCTTAGGTAGATATGGCAACACCACTTGGACAAATCACACGCAGAACTGCAGTACACAGTACACAGTACAATAATTTATTACGTTTACTTATGATGATGATGATTACATTTGATAAAGATTATTGTGGATGCCTGTGCCTGTTGTAAGACAGCAATTGTTTTATTTGTATTTTTTATTAATATGTCAGGAGACATTTTGAGCATATTTGAGAATTTGGGGGTCCCCCAATATATATAATAGTTACTGCCTTTACTTTAAATGTACAAATGTAATTTTCTGCCACTGGGAGTCTCTCGATTAAAACAATCAGAAAAGACAGAGCAATACCATCACTGCAGTCAGTTTCTCTTGGTCAGGATTCCTTCAGTGATCATCATTAAGGAGGTTTTTACTGAGAGCCGAATTATCCGCAGAGGTCTCTTAATCTCTAAAACAAACAGACCAGGTGATTAAAACCAGTAGAAACACCGAATAAAGTAGTTTCATGTTAAAATGAGTGTTTCCTTTATGCTGTTTGGCTTGTTGTGGTGGGGCTGTTATCCCAGCTCCTGCTATGTATGCTCACCTTTTCTCTCTTACAATCCTGATGTCCAGGAGGTTTTTATGGGGAGCCAAATTACCTGCAGAGGTCTCCTCCTCTCCAAAACAAACAGACCTGGTGATTTAGTGAGGTAAAAACACTGAAAAAAAATTGTTTCGCCTTAAAAATCAGTGTTTCTGCCAGAGCTGAGCTGCTGCTTGTTTCCCTGATAACTTAAGATCCAGATGTTGGTCATTAAAACATATACTTGAAAAGAACCTAGATCTAATTAGTGTATTGTAAAAAATATGGCTTAAAACTGGATAAAAAGTCAGTTTATGTCAGCTCCTGGCAGACAACTACAACCCTGAGGCATGCACCAAGAGGATATAACTTCTAACAGGCAGCGCCAAAATGACAGGGACCATATCTTTGATTAAAATCACAGATTTGCCTGGGTTTGAACACTGTTAGAAGTATTAATGTAAGTACACTACTCAGCAAAATATGTTGGTCTAGCCATTTTTAGACATTTTAATATGGAGAGGTTACATAATGTATCTTTAACCAACTAAAGTTTCGGTTACTTTCATGATTAATGTGTTGCACTTGAGCCTGCAAAGTTTGTGGTTGCGTTTAAAGGCCTACCACTAAGTTTCAATTACAAAGCAATTATTCACCAATGATTATTAATTAAGCCTTGGATACGCAAATCAACAGCGTGCAAGCGGGCCTGAAGGCGCAAAATGATCGGAAAGCCTAATTGCAGCCAGTCATCAAACTTCCGCATTAATGGAAACCTGACGCCCATGCTAAATTGGATTTGAGTCTCTTGTTTCCGCCAAGCGTGAGTATTGTGTCTAATAAGAGGAAACACGTGTGCCAAACATCCCTGCGCGGGACAAATGCAGATTTGCGCTGGATTAAGGATCATAAAACAACTATGAAGCAGCTTCCTGTTGTGTTCAGCAGAGCCAGGAATCACTTGCCTGCGCGCCCGCCATCACTCGGCTGACATCCCATAATCCCATGACGAAGATTTATGAGCTGACTGCTGAAGACAACATGGAAAAATAATCCCTCAAAGTTGAGTGGAAGGAAACGACACAGGCTATTTCTATCGGGGTCTTGTGTCTTTTATTTCAGAGAGAGGCAGCAGGCCTGTGCGCGCACGCACACACAGTCACACACACACACACACACACACACACACAGTTATTTCTGTTGCACTCTTCTCTCCAGGCCGCGTGCTTTGGATGCTCTGTTGTTACAGTACTGGGAGAAAACGACAAGTTGGGAAAGAATAAACATAAATCCAGGCCGCGGTCCTGAAACAGGTTCTGATGACAGAGAGCATGTGATTCCGGTTGGTCATAGTTCTCCATTTCCCGGCTGTTGTCAGAGATTTCCATCACCAACCAAACCAACCGTGCCGTAAACATAGCCCTCATTTGTTTTCTCCTCACAGCAATTATATCATGTGATTAAAAAACATTTTAAATAGAGCCTTCGCTGACTTTTATTTGTGTAAAGCGGATCTATTTCATGTCGAGCAGTAATGTAATAATCCCGAGCTGTCATTACGGCCCAGTTTCCCCCTGTGCGCCGAACTCCATCTGATCTCCGCACTTATGAGAACCAGACTGGCGCACACCCTCACCGGGCACCGCAAAGAGGAGAAGAAAAAAACGTCCCACTTCTATAGCGGAGGAACGGGAGACAAGAGACCGCTTTAAGAAAAGCCTTCAAATTAATATAGGAAATGTTAGCTTCAACAGAAATGCAGCGAGTTTCAGGGAGATATTTTACCCTCCAGATGGTCCGAATTAAAAGACTTAAATATTTGTGCCTAGTCTCCCCCTCCAGTGCTCTAAAATGTTCATTCTATTTATCTATCGGATGTCTAAATGGAGGGAAGCAACAGAGACAACACGCAGGTCAATCAAAGAGCTCGCTTGTGTTAAAAAAAATGGAGAAAATGTGCTTCACAGATTTGAAATAAAGCACACTGGAGATTTAAATCTTGTCTTTATTAATTCATCAATTGATTTCTGACTTTATTATTTGACGGCCTACTCCTCCCACTTCAATTTAGAGTCGACTGAACCTGTATTACATTAAAAAAATACATAAAACTAATAGTAGGTCAAACTTTTACCGTTCAGCCTTAACAGTATCACCATCCCACGGTGGCACCGTGCGTAAAGATGCTGCTGCTGGATGTTCCAGATGCCCAAAGGCCACTGAGACCGAGGGCACACTGTAAAAAATGTCTGCCATTTTCTGAGTTTGCATTTTCTTCAACTTGTTGGAGAGTGGAAATTGATGTTATAATTCACCTTGCAAATAAAAGGAACTCAAGAACTGTGTTGAATCAAGTTACGCCTGCTAATACTGATTAAGAAATCTGCCTCATTTTGCATCGTTTCAAAGTAGTTACGTTTCTACAGGAACAATGTATGTGATTGATTCAGAGAGAAACGTTTTTATTTTAACTTTACAGTAACATATATTTCAATTTTGGCCCTGGGATCTAGAATTTAAGGCCTAGTGTTTAAGTGCTGATGGATATTTTTTGTAGCGCAGGCCCGTGCGGAGGAATGCACGCTGCGCTTTTCCCTCCCTCTCTGTGACGCGCAGAGGGGAACCAGAGGAACAAGCGCACTGTGAGGCAGAAAGGAAAGGGGAGACACAGAAACGGATAAAGGGGGGAGACAGGGAAATATTGTAGTGAGGAGGAGAGGCGTGCCAATAATCAAGGATTTTGGATGAGGGCGCGCGTCTCGGAGAACACATGGAAAGGCACCGGATCAATTACGCAGCGTCAAGGAGCCGCCGTGAGAGAAGAGTGGCTCCATGAGGTGCTGCTGCTGCTCCTGCTGCTGCCTGTTCTACCCTGTCGTGTCCTGAATGAGCCGGGCTACTGAACCTTTTACGGGACAAAGTCAAAATTCAGACGGATATACGACTCGCAGAGAGCAGGGGATCTTTCGCCGAGATGCAGGGTCTGAGTTCACGGGCTCACGCGTTTTCGGTGGAGGCGCTGGTCGGGAAACCCTGCAAGAGGATGAAAGTGTCGGAGGGACACGAGTCAAGTTCAGCTGGAGACACCGGCAGCGAGACGAGCATCTTTACCGGTGAGGCAGAAGGATTGCTGGGGAACACTTTTAATATTTACGCATTTTACGCACAAGATGGAACAATACAATATATTATATGGTCGGCAGTTTGCAAGTTATCTAACTTAATCAGACCTTTATTTCATCAATTTATGACATTCCCACAAGTTCAGTTGTCTTTTTATTTTATCATCAGAAAACGGCAGTGATCAAATAAAATTATTTTCGAGGGGAGAAAAAAGTTTTGCAAATATTCTCCATGCCAGCTGTCAAACTGGAGCAACTTTCTGTTCCTTTCAATAACACTATACATCAGTAATATCTACAGCCTCTTTAAATCAAAAAGTTAAAATTGCAGCCAACTTCTAAATTATTTTGTAAAACAAAACAATACATGAATGCATATATTACCAGGCTTCTTTTCTCAGCACCTCACTCATCCCAGTTTTTGCCCCTTTGTATAGGCCTAAACGAATATCCAGTCAGCCAGATGAAGAAGGCAGGTTCAACGCCGAGGAGGGCAGAGGACGCTTCCTGTGAGCCGGAGAGATCAGGAGCTGAGGAGTCTGACCCGAGCGGAGAGGAGAGCAAGCCGACGGAGAGCGACTGCCGCCCCGACAGAGACAGAGGGGTCCGGGTAGAGCTGCAGGGCTCCGAGCTGTGGAAGAGATTCTATGAGATCGGCACCGAGATGATCATCACCAAAGCTGGCAGGTACAAAACCTGGATACCAACAGTGACCTGTAGCGAATATGAAGAGGGCTTACGCTGGCATTTAGGTGCCTTTAACAGACTTTTTGCATCGTTCCTGTCGAACTTCAAACTCCAGACTTATTTGGCCTCCAGAACTGGGGGCAAGAGGAGCAATATTTGACAGGCAGTTACTGTGTCTACTTAACATAACACAGTCTCTGTATGCGCCTAATTATTTTATGTGTAAAAACTAGACACATACGTTAAAATTAAACGTCTTATATAACTAGATGAGATTTTGAATCAAAATCTTGACTCTTTAAACAAAACACTCGACACTTTTTCACAATAAAAACTTCACAGAAAGTCAGTTTAATCACATGGAATTAGAGCAGGCCTCACTGCTTAAACAGTAAACCATTATAAAGTCTGTTATTCTCAATCCGTTATAACTGCATGTCAGTTTCCGTGTTTAAGTGTCTGATATACACGGGATATATGCTGGATATGCTGGATAGGTTATTATCAGTAATATGATTTACATAAACTGTTCTGCGGTCACAGGTGCGCGTTTATCAGGTGTAACACGGCTCTGATCGCGCTGCAGACAATTAGAAGTGAGCAGTTATATAACGTTAAGGCTATTAAGTTTCTGGTGTTATATTACCTTTGTCCTGCTATTGGGTTAAAATGTAGAAATATAATTTCATGGTTTGTGCGTCTTTGTTGTTTAGTTGATATTTTTGGAACAAAAAAAATAAATAGTGCACATTATATTTCCCGTGTGGAAGATGTATAGATTTTCTGGAATTTTATTTTATTTTATTCTGATTATATTACTGTCGTAGATTTATTTAATATGATCCAGGACTATCCATTATATAATAAAATCTTGTGACACATGGGTGTTCTCGGGTACAGGTCGATTAATTTAACTTTATTTTTCTGTTTTAAAGAAATGAATTTCTGGCCCAATATGTGGCCATGTGCCCCTTTTTTCTTCTTCCCCAGAAATGAGTTACTGGGACATTACTACCTGCTGAAATCTAGGTTCCGTTTATTCACTTACGGAGAACACAGGCCATAAATCTCTGCAGTGAAGATGCCCTCATGGCCCCTCGAGGACCCTGAACTTCCCTCTGAACTTGGCAGGAGAGTTCCCGCCTCAAGTGTCTGATCTCTGTCTGTGTGCTTTTAGGATGTAAAATCCAGGACGGCTTAAAACAAATATTTTAGGGAAGATGAGAATATGTAACTAATAAAGAATAGAACATGTGAGACAAATTTGTAATAAAAGTGCTGCTCTCATTTCTTGTCAGGAGAATGTTTCCCTCTGTGCGCGTCAAAGTGCGCAACCTGGACCCGTGCCAGCAGTACTACATCGCTATGGACGTCATGCCCGTGGACTCGAAACGCTACAGGTGTGTGTGGGTGTGTTTTAAATTCATCAGACTCACTTTTTTATCTATTGGTGTGTTTATTCACATGCACTGTGTGTCTCCCGGCAGGTATGTGTACCACAGCTCGCAGTGGATGGTGGCTGGAAACACGGACCACTCCTGCATCTCTCCCAGGCTCTACGTGCACCCGGACTCGCCGTGCGCAGGAGAGACGTGGATGCGTCAGGTCATCAGCTTTGACCGAGTCAAACTTACCAACAACGAAATGGACGATAAGGGACATGTAGGTAACCCATCTGAGCATGCGCTGCTTCCTCTCTCTCTCTGTCCAGCAGGCCCACACAGGTCAGACATTTTTATTTCTTACTCTTGGTTATTTTGATGTCTTATAATATGCTACTTTAAAATCCAGATTATTTCTTTACATGTTTTTGTTAATCTGAGTGAGCTCACATCAGTATGTATGATAAAGGAGCAGTAAATCAGTCTTTGGCAGCCTCCCTCCTGCTTGGCTTGCTGTCATATTGAACCATGTCTTGTGTAACACTGGACGGGTTCTCAGGAAGGAAAGTCTGTATGTCTTTTAGGGATAAAGGAAGTGGAAATCCTTCTCAGCTCCAGAACTTCCTGTAAAGGTTCAGTGATGTATAGATGTGACAGATGTGGTGACTGGAGAGGCTGTAGGTGGCTTTTCACTTGATCCTGGTGTTTATGAAACCACCCTGGAATTGGTGTATTTGAGGGATTCATATAATAGAAACTGTAGAATCAGCCTCACAGTCCCTGCTGTTGTTGGGCTCAGTTTACCTCCTTATACAGCCTCTCTGGAGCTCTGTTACATCTGTCATTTTTAACACTAATAAAGAAGTTACTTTTTTTTTAAGCTTTTGAGTTAAATTTGGCAGACTAGCAGCTTTGTATACTTTAGGAAAAAATCTTACCTCAATTGTGAAGTCTTTTATATATTATATTACTGTATATATTTTTATTTGGCATCTCTCTCTTAACAAATAAAAATGAAAACATTACATTTAGATTTCAGAACACGAAGCGATCAAACAATTAATTCATGTAATATGCTATTTTATGTTGGCTATTTATTTGAAAAAAATAGATTAAAATAAAAATGAAAAATAAAAACCAGGTAGGCAAAATGAGAATACTAATAATGCACCACAAAAGCCGCACTATAAAATTCAAAATCAAATTTTGGAAAATCAGTTTTACGCTGGCAAACTTCTTCAGGCAAATAGGAAATTTACTTTGTTTTATTTTTGTTTTAAATTTGAAATTAAAATCATGCCTATTTCCATAAAATGGTTAGGTGATATTTGCATGATTCGCGAAAAGCAACTGTATGATATTGATGTTGATAATACTGACCTTTTTAGCTATCTCTATATTAGTTTTAACGTACGTAGCGCCCTTTGTAATCCTATTTTTCAGTGTGTTATTGTGTTATCATAGATTGTGGTGCCTGTTGTAACATTATCATAAATTGTATTTAGTTGTATCATTATATTCCGTTCATATTGTAGTTCATTTGTGTAGCTAAAATTATCTGCTCTTTACCCACAGTTTTTAAATGTAAATAATTAGTTGATTAATCAGTTAGGTAATCGGCAAAAGAAATACTGGCAACTACTACAAAAATTTCATTTTTGTAGAGTTATAAATTGTTCAATTTTTCAAGCAAAAATTTCCAAACACTCTCTGATTGCAGCGTCTCAGCCGTGCAGAATAGTTGCTTCTCTTTGTGATAGTAAATTGGATATTATTTTTGGAAGCATTTGATGACATCAGCATGAGTATTGGGAAATAGGTGATATTTGTCACTATTGTCTGACATTTCATTAAGCAAACAATAACTTGCTTAATTGAAAGAATAATCTACAGATTAACTGCTAATGACATGGAAGCTAAATTGCATGTGTTTGTTTCTGCAGGACGATAATAATAAAAATGAGTTTTATTTTGTAAGACAAAAAGTATCCCCTTCATCTCTTCGTCCAGATTATCCTCCAGTCAATGCACAAATACAAGCCACGTGTGCACGTCATCCGGCACGACCCTCGCATGGACTTGTCACAGATCCAGTCGCTGCCTGCTGAAGGAGTGCACAGCTTCTCCTTCCCAGAGACCGAGTTCACCACAGTCACAGCCTACCAGAACCAACAGGTAACACTCACTAAAAACTGACTGAAGAATATGATACACTCAAAATGTTAAAACAACTGAACTTTTGTTTCAGTTAAAACAAATACTAAAAATCTTCTACGTATCTGATGTTATGTTTAAATTCTGCATCATTTATGCACCAGAAATATAAAGAAAGCAAATTCGCCTTTTCAGTAGTCATGAGCACAGTGGCTGTGATATTCCTCAGTGATCCAATCAGCAGCTCCAAAATGCTTTTAAACTGAACAGTATGAAGGTGACGAGGCCCACTTCTCTGCGGTCTCAGCAAAATCATAAATTGCAGTGTCCTGATTTCCAGTTGCTCAGAGTGGGTGTGAGTGTTTCTGTGCAGGGGAGCTGACCCCACTGTTGGCTACAGCTCCTCCAGTAACAGCGGCATCCATGGGGACTGCCAGCTCTTTTCATCAGGGCTCACTTTACGATCAGCAAACGTGTTATTACAGAAACTCAATAACGAGCTGTGACTGGGCCGACTGCTGGAGTCCACAGCCCGTTAAAGCACCAAATAAAACCGTACGACCTCCAAAAACCCTGTTTGACATGGCTGATCGCCCTGGGTGCTGCTGGGAGATGCAGTCCCAGAGGGCGAGCGCTCTGCCACTCTCCACGCTGTTGTAAAGCTGAGCTCATTGTTAGCTTAACACGTCAGCGTTTGACACGTCCACCTCTAACCCGTGTCTGTTCTTCTCTTCTGGGCAAGATCACAAAACTGAAGATCGACAGGAACCCGTTCGCCAAGGGCTTCAGAGATCCAGGACGGAATAGGTACCGCGAACCGCACCAAACATCAACACTTGTTTTAGCTCAGAGAGTGCTCAGCTAAAGGACCCAAGAGGGATTTAAGCTTCAGCCACTGACATTTGACACCACATAAAACCTTCAAATGAAGTTGATGTGTGTAGTGCAGAATTTCACACCTCTCTGAAACAATATTTAAATACCTGGAAGAACATTTTTCAGTGCTTTTACAGTATATATATGTGTGTGTGTGTGTGTGTGTGTGTGTGTCTGTGTGTGTCTGTGTGTGTGTGTAGGGGAGTGTTGGATGGCCTGCTGGAGTCTTATCCCTGGAGAGGCCCTCTCAGCTTAGACTTCAAGCCATTCACCATACAGCTCCAAGGTACCGTCCTGCAGCTCTCATTACTCCTCTGCTCCAGTTTTTATCCTCATGACTCAAGATTCTGACGTCTTTCTTTGGACAGGGAGTTCGGGGTCAGCGACCAGCAGTGTGAAGACTCTTCTCCCCCTCTCCGCTTCTTCGTCCCTTCACCCGTTCTCCGTCTCCACACTCTCCTGCCAGGACGCCACCCTCCACACCCTCGCTCTCCCTCTCTACGGCAAGACTTCCGCCGCCTCACCCGCCTCCCCGCTGCCCAGCAGGGCCTTCTCCTCGCTGGGAGCAGACAGACTGAGAGGCCTGCCCCCGCTGTCTCCTCTATCAGACCTCCCGCTCCTCTCGGCGCTGCAGGCGAAGAAACCTCCCCACTGCAGGGACCCATGTCTTCACGGGTCTCCCGGGAGTGCCCCCTGCCTCTTCCCCCTCCACAGCCCCCTCAGCCCTCAGGGGCCATCTCTCCTCCCTCATCTTTCTGACACTGCGGGCCCCTACTGTCTTTATCGCTACAGCTTCCCCCTGAGCCCCCAGCTCACAGCTATTTCCCGGCACGCCAAACTAGCCGAAGACACCACAGACAGTCTTCTGCGCCAGTCTCCGTGGCACCCGACCACCAACCACTGCCTCTGACAGCTGGACCGCACTTTTAGGCTCCGGCCCATTGAGTGTAACGAGCCAAAGCTTATTGCAACAAAACAGTGAGGGCTGATTCTCTATTCGAGCGAGACTCTCAAAGGAGCAATAAACTGTGGCGGTCGGGACTTTTTTTTTTTTTTTTGTATTTAAAACCTGTTTTGTGCACGGTCTTCGATTTACCAGCACAAAAACTGATCCTGAAGCAGATCATGAGCTGCTCCTCTCCATCATGCACACTCAGCTAGAGCCAAAAAGCGTTGGCGTGAACAGAAATGTAGACAGGATATAGATTATTATTTGGGACAGAAAGTACAGTTTCTTTACCGCAGGGTTGACCCTTCGTATGCCTAACCCTAACCCTAGCCAAAGAGCATCAGCAATAGGACCTGAGGTATGTAATATAAATATTAATGAGTGACTGTTAAACTAACCGTAAGTGCCTATTAAAGTATTTTTCATATTTTTTGTTCAGATCACACATCGGCATTCAAAATCTTCTTTCTCCACACAAACAGTGTGTATAAACATAGTGACAGAGGAAATACCTTTTCCATGTTTTCCAGTATTCGCATGAATATACAGTATATTTCAAAGTAAAACAGAAACACATGCTGTTGTGCAACAGGAAGTGATTTTGGATAAGAAATTATGCAAAAATCTCCTTTGTGGTCCTCCGACAGGGCCAGCATTATGAACACAAAGCGTGTTTTGTGTTTTTCGAGCTCTAAACTCAGCTGAATCTCAGTGTCAGGCTTGGCCACCCCTGACTAATAACATGAGCTCATCAGGTCTCTCTGTGATTTTAGGGGAAGAACAACAGCTGCCAGGATTCAGACGGCCAGTTTCCATTCCTGTACTTTATTAGC
Source organism: Epinephelus lanceolatus (assembly GCF_041903045.1). Classification (NCBI taxonomy): domain Eukaryota; kingdom Metazoa; phylum Chordata; class Actinopteri; order Perciformes; family Serranidae; genus Epinephelus; species Epinephelus lanceolatus. The sequence continues at coordinate 14,585,139 of NC_135740.1, forward strand.
AATAACAGGGCTAATCAGAGACGCATGGAGGTGAAAGGGTTATTCTATAGAGGCCTTTATTAGGCACAGTCTGTAACAAGATTGGAAGACGGCTCCTCGCAGCCGTGTCATCATTATTGTAATCATGGTGGTAACATTGTTCCAGGATCAACAGTAAATCAATACTGCTGTGTGAAGACTTTCCGCAGGGTGAATTCTGCTGTGCCATGAGGAGCAGAGAATGAAAACCTACTGCGGGCCAACATAATGCTGTGTTTTTTTGTCCATACCAAAGGGGGCACGCCCGTTCAGCTGCTGATGTGATAATTCCTGCCTTCAGCTCAGACTCAAAACCCTGCACCATCCCTCCCTCCCCTCTGAGCGGAGCGAGGAACAGCGGTTTAGGCAAAGCGGGGGAAATGGTCTGTTTCCCGACAAACGGTCATAACCAAACAGCAATTTACTTGTCATGGCTGAGCATGGCAGTGAGCTAATGTGCGCTGGACGTGGAAATAGCAGGAAGGAGTTAATTGAGAAACTCGGGGCAGGGGATGGCCCCGTGTTTCAGCAAGCGGTCAGGTGTGCTGCTATCAAACAGCCTGGCCTTTGTCTGCAGACAGACATAATCTGCGCTGGTTATTTGATACTGTCTGTCATTTCCACATTCGGCTGTGCAGGACGATCATTTTAAACTCCCAACTAATTCCTGATCTTTCAATTAGACTAATTGCTTTCATACCAGGAGAACTGAACTCTGCACCTGCTGCTCTCCAAGAGTAACACACATTACATAGAATATGACATGAACACATGTCATTAATAGTTTGTAAATACTACTATGCTGTATAGAGAGGAGAAGTCCTTTCCCTTCAGGTGGGACCTTATTTCGTAAAAAAAATATGTACAGCACTTAACAGTGATGGACAAGACATCTTTTGACCCTGTTTGAATTGTGACATGAATTACACGTATGTTGTTTGTCAATTTAAAATATAATTTTGCAAGTCAAGAAAGTTGCAGTTTATCATAGTACCATTTAGTTTTATGTGAAACGGCTCAGTGAACTATATCCTTTGTCTTGCACAATATACATCACCAACATGGCCATTACGTTTGCACAAATGTAACATTATTTTACCTGATTTGTTTTATCCAGCAACTCCTGGTCATTTTAAGCAAAAGAACAAGCAGGACTCACTGCTGAAGTATGTACATCCCACAAAGGCGTCGCAGCTTTAGTGAGAGAGAAAGCAATGTTGTCACTAAAGCGACTTTTCGGTGTGTTGTCTTTTTATTTATGTATTTTCATAGTCTTATACTTAAACAGTTTTACAACAACTTGCTACTTTCTTGAGTTGTAAAATTAGCTTTTAAAATTGACAAACATCTTATGTGTACATAGGCGTAGATTTGGGAGTGGTACGGGGTGCAGGGCACACGACGTCTCCCTCATTAGTTAGAACATATGCCTTTGTCAACCTCACTAAAAACATGAACGTAGCCGAGGACTTTTATTTTGACAAAATGAAAGACATTTACACTATAAATTGATGCAGAAAAGACACAAATTGGTGCATAAAAATCCACCTAAATGCAGGAAATTAAGTGTTTGATGCTCAGAATTTCCTGGCAGTTTCACATGTGTTTGCCCCAAAATTGAAACAAAAGTTACATCCTTGTATGTTTAATTCACAGCACAATTCAAAAAGGATCAAAACATTTTTTGTCTCTCGCCATTGACTACCTTACATATTATTTTCATATTCATATTTTCAAAATAAGGTCCCATAGTAGTCCACCCGAAGGGGAGGGACATTGCCACTCCATGCACACAGAAAATTAAGTTTGGAAGATTAGCCTTTGATTGGTACGTGCACACATTTTGCAACAGTGGCCTACAAATGGAGCTTGAAGAAATTAGTAATCAGGTATGGGACACTCAACTTACAACAGCCTTTTTAGTCAAAAAATTGGTTTAACATCATGGTAACAACCTTTCCTGGCTTTCTTGCTTAGAGTACAATAAGAAGATTGACACCACTCCTGTATTGGTAAATAGGTAGTTACAGCCACCTTAGCATAAAGACTGTAAACGGGGAGACTAGCCTGGCTCTGTTGGGCAGTTTGTGGTTTTGCTGGACAGAGCCGGGCCAACTTTTTCCCCTGTTTCCAATTTTTATGCTAGGCTAAGCTAAGTGGCTGTAGCTTAATATTTATCAATCAAGTAAGAGAGTATCAATCTTCACATCTAGCCCTTGGCAAGGAAATGAATAAATGTATTTCACAATTTATTCCTTTAAATTATCTGACTTGCATTTTGTGAAAGGCTTTAAAATGAAGCATGTAAAAGCATATATAAGTGTATATATATATTTAGTTATATATTATAAGCTTATATATGTTTCAGACTGGTCTTTCTTGTCTCATCAAACTCTAAGACCTTGACAGTTGGTTGAAAGCCACTGTTGCGTTAACCTTTTATCAGCCTGTCGATGATTAACCACGCTGTCCGTCCCCCTCACACACACACACACACACACACACACACACACACACATCGTCAATTTGCTTGATAATGTGTCAACATAATCCTCTTGAAGGTGGTGGCAGAAATAACATGGAAACTGTGCTGATTCGACTTTGCAATAACACGAGCGGGGACGTTTCTGGGCCGTTCCGCCGTGATTGACAGGCAGTAAAAGGAGAGAAATTTGACCCTGAAGTCATTTGTTTCCAATCATGTGAAATGGCATCCTGAAACAGGAGAGAAGCTTGGCAGAGAGTCAGGACGTGTAAATATACTCTGCCTTCATTAGATTAACATACACGACACACACACACACACACGTACGTCAGTTATCTCCTAATAATAACTGCCATACACTGGCTCGCAAGCACTCAGATGCACACACACACACACACACACACACAGCCTGTTCAGCTCTGTGCCCTCCAGCCTCACTCAGATCTGGCTCTGCGAGACTCTTGTGAAGGTTTATACTGGACGCTATTTTCTCTGCAAACTCAATAAAAGCTGGTTATTTATCAGGTCAGATTATGGGACGTGACTGAGCTCAGCTGTAAAGTTGAAAGTGAAACCAGCTGTGGCTGAAATTGAATTACACAGAGTGAGTAATGTGAAAAGCAAGGGCAGTTTAACAGTGATTAAGCGCTCTTCTACTGTGCTATCAAACAGGCGTACGCTGCTCAGTCAAACTTCGCCTCTCCTCTCGTCCCATTGCTGTTTCCCTTTCATCCCAAACACATCCTCTGTGAAACATCGACAAGTTTTAAATATGGGCCAAGACTCTGAGCTCCTCTGTTGTGATGAGAAGTCTCGAAGCATTAGATCACAGGAGTGCGGACAGAACCGGGAGCCTCTGTGGATTCGCATGTTGCTTTGTGTCTGTGTGTTTACGCGTACTGCTTGCACTATGGCCCAGTGTGTGTAGACATGGGGTCACTGGGGCATTACATAGGCATGTGCTCTCTGACAGGCCCCTGTCTTACAGGAGCAGAGGTTAGATGAGTGGAGGACAAAGTGCTTTAACATGTGGCCTGGCACCTGGCCTGCATGTTTTGTGTGTTTTGGGGTTTCCTCTGAGTGCCTCATCTGGGCCTCTCACTCGTGCCATTCATCAGAGAAAGTGTTAATGACCCAAACAGCTCCTGCACTTTCCCTCACACCTCACCTCTCTATTTTCACCTTTCCTCTCTTGTTTCTGTGAAGTGAACACGTGACGATGCTGCACATTCATTTATTACAGGCAGGTCACTGATTTGTGTAAAAGACTCAAAACAAAGCACCGCCACACTGCAGGGGTGGAAAGTAACTATGCAACTATACTCAGTTAATAAACTCAAAAACAGTTTGGGGGTTTACTTTATACTTCTACTCCAGTGGGAGGGAAATAACTACTTTGACTACATTTATTTCACAGCTATAATTACTTTTCAAATTAAGATTTCATGTACAAACATACGATGGGTTCATAAAATAAAATGTACTGGTTTAAGATTAAATCAACCAAAAGTACAACCATAATTCCAGAAAAGTTGGGACAGTGTATAAAACATAAATAAGAATAGAATGCAATGATTTGCTAATCATTTTTGACTTATATTCAACTGAACACAGTGCAGACATCAGATATATTTAATGTTCAAACTGATAAACTTTATTTATTTATTTGTATATGCAGGCATTCTGAATTTGATGCTTGCAACATGTTCCAAAAAAAGTTGGCACAGGAGCATGTTTACCACTGTGTTTTGAACGTTTTGAAAGTGAAATTCTCTCCATTCTTGCTTGATATACGACTTCAGCTGCTCGACAGTCCGAGGTCTCCATTGCTGTATTTTGTGCAGGTAAGGACTGCAGCGGGCCAGTCTAATTCATGCACTCTGTTACTAAGAAGCCAAGCTGCTGTGATGTGAGCAGAGTGTGGCTTGGTGTTTGTTTTTTTTTGGCTGGAATAAGCACTGATGACCCTGAAAAAGACATCATTTGGTTGGCAGCATGTTGCTCCAAAACCTGTATGTACCTTTCAGCATTCATGGTGCCTTCACAGATATGCCAGTCACCCATGGCATCGGCACCAACACCCAATACACCCAATACCATCACAGATTCTGGCTTTTGAACTGGCTTGGCTTTTTTTAGTCTGGAGGACACGACGTCCATGATTTCCAAAAACATCTTTAAATGTGGACTCATCAGACCACAGCACACTGATCCACTTTGTGTCAGTCCATGTCAGATGAGGGCGGGCCCAGAGAAGTCGGCTTCGTCTTTGGAAGTTGTTGATATTTGGCTTTTACTGTGCATGGTAGAGTCTGAACTTCTGTGGATGTAGTGATGAGCTGTGTTTACCGACAATGGTTTTCCAAAGTGTTCCTGAGTCCATGTAGTAATATCCTTTATACAATCATGTTGGATTTTAATGCAGTTCAGCCTCAGGGGTCAAAGGTCACGGCCATTCAGTATTTGTTTTCAGTCTTGCTCCTTATGTGCAGAAATTCTCTCAATATCTTGATGACATTATAGATTGTAGATGGTAAAATCCCCACATTCTTGCAACTGTGCATTGAGAGATGTTCTCAAACTGCTGGACTGTTTGCCCTCGCAGTTTTTCACAAAGTGACCATCCTTGCTTGTGAACAACTGAGCATTTCGAGGATGGCCGTTTATACCCAGTAATGATACTTTAATCTGTAACCAATTAACCTGTTTACCCATGAAATATTTTAGGTGTGTTTTTTTTTTTTTTTTTTTTTTTTTTTTTTTTGTTTTAGCAATTCTCCCAGTCTTTTGTTGCCTCTGTCCCAATTTTTTTGGAGCATGTTGCAGGCATCTAATTCAGAATAAGTGTATATTTACAAAAGAAAAAAAAGTTTATCAGTTTAAAACAGCAAATGTATTATATTAATATTTATTATGATATGATACATATTAATATAACAGAGACAGAGGACATTTTAAATGCATAGTTTTTCTTTTGATGGATACATTTTTGCCGATAATGTGGACATATTGTTGCTTTAAAGTGAACATTTTACAGTTGGATATTTTTACTTTTACTTGATTAAAGGCTCTGATTACTTTTTCGATCACTGCCATACTAACTTAAGCATTCAGTGCTGCATATACACTGTATATGCTAAACTAATAAGGTTAACTTTAAAGGCTACAGTCTCCTGAATGATCATATCTTACCACTACCTCTTAATGTGATTCCGTTTCTTTAACCCTTTCTCATTTGGTCGATTGCTTTGCCATCAGTGGAGGTGTGTGTGTGTGTGTGTGTGTGTGTCTGAGTGCTGGATGGCTGGAAGAGGGCTGTCAGCACTCAGCTTATGACCAACAAACACAACGCACACTCTGACCCTGGCTGTCCATCACACAGGGCCATCCCTCCCCCCTAGAAGAGAGTGTGTGTGTGTATGTGCTAATTCCTTCCAGTCTGATGGACCTGAGGGGGATTCCACAGGTGCATGTGTGTGTGTGTATATGAGAGAGAGAGAGGGGGGCACTCTCTGGCATTGGTTTTTATTAAACATGGAGCTATAAATCAAGCCTTTTGGAACAAGAGATGTGAGATATTCTTTTTCTCTTTGCCCCTATCTCTGACAGAGGGATAGATCGCTCTTACCTCTTTCTGCTTCCTGTGTATGACAGGTTATCACTCCTGGGACAGATACAGAGAATAAGGAAAGAGATGGAGAGTGATTGAGTGAGAATGATGCTCCGTGGCTGATGTATCGGATGGCAGATGAGGGGCTGGTGTGAGGGTATGGGGTGGGGAGAAGAGAGTGATTTAACGCTGGCCTGCACTCTCCTCTCCTCTTATCCCTGCCCTGCTTCTTTCATGTCTCCACCCAGGGTCGGCCTGCCTGCTGCCCCAGATGGTGCTGTCTGTCTGGGCTGCCCTCTACAGGATGTGCCCCCCTCACCCCCACAACTACAGACCTATACTCGCTTAATTGATTTCAGGGGGGAAGGCCCTCTTTCTCTTCTGTTACACACACACACACAAAGCTTGCCAACAGCTAGTGCCCCCCAGTGCACACACACATACACGCGGCTGGCGCTGTGCGCTGTCAACGCTAATTCAATTTGAGACGCGGGAGTGTGACTAACAGCAGACCTGCAGAGTGTTTTACCATATGCATCACACACACACACACACACTCCTAACAGATCACTACACACACACACACACACACACACACACACACACACACACACATCGCTCTGTCATATCTGCTGGTATAATAATAATGTAATTCCAGAGGTATATGTCCTATTAATAGATCTCCTCTCTCCCCGTTTCTCTCATTATCTTGTCAACAACTGCAGAGTAACATGTTATTAACCCCCTCAAAGTCACTGCCAACCCAGAATTAATTTACACAGCCAGCCAAGTGAGACACACTGTACTTACAGCATGTTCATTTGAAACAACTAGGTTAAAGTTTACATGTTACAACAAGAGGGTAAAGGATTTAACTGTGAGTATTTCTCGTTTGAATTGTGTTTTAATACACTGCATTTTTTTCGAGGAAAATAAAACAAGATATCATATGCTAACGATTTACATTAACTTCTTCATTGTTTTGAACTGGCACACAATATCTACACATGCAGAATATATAAACGAAACAAAGGTCATGGTCCATGTTAGTAGCTCCGTGAGGCTGTAGCTACTTAGGCACAGTGGTGCTTTTAACTACATGCTAACTTTAGCATACTAATGTGTGCAGGACAACAATGCTGGCATGTTGACGTTAAGTAGGTATAATGGTCACTAGTTTTAGTTTAGTGTGTTAGCATGCTAACATTAGCTAATTAGCTCCAAATACAAGGCATGACTGAGACTGACATGATTATCATTTGTTTTGCGGGTATTTAGTCATAAACCACAATAAAGGATACATTTAAAAATTGACCTGACAATGGCATAAAAGCATTAAAGGAACAGTTCACCCCAAACTCAAAAATACATATTTTCCCTCTTACCTGTAGTGCTATTTATCAGTCTAGATTGTTTTGGTGTGAGTTACAGAGTGTTGGAGATATCAGCCGTAGAGATGTCTGCCTTCTCTCCAATATAATGGAACTAGGTGGCACTCAGCTTGTGGTGCTCAAAGTGCAAAAAATATATATTTGAAAAACTCAACAGCAACGTCTCTTTACAGAAATCATGACCCGGTTACTCAAGATAATCTACAGACCTTGTTGTGAGCAGTTTCATATAAGAACCCAACTCCGAACTATGTCAGTCATATCAGACTTGGCTGTTCAATATGAATATTACATGATTCCTGTTTTTTTTTTTTTTTTTTTCCATATGAAGTTTTAAAGATTGTTAAGGTTCAACGGGACGCTCAGTGTGACATCGTGATAAAGTAAACAAGCTTGGAAATGTTTAACAATATTTTTGCTGTCACTAGATACTAAGCAAAAGCCAGAGACTGTGTCTTACTGAGTTGCTGTGAGTTGCAAATTCATCACTTGTAAGCAGAAGAGAGAAAATAATCATATCTTGAAGCCTTACATTGCAGAGTCACTTCAACTGATGAGCTGCTTCTGCACTGGCAGCTGTCTGAACCAAACAGTGGCATGAAAGTCAAGAGTGCTCACTCAGCAGCAAAATATGGGGACCAAAACATCCCCAGAAGTACACTACACAGCACAGTGACTAGCGGGGGGAAAAAAAGGAATAGGCTGCTCGACTTGAAGTAGTCTCAGTTGACTGAAGGGTCTCTCACTGATGATTCGAATCTCTGGCTTTCAGGGGGCAGCCCTAGTGGGAACTATTTTCTTTCTACCAAACTGAACCTGCCAACCGAATCAAAAAGCAGAAGGATGTGTGCATTTAGCTCACCTAGCACCACTGAGCTATCTAACGTTACAGCTCAACCAAGGAGGATGCCAAATGTTTACATTAGAGTTGTCAAAATAATGTGTTCATTTTGATTAATAAATCATAGAAAAAACACCCAGATGGAAGTGTTGATAGGAGCATCACTTTCTGCTATTTCTGTATAGGGAATTTTCATACCATTGGAGTACTTCAAGCCTGAAATTTCACCTCAAGGCAAAGCATTTCACAACCAACACGAAGCCTGTGATGCTAACGCTAGCAGCCAGCCTTGTCAAGCCTCACTCAACCAGGTGTTCAGACGCACACTAAGTCTGTCTAACTGACAACTAACTGCCTTGCAAAATGTACTGCAATGGACTGCAGACCAGTTTCAGTGGTAGAGGACAAGGGGACAAAAAAGTTGGCACTTGGAGCACCACATGCTGGGTGACATTTAGTTCCATCATATTGGGAAGAAGGCAAACATCTCTATGGCCGATATCGCCAACACTTGGTAATTCACACCAAAACAATCTGGACTGATAAATGGCGCTACAGAACATGTTTTTGGTTTTGGTGATGGGCTGTCCCCTTAAAGGATCACCAAAGGTATTTTACACTTTTGAAGCCTTGGGGTAAATGAGATCTCTTATTTGTTTGATTTAGCCTGAGGCAACAGTTTCCTGCATGAGATGATGACCAATAATGTAATAATGAAGTGTGGCACACATTCCACACTGCATTCATGTGTGCAGACACAAAGACTGGCAGACAGCCTCAATATAGAGCAAAAGACAAGGCTGCATGTTCATGTTCACGGCTTGTTTGACTGTAAGAGATATCAGGGTGGGTGATGGGGTGAGGTGAGGGTCAAGTGGAGGGGCAGCAGGATCAGGTGTGTGTTTGTGTGTGACAGAGGTTGTGACGGTGTGAGCAGGAGATTGGTTCGGTCTTAATGAAGCGTGCTCTGGGCCACAGGGATGGATAGGGCCAGCTGTGTCAGCGCGCCTGTGTATGTGTGTGTGCACGGGACAGTAAAACTGATTAAAAGCAGCATTAACACATCTGACAGGAAGCACTGGTCAAGAGGTGAGTGGAAACTGGGGAAAGCCTTGGGCTGGAACGATTAGACACACACTTATCAGCAGCAGCAGCAGATGGAGACTGTGGGCAGCAGCGATTGGTCACACATGCCCATCGATATCCGAGAAGAACCAATCAGCTCGGCTTCCTGAGTTTGACCTGACCCTTCACGCATCGTAATTGAATATTTCAAATGGGAGGCTGAGGAGGACGGAGGAGACAAGGAGAGGAAAAGAGGAAAAACGAGCCTGTGCTACCTCAGTGAATGAAACTTTTCCATCTCAAGCGCCACTTTAAATAGATGGCGAGTCTTTTTGCTGTCAACGCTCACAAATGACGATACACAGAAAGGGTGTATATCACATAGAATATAAACACACAATATGCACATATTCCAGTGGACAAATAGTACGTACTGTATTTGAAATTCCTATTCCATGTGTTAATTTGATTTTCTCTCTTTAAATAGACTAACATCACTTTAAACCTATAATATATATTATAAATATGTGGGATCTTTAAGTTCTTTGAAGATGCTGCATATTCTTTAAGTCTAGAGAATTTTGGAGCTCAGTTTTGAAAATAAAAATAAAAAAATCTTAGGTTTCCTGGAAAGAACTTTGTGATTCTGCACTAATTACAGGGAAAATGTTTTTTTCTAAAGAGACCTGTTCCACTCAAATGAAAGCAGTACTGCAACTATTGATTATTTTCATACTAATAAATCTGCAGATTGTTTTTTAGATTACAGCAAAGATATTAAATTTACAATGATAATTGACAAATAAAAGCAGCATGTGAGAAGCTTGAAACAAAGAACGCTTTTCTTGAATTTTTCAATTTGTTTAAACACTTCTTAATAAACTATTAATCAATTATTAAAATGGTTGCCAATTATTTTTCTGTCAGTTTTGTTTTCGTAATCTTAATATACTTTATAATTGTGTACTGGCTTGCAGATTAATTTTTTCAGCATTTTTACATGTCTAATTGACCTGCTGCACACTGACTAAAAGACAGAAAGTTATGTGTCATCTAATTTGAAATAAGCAATGAAAAGTGTTCCTCGTGAACAGTCTCTATTTTTCTATCAAAAACACATCGCATAGTTGTTTCTAAAAAACCTCTTGGAAATTATGAAGGAATTACAGTTCTGTAAAACAGATATTCAGCTTTATTCTCAAGATAAAAATCTTGGCTTTTGCATCACGTATCTCTTCCTGCTGAATCCCAGCTTATGACTTATTGTCTGGACATACAGCTTCATTTCCTGTGTGTGAAATCATGTCGTACTCTGACTAATCCCCCTTGCTGCAATTATTGCTCTTTCACCAGCCAGTGTGCATGTGTGTGGCTCTGAGCAGCTATCCCCCCCGTGTAGAAGCAGACAGGTTGACCACGGGGACAGGACCACCGGCCCACCGGATCCCTGCCTGTCAGCGAGCACCACTCCTCTAGGAACCAAGACGAGGAGGTGTTGACGGCACTGGAGAAAAGCCACTTGGTATCAACACCTGACACATACACATATACAAACACAGGCTTCCCCCACGGCAGCGCTCATACAGGAGCCGACTCCAGCACATCTGGAGGAAGCACCCCTGCACACATGTTGAGATGCACACAGCGGAGAGCAAACTAGGCCATGGTAGACTCTCCCAGCTTTAATCATACTTAAAGAGTTGGTTAAAAATAGATTTAGGACAAAACTTACCAAATAGATTTTGTGGCTCTGACAGCAGAGGGACATGGAATTTTAATTTCAGGTGATCTAACCCTTGGCAGAAATGACTGACAGCTGTTGGATCACTGGGGTCGCTGTTTTTCGTATAACTCCCACTGACTGAGGACTTGAAGAAGTATGTGCGTAATAGGCAGAATAGAGACTTGTGTCTGTCTGGGGGCACTGATGATGATTGTGAATGTAGTTAAGTGTGTGCTGATGATGATTAGGAAGGACACAAAAAGGGTCAGAGGTGGCCGAGTGTCACTCCGGAGGACTCCCATCAGCTACGGGGCTGTTCATGTATAGATATTTGTGTGTGCTTGGACAGCACCTGTAATGGCTCCCAGCTGAGTCTCACGTCTCCCCTGGGAGACGCCGAACTATGTGTGTATGTGTGTAATGAGACACTGGCATGCGAGCGGCAGAGGGCTGCTTCCTCTACAGGTGACACCTTTGACCTCTCATCTGTTCCCTGTTGGAGGAGAGAAAGAGGAGGAGTAAGATGGAAAAAGAGGGGCAGACAGGCATGTGGGGACGGTGCATACTTTACCCAGCACACGGCTATAAACTGACAGAAAACATGACGACTAAGACATGTTGAAAACTCTTTTAATTACTCTGTCTTTGCATATAAAGTACACACTGAGCCACGAGTGTTGTTACTGCTATGCAGAGGTGGAGCCAAGTCACTGTTTTGCAAGTCACAAGTATGTGTGATGCCATTTCAACAACAAAGTAATAACATTTTATATTTATAAAAATCATAAATGCTTTTTAAAATGTGTACTTGTTTGTCGAAACAAGTTTGTCGAAAAGTTATTTAGCTTTAAAGCTAATGTAAGTTAAACACTAGTTCTCTGACTATGCTAATGCTAGCCTTGACTTACTGTTCTTTGTGCAACTTCAGTGTTGCGCCCTTTACAATTCCTTGTAAAAAAAAAAAAAACAAGTTTTGCATACTGCAATTCATTTTTTGTTGACGACCACATAGTTTTCATAGTTTACAAAGTAATGTAGCCTTAGTTTTTTGTCACTCTCCTGCAACTTGATTGGATGCTGTTGGATTGCTGTCGAGAATTATGTGTCAACTTGCTGAGAATGAATAGTATTAACATTAGTTGCTTCAGGAGATGAAAGGAAATGAAATGATTCGTGACACTTTTTAAGTAACATACTCTTTAGTCTTTGGACTTGGGGGAAGGTATTAAGTATTTTCAAGTAAAAAAATCAAGTCCAAAGTGTTAAAGTCCAAGTCGAGTTGCAAGTCTTTTTCTGAGTTTGTCAAATAGAGTCTAAAGTCATCAAATTTGTGACTTGATTCCACACCCTGCCGCTACGAGCAGCAAATCAACACTATTCCAGCTTTCTCCAGAGCGTGTCTGAGGCAAACATTTAGCCCTGCCATACCATATAAACAAATACTATAAGTCTGACTTTCAGCACTGCAGCAAAAACAGAAAACTGACAATGCAGGTCCCAACATCCTCAACCAAGCAGGTAGGATATAACAGTTACAAGACAAGCATGCTCTTAGCAATCAGTCAGTGAAGCAGGCAGTAAATAAATAAATAAATAAATACACAAATAAATATAATAAATAGCTTTTTACATTTTATACATAGTGTATAATCACTTTGGAATGAGGTATTATTAAGCACAGTTGTTTTTTCTCTTAACAATTTGCGCCAAAAATCCATTTAGAATATGAGGTGCACCACCTTAAAATAAAGAAACATGCCAGCACAGTCATGTCATATTATTGAGCTAATAAATAACCAGAATACAAGTTAAATATAAGTGTGCAAATGAACATTATCACAGAGGGACTGCATGTGATGCAGGACCCTCTGTCCTTATCTGCTGTTAGACAGCACCCTAACCTCTCACAGCAGGACAAACCTGAAACACAGAGCTTTCAGGCACATGGCACCTTCTTTTTTTTTTCTCCACTTTTTCACCCCCTGTCTCTTCTTGCTCCTCCTGCTCTTCTCCCTCCTCCTGATCTTCTGCTTTTCGACGTGATTACGACACCTGGTCTCGCAGTCTAGACAGCCTCTGGGAGAGTTCGTCCTGATAACGACACACAACAGGTATAACAGTGAGGGGAGGTGCCATATTTGTCAATGGGGCAGCCCTGGAAGTTTCACTTGAAGCAATACTTCTCAAAGTATCCCTCAACCCCTGCAGGCTTGAAAGGTGAAGGCATAAAGAGTGTGGTTATGTCTTTGACGAAGAGTGGCTGTGGTCAGCTTGAATTATGTTGGTTACAGTGGATTCCAATGGTGGGTTGTCATGATGGAAAACGTAACAAAACATATTCGGGAACGACTCAAGCACTTCCTGCCACATATTCCATGTTTCCGCTGTTGATTCATGTGATCGCAATATTCCACACAGTCATTGTTTAGGTGAAAAGGTTGAATACACTGCTCCTGTGTCACACTATCACTCTCCATGAGGTTCAACAGCTCCACCAGAGGCCACATCTGTGAGCCATTTTTGGGGAGACAGTTACTGTTTTGAACATGTTGAGCATACAGTGAACTGTACTGAGCTGCAGGAGTGTTTTGAGACGTGCAGGGGCGTAGCACCAAATTCTGGGCCCTATGCATTGGAAGTCTCTCTGGGTCCCCGACCCTTCGTCTCTTGATCCACGTCTCTCTCACGCACCTTTTGAAATTCTTAAATACAAAGTCAAACTGCTTTCTTTTCTTTTTTGGAACTCTGATTTCCCTTTTTTGGGGAAAGACATGACAGTGAACGTTAGGGCTCCAAAAGCATAACCGGCTCTGACTGTGTTTAGACATGAATCCTATTGCAGGGCAGGACTGAACTATTTCATGCATGTAAGGAGTGAGAGAGGCCTCAAAGAGTTTCCACTATTTTTTTATACACAGTTCAGTCTTTCAACTGATTCATTTAGCCAAATTTAATTTAGTTATGGCACTAACCACTTAAAATAATAAACTGCAAACAATACCAAACTTTTTATTTGAGGCTTTTTAAGGGCTCCCCTCCCATCAGGGCCCTTGGTTATCAGTCCCACTTGTCTCCCCACTGCAACACCCCTAAAGAAGCATCTCTAGATAGTTTAATATTTTTGTGAATTGTGAAACTGGCCATCACTAGAACCTACATGCTGTACATGAGTGAAGCTCACCACAGACACCGTTCTGAAAAACAAATGTTTAAAAGTCCTGTATTGGATATTCAGATCCTGGGCCAGGATTGCCTGCACACGGCTCTCACCTGTGATGTCACAAACAAACATGGAGGTGGCTGAGACTAAATGGCAGCAGCTGCTAGGGATGTAATGATCCACCAGTCTGGATCGATGCATCAATTCAGTGACCAATAATCCAATATCACTAATGCAAAGTGAAAACACTGATGTATGTCATCATCGTTAGGATACGCCTTTTCTTTGAAGTTCCTGTGGCACGTCTGTGTCATACCAAAGAACGCCTGGCATATAATGGCAAGCAACCAAGAAAAGGGCAATGAGATATATTTACTCCCCTCCCAGGAAAATAATCAGTAGTGCGGAATATTTTGTATTCTGGAGAAAATAATGCCATAACGAGATAAATCACACAGCAAGCACGACAGACCTTAACGGGCCTATCACTCCGCTAACTTGTTGCTCTCACTACAGCATCATTAGCTGCTCTGTTTTAAAAATATCTGACTGAATAAACATGCATGCAGCCTGATAATCAAATGTTCTGTTCTATCGGTGGATGCAGTGACTTAAACTAACAGTGAGTAAGAAAACGTATAAATAATACAAGTAATCTGATGCAAATTTATGCAGTGTAAGAAGCTATAAGCTCCAATTATTTAAAATTATTTATGTGTTGTTTTTATCTTTTATGGCCAAAAGTAAAAAAGAAAGGGTTGCCACCTTCTTCTGTAATCGATCGAGCTAAATGGATCTATGATGTCGTCTCATGTCGATCGCAGGCCCCTGAAGTGAATCGACTTGAAATCAGACTTTGTAATATCACCAAATATTGTATTATTGTCCACTGAATCAATATAATATTGTATCATGGTGAAAACAGTGATCTACACCCCTAGAACTGCTAGCTGCACCAATGGCTAATTATAACACACACACAGAGGGAGCATGACTTCACTCTCTGCTTAGGACATCATTACTACACTATATATTTACATAGCAAATAGTTGTTTGCTGCTATATTAATGTTCAAAATCTCATATAGAACCTTAAAGAGCCACCTTTCAAACGTACAGAAGGGAAGTGATTCAGTTGAGTATTTCTGGTTGACACTAGTTCATGTGTACCAACGAGAATATCAAAGACAATAAAGATAGTGTGAATGTGGATTCTGTTGTGGAATGTAAAACACCAAAAATAGCGACAGCATGATGACGAAGGTGGATGTGTTACCTGCTCTGTTGATGCCACAGATGAAGCCAGTGCTGAAGTCTGGCCTGCAGGAAGCTCCAGGTTAAGATCCAACCTAAAAATAAAAGAAGAGGAGTAAACACAGGAACATTTTCGTGATCATTTCTGCATGGCTGCGTAGCTCTTAAAGAAACTTAACAAAATAGAGGATATTAAAGTCACTCTGACCTCACAATGCGGCAAGCACCGTTAATGTTAATGGGATTTCTGGGTTATAAGGAGGCTTTGTAAACACTTAAGAGGTACATTCCTTGATTTTGAAATGAAAGTTGTTTAAATAAAGCTTTTTGTTCTATTTCTTCTTTGTGTCTTGTTTTTTAAAGGTTAATTTGTGTATTTAGACAAGATGTAACAGTATGTTTTAAGATCCTTGCATTCATTTCTCAATGATTTTGCTGTTGGCCATACTCACCCTGCTTCATCAGCCATCTCATGCAGCAGAGTATCTACTTCATTCTAGGGACCAACCAAGCAAATAACATGTGTTTAGAGGATTCGATGAATGAATTATTACTGTGGTTAAGCCTGCATTTATACGCAGCCACATGAGTATAGTTTTCTCTTGCAGTAAGAGGACAGTGTTAATTACCTGAGGTGTTGTCAGAGTGGTGGTGTTGCCCATTGTGTCTTCCATCTGAGCTGTCTGCACGTCAAGAGTTTCAAACTGGTTTTCAAACTTGTCCATTAATGCAGAGATCTGTAAAGAAAGAAAACAACATTCTAAAGATCTCCATCCACCATATTTTGTTTCACTTTGTTTGTGTACGTGTCTGTCAGCGCTCATATATCTGAGTTCACTTTGTACCTTCTCCAGGTTCATACTTTTCAGCGTAGCATCCATAGACTTGACCACTCCAGACATGGATTTAGACACCTGAGCACAAAAAGCACATCAAATAAAGCGCTGAAGCCTCTGTAGCCTTCTCACTTTTTACCGGTCTCAGTTGTTTTGACTCAAAACAGGATCAAGGTATTTGAAGTCAGACAGGAGGATGGCTTTTGACATGGCAAAGCTTTAGGTGCTGTTTCCTTATATTACCACTAGGTGTCACTTTTAGCTTTTTAACCAGATACTCTGTCACGACTCCCTCTCATCCCCATAGCATCCCTTATATTACAAAAAATGACTCGGATTAATCATCTCAAAACCAATTTACCGATAGTTGATTAAATTATATTAGAGGGGTTTATTATCAGTGCTATTGTGTTAATGTTTTTGAGACAGACAGCAGCACTATGAAAACATAACGAGGTGTTTTTTACCTATACCATCCCACGCTGTGCTTCCATTTAGACGCTAATACGCTCTATTCTATGAAATGATGCCTGTCCTATAGAGAATCTGAATTAAAGCCATTTAAAAGAGGCTGTCACTGTCATAAGAGCGGGAAGCTAATAGCCTAAAGTCTGAAGCACATCTAATGACATTATATAATTGGTGGCTTTTAGTTTGCATGTCTGCTAGTCTTTTTCACTCTGCCTCCCTTTGTCTCCTTTGTGTAAGACTTTTGACTGCGTGAGGGACTATTTTTGCACTTTATACCCTGAAATGGTTACACTGTGCAGCTTTTCAACCTCTGACATATGTGGTTTTTCAAAATAACTGCATGCAGAGTGACATATCTGGTATATACCATATGAGTACTTGTATCTACTATAGTGGCATCAGATAAAAGCTGTGTGATTTCTACATCTTTATCAGTGAATACAGGGAGTCATTCTTCAGATATCTACCAAGGAGGTGAGAGATGACTGCATTAATGAAGTAGATGGCTACTGGGTCTGCTGTTTTTTTAGAAGTTGCAATGTTGCAGTGCCTCTGTGGATTAGGGGTTAAGACACTGACCATTTTATTCATCTCCTTACATTACTGCAATCTATAAAAGGCAGATAATACCCCCCAAATAACTGTAGAAATAAAAAGGTAACAGTGTTAACCAGGTGCAAGATATTAAATGTAACATACAACCACCTTCAGGTAGGAAAAATTATGTTAATTTTTCACTACAGCAGACAGTACAAACATCTGCACATTTTCCCTACTTAAAATGATCTGCCAACACTCCAAATAAGAGATTATCTTGACGTGTGACAGCAGTAAATTTGTTAGGTATGTTTATCACTGGTTATCATTTACCTGCTATAAGTTACATCAGAAAGCAAGTCTCTGATGAACCCAGTCCTGACCTGGTTCATAGTGACAGCAGTCTGGACCCTAGAAGCCACAGCATCCACACGTGCACTCATCCTCAAGAAGTTGATGGACTGATGCTTCTGACGGATGGCATTCTCTGCATGGATCTTAGCTGCTTCCATATTACCTTTCTGGATAGCCTGGGAAACAAAAGAGGAGAACACATACAAACATTATACAGATTATACCTGCACTGTAGCCCAGTGTGTCCCTGGATCCAGTAAACACACTTTTCAACAAGCCAACCTGCTTCACTTTAGACTTTTCTGCCCTTTCCTCTTTGTCACATCTCTTGGAGTTGCGGTGAAGCTCCTTGGCAGCAAACTTGAGGTTGAACAGGTGTTCTGTAAGGCTGGTCAAGGGATGCTTTATTATAGTCATGGTGATACATTAAAATTATAAAACACATACTCAATATAAACTAGAGCAGCTGAAGACACTGAGCTAACACAACCCAAACCTATGCAGGCAAGACTAATTGTTTTTCTCATAACAAGTGAATAACCAAAGAGTCATTAAGTTAGCAAGCCCACCATCCTCATCCTTTATCACTGAATGACTGGGCAAATGTAACAAGCTAATACACTGACAGGATTAGCTGCCAAACCAATTTTACATTTGGCTAGCTAGCATTACTGCTACTGCTAGGTAACTGTATCTACCGTTATGTATGATGGACTACACAGGAAAGGATACTCTCCATAGCCGACATGATGAAGGTCTCTTTCTGAGACAAACCCTCAGTCTGGTTAAGCACAGTTACAAAGTAGCATCCAGCCTCTCACCTTTTTCCCAGAGTTGTTTGTTTTGATTTTCAAGCTAGCGTTCCTTCGCCACTGTGACGAAACAAGAGGCTTCACTTCCGCGTACTTCCGCATTCGCTTAAAATCAGTTAAGCAAAGCGGCAGTGTGTAGTTTGTCTTGCAGTAACAACAACCGCCTCGTAATTGTTGTGAAATCTTTATTTTTACTTCTGGAGAGCTCTGTGTTATATTTAGGTAAGTAAGAACTTTGTAAACCGCTTTTAAAACGTTGGAAATACGCTCTCCCATGTGACGCATGCGCAGCTCGGTGATTTTAAAATACTGACTACTCACAACTGTCCCTTCATATTCCACCTGTTTTTAATTACAAACCGATCCTATAGGTTGTATTAAACACATGTTATTAAACAGGTAGGTCCATGTGTGATATAATTTGTCGTCCGTATTGGATTTGCGTCGATTCGCTGTGACGACGGCTGGACACATACACCACATATGGCTGGACCACGATGTGTGAACCATCTTGATGTATCTCCATCTTTGAACGCAATTTCAAACTTGTGTGCACCACCTTTCAACCGTCGTCAAACGGTCACGATTTCGCATGGCGTGCTCGCGCCTCCTACGTCACCACCGTTTGAGAGGTGGACGGGCGCGCGTGTCCAAAGCAGACAAGTTCCATCCAGGCTAAAAATAGTTTGTACCCGGTATCGGTAGGTTGTGGTACACGTCTAGTGACGTCATTTGTGCTTTTTTGTGAGGGAGTAAATTGACCTTTTTTTAACCGAGCAGCTCGCTGTGTGCTTTAATGCTTTTAATCACGTTTCTTTCACTTTATTTCCGATGCATTAACATCTGTAAGCGTTTGTTGTAGAGTTTTGCGTGGAGAGAATGGCAGTCTGGACTGGCCTGAGGGCTGACGGGAACATACTTAGAGGGATTTAGTTGTTGAAGAGATGGCACAGGCAGGAAGAAAATGCAGCATGAGGGGAAAAGGGATCATCGGTTGTCCAGAGAGAAAAAGGTTCCGGTGTGTGCGTGCACCGGCCAGCCGAAGGGGGCTGAGGGGATTAACGGCTGGGTCAGGGGGAGGGAGCAGCATGGATGACTCATACTGTATGTGCTGATACTCTGTATGGACACAGCACTATGGAGAGTTGTGTGTCTCCATGTAATTTGTGTGAGCAGATCGACTATCTGTGTGTAATGTGCAATCTGTAAATATAAAACACTTTCCACATAGGCTACACAAAAAAGATTCGTAAACTAAAAAAAAACATTTTGCAAATATGTAAGGGGTCTGCAAATATACACACAAAATTAATGACTTACAGGTATTTGTGAATAGATTTTATTTGTGAATCTCAATTCTGCGCTTGTGGATTTGCATTTTATGCACATCTTTCTTTAATTTATTGGAATGTTTTTATGTGCAAAACTAAAAATGTTACACACCTTCTGTGCAGCTCAAGTCCAAGATGAATTACCCTCTGGGGACAAGAAAGTATATCACGTATCGTATTGTGTTGTATCATATTGTATCGTATTTTGTTGTATCATATCGTATCGATTCATATCGTAAAATATTTTTGTGGTTTTACAAATTTTTTTTGTACGTTAATATTTACAGATTACACATTTACACACAGATTGTTGATCTCTTCACCACAGTCTGTATAAATAATGAACGTAGCTACCGTGACGTCACGCATTAGTTTGTGGACTCCCATTTTGAAGTCTCACAGCCGATGCCATCTTATTTTTTTGGAGCCAAAGGGACCATATTTGGACGAGAGGCCAGCGCTAGGTTTGGATCTGACTGAGAAGCTGAGGACACTACCAGCAGACGGCCTGTCACTCAAAGCTGCCGCCCATAACTGTACGTAACGTTAAGCTAACTTTAAACTTTCATGTAAACGGGTGAGTGTGTATGAAAATTCATCTCTGTACAGTTGTCATGAAGGAGAAATTAGCTACAGAGACCAAAACTTTCCTATGTCAGGCTGTAAACATGTTTATTTCTGCTGTATAGTTGGGCATTTTAATATAGCTGTTTATGGGCATTGACTAGCTTTTGGAGCCAGCCTCAAGTGGCCATTCAAGGAACTGCAATTTTGGTCACTTCCATATTGGCTTCGCTTTTCAGGCCTGCAGATTGCCACTTGCTCCTCATACAAATAATATTGAGACAAATGTACAGTATCTCCATACAGCACTAGATATACTGATGTGTACACGAGGGAGGGTAAATAAGTGAATAAGAGTGTCAGACGGCTGCTTAAAGCCCTGACCTCAGCTTCAGCACAGCCATGTTGTTGCCTCACATTTGAAGTGGCACTTTCCATTTTGTCTCCAGTTTATAGACCTACAGTAAACACACCACAGCAGGGACACAAAGTACAGCTGTACACTCATTCACTCACGCTCTACATTTCAGGGGGTTTATCTAAAAGTTCATTCTCATGGTTCTGAATTTAAACTTTTATTTTGAAACAGCTGGAACACACATATTATACCTGTTAACGCCTCCCGCGCCGCCACCACATCACACACACAACTTCCTCATCATTGTTGTACTTTGTGTACACACACACACACACACACACACACACACACCCCAGTCATAACTGAATGACGGCAGGTCGCTATGGAAACTGCGTTACGCTCCGGGCGGCCGGAGGAGAAAACAAGTGCGCGAGGACTCATTTCAGTCTTCATTTCAGCACCACGCGAGCTCCTGGACAGCGCCCGAATGAACTCGCGCACAGATTCTAGCCTCACATGCCTTATAAGGGACAGAGCCGCATCAGCACACAGCCTCACCGGGGTGGGTAGGGACTTGAAAAGAAAAACAAACCCACGTACTAGAGACACAGACTCTCCGGACCTGAAGCTCGGTGGATACTCAAGGTTTCATTCTACTGCCAAGCCAGGAGCCAGTCGCTCCCTCAAATGCCACAGCAACAGGTAAGGACCTGCAGCTCTGTAAAGTTGGATAATTCACTTTTGTGTGGCTGCACGGAGCTTACGTGGCGGCTATTTAATGCGTTTATAATCCTGCTGCTCACAAGTACAGCTGCCCTTTATCCCGCCAGGCTCTTAATTGCGGTTAATTGCCTTCACCTGGTATCTCAGGAGTGAGTAAGTGCGTGATGAGGTGATTAAAGTGAAGACCAGCAGGGCACAGTGAAATTCAGCAGGGTTCTGGATCAGTTCCAGGAAATTTTAGGCAGTGGTGGACTGTGAAACAGAAGCTAGAAAACGGTAGCCTTTCATTTCATTTAAAACAACTCACACTATTTTTAATAAAGTATTGTAAGTTTAGCAACTGCATTTAAAAGATCCTATGCTCTGAATATTTTATACGAAATCACCAGTGAGCAGACATTGCAATCACATTTTGCAGGGTAACAAATCAAACACTGCTGTTACCTTCTATTTCAGTAATAAACATAGTTCATAGGATCATAACTATTTAATTGAGGGGGGAAAAACATTTAAATACATAAATTATAACTGTATAAATAAAAAAGTCAGGGATGCTATATGCTTTAGTTAGTTTTCTATACACAGGACAGAATTGTTTGTTTTCCTCTATACTGCTTTATAGATTTTATACCAGATGCATCAACCTAAGTTTACACAGCATCTTTGTTTGTGCTTGTTTTAGATTCAATCTTGTGTGTATGAGACCCACCGTATTTGTTGGGTTTTCAATGGCCATAGATTATGTGCGAGCTGAGCCGATACGCCTGGATGAGTCACTCAGGCTGCAAGTTTGCAGAAGAGTGCGAAAGGGGAGGGGGAGATACTGGGGCTAGCAGGAAAAACAGTCCCGCAGTGCCTCTCAGCGTCCTCAATACATTGTTTCATTGTATACATAACCAGTGTCAACATCAGGGAGTGTATTTATTGCCTCTGGATGTATGATAATTGTTTTTTTGCAACTTGAAGTTCAGCTTGTTAAAGTGTGGCGCAGAGAGATGTCTTGTCCGCAACAGTTTTTCAGGAGCTTTGTGTTCTCAGACTCAACTTCTTTGTCTTGTGGTAAGCATACTCGGTTCTTTTTCAGTGAGTAGAAAGGTTGCAATTTGTAGCTTTACAGATGCTATATGGACTTAAGTGCTGTTCTATAGTGTTTGTTGAATTGTGTGCAACGTGGATTAGAAGATTTATAAACACTCCCTATAATAGATTGTTTGTGGTTATTACAGAATATAGCCCTGTGATGTCTGACTTACTGCTACCAGAAAGCATCCCATTACTGCTCATTAGTATCCCAATGTTTACCCTGCTGGTATTGACAAATCATAGCAATCAGCAGCATTCAGCTGCAGCACTGACTGACATCTATTGATTAAAGCAAACAATAGATCATAATGGGCTGCTATGAACCACAGTTGCACACTCAGACACAAGCACTCACTCCCCAAAACACTTTCACAGACACGCACTCGCATAACAGAAACTCTTGACATGGTTAGGTGAATTTTGTTTGGTTTATTGAAAAATATGTCTAGCTTGTAGAGATTTGATTGATGGAGTCTGGATGTAGAGGCTGCATGCGTAACTGCCAGGAGGATTACACATGTGAGAGCCAAACAAACATAATTGGCTGATATTAAATCCCACTTTGTTCCAATTTGTGTTGCAGTTTACAAAGGTGTTATATAAAAAGCCTGTGTGCACTCACGTGAATGTGTGTGGGAGTCATTGTTTGTAGTGTATACACACATCATGTGCTACACACACGGACACAAAAACAGATGTGTGTCTTTAATTAGTGACGTTGGTGTGATTAATGCAGTCTGCTGGTGATGACTCATTCAGCTTAACCCTTGCTCCTCTGGTGGAAACAATCAATAAACAAAGATTTAGTCTGCCTTTACATTATAATTATTATCTATTGTGATATTGGTTTTGTAATAAGACTTATTATTATTATGTTCTTATACAATTATTTAGTTGGGTTTTTTTAAAATGATTACTCTGTGTACAGTTTTTAAAAGAACTGAGGAGATATTATATCTGACTGAGATGGAGTGTAAATAAGTGATGTGATATAAGTGGGCAGTGAATACTGTAACATTTCCGCTTAATCTGTTTTGATCTGGTTGAGCAGTGGAAGGATATTTATGCAAAGCACATCTACGTGGATCGCTCCATGTGTCAGCTTGTCAACACAGCAGTTACATTAGCATTGTGGAAAAGCTGTCAGCCAAGCTGTGACTTGCAGACAGCAGACTGGCAGGGAGTGTGCATATGAGTGTGAGCGATTGGTGCGTGTGAGACGGAGAGAGTTAAACACATAGCGCAATTCGTTGGGAAAGTTGTAATAAACTCTCATTGTTGTCTTCCTTCCCTCCTCCCCTTCAGGGCAGCAGCATGTCTGAAATTAAACCCAATCAGCGGTTCCACAGCCTGAACGCTGAGCAGGTGGAGGTTCTCCATCAGGTTTTGTCAGAGGGGGTCCCAATCCACGGCCGCGGGAACTTTCCCACGCTGGAGCTGCGTCCTCGAGACATCATCATAGCTGTGCGGGCCAGGCTGCAGAAGCAGGGAATCACAGTGAGAGATGTTCGCCTGAACGGCTCCACGGCCAGTCACGTCCTCGTCCGAGACAACGGAACCAGCTACAAGGACCTGGACATCATCTTCGGAGTGGAGTTGCCCAGTCAGGAGGAGTTTCAGGTATGATAAGTGCACTGTTTGGTTAGGAAAAAGAAGCAGGTCACATGAATTGGGAGCATTGGGCTTCAATCTCCTGCATTAACCAGCATTTACTCTGCTGTATTACCCATGAGTCTCTACAATCTCTAGGGTGTTGCAGTATTGATTTTTATGCTGTAATATTGATAATGATGTTATTGTTATCATAACCATAATTTAATTGTAGAACATTTTACTAAGAAGATGAATCAATAATACAGGCTTTAATATTTTTTTCTGCATTATACAGCAACCACAAGAGCATCGCAATATTCAGTTTCATAATACAAACAAAATTGCACTCAGATTGCAGTCATTAGTTGTAGCTGTCATGTTCTTGACCTTTTCTCCTCCCAGGTGATCAAAGAGTCAGTGCTGGGCTGCTTGCTGGACTGCCTACCTGCTGGAGTCAACAGGGAGCGGATCAGCAGCGCCACAATGAAGGAGGCCTACGTCCAGAAAATGGTCAAGGTCTTCAATGAACATGACCGCTGGAGCCTCATCTCGCTGTCAAACAACAGCGGCAAAAACCTGGAGCTCAAATTTGTGAGCACGCTGAGACGGCAGTTTGAGTTCAGCGTCGATTCCTTCCAGATCATTCTGGATCGTCTCCTGGAGTCCTACATGCAGCAGGAGGCACAGCACAAAAGTAATAGAGTCGATCTTAAGGACCAGCCTGCAGACACACAGAACAAAGACTCTTCCTCTCTGCTCAAACAGGCCACTGCTCCAGAAACAGAGAAGTCCTCTGGTAGAGACTCATCCAACAAAGAGGGGGCTCAGACCAGCCTGACACAACAGAGAGATGAGGTGCATGAAAAGCAGTCAGAACTGTCACTACAAAATGAACACTCAAACCAGACAATACACTCCAAAGTTGAAAAGGACAACAAAGAGAAAACACCTGTGGAATTGAAAGAAGAACATAGAGAAACTCTCAGTGAGACAGACCTCTCTGACCAGACTTCTGCAGACCTTTTGTCAGAGAACAAAACCTCTGAGGAAGCTGAACCTCCAACTCAGATTGAACTCAGACACGAGCCAGAGCTCTCGGACAAGACCAAATGCTCGACAAAGGCAGAAGAGGCAGAGCAAACCCAGCCCTGTGATGACCAACAACCAGCACATTCAAATCACAAGGAACTCTCTGTTCAGAAAGAACAGTCCAACCACACAAAACCCCCTGATGAACAGAACAAAATCACAGAGCAGATGGAATGGTCCGAGCCGCAAAAAACCTCAAACAATACCCAGACAGAGTCTCTAAACCTGGCAGAAGCATGTCACAGTACGGACTCCTCCAATTGTTTCAGTGAGGATCAGAGGAGCGATGAGAAAGATGAAACACAACATGTAACTGCTCCAGACTCTAGCACACCTTCACAAGCAAAGATCGAGACACAGTTAGCAGATGAAAGCAAAGTAGAGATATGTGAGCAGGCAGAGAGAAAACATGAGACAGACGAGACAGAAGTAAGTGAAACGGCAGAAGAAGTTTTAGCGTCAGAAGCAAAAAACATACAAGACACACAGGGTATCGATTGTTCCTGCTCCACCTCTTCCATATCCCTTACACTTCACAACACAGAGCCTGCTGGCGCACAGGATACACTGGAGATTCACAGCACACTACACACAGATAACTCAGATAAAACTCAGAACACCCCTGATGCCGTCAGCCCTCCAGATACTCAGGATATTGTACCTGCACCACCCAGCCTTGTTTCTGACAAAAAGACCTCCTCCTCTCCCTCTTGTAAGGCCTCAGAGAGACTATCTCACATGGTGGTGCTCAAACATTCCTCTCCCAAACCCCCTCGGAGGATGTGTAGGAAGGTAGCACCCAATCCTTACCCCAGTCCAGTCTCTGAAAGCGAACCTGTCATAGCACTCTGTATAGATGCAAACCCTTGCCCTTGCTCTGAACCTGAGATAGATTTTAACCCAAAGCCAACAGCTCCCAGTTCGGAGCCAACAACTACCCCAACTCCTAGTATCTCTGCTGAAACAAACCCTGGGCCTGAACCCAACTCAGTGTCAATCATAGACCTTACCTCAGCTCCTGATCCTGCCCCTGATATAATCTCCACTTCTGTGGATCCCATGTCTGCTTTACCTCAAGAGCCATCACCCTCTCAGCTAATCACAGAGAGTTCATGTGAGACAAGTATTCAGAGCCTAAAAGAGGCACCATCAGATGTGGCTTGTGACGAACAAAGCCACCCCTCCCTGAGTGAAACTGTCTCTGCACCCAAACAATCAGAGCCTCTTGACTCAGTGGACACGTTAGTTTCACACGCTGACACGTCCAGCTCAAACACCCAAGAACCTGTACATACCTCAGAAGTTGAGCTCAGTGATGAAGATGAAAACAGAGAACTACAGACCAAAAAGTTGGACTTGAATCAGCCAAACGGCAGCCCACAAGAGACCACACTTTGTTCACCCTCCTCTTCCCACTGTGTCACCCCTCCTGTTTCCCATCTCACCCCTCCTGTACTTAGTCTTTCCCCTCCCTGCCACACTCCCTCACCCCCCAGCCTCAGTCCTCCCCCATGTCTGACCCCTCCCTCTCACTGCCTGTCATCTCCGATGCTGAGCACCGTCAGCCCCACCACCAGCTTTAGCTCTCCACCCCTGAGTTTCAGCCCTACCTCATCCTGCCTCAGCTCGCCTCCTTACCTCACCCCTCCTATGCTCAGCCTCAGCCCTCCTCCACTCTGTCTTAGCCCCCCTTCCCTCAGCCCTCCCCTCCTCTGCCTCACTCCGCCTGTGGAGTCAGAAGACCTTGTACCTCAGGTATCTTCAGACATGGAGCCTTTGATACTGCACACAGGCAGCGAGGAACAGATTAAAGAGTCATCCCCTCAACCAGGAATCCCTCTCCTACAGTTGGAGGATAAAAAAGAACAAGATTATATCTCATCGTCGCCTGGGGTTGCAGAGTCTGTCTCTTTTCCAATCACAATCCCGAGCTCCACCTCACATGTGCTGCCTCCCTCTCAGTCTGAAGGCCCAGGGGAATCGGCCCCTCCAAAAGCCGATGAGGCATCCAGCTCTGTGCCTGAGAACAAAGAGGCCCCTGAGGTAACCACAGACATGCTTGAACAGAGCAGCGCTCCTCAGGCATCAGGCTCAGTCCCTGCTGTCGAGGTCCTGGCAGAGAGCATGTACGGTGACTTTGAGGCAGCCATGGACCACCTGCGCTACCGCCTAATCGCCACCAGAAACCCCGAGGAGATTCGAGGCGGTGGCTTGCTGAAATACAGCAACCTGCTGGTCAGGGACTACCGACCGGCCAGCGAGACTCAGATAAAGACACTGGAGCGCTACATGTGCTCGCGCTTTTTCATCGATTTCCCTGATGTGCAGGAGCAGCAGAGGAAGATCCTGTCCTACTTGAAGAATCACTTCATCGGCGAGGAGAGAAGCAAGTACCAGTATCTGATGACGCTGCGTCGCGTGGTCGACGACAGCACAGTGTGTCTGATGGGACACGAGAGGCGTCAGACGCTGAACATGATCACAGTGCTGGCACTGAAGGTTCTAGGAGAGCAGAACATTATCCCCAACACAGACCATGTGACATGCTTCTACCAGCCCGCCCCGTACCTTGCTGATCACAGCGGCTCCTATTTAGCAGAACCCAGCTACTGCAGCTACTACATACCCCAAGGGGGATCAACGCTGCTTTACCAACCGTACCCCTTACACCTGCACACACAGACTGGACTAGTCTAACCCACACACAAATACGCATGTACTCACACAAAACACACAATCAAGCAAGGGGATGGTGCTCTCTACAAGGAAAGGGCTGGAGAATGGAAACATAATCCAGGGATAAACTGTTTGGTCTATAATAGACCTGTGGGGGTGGGATTGAGTGGGTTTTTACAGTAAACTCCCCGAGTACTCTGTAAGGTTCTAATATGATTATATGTAATTATCTGGGCTTTGTGGTAAAATAATAATTCTTCCGATATTGTTAAAATTCCAGAAAATGCTTTATGCACTGCATGAGTCATAGCCCTTTGGTCTCCCCGGGAAACCAACTGTGCTGTTGACATTCTCACACACACACACACACACACACACACACACACACACACACACACACACACAACTCACACCTCCAGGTTCTTGAATTCTTGTACACTCTTTTCATGTTCTTACTGTGTTGTTCTTAATGGGTTTGTTCAGAATGTGGACCTTGCCTGTGGTTGATATTGTGCATGGATAAATTAGGACTGTTCTCTCACTGCCAAATACTGTGTGACTACTATGCTTCTTAAACAGTTCAGTGTAACTTTGTTAATCCTTTACCGAAGGGGTGTATTCTGAAAAAAAATACAGAGGGACAGGCATACCAGTGTGTACAGTACTATCATCAGAACACACACATGCATGCACAATATATACACATAAAAACACACATATACATACACGCACACAGTTAGACAATGCATGAGTAGCTAAATATATAGATCACATCCTGAAGTCAAAGCAAAGGCTTTTAATTTAATAAAAATGGATCTATTTTTGCAAGACTTTCCAATATAAAACTCAGTGGTAAACAGACTGGTTAGTTCCTACAGAAAAATGCCAACAACATTGCCTTTGCAATAGACTGTACAGCGTATTGATTACAGTATATCGTGTGCGGATACACTGCATTGTTTTCAGGTAAATTGTGTTAAGATGTAGTGCTTGATTCCTTTCCCTTGTGGAGTCCTTTCTGTAATCATGTGAAGTACTGTACCATCTAGTGTTGATTTATTTAATGCTAAAGTTTACTTCTGTGGAGGTGGTCAGGTTATAACCATCTTTGGGTCATCGCTAAATGTGGCAGATGGCGATCTGTGTAAACCATAGGATCTAAACTGAAGGAATTACATCTAAACTTGTGTGACTCCTCTCAGCATGAATCAGCACCCTCTAATTCACGCAGTCAGAATCAACATGAAATCAAATCCACCTCAAACCTGTTTAAATCTAAGTTCAAAGCCGTGCAACAGCAACTATGACCAAAGATGGTTTGGTAGGGAAATCAAGTGCCTAAATGTGAGACATGATTGGCATGTCTTTATCTCACTGCACTGGGGGTGTTAATGGGGTGGGCCTGGGGCTGGGTCGGGTGTGTGTTCAGTTGTTGACCCCTGTTATTGCTGCCCGTTTTGATGTCTTCTTTAATGTAGTCCTTTGTTGTAGTTTGTTCATGTACATTTTGATAAAATAAAGGTGAAACTCAACAAACCTTCAGAAACTGGATTCATTCACAAGAAACTTAAAAGACGAAAACACTTTTTCTGTCTTTTTTTTGCTCCATTCTCATTCACTGCTCTCTTTCACTTTTCCCCAAAACGACATGCTGTACAGCTTACGTATCCTCCCCATGATTGCGTTCTGCGATGATCCACTTAAGCGTGACCGTCAAATCATGATGGTGCCCAGGAGAGCGACCCAAAGCTGTGAAATTCTGTCTGTGTGAGGCCTCTTATCACAAATCACCTGTCCTTCAGATGCGTTTGGACCCGAATGACGCACGCGCTACGCAACACAGCAGCCTCAACAACGTGTAAATGTGAGGAGAATATGGTTTGTGAGGTGTGAGACTGAAAGGGGAGATGGGGGAGGATGGGGCCAGAGTGTGTGTGTACATGTGTTTGTGCTTCTCATGGGAATATATGTGCAAAGGCAGCATCAGGTGGTCCCCTTCTCCACTGAGTAATTGAAGAGACCTACAACATAATGAAACAATAGGGCTTCCTCCTTACTCCAACACTGCCTCCATTCATTCCTCCCACTTCATACCCACGATAAGTCATGAGCACCAGGGGAGATGGGGGCGTCTCTTTCTACAGGGGGGAGACTCGTGTGATGGCAGGTAGTGGCACAGTCACACATCATCTATTTACACACACTATAGGCTTGCACTTGTGTGCGCAAGGTTGGAAGCATGTGGCTCTCTGGGAGAGGAAGGGAGCGTGTGATCTAATAGGGTCTGTATCAGCGTCTCACAGACCTCTGAGCCACTCTTGTCCACTCTGGGTTTCCATAGAGACAGAGACAGGCAACACGGTGGGCGCAGAGAGCATGATGGAAGACAGGGAAGACCCACACACCAAATGAGGGGGTGAGAGATGAAAACAAGTAAAATAAAAAAAAGTAGTGGGTGAAATGAAAGAAAGATAGTGGAGAGAGAGAGATGGGTGGATGAGAAAATAGAGTTGAGGGGGAGACAGAAAGCAAAGGACAGAGTGAGAGGGGGGCGAGGTTATAGATAAAGCGAGAGGAGCAGGGGAGTTTATGGGGAGAGCGTGGGAGGCTGTCAGGCCTTCAGTCACAGGGGAGTCACTGTGAGGTGGCTGCAGTGACGGCAGCAGTGATGTTAGAGCAGACACACACACACACACACACATGTATGAGCATGCGCACGTACACACAGCTGCATGCACATCAATTTTCCTAATGGCCTGCCCACCCGTCCATCCTCAACAAACAGTTTCAGACTAACTGAGACAAAAAGAGAACATCTCCCACACATCTGTCTTTCTCTCTCTCTGTCTCTCATATCCTGGCCAACTCATTTGATTTGACTGTCTTCTCACAATCATTTTCAGCAGGTTTAACAAACATGTAAAAGGCTTTTTTCCTTTGTTCAGATTTCCAAGTCTTTTTATTTCTCAGAGTTAAAATAGTAATGGTTTGTGGGCACACGCAGCCTCTGCAGTATAAATGAAAACAAAAGCATTAAGTTTTGGTTAGCAGAGGCTGGAAGCACGAAGCATGTAGCTCCATCCGAAGTGTGAATCAAGATAATTATGGCTGCCAGCGAATCTCCCTTCATGTTGTTGTCCAAATGAATCCCCCTGTAACTTTCTGTTAATTACCAGCCCTTTTAAACCGACGATTCCCCCAAAAATTTTTCCTCTTACCTGTGGTGCTATTTATCAATCTACATTGTTTTCGTGAGTGTTGGAAATATCTGCTACAGAGATATTAGCCTTCTCTGAAATATAATGAAACTCAAAAGCACAAAAAAACTACTAGATAAAAAAAAATCTCAACAGCAATGTCTCTTTCCAGAAATCATGACCCGGAAAATCCGTAGACCTTGTTGTGAGCAAGCAGACACCTCTGGGGCTGAAAAATGGAGCCAACGCAGAAATGCCAAAAACTGCAGTTCCTTGAATGGCCACTTGAAGCTGGCTCCAAAAATGAGTTAAAATGCCAAATTTTACAGTAAAAATAAACCTGTGACAGATGGCTGCCAACCACTGATGAGTTGCTACCACAACAAAATTTTGGATTGGTAACGTAACAATGGCGTAACCCCTAGATTCACAGAGTATAAGCATAACTATAGGTGTTGCTATTTCAGTGTGTTTTCAGTTTATAAAAGTAAATTGTAATCTATTGGTAGCCTTACAAAAAAGTCCCGCTAAGGAGTTGCATTTTAAGTTTTTCCAGTAAGTACAGGAGAGTCGCCATAATTGTAACATTTTTCACTTTTCACTCTTCTTCTCAATTATGTTACAAATGAAGCGCATGTAAGTCTGAATTGTTACAGCGTGAGTTATGATTGTAACACGGCTCAAACGCGACGTTTTTGAGGATGCCCTTGTTTAAATGCCCACTGACCCCCTGAGGGTCAATTTAGCAACACCCCAAGGGACTAAGCTTTGCAGTCTATGCTATAGCCACACAGTCCTTTTTATTTTTGCAAGTTTTATTTATGAAAAGCAGACATACAAGTTTCGTGAATACAATATTATATATATAAAGTTAAGTAATCAAGCTGTGTATGCAAATCTAGGCAGTTACAAATGAGCCGCTGGTCACACCCGTGCTTTGGCATTTCTTACAGACCAGAGCTAGCATGCATGACATGTAAAAGGTATATTAACTGATACATATACATGTAGACAACCATATGGATTTTAGCCCGACAACAAATAGACACAAATTTTTATTTGTAAAATACCCCTGGATCTTCATTTTTACTTAGTTTAAATATAACTAATTTTTTTAGCCGCCATTCCCAGCAGAGTGGACGAATCCTGTTGTTATTTCCCAGGGATGTTTACTACTGCACTGGCTACATCTTGACATGGTGACGTCAGATGTGCGAGTTACAACTGTAACGTGTTACATTTAAGGTGAATCTCCTCTACATTTTGTTTTAATGGTTTTAAGCCATTTTTTTCGCTAGCCAAAATTAGCGTAAGTATTATCACATTTGATGATAACTATAAATGCACCATACTAACTAAGCTAGCGGCTAGCAGCTAGCATTAGCGTTATCTCCACACTGTTGTCGGACAAAATTACAAACTCAAGGCTTCAAAATGGGATTCCACAAACCAATGGGTGAAGTCACCATGGATACGTCCATGTTTATACAGTCTATGGTTGTGGTCAGTTTCATGTAGTAACTTTTTAATCAGTGATCACTGCTTTAGAAGCAAGCATGAATGTACTCGTGAATGAGAAGCTTGTGACAGCCTGATGTGAACATTAATGGCGCTCTTCTCAGCTAAGCTTTAACATTAGCAAGCTCAGTAGTACTAGTTGAACTAGCAGTAGATGCACACTTCCTTCTGCAGCGTGATACAGTTAGCAGGTGTAGAGAGGCTCATGCTCATGACTGCGAGATGTAATGGCGTCCTCCCTGGCTGAACAATACTGTTTGCTAGCTCAGTGGTCCTAGGTGAGCTAGCAGTAGATGCACGCTTCCCTCTTTGTGGTGATACAATTGGTGGATGTAGTTCAGTAGTAAGTAAAGAGTTCCTACATGAAACTGTTCACAACAAGGTCTGTGGATTATCTTGAGTAACTGGGTCATGATTTCTGGAAAGAGACATTGCTGTTGAGTTTTTCAAACGTAGTTTTTTGGCGTTTGAGCACCACAAACCTAGTGCCATTTAGTTCTATTATATTGGAGGGAGGGCAGACATCTCTACAGCCAATATCTCCAACACTCAGCAACTCACACCAAAACAATATAGGTTGATAAATAGCACTACAGTTAAGAGGAAAAATGTGTAGTTTTGATTTTGGGGTGAACTGTCCCTTTAAAGTCTCACATGAGAGCAATATTTTTTGGATGACAACGTAGACACCACCAAACCTGCCATTATAAAGCAGTTAGTGGCGCACGGCGAATAGAAACCATAATCATTTGTGAGGGTTTTATGCTCCCTTGCAGACAGGATCTCTCTTTATGTGACTGATGAACACCAGGTAATGAAATGGGTCCATAGTATTCACCATTCATAATTTTTTTTCATTCACTACAGCCTCCTCTTCACCCTCCTTAACCCGTGCCACCCACATCCTCTACCTTTCTCCTCGCCCCCCTACCCACTGTGTGCCTCTCACCCACCTGCTTCCTTGACTGCTATGACTCAGTCCTCTTCCAGCTGAGGGTACAAGAGGATAAAAACCTTGATGAAAAACAGCCAAGAAAATCATTTTACTCAAAGGAATAGAACAATTGGCAAGGCAAGTGGCTGCTGCATCTTTAGTTCTAATGCCACCCACCACATATACACACACACACACACACACACACACACACACACACACCTCCAAACCCCCTCATCAGAAATACACACACAGGCCGCCTCCACATTGAAATTGATGCACTCTTACTTTATCCGCTAAATCATCCTTAACAGCAAAATTTGGAAGGCAGTGAGGAGTGTTTCAAAAATAGTTTTTCATTTCTCTAGATAGAAGTCTGTGTCGTCACGACTCAGTGACATGGATGGATGATTTTCTTAAAGGCGAACTTGCCAAATACATGCCATACATGG
This sequence comes from Epinephelus lanceolatus, assembly GCF_041903045.1. Lineage (NCBI taxonomy): Eukaryota > Metazoa > Chordata > Actinopteri > Perciformes > Serranidae > Epinephelus > Epinephelus lanceolatus. The sequence continues at coordinate 14,619,213 of NC_135740.1, forward strand.
AGCCTGACTCAGTAAACCTTGAGGGATCGAACCTGTCGATCATATTACTTTGTTATTCTGCTCACAACTACAACCCATCTGTGCTATTTTCAGGCTCATCATTACTTAAACTCCACTTACATCAATCCAATTTATGCAGTGATGCAGAATACAGTGGGAGACGATGACTATGTTTCCTAAATGGTGTCTGCGCCTCCTGTCTGCTCGTCTCTTTAGTATCAAATCCATCCACGAACCTGTGGGTCACTGAGACCGTACTTTGTTAATTATGCAAACAAAATGCAGCATAATGGATGATAATGTTAGCCATGTGACAAAGACAAAGCTTACATAACAAGCGATCAATCAGGCGGACAGAAAGGCAGATTTACAATACAGCGAGGGGCACAATTTACTGAGGCAGCACAGCTGTACGTGCAGCTGGCTGGTGTCGACGTTAACCAATTATTTTACCTCACACTGCAGCCCATGTGCCACTTTCTGCATAAAGCTTCACAAGACCTTCAAATGTAGTGACGGTTGCTGTTTTAAATGGGCGTCGTACCAATTGGGCACATGAACATTGGCTTATTTGTCATGAGAAGAATAACTGAGCCTTTAAAGACACTTGGACTCTTTATTTAGTGGCTGTAGAGGAGCTTGCAGAGAGTAATCCTGATGATGTCATATTGATGTCATCAGAGGAGCTTGAGACTTCAAATTTTTGACAGAAAGCCTGCCTGACAAATTTAAGTTGTGAAGTTAAGACATTGGTATTAGATAGGTTATACTTAAAGGTGTTATCCAGTTGCATCATGGGGAATGTAAGCTCTAGTGTTACTGGTGCTTAAAGCATACGCAACACCTTCTTACTCCCGACTCATTACATACGCAGCTTTGTCAGTGGCCCTACACTTGACACTATTATCCTCCAGTTACCCCTTTATTTTCAGTTTTGGACACTCAGGGACGGCGTGTCAGTTGCTGCTCGTTACATAAGCTCAGGAAACATAGGTTTTAGGTACTTAAAGGGATAGTGCACCCAAAAATGAAAATTCAGCCATTACCGCCATTACACTGTGCTGAAGTATGTGCGCTTGCGCAAGACCGTGAGACATGGGCACCGCCTTCATGTGTGTTCACGTGCTTTCACGTGCTTTCGCTGGCCTCTGTGGACCACGCTCACGAGTGTGTGCAGTCCACAGAGAGGCAATTAGAGCTGCAGGCTACAATGAGGCTAAAAAAAAGAGTTCAAATGACGTTTTTCCAAACAACTTTTTACGTCAGGGCTTCAGGACACTTGGATCACTACGGACGAGGAGTATGGAGATATTTTGTGGTTTCAATTCTATGCTTTTGGACGTTTTAATCTGGGGCGCTGTCAGCCATTAGGTGTGCAGTTGTGCTGCTACCCACTCCCCCATTGGATCTCCGCAAGTGTTGTGAGGACTCTAAAATTTCACCAGAGCCTCCCTCGGCATGAGGGTGAGTAGATAATGGCTGAATTTTTATTTTTGGGTGCACTATCCCTTTAAGGTTTAGGCAACAAAATTACTTGGTTTGGTTTTAAAAAATATGATAGTTTCGGTTAAAATAAGTATGTTTGTTGCTTCACTTAAGTCAACAACTATACCACATGACACACATGTCGTGATATTTCTAAGGTAGTTACAAAAACCTCAACATGCCTCACCAGTCTCTTAGGTGAAAGTCCTATGTTTGAGGACCCACTCTTTCCTCTTGCCCAACTCGGACTTTCTTGCTCTTTGTTTTAAATTATTGCCGTGGATGGGTTTACGCTGGAGTTCTCTGAAAGCCTGGTACTTCTCATACAGATGCCAAAACAGTGGTTCCCAACTGGTGGGTCGTGGTCCATTCTGAATGGACCGCAAGTGACTTGCAAACATATCAACTTTCTAAAAAATACACCTTATTTTAAAAGATAGTGCCAAATCTTGATCCCTTGGCTGCCAAGTTGAGTACCACTGTGCTAAAGGATGCTTTGTATCTCAAAATCAAACGCTGATGGCCTCTAACAAAGCTGCCATATTTGATGCCCAGGGAATTCAAACAGGTTGCCATACTATAAACTAAAAGTCAGAATATCTCGGTTTCTGCTGCTTTGATATTTGACCATTCTTGTTGTTGTTGCTTTTAATCTTAGATGGGTTAACAGTGGGGAATAGTGCCAAAGTACATTTACTCAATACCGTAACAAAGTACAATTTTGAGGTCCTTATATTTGAGTATATTTCTACCACCTTATATGTCTACTCACTACGCTTCAGAGGGAGTATTTATGCTGCACTGCGTCTAACTGATAAAAGACTAGAGAAATGGAAATACTGTTACAGATTTGTGCAGTTCTTCTTTCCTACCCTATTCATCATCTCACAACCCCCCAAATATATATTGCAGCAGTATGTACTAATAGTATCGTATAGAAATAACCTATAAAAAGGGACATTTTCTGCAGAGCAAGTACTTTTACTTTTTTTTTTAACTAAAAAACTTAAGTATGATTTGAATGCAGGACTTTTACTTGTAATGGAGTAGTTTTACACTGTGGTGTTGGTGCTTTAGGCTGCTGTGGTGAGGCACAAATTTGTAGGATATCATACCAACTGTTCTATGACAATACATTGGGTACTTTTAGTGGTAGTAAAGTACTCTTAGTACATCCTCCGTCATTTGGGGTTATACATGTACAATAACCATCGATTCTTCTGATTCTTTGGCCCTTAGTTTTATGAATGAGCTACATGTTGACCTGTGGATGAAAACGTTTAAGACTGACGTTATCTTCTTACCATGACTCAAGCACAATTTCTTTTCTTTTCTTTCTTTCTTTCTTTTTTCTTGTTTTTTTTTTTTTTTTTTTTTACTATGAATGAGCCTGACATCAGCAGCCTGGTTAGACATGAAACTCAGATCTGCGTGTCTGTGTGTGCGTATGCTCATGTTTGCATTTGGTGGTGGTGTTTGTGTGTGCGCTGATGTTTATGCCTGTGATCCGTGGCATTGCTGCTGTTTGCAGTGAAGCATGTATTAGCATGGGACTGGAAGAGGAGGGGAGTGTCTCACTGTGTGTGTGTGTGTGTGTGTGTGTGTGTGTGTGTGTGTCTACACTGATTGACGTCACAGACGCCCACTCATTTCCATCTTGTCTGCGTGCGCGGAGAGAATAGATCCCCATCTGCATCCAGCTCTTCTCCCCCTGCATCCCCGCCCCCCCCTCCCAGCACCCCCCTCTCTCCTTCCTCACCTCCCGGTACTTTCTCTTCCTCTCCTTCTCACCCTGCCTCTTCCCATTCACTCGCTCTTGTACATCCCACCCCCGTAGGGTGCAGCCAGCCTCGCAGATAAACAAGACAGTCGAACACAAACAATTTAAGACAGCCAGACAGCAACATCCTCTCAGAGTAGCACAGCAGAGAACCTTGCCACTAAACATCTGTTAATTTCAAGCATCACTAAGGTCCGGTCTGCAGGGAGGACATTTGACTCAGGCTGTTTCTACGCAAAATGTGAATATGTACCTGTTGGCAACTATCTCTCACTCTCTCTGATGTGTGTGTGTGTAAGCATGTGCCTGGTGTGACGTGCTTTCCACAACAAAAGCTCATCCACATTCACACACCGGTATCCCTGGTGATGACAGGACATCATTTAAATCACTTCCTCGTAAAAGGTCATCCTCATCTTTTACGCAGAGAATCCCCACCCCCATCCCGCCACTTCGTACTACACACCATGGGAGGGTGTGTGTGTGCAAAAATACGCACAGTCGCTCACACACTCATTCTCTCCGCCCTGCATGCGTGCGAGACCCTGAGCAGAGTGATGTGGACAGTGGATGTGAATGGATGAGTGCGGGGAGGAGACAACGGCTACAAATGCGTGGGATGACAGAATAGGATATGCGCATGTTTAAAAAGGGAAAAGGGGCTATTTTAGTCAACATATCATAACCCATCAGAGAGAGAGGACAGAATGAGAGTGCACACCAGAGGGGGTGGGTGGGTGGGTGGGGGGGCGCACAACTCCCTTGTGATTACTAGACAGTGAAAAGGGGATGAGGTGCAGACTGGCAGATGGTCAGACAGACAGTTAAGCAGGCAGACAAACATTCGGTTCAGACAGGCCAGGCAGCATGCATGCACAGACGAGAGATAAAATAATATTGGAGTAATTAGCTCTTTGATGTCAAAATGCCTCAGGGGAGAGGACTGTATGTCTGCGCGTGTGTGCGTGTGTGTGTCTGCATCTCAGTATCAAAGCCGTTAAAGAGTCTAGAGGGCTGATCACAGGAGACAGGATGAATGGACGGATCAATGAAGGTGCAGGAGAGGAGGAAAATCACAAGATGAAAGAGAGAGAGACCACCGAGATCAGAAACTTCCCATAATGTGCTTCCTTTAGTTTCCCCATCACATCACTGCACTCCATCAATAGATCTCACTCAGAGGATGCTGAATGCATACACTGGGTTTGAAAATTTGCTCTTAATTGAACCGTCTGGCTGAATACAGGTTGATGCTGACAGAGGATTAAAAGAAAGTACGTGAATAAAAAAAAGGAAATTGGATTTCTTTTTTTTAAGCCGGGAGGGATCCACTTTTGAAGCTCCTTTGTATTATGATCCCTGTGATCTTTTTGCTATTATTCATTGATTCTCTGTAATTTGCCTCGGGAAAAATAATAACACTTCTAATGTATCAGTTAATAAAATGTGAGGCTAATCAAAGGTCGACAGGCTGCCATGAGCACAGCGCCTGTATGTGTGTGTCTGCAGGAGGAAATATAAGACAAGGCTGCTATCTAGTGGCGGCGCGATGCAATAACGCTCTGCACACAACAAAAATATCGACAAAATGGAGCCCGTTGCTCGGCCATGACAATGCAGGTCAGAGGGGCTGCAACCGCTGCACAAAATAGCGGAGGAAAGCCAACATAGCGCCATATTCTGTGCAAAATGCCGGCAGTGATTCAAGGTTAAATAAAAACCCATAAGCGCCCGTCTTTAAGACAGAAGGCCTGCTGCAGCCAGCTGCACATAATCAAATATTACTTCATCTTTTTTTTTATATAGAGGGAAATTGCAAAACGTTTGCACTATATAATAAAAAACAGTTCACTTACATGTTTTGACGCACACCCAGTGAGGTTTGTGCTTCAGAGCACATGGCAAATGCATTCACACACTGTCAATGCTGGAGGCAAGTGCACACACACACAAAAGCCCACAAAAAGTCCCCCCTTTCAAACTGTCTTTGCTTAATAGACTACTTGCATTTCCTTATGCCTGCTCCTGCCAGGCTTTTAACATGAACTAATGCATGCAGCTGTGTATGTATACACTAAATATGGAGCCCTCTTTGTGCGATGCTCTTGAATAAATCGGTGATATTTTGTGTGAGGTGAATGTGGGTCACAGCACTCACGCTCGAGTTCATGTAGAGTTAAATCTGAATGTGTGATGCCTGAAGGGGAATAAAGACATGGGGTGGATAGACACTGTCTGCCCCTTCAGTGGGTGTAGGCCTCTGTTCTGTAACTTCCTTCTGTCTTGTGATGGCTACAAGACGGGCATGCAAGGTACAGGCTTCAGGAGGGTTTTTATTCAGTTGTTGGGTATGATGTCCTCTATTTGGGCATTTCAATGACTCACAACAAGACTGAATCATTCTTAAAGGACAAAGAATGGAGATTAAATGTAAGACTCACTGTCCTTATCTGGAAATCTTATAATAGTGTCCCAGCTGACCTTCTGTTGACCTGACCTCCCTGAGGATCTGCAGCTACAGATCTGTGAAGTAAATCCTGTTGGTTTAAATCCCCAGCTGACAAGTACCCACCTGCAGTATGGAGGATCAGCAAACTTCCGCTGTTTAATTTGACAAAGCAAATGCCTCCGTTGAGAATCGGTATCCTGCAGCAGCAGCAGCAGCAGCAGCAGCAGCCTCAAAGGACAGATTGGATTTGTCTACAGTGAAATTACATTACAGGCATGTTTCATTTAGTCAGAGGTCACTGCGGCTGCCTCGGGCCTGCTTTATGTCTTGGGTGCATTAAAACGGATGCAACCTGTGCATCAAAGGTCTGACGTAACATATTTCTTTATGGCTAGACACTGAAACAGGTGATTTATAAAGAAAACTGCATTCAAACTAGGCTGAATACAGGCCTTAAGGCTACAAAACAGCTTTTTATTTTCGTTTCCTGATGATATATTATTGCTTTACCTACAAAAAGATCTAAGCACCCTGAGCCATTACCAAGGTTGACTTCAGTTAAAGATCCATGCTAACGAAAGTCATAAATCCCTTTTTACTTTTATTCATTGGCTCTTACGGTGTGGTGATGTGGAACCTAAAACTTCCATCGCTCTCTCTCTCTCAAAGAAACAAACTCCAGACGCATGATATCGAGGAAAATTCCCAGGACTTGTTTTTATTAAGAGAATTTCAGAACATAAGAGAGGGACCAGACACCTGCATTTGTCAGAGAGGGTTTCCAAATTCGACCGTTTAAAAAAACCATAGTGTTTAGAAAAGCTGACATGACAGCGTGGATGGAGCAGGAGCTGTTTCACACGCAGGGCTGTCGAGGAGACAGGTCGGAGGCCATCGCTGTTCCCGGAATGTTTCACATGTTCGTCTTCCTCTTTCTTATGGACAACACGCTTCAACACGCTTTTTTTTTTTTTTTAAACACGATTTCAATGAAAAAAAAAAAAAAACAAGAGACAGAAGCAAAGGGAACTCACTGCACATTTAGAGGTCTAAAAGAATCACCCACATTAACATGGCTGAACCGTTAATAAAACATGGATAAAGGCTGAACTGTAAGGGGGAGGAAGGTCTAATCTGTGGAGGAAGAAGAGGGGAGGAGGAGGAGGAAGGGAGAGCGGGGGAAGGAGGAAAAACACAGGAATACACAACTCACAACATAGCCAATCCGGCAAGGGACGCACTTTCTACACCAAACAAGCCTTCAACAATCATGAAATGCCATTTAAAAAAGATTTTAGTGTGTTCATCTTGCTTGCAGACACTTGATATGACCACTGCAAATCTGCAAGGCGCTCCATAATCAGCTTTGCGTTTTGTGCTAAAAATCTGTACGGATACTTATAAAATCATTGATAAAAATATTCCTCTGTTAACAATACGCCTTGGAGGGAAACCATGTGAGAGACTTGGGGGGGCTGGCTGGCTGGCTTGGGGTTCAGGGGGGGAAGGGGGGATTGTAGAGGAGGAGGAAGCTTGGGCAGTGGTGCTACTCGGACTTGGCCTCCTCCTTGGCCTCCTCGGGGGCTGCCTCCACCTGTGGGACACAGCGGACAAGTCAAGGTCAAAACTTTGCGCCTTTTTAAGTCAAAGTTGTGCACGTACGTCTAAAAGTCTACCCACCTCGTTGGTCTTGGCCTCTCCGTTCTCAGAGTGGTTTTCCTCGTTTGCCTCCGCCTCTGCGTTCTCCTTTGCCTTCTTGGTCTTCTTGTCCTCCTTCTTGTCGTTCACAGCCTTTTCTTTCTGTAGGGGCCACAAGACAGGCTGTTAGCACACTCTCTTTCACACACACAACCTGTGTCTTCTGCTTTATGTTGCATGTTCGGTCAGAATCAAGGCGAGCGCCTCTTACCTTTGCTGCTTTCTTGACCTTTGGTTCCGGCTTGGGTGGGGCCGGTCTCTGTGATGGAGAGAAGGAAAGAGATCAAGAAACAGCTACACAAACTGTCTGTTAGTGCTTTGTTTGCTAATTTGCCATTGTTCTAGTTATTCTCAAGGTACTAGACAACTTTGGCTCCCATGAGACATTTTAAATCCCTGACAATGAGTCAAGATGTAAAATTTTCTCAACAATTAAACTTATTTTAATACAGACACTGTCTAAGGTGTTATGACATTAATATGATGGCTCCTAGCTGGGTTTATGAAGGAATTTAGACATTATACTGTAAGAAAATAAATCTGATGCACTCTACTGTGCCCACTTTTGATATAAAGTATGTATTATAACAGCCCTGCACTTTTTACAAGCAAAAACCTTCCTAAATCATGTATAATGAATATTATATTAGTTTTAATGTACTTCTGACAACTTAATTACTGCCTAATGCACTATGTGCACAATCTTAACTAATTCTTCAACTTAATTATGTAAAATTAACATTTTTTGAAGTTCAATACTCCTAGGAATCAAATTTAAGTGTTTAATAAAAAGAAAGCTTATTTTTATATCATTTTTGCTACTCTAAAGGCAAAATTTTGCTTTATTTATGTGTGCAACTACTTTTAAGCGTTCTACCACATGTAACTTGTTTTTAACTGTATTTGTTCATGTAAATTCGCTGGTTGTGTTTGTATGCATCTTCTTACCGCTGATAACCGAGCTGATCTCCTCTGGGGCTGAAACAGAACAAAGACTGTTATCAAAAGGGCTTTTATTCCAATTCGGACTGTATGCAGGAAACACACCTTCGAATTCAATACCAGTACTTGCTTCCTGATAATTCCCTCACATGTTCCTTATACTAATGTAATTTTAATTTTAATCACATGTGTGAGATGTTATTTAACATGCACCTCTCTTACCTCATCCCTTTCGTCTCCTGTTGCTGATGCGTTCTGAAAAATACAAATACAGCAGGTTAAAATCAGAAGAAAAAAAATTAAAATGGCATTACTGCTTTAAACCGTGTTTATATTCACAAGGAACTATTGTTAAATGCCTCATGCGCATATTACAAATAATTACAGACCTGATGAGAAAACTTTTTGGTTTCATGCAAATATAAAATTTTATTTCAAATACAGGTCATTTTAAAGGATTTCAGCCCAGAAATGTGGTGGTAATGCATGATTTTAGTACTGGGCTGTGAGAGCTCAGCCATGTGGGCCTCTGGAGCCATATTTTGAGGGCCCAGGCCCTGCTTTTCCCTTTCACTCCCCCGTCTCTTTCTCTCATTCAATGCATGAAGCTCAGATTTGAAAGCTGGCGCGGGAGTCTCTGAGAGGGGGGAGGGACCTGCTTAAGGCTCACGCGCGCCACCCGGCGGCAGAGCCACGCCATCGCAGCCATTTGGGACTATGAACAAAGAGAGAAAATATACAATTTTATCGAAACGCGACGGCGAGTGTTTGTTTTTGCGGCCAAAATGCAAAGTAAAGGCACTAAAGCATTTTCTGGTGGCACTTTTGGCCGGTTTGGTGGCGAAACCGCGATAAGTGAAGCGTTTGTTCTCGGTAGGTCGGCGACGAAGGTGGACAAGAGCTGCAAAGCATGGCTGCTGCTTGTGCTTTAACTGCATGGAGACCGAGAGAGACTTCTGACTCCCCAAAGGACAGCGGCTCTGACAAGAAATTGCGTTTTAAAGGCCGTGTCCGAGCGGGAAAATATTAATTCTGACGCATAAAAAATGTACATTATATACAGAATATAGGCAAAAATTCCCAGCGACAAATAACGATTATCCGTTATGTTATAATTAAGTAATGTCTCAGAGGGATGTCTTCACAATCGTTTGCAATGCATTAATAGCTGCTATCCCCCTCAAACTATTTTTATTATTTTGAGAATACGTACCTTTCTCTTGGGCATGTTGATCTCTTGGAGGTTTTCTTACAAATACAACTAAAAACTGTTTTTCTTAGTGGGTTCAGTGCATGTGAAGACGAGTGTCTCCCTTATGCTCGGCAGTGTAGTAAACACACTGGAACAGAGAGGCGAGTGGTTGAATGGGGGGAGGGGTGCGGCTAAAGGCATGATTGATAGGCTCTCGGCCAATCAGGTGACGCCATTCGGGGCTGCAGAACACTTGGAATTTTGGAGCCGGTGATGTTCTGAGGTCTGCGCGAATGGCTTCTTGCAGGGAGAGATGGGAGGAAGCCTGCAAGAATGAAAGGATTGCCTTCGAGGACATGTTGCCTCCACACAAGTGTGTTTCATTACAGCGAGAAAGGGATCGCGCGGCGGGCCGCCGTGTACCGTTATACAGGCCCCGGCGGCGGCCAACATGCCCCACTGTAGAGCCGTGCAAAGCAGTGCCCACATCTGCAGCGGCCAGCGAGCAGAAATTTCACCATAAATTCACTTCGTGTTTGAGTCCAATATGGCGCCCACTCCTCTCCGACACATTTTTTTTTTGTTTGTCAGTCGGCTTTCCTAAATTCGTTTCAGAGAAAAGCCTCCTGTCGTCTGCCCCAGACGCCTGCAGGGGGCCCACAAAGCCCGTCTAATGATGTGGCTGCACAAGACGGCGCTTAAAGAGGCTGTGCTGTTACACAAAAGCGCCCAGAAGTGTTCAAAATCACAGCACATTTATTTTTTTAATCTTAACATCCAACTTAGCACACCAGCATTTATTTAAACACACGGGATGGTGCACTTTGCGCTCTTTCAAAGGACAATAGCCAGTGCGTGGTGGCTTGCAGACAATGGGGTCGATGCTGAAATACTGAGACAATATAACCCTGCTGTCTTGCCGTCATGATAGGCCCACTGCCCCTGTGTGTGTGTGTGTGTGTGTGTGTGTGTGTGTGTGTGTGTGTGGGTGGGTGTGTGCGTGAACGTGCCTCAGAGTGTGTGTCCTGGCTCCACAGAGAGAGAGAGAGAGGGACTGTAAGGGGCGGGGAGGCAGAGTAGAGGCGGAGGAGGAATGTGAAGCTCCATCCAGTGCTGAGAACAGGAGCATTTGCGCAGATAGCCTGCGCTGCCTTCATTAGACACACACACATTCAGCCTTTCAGCTGGGGAACTTTGTTGTTGTTGTTATTTCGTCCCGCTTGCCGAGCGATCCGCCTTGCAAAGTCTCTGCTAGAGGAAGCAGGGCAACTAACCGCTGCTTACCGGACTCGTGTCAGCACCAGGGATTTTAACATGGTGATCAAAGTGTACATAGCATCGTCCTCTGGATCCACTTCGGTAAGGGATACTAGAAAAGCATTGCTTTTATGTGTGTGATGTTTTTATAGGTGGGTTCATCTGCAGCATCCAGCGCTTGTTTTGACAAATAAAAGGCTGCTGAACTTTTATTGAACTCACCAACTGATGTCCATCCGGCTGTCATCCACACGGTCTGGAGTGGGTCTGACTCATCAGTAAGCATGCTGCTCTGCCCTCCTCAAGACTTAAGACACAGATGGAGTCTGTCAGTAACTTTGTCACAAAGTAAGAGACAGACAGGAAGTTTGAGGCTGGTTAACTGAGCAGGGCAGACTTCTCTTTGCGCTGTGGCTTGTCACAGGGTTTCCTGAATTCACATGTCAGTGTATCTGCAGCTGAAAGCAGGCTGACAAACAGGAAAGGCATGCAGTGAAAATCCATAAATGTACTTAAAAGGTCTTGGCGTGTCACCTGATGCCATAGTGTGGCTCACAGGTAAGGGGACAGAGTGTTGCCTTCAATGTCCTGCAGCCCAGATGACCATCAGCTTCACTCTTGCCAGCCTCTTCCAGAGTAGAGAGGAATGATGGTGATGCAATTCTCCAGGGGCCCTTTTTAGACATGCAGCTGCAGCTTAGGAACACTTATGCTCTGTTTAGGACTTGTTGGAGGTCTCGAGTTGCAGGAATTTGTCATTTAAAGCTTGAATTCTGGCTATAGCACACTGTTCTTGTGTAGTTGGCTTACAGCTACTGCAAGAGTCTGAGGTGATGTGGAATATTACTAGCCACTGCTAGGTGCTTGTCATAGTCCAGGATGTTACTAGTATGCTTTATAGTGTTGTGATGGAAGTGGTGCAGATATTACAGCCTTCAAAATCAAGCTCCTACATCGAAGTCACTGAAATTAAAGTCCCATGTTACACAATGTGGTTTAGGTCACATTTAGAATGATTTACTCTCATTGTGCAGCTTGTCGTCGCAGCTCACGCAGGAGGAAGTGATCAAGCACAGAGTGTCTTTTCAGTCGGGCAGCTCTGTGTAACTTTATTGCCCTTACAGTCAATGACATTTGCACAAGCTCATCAGCAGTCTTATGGGACGGAAGCTTCCTGTAAAGCCAGAGCAGTCGGAGTTCAGAGCCAGTGATGTGCATCACTGTGCTGGAGCCTGTCCGGGAAAAATGCATTAAAATGCACTCTCATCGATCTGTCTTTAGTAGAGTCTGCTACAACAAGTGGACAAGCTTATGTCCTCTTAAAAGCTTGCACAAACACACTTATAATTAGGCTATGCTATCATCTCTATTCAACATCCTCTTTTAGAGTTGGAGGAAAAACAACAGTGTTGCTAACTAAAGTGCCATAAACCCATTATGTCTGTTATATGTTAGTCTATTAATATTAGATTCTTTCTCTGTGCAATGTCTGCCTTCAATGGAATACAAATGTAATAAATTAATACAAATGTAGTCCATTAAAAAGAGACATTCAGACCAGTAAAACGCCGCTGAGTGACAAATTGTGGTCGAGAACCCTCAGCTTGCAGTTTGATTGCGTCAGTTTGCACAAAACAATGTGATTGCATTCCACGATCCAGCAACGTCTGCTGCTACATGAATCACTCCAGTCTCATTCAGCTTGTGAATGGAGAGGCAGCCGAAACACAGAAAAGAAGTAGGAGTATGTAAAAAAAAAACTACATAAAAAAGCGTTTGCTCCACTGAGGGAACAATTGCAGGTCAGCGAGAGAGACGAAGAAAGATTAGCCAGAGGGATGTATCAGATTTAGCGCTTGACAAGTTACAACAGTCAGCATTATTCAGTATTTTCTAAAGACATAAAGTTCTGTTCCACATCAGTGTGTATTTATAGCTATTAATGTGTATTGATTTTATACAGAATCTAATCCACATGATGGCCGAACATTTTCAGAAATGGTTCTTTGTAGCACCAAGGCTGGTAAACATCTTAAAAGGTTTATCTGACTGAACTCTTCAGTATCTAATCTAAGACAGCCACAGCTGATTTACAAAAGATGTAGTAATGCACAAAGGTCACATAGAGAAGAACTGTATGGAAATGACAGACAATGAAGAACTGAAGTGAGTTATGTCAACATGATTGCTCCTCAACATTTCCCATCTGCATGAATAGATTAAGTGGTATGTGTCTGTCCATTGACCTCCACATACAAGAGTATACTTGCAGTCCATTATAATAATCCTGGAATAAATGCTGTCTTTGTGAAGCTTTGGTGCAATAGTTGGAAGAAAAATATGATGTAAGTGCCTTATAATATAAAGCTATTTAGCAAAAGACCGCAGACTGCAGTTTGCATATTATCATTGTGTGGAATCAGCACCTTTCTGACAGAAAAAAAGGAACAATAAGCTACAAAAAGAGGATTGTTTCAGGTCTGTGTCTCGGGTTAGTGTCACTGAGCAAAGCACTTACTGCCAGCTTAGTTCTCCCCTGACCCCTGACCTTTATAGTCCCTTGTGTAGGGTGGTAACCCTGCAAAGTGAATATGAGGTGACATCATCGTATTTCCACCAAGTAATGAGAAGCAGAATGTTTGAGTCACCTGAAGAAATGGTGTTGTGATTCGCTGTGAATTCTCCAGAGAGACTTCTACTGTTACCGTCAATGGCTCTGTAGACATGAGGTCATGCTGCGTACCCATATCCTTATGTTGACCTCAGCTGTGACAGAAATGAAAGGGGACCTATTATGCTCATTTTCAGATTAATACTTGCATTTTGGGTTTTCTAACATGTTTATGTTTATGTTCTTTAATGTTCAAAAAACACTTTATTTTCCTCATACTGTCTGAGCTGGAACACCTGTGTTCACCTCCTGCCTGAGACAAGCCATTTTAGCATCTGTCTCTTTGAACCCCCCCTCCTGAAAAAGCCAAGTCTGCTCTGATTGGTCAGTGCTTCTGGGTCGTCTCTATCTCAGCATCTGAAAATGAATGTAACAGAGTATGGCGGCACTTTCTACTTTCTCCAATTAAAGCTTCTAAACACAACAGGACATGTTCCAATACAAATATGATCCAAAATTTGGGAGACATTAACAACATTGGCAACTAAAATTACATGTTTCCCTGGTATTAGCATGTAGCTACATGTAGCAGTGTACTTGCAGCCAGGGAACAACTGGCTGACTCCAAATGTCTGGACTTCACTGCACTTGCAGGCTCTTCCAGACTTTGCAGGCACATTCCTGGGAAGTCTGGAAGTGTTTAGGGCTTTATGTGATGGTGAACTCATCACAGTGCGTATGACTTAAGTCTGCGAGGGCTCAGTCTGCAAGTCCAGAGGATGGACATTTGGATTCAACCATTGTAATGGGGTAGCATATAGCGGCAATTTCTACCATGAAAAATCTCCAATAAAAGCTTCTTAACATAACAGGACATGTTCCAGCAGGTACATGATCCAAAATTTGGGAGAAATTACAACACTGGCAACCAAGATTACATGTTTCCCTGATGTTAGCATGTAGCTACATGTAGCAGTGTAGGCTAAGTAATGTACACAGCTGCAGTAATGTGCCTGAAGCAGATGACCATATAAAGAAATCGGTCACAATCTGAAGTCACCTGTCTCAAAAGCAGAAAAAAGTGGAAACAGAGCATTCAGAACAGTTTGAAGCCTGAGATATTTGCTCAGATGGATTACTTTTACAAAAGTTTACCTCATTAATTGAAACGTTGGCCAAGCTTAATATCAGCATGGGACTTTTTGTAACAAGTAAAAATATAATAGGTCCCCATTCAAGAATATATATATTCTAATAATATTTGTGCCTGTAGTATTTTTGAGAGAACAGTACCAACTATTCTAAATTCACCTGCTTGTTAGGTTACAGTGAGGCCAAATTTGAATTACAAACCAGGCTATCTTTTTAATTTGCACATGCAAATAATACACACCTGTAGCAGTGTATCTAGACTGTGGAGCGTTAACTGAAAAAAAATGTGTCTGTGGCAAGAGCCTAAAACTTCCTAGCACCAGAGAACACTTACTGCCCCATTTCCCCTTAAGCACTGCAGACACACTATTGTACAATTTCCTCCTTGCCACTATAAATGTACTAAGAATCAGTAACAACTTGGGATTTTTTTAGTATGCACAGAATATGCATTGTTTGAAGTCCCATGCTTTCTGCTTCAGATTCACTGCTTCTTTTCACTGTGGGTTTGACATTAGGGCCTGTAGGTCAGGCTTGAGTTGGACGGCTGCTACAGGGAGTTCGTTAGTCTGTATAAAAGGTTATTTTTTGGCCTTCTGCTGTTGTACCAATGAGGGAACCCAGCCAGAGAAGCAGTGTAAGGCTCTTTTGTAACAGTGTTGTAATGCTGACTGAGCTCAAGATTGGGTGGAGGCTACTGTTGCCGCTAAAATTCCACTAAGCGTCTGTTTTCGGCACAAATCAGACTTGATCTCATCAAGACAAAAACCTTTATCCCTAATAAACACACAGGGCTGGGGCTGATTTATGTTTCCTTTAGTCCAGGCACAGGATTTTCCTGCATTCAAATGTCGGACTCCTGAGCCATTAGAAAGGTCACTTAGTCTTTCCAACAAAGACAAATTCAGCTTAAATGTCTTTTCCTTTACACGTGAGTAAATTGCACATGAATTGACCTTAGCCCCGAGTCGACATAACTGATTGAATCAGTCTCCACCATATTGATCCAAGCCTTTGTTGTGGATACAGTGCATCCAATCAATGCCTGCCATTGTCTGGCAGCTGTTAATGCCAGAGTTCTGCCCTTTTTCAGGGATTGATCTGCTCTGGATCTGATCTCATGGCCCTGGCACCTCTCTCACATGATGATGATGGTGACGGCAATGGAATGTAAACCAAAGAGCGTATGTTACAGATTTCCTCTCAACATCCATGGCTTTTGTTTGTTTGCCTACTTGGAGTCAAAATAATGATCTGTGCAACAATAGATTTGTTTTACTGTGACAGGCCTTGTAAGCCTTAAATCTATACCTATAATTTTAATGATTTTTGTTCAAAATTGCATTAAAAAAGTAACAGATATTGAATGAATCAGAAGCTTTTCAGTGCGCTGCTGACCACTCATATTGTTAGATGTATACCAGAGTCCTGCACAGGTCCAGATCTGCAAACCCACACCTGCGAAGCTCAGTACTGGAACAGACCTGTCACCCGCAATTATCTGCAGGTCAAATCCAAACCCGACCTGAACCATAATCAAGCGCACAGGTTACAGTCACTCACTTTAAGGTGCTTTATTTTCACTTGTGCAGTTGGAACATGTGGAAACCTGAATTAAAATCATAATGAACTGGAGCCTATTTGGCAAAGTCAACCACCAACAATGTTGCCACTCATTAAGCTGATATGAAATTGCCCTGAAGCCTGAGCTTGCAGTATATCCTGTATATCGTCCACAGTCTCTGGTTTAAGCTGAGTTCTCCTTTCTTGAATCTCAAACCCAGCCGAGGAAAAGTCGCTTTTACTGGCTGTGTTAGATTTTACAAGCAGCAAAGCCACTGTGGTTATTCTCACAGTCTCTCTTCACACCAAATTTCTCCCAAACCTCACTGTTTTTTTTTTTTTTTTGTGTCATCCATTTTGATGTAGCCAGAGGAGCCTACATCGCCCTTGGATCAGCGACACTGCATTATTTGGCCAGATGTGAATTTAGAGGTCAAAGGTTGTGTCTTAGGTTTTCGCTGATAATATACGATGATTTAGATGAAAAAAAAATGCTGCATGATCAATTTCCTTCCTGATTTCTACATACCCAAAAATTTTAGTTACCCGTCTCACAACTTTTTTGCGGACTGTCTTGGTAATATGATAACACATAAGTAGAGTGGCGGGTCAGTTCTGATTCAATAGTTATCAGTGTGATTGAAGCAAGTTCATGCAGTTTTTGTATCACTTTACTAAAATCAAAATTTGAAATCAGTTTACGAAAACATCTTTATGAATGAAAATGTACCTGGCAACATTTTCATGAATTTAGCTAAATACTAAATTTAGCATGCTAACATGCTCACAGTGACAATGCTAACATGCTAATATTTAAAAAGTGATATATTAAGTAAAGTTCACCAAGCTAACTTAGTTTAGCATTTTAACATGCTTTTGTTTGCTAATTAGCCCTAAATGCAAAGTTCAGCTTCAGCTGATGGGAATGGCAAAAGCTTTTGAAAGCATTTGGTCATAAACCAAAATACTGGGCAAATTAAAACTTGACCAGATGATGGTGCATGGGGGTTAGTCTCGTGATCACCATGGTTAGCACATTCCTTAAGTACATTTCTTATACAGTAGATGCTGAGATATTTCACAGAATAAGTAAAATCTTTGACCTACTGGTGGCACTATGGAAAATGTCAGGATATCATCAAAGTTATGGGGATCCCTCCTCTGGGGATCATGAATGTCTGCACTAGTAACTCATCAAATAGTTTTTGAGTTATTTCAATAAAAAAACAAAAATGTAAACCCCATGGTGGTGCCAGAGGAAATGTCAGGGAACCCCAAAATCCAGTAGGATTCATCATGTGTGGACCATGAACGTCTGTTTTAAATTTCATGGCAATCCATAGTTGTTGAGATATTTCAGTCTGGAGCAAAGTGGTGGACTGGCCAACCAGTATTGCCACCTACAGAGCCATGGTGCTAACATGACAAAGGAGTTACTGCCTGATTGGTGTCTAGACAAAACAAACAACACAGAGAAAACTTCTCTCCTGCTTTTGCATGTTGTTTAACTCACTGTTGGTTATTTGCATACCAAGGTATTGCAAGAGAAAGCATAAATTAAGGAAATCAAATTATGTGGCTTTCTGGGCCCGCCTGTTTATTGTCTGCACTGACTCATCTCTCTCACTCTTGTCTATTTTATAACGACTGAGGAGTAATTTTGTAGCATTCCATGGAGATAGATAAGGAGTAATACAGGGAGAAGACTAGTTGTTTATTACCGCACCCAAAGGCATCGGCAGCCTGTTTCTTTCCATATTAAAATCACCAGGAGCTCCACTTAAGAAACCAGAGAGCCATGCAAAGGGCTAAAGGGGGCAACGCTGGGAACTCTCACTGTGCAATTAGAGTCGGGGGCAGATGGCCTGATGCCAGTTTGCCCTACAAATTAATTTTGCTTGGCAACAGTACAATGCAGGCTTCTTGGGCAATGGCCAGAGTACACCAAAAGAAAGGAGAAAAGAGGAGAAAGTGGATCCTTGTGCTTAAATTGTCATTTTAGCAATTAAGGATTAAGTTAGTTTTGTTGGCGTTTTGGATAAGAGTACAAGCTCCTTGTGTACAATGCTAATGCAAGTCAAAAGGGAGACAGAGCAGGTGGTGCAGATTCTTCTGTCAGAGAGTGGATTGTCTGTGTTTAGACACAGAGTTAGTTAAAGCGAGTCTGAGCTCATGGTGTTCCACTCCGTTGCTTCATCCCGTGCTGGCTTCCAGAGCAGGTGGGAAGAGAGCTGGTTTTAGGACTTTGGCCTCGGGTGTGCAACTGCCATTAAATGATTCAAACTGCACCACAGCTAATCTGCCAGCATTGTCAGCTCCCTCATTTCCATGCCTCAGTGTTGTTGCTTCAGCAGATGGCTGAATAATAAATAATCCACCTGTCTCGTCTGCACACCATAAAGCTGGGAGGAGCCCTCATGTAGAGGTGTCTGGACTGGAAGACAATCAATTATTATACAAAGAACTTTGTTGTGTTTTTACCATCATATTGGCTTCATTTGATTTTTCGTGTGTGAATGTGTGTGTGTGTGCAGCTGAGGCTGGATGTGTGTGTCTCCTTGCAGCAGGCCTTATTTGGCTCGTGTTTGACCAGTTACCTCCTCTCGAGTCCCAGAGGAGCTCTTGTTTCCGTCTGGCCTTGTAGGGCCATCCTCCCTCTTACACACACCCACTGAGACCTCATTGGACCACAATTTCATACACTAAATCACACACATGCACACACACACACATCCATATAGATAGAGGCTTAAGCAGCAACAAGACATCCAGACGAGCACACATTTCTATCCATTCTCTAGCCTCTTTATTACCTTGCTATATGTCTGTATTTGGGTCGCTCTGTGACAAAACCACTTAAGGACAAACCTGATAGTGTACTTTAAAAGAGCTGAGATCCCATAGGGTGTCACTATGTCAGTTTTGATACATTTTTATTTCCCACTGGGTCACAGAGTTGCTTATTTGCATCCTCTCAGATGAAAGGCTTGCAGTTTTGCATCGAGCAGGATGGACTATTTTAATAGTGTCACAAATGTTAAATATGGTGCTGTGCCAATGCAACAGAACTGCCTTTTGTGAGAATGTGGAGCCTTTCAAAATTAATCACATTGACATGAAAATCCCAGATAGTGAGAAAGACAGCAACTCTCATGTGTGGACTGCCAACACAGTCTCTCTTTGTGGGAAATCTGCTCACTTTATTATATAAAAATGATCAGCTTAGACAGTCTGTCAAATTAAAAGCATGCAAAGTGTTACAAATGCTTTTGAAATAGTTCCATTTTAAACAAGAAAGTGCAATTTCCTGTTAAAATGTAAGGAGTATGATGGGAGTCAACTCTTGGGAGTTGCCGTCCTCGTCACTATCTGGCAGTTTCAATGCTTATAAAACACAATCTGTCCCTGCTTAGCCTTGCCCAAGTTCACCCTCCTCTATCCTCTTGTTGTATCACTTCATTCACTTGTCAGCAAACGAGTGGTAACTTAGTAACAGAGCGGCCAGCGATCTCCATGGTGTAAATTCTCACAGCAGATAAGAAGTGTCCTTATTCCTGCAGCAGACTGATGGCAGTATGGTGAACTGGGGCCCTTATGTTTCCTCATACGGCTGAAAGTTAACAACACGTCTAACTGACAACTTCCCCCCTCTGTCAACCTCTCTCGTCTCCCTCACATGCAGATTAAAAAGCAGCAGCAGGATGTGATGGGCTTCCTGGCGGCCAATAAGATCGAATTTGAGGAGTGTGACATCGCCGCCAATGAGGGCAACAGGAAGTGGATGAGAGAGAATATTCCGGAGGAGTCCAGGCCAGCCACGGGGAACCCTCTCCCCCCACAGATATTTAACGAAAGCAAATATTGCGGGGTGAGGCACACATGCACACAGATGCTCTGAATTATTGGCTCATGATTGTTGCAGTGCTACTCTGATATGTCACACACACAGCTGCAGCTACCATCAAGCTCATCTCAGGACACAAATCATGCATGGTGGGGCTTGAATGCTGATTCGGATGTTTTTAGACTTAACACATTTACAGCTGCACTAGCCAAAATATTTAGATTAACAATAGATCACATTACTGTGCGTAACGTGAAAGGTGTCACTCATAGTGACTGACCCACCGAGAATCATCATACAGCTCAGCAGTTTCCCTCAGCTCTACAGTACCTTTTTTCACAGGTCATTTTTTTTGGTGTTATAGCCTGCAGCGTCACTGTTGTAATCCACTCCCATGGCTCTCATCAGTGTTCTTTAAAACTGAGATAAACCTACTGTATACTCCCCACCCAGCACCAGCGTAGACAGACAAAGTTAGTGACTAGCTGGTGCACACAGTGGAGACTTTAGCAGTTAAATCTACTCTTATCTTTCTTGCATTTCACACAGCACTTAGAAAAAATTTGAACATCCATAACTCCCGCCTCCCTCCAAAGTCTTATCCCCGTCCTCCTGCAACTCCACCTCCTTCCAAAGGCCTACTCCCCCCTCCTCCATTACGTCCTTATTACATCCATGATCCTTTAAATAGGGATTGTCCAAATTTGCAGGAAAGCCTAATCAGTCTTCGTTCAGCATTGGCAGTATAAAAACAACATCGGGGAGTGCAGTGAAATGCCGCCTGTCTACTTTTATAGAATGTGCCTCTTTTGGGGCAATGGGGGGCGTGAGCAAGTAACAAAACGTGTAGTTCAGCATGTGGCGTAAACAGTGACTTACTCTGAGGGAAAACGCAGCTGGTCAGTCAGGTGATTCTCTCATAAATTGGCCCGTCCTTCACCATCCCTGTCATTTGACGGTTATTGGCCTCTTCATTTGCGAGGACAAGGAGGGTGCGCAATTCCTTGTCTCCCCAGTTGCTCATCTTTACAGTGTCTTTCAGGTTTGTGTTTCCCTCTTACTACTAGCTGCTCATTCCTGCTATCAGCTGTTTCCTGTTAGTCCACCGCCAGTGGGTCGCACGTGCGGTGTCATTAACAGCTCCTCCCACAAGTCATCAACAGCCCCTCCCGTGGCGGAAGGGTGCCTCGTTCTTTTTAAACCAAAAAGGTTCCGCCAATATGTTTACCCCTACGCAGCGGCAAATTGGGCACCTCGGATTGACTCGCCAATCCGGCTCTGTGTGTCTAAACGCTCGCAGCTTGCCTGCCAAACAGCCCAACATTCGCCGAAAATCTGCCAGTGTAAAAGGAGCTATTGGCAAGATAACATTAGATACACAGAAGAAGAGAGTGAGTGTAACGTTACAACCAAGACAGTCAAACGCAACCCTAGAGTTTTAAAACTCAACCGGAGTCAGTGATGACCGATGAGTTTTAGAATAAGGTTACAGTGCTAACGTTAGATAGTAGCGATAGTAGCTGGTAGTGAGTGAAAACGCACAAGGAAGATAACGCTAATGTTTCAGAGTCTATGCTACAGTAAGCTAACGTTAGCCATTAGCAACTGGATGCTGTGTTGTCATATATAAAGTTATAGCCTAAGTTACATTAGAGGCGGACGGTTACATCAGTTGGAGGCCTCCACGTGGGGAAGACAGACAGGACGCTCGGCCAATCATTGCATTCGTCAGAGCTTTATTAGAACCATATGATAATGGTACAATTATGAGTTTTTATCTTTGGTGGAATTCACTTATATTTTAGTGTGCCATCAGCTTATTAATAGCATTTTAACCTAAACAAAGAAAAGCGTAAAATTTCCAGAAAGGTAAGTGTCGCTTTCAGAGACAGATATTTCCTTAGTTGGTGGAGACATTAACAGAGCTAAAATGAGAGTGAATATTGGATTTACATTCAACAGGTAAACAGAACCAGAATACTGATGTTGCTCCATAAAAGATAGATTTAGTGAAAAGGAAACTCTAACACGTTAGCCATAAGGGTTATAATATCTCAGTGCCCCCAAATTACCAAAACAATATGACTGCTTTACATTTTCAATCTAATAAGTTTAAGATTTTGACTTTATCTACCCAGGGCTGCCAACTTTTCAAAAAACCTTGGAGTGAGATTTGGTGGGGCCAACCGAAATTTTGCTACATACACTGCAATTTTTTGTATGGCCCATTCAGCGTCATTACCATACAGCAAAAAAGTTGTTTTTTTTTTTTTTTTAAATATACCATTTTCCATACATCAGTAGTTCTCAATGTATTAGCCTAACTCAGAGTGTACCAATTGAACCAACTGACCCAACAGTAAGACACAAGACACAGCATGGCTCAAATTTGTGCATGTTTACTTTGGGATTCTGTATACAGGGTCCCCCCAGGATTTTTCCACTCAAATTTAAGACCTTTTTAAGACCACAACCAATGAAATTTAAGACCAACCTCGCACCTATTCTGGCATACATTTATGAAATAATGCAAAAAAAATCTGTCAGAATAACTAAGAATAACAGCATAACACAGGGACAAATAACAATCACTTATTTTAATAAACAATACAGTGTGTGCGTGCGCACGCCTGTGTGCAAAAGTATTACAAATGGACTTACTTTGAAATGTTTTAGCAGGTCCACCGCCATAGCATGGCCCATGAACTCAGAGCCAGAATATCTTGAGTGGACGCGGTCACCAACCCAGTAGCGCAGATGAATGTCCAGCTGTTTAGTTTTTGTACTTTTGTTTAGACTTTCGTCAAGCATGACCACAAATCCAGATGCTTTATTGACCTGCTTGGTCATTTGTTTGGTGATGAAAGGGGCCAGACCAAACTTAGTAATATAGGCAGTCTTGTTGCTCCCACATGTGAAAGTAGCTGCGATCTCTAAGTCGGGGAACATGACTTTGAAGAGCTCGCTTATATTTTCATTTGACGTACAGTACAGGCCAAAAGTTTGGACACACCTTCTCATTCAGTGCGTTTTCTTTATTTTCATGACTATTTACATTGTAGATTCTCACTGAAGGCATCAAAACTATGAATGAACACATGTGGAGTTATGTACTTAACAAAAAAAGGTGAAATAACAGAAAACATGTTTTATATTCTAGTTTCTTCAAAATAGCCACCCTTTGCTCTGATTACTGCTTTGCACACTCTTGGCATTCTCTCGATGAGCTTCAAGAGGTAGTCACCTGAAATGGTTTCCACTTCACAGGTGTGCCTTATCAGGGTTAATTAGTGGAATTTCTTGCTTTATCAATGGGGTTGGGACCATCAGTTGTGTTGTGCAGAAGTCAGGTTAATACACAGCCGACAGCCCTATTGGACAACTGTTAAAATTCATATTATGGCAAGAACCAATCAGCTAACTAAAGAAAAACGAGTGGCCATCATTACTTTAAGAAATGAAGGTCAGTCAGTCCAGAAAATTGCAAAAACTTTAAATGTGTCCCCAAGTGGAGTCGCAAAAACCATCAAGCGCTACAACGAAACTGGCACACATGAGGACCGACCCAGGAAAGGAAGACCAAGAGTCACCTCTGCTTCTGAGGATAAGTTCATCCGAGTCACCAGCCTCAGAAATCGCAAGTTAACAGCAGCTCAGATCAGAGACCAGATGAATGCCACACAGAGTTCTAGCAGCAGACCCATCTCTAGAACAACTGTTAAGAGGAGACTGCGCCAATCAGGCCTTCATGGTCAAATAGCTGGTAGGAAACCACTGCTAAGGAGAGGCAACAAGCAGAAGAGATTTGTTTGGGCCAAGAAACACAAGGAATGGACATTAGACCAGTGGAAATCTGTGCTTTGGTCTGATGAGTCCAAATTTGAGATCTTTGGTTCCAACCGCCGTGTCTTTGTGAGACGCAGAAAAGGTGAACGGATGGATTCCACATGCCTGGTTCCCACTGTGAAGCATGGAGGAGGAGGTGTGATGGTGTGGGGGTGTTTTGCTGGTGACACTGTTGGGGATTTATTCAAAATTGAAGGCACACTGAACCAGCATGGCTACCACAGCATCCTGCAGCGACATGCCATCCCATCCGGTTTGCATTTAGTTGGACGATCATTTATTTTTCAACAGGACAATGACCCCAAACACACCTCCAGGCTGTGTAAGGGCTATTTGACCAAGAAGGAGAGTGATGGAGTGCTGCGGCAGATGACCTGGCCTCCACAGTCACCGGACCTGAACCCAATCCAGATGGTTTGGGGTGAGCTGGACCGCAGAGTGAAGGCAAAGGGGCCAACAAGTGCTAAACACCTCTGGGAACTCCTTCAAGACTGTTGGAAAACCATTTCAGGTGACTACCTCTTGAAGCTTATCGAGAGAATGCCAAGAGTGTGCAAAGCAGTAATCAGAGCAAAGGGTGGCTATTTTGAAGAAACTAGAATATAAAACATGTTTTCAGTTATTTCACCTTTTTTGTTAAGTACATAACTCCACATGTGTTCATTCATAGTTTTGATGCCTTCAGTGAGAATCTACAATGTAAATAGTCATGAAAATAAAGAAAATGCATTGAATGAGAAGGTGTGTCCAAACTTTTGGCCTGTACTGTACATACGACGTGGTGGTCCGATATCGTCTTTAGTGTCCACGTCGCCTCTGCCTTAAGCGTTGGCGTCGAGCCACAAAGAGCTCGTATGTTACCTGGCTGTGTGGGCTCGGTGCTGCTGGCAGCCAAGGTGACTGTTGAGGTTAGCGTCGGGTTTGCCGCGCAGAACTGGGATATGGGTGCCTCCCTCCGTGTAGCTGCTGAGCATGCTAAATGTTTAGCACTCTTCATGTGCGACTCCAAGGCCATATGTCCCATTGTGCCGAGCTTGAATTTTTTACGGCACAGGCTGCACTGAGCCTGGTACAGCCTGAACCCAGTCACTTAGCCACGATGGATTAAATCTGCACTTGCCCATCCCAAAGCTGCTGCGCGAGCGACGACCTCGGTGGGTCAGCGGCTGACAGTGCACGCTCCAACGTAATGCTGCGTTCTAGAAAACTCGGAAATCAGGATTTTCCGACCTCCTAGTTGAAAAAGTGCATTGGAACGCCACCTCATGTCGGAGATCGATAAAGTCGCAGAAAAAAGTCATTTTACAACGCAACATTCCAAGATTTTTTTTTGTTAGTTTACTTAGTATACAGTTATGTTGTTGAGCTGTATCATGTAGATAAGAAAAGGAAAAATTAAGACCTTTGAGAATGAAATTTAAGACTTGTAAACTTTCAAGGCTTTAATTTACGGTTATCAAATTTAAGACTTTTTCAAGTTTTTAAGACCCCGCGGGTACCCTGTGTATAAAAATAAAGTCATCAAATAGTAAACAGATATGCAACATCATGCAAGAAACATTTAAATAAAAATGAAAACCCCCAAAAACTATGTTATTGTGACATTTTTGAACATCCCCAAACTACATGCAGCTAATACCAATTTAAATTAAAAAAAAAAAAGACAATTAAAGTTTAACCATTTATACAAACAATTCCCAAAATAGGGAGGCTACTGTCAAAGTCCTTAAGATCTGTGTGCTTTGTTGTACTTGCTTGTGGCCTTTTTTGAGGCCTTGATGATTTCTGGGGAGGGCTCCCACGTGAAGCAGGACTCCAGGCCAGCCATCTTTATTGTCATTATTGATGACAGGGTTCCATCCAGAGCCAGGCTGTTCCTGGTTTTAGTCTCTCTCTCTGTATCTGCATTGGAGTGGGGTAACACCAGGACCAGCTTTGCAATGGTGGCAAGCCTCATGAACAGACTTAACCCTGTCATCTATGAAGAATGAACCAAGAACACAGTGGAAAAAAAATCTCACATTCCTTTGAAAGATGAGTAAAGGTTGATAATTAATTTTGTCTAAAACAAAATGTACGCACCTACTGTTGATGCTTTATACATACATAACAAATTATTCTAATTTGTATATACTACTATATATACAGTAATTAATATACAATTATAAAGCAGCATAGAGGAATGGTTTTGTATAGATAAAACAGACAAAATTAATTAGGCATCAACCTACAGTATACTTTTACAGCTGCACTGAAACCTCAAAATAATATGTACAAAGCTCTCAAAATGCCACCAACATCCAACGTAGTGGTCGGGAGGTGTATTGCGCATTGAAACAGGGACTTTTTTTTGTTTTGGCTCCAAGGATGTTGATTTTCACATTGGTAGGGACATAAAAGTGCTCCATGGCGGCAACCTGTACGTTGGTGATTTTTTAATGCAATTTCACGTCATGTGAAACTGATCACTGCTTTATAATGCATATTTAGATATCTACACTAAATACAAGAATGTCTTGGTTAATGTATTCTCTAATGTTATCAGTTACATGAATATACACTGAAAACGTCACCACATCTGTCCGTATGTGCTTTCCAGGGTAAACTATAATAATAACAATAACAGTATACTCCGAAGGGGCTTAACTTCAGCACCAGCCTGCGGTCTGCAGTTGGGTTGGTAACAGAGTCCTGCACGGGTCCAGTATTCAAGATCTGCCCGACCCGACCCGGCAACGTACAAACCCGCACCCGAACTGCAAACCTGCGCATCAGGCCAATTAGTAACGCAACCCGGTCCGACCCGTTGAAACATGACCCGCAGCCCGACGCGTTACCCGGATTTAAAGTAATCATGTTGGGTCATATTGGCTGAATATTGAACAGCATCTCGCCACAGTCAAGGTGCCAGTAAGTAAACAACGACCTGAATGAAGCAGCTCTCACAATAAAAACCTGACTTCAGCTCCATCATCAACCCTCTGTGTTCTTCTCCCATACGAGTGTAAAAGCACTTGTTTGTTATGTTTAATGCTTTTAAACTTGTAATCTATGTAAAGGAACTTTACATGTGTAATAATAGACTTACTTTCTGTCCAGAGCGACGTTCAGCAGTTATGAGCAGTCACCTAAGAGAAGTAATCCATCAGGGAAACAATTCAGAAACATTATAAAGTGATAGTTGTACGTTTTATCCACTTATTTCTCAAATACCTAAATAATTATTTACTATTTTGGAAGCGGCGCTTGTTAGATGGTGGCAGCCATGTTGATTCTCTCGTCTAATCACAAATTGTGTTATTAGATGGTGAAACACGTGTAAACAGCTGAACCAATGACCGTTGCGAAATAGTGGAGGCGCTCCTCAGAGAGTAAATAATGACCAAGATAGTTATCTGTAGTTTACCGAACTAATGACTGATGTGTTTATCTAAAACCCGCGATCCGACCCGCATGTTATTTTTTCCACCCAGATCCGAACCCAGGAAAAAATGTTTTTTTTTAAAAACCACCCCCAAATCAGCTGTTTTTGCGGGTACCCATGGGTACCTGACCCAGTGCAGATCTCTGGTTGGTAACAGTGATCCGAATTGATATTGATATTGGGTAAAAACATATATTATGCATGAATCAATATTTTTACTTACCCCTAGTCACAATGCTGAATCTCACTATCAACATATATCCTTCATGATTCAATCTCACCTGTGAGGCTCCTGTCTCTCCTCTGTCTCCCCCTGTCTCTCTTCCATTTCCTTCTGTCTCTCTTCCTGCCTCTCCTCCTCCATCTCCTCCATCTCCTCCAGTCTCTCTACTACTTGTCATCTGACAAAAAATATATTGATGCAAGACATGTGAACAGTGGGACAATCTGAGATGCAACAGTCATAGATTTTGATTGTTGTAGCCTTAGGAAAACATACTGTATGTTTTACAATTGTGTAATTCATTAAACAACATCTGATTGTATATAGGCTAAAGAACAGCCATAATGTCAACACAAGTTAGTCAGCTTCATTCAGTTAAACATAAATAAAGTAAATCAACAAAAATGTAAATGCTCCAAAATCATTATAATACAACTGCGTGCAAAATGTCGCACTTACACCCAATATCTATTACATGAATATGACTCTGTTGGTGTTTTTACTGGGAGCAGTGGATCTCTATTCTCCCAAGTCTCTCCTTCACACACCATGGATGCTGAAGACTGTCACTAAAGGAGCTATTATTTATAGTGTTTACACTTTATTTTATTTATTTATTCATCTTACTACAAACATTAATGTGAACTGCGTCATCACTACATTACATCTATGATTGCTGATGGAACATGTGAAGTGGAATTTCATGTTCTCTGGCATATAATATTGATCTAATAGTTGCCAAACTTAGCTCAGCTAGTATTAGCTCGTTAGCAGCTCATTATCTAGCAAAGAGTTGCCAAGGAATGCCATTCAGTTAGCCTAACATCAACAGGTGTTTGTTTAGCTTATTTACTGAACCAACCGACTCACCGTACACACTCGGTACTCCGGTGTAGAGCGCTAACAGTGACGTGCGTGTATGTGTCGTTCCCTCACGAACTGCCGTGAGCTGTACGGTGACGCGCACCCACAAAGTCAGTGGAGAGAGCGGCGCTGGGGAGGACCAATCACACGTTACCAAAATAACGGTAGAGCCAATCGATGAGCAATACGAGATTAGAGGTGGGACGTATGGTAGACACCAACGATTGTTAACCCTTTGTGTTCCATATTGAGCGGACACAGAGATATTGGATAAAGGAGATACCCCACCGTAGGCTTATCCAATGTTAAGAAAACGGTTACTCTTCCTGTCTCCTAAGTGGACGTGGTTAGCTCTCCCTCCAATCAGAGCCTGTTCTCCCTCAACCGCCCCCCCCTCCCCACCACCGTGTTGAACAGAGGCTCTGTGGATGTATGCGGATCGAGAAGCAGGTGGAATGAAAATACATTCTTCCTATTATTGCAGCCTATTGTTGCACAAAGCTTGGGCATTTTTTATTTATTACTAGCGGTAAATAACTGTTTGTAAGCTAACTGTGATTTTACCGCCTGTTTATCAAGATTACAAGATCTCGCGAGAACTTGTTTTCTGAGACGGACAGGGCTCAAACAAAGTTAATTTCCTCTTGATCTGTGCGGATGAAAAATGCAGCTTTAGTGTCAGAATGTTGGTAAGATGTGTGGCTTGTGGAAAACAAACCCAATATTTACTTTAGTGACTATAAGGCGAAAGAATTGACCATAAATTGTGATCACGTTCATTTTCCTCATTGACAACAATACATTTAGAGCTGCCGCAAGTCTCCTACGGGGGCGTGGCGCTGACGTCACTGAATCGGGAAGTGAGCTGAGTGGGGTATCCAATATCTCTGATCCAATATCTCTGGTGGACACCAACAGCCAGCTCAGACGGACACTTCAGCGTGAGACATCAGGGGTGTGGCGTGAGAGCGTGTGAAGCCAATCAAATGCGTGTGTCTCACGGCCAATGCAACCTGATCTCACAGAAATACGTGAAATGACCACGACCTATTAACACCGCATTCCGTGGTGGCAGCGCGTAATGGGTTGAAATTACGTGCTGCCACCACGAAAACAATGCCAATGTAAAGTCAATTAGGGTCCTCTCCCGTGGTGGACACACGGATTCCCTGATTCAATCACGTCACGTCAACCTCATTTTCCTCAATGATATCTTTAACATTCCTGTATACACACAAAAACGCGGAAGTGTTCTTGATATTAAAACGGCAAATACATTCCCCTGTTATAATTTCCCACCAATAATAATAATAATAATGATAATAACGTGATAGTTTGGCTGTTCTAGATATTTGTTATAGCCTATTCAAATATTCAATCACAAAAATGCCGTTTCTAGAGAACTTGCTAAAATATCTGAAATGAACCATCATGCCTACTTTTTCTTAACATATTTCATCTAGGTGCAGTGTCATTACTAGTTCAGCTTTACTAGACATTTGATATACTCGGTAGATGTATCTTTTTACGACCCTGTTTTACAACAAGCCGCAAAAAACCTACCGTCCCAAAAACGCCGTTTTTAGAGTACTATCTAAAATAACTACGATTAGCCAATATCCTTGCTTTTTTTCTTAACATAGTCCATCCAGGTGCAGTGTAATAACTACTTCGGCTTTACTAGATATTAGATTTATTCAGTAGATCTAGCTTTTTACAACCCTATTTTACATGCCGCAAACGAACCTACTGTCCCAAAAACGCCATTTCTAGTGTATGAGCTAAAATATCGAAAATTAGCGGACATCTTTACTTTTTCTTACCATAGTTCATCTAGGTGGAGTGTAATAACTAGTTCGGCTTTACTTGATATTAGATATATTCAGTAGATATATCTTTTTACAACCCTATTTAGAGCCCTACTTTGCAAATCAGAAGAACTACAACTATGTTGCTGATATGTATCAAACTGCATGGCGCGGTCCCAGGGAATTGTAGTTTTTTAAAAATCTAAGTGTTTTTCCCAGATTTGGAAGTTGTAAATATTGAATTGAGAGTGGACTTTAAGGGATGGTAAACACATTTGTGAAATCAGATTTTAAATATCTAATTTCTAAATGGGTGAAAATTAATTTTATCCATATTTTATCCATATCTGACAGCACCCACAGTTGTTGACTACACTCACATGATAGCTGAGGTCAAGAGCTCTCTATAACAGTTGGTCCCATGTCTGTACCCCCTTTCGTTGCTGAGTTATAAGCCCTCAAACATGCACTGAGGTCAAGGTTCAAAGGTCAATGGCTGAAAGCAGGAGCCATGTAGAATCTTCATACTGACATATGTTACTCTCCAGGTTGAGACCTTTCCAATGATGTATTTGGTTTAGCTCTACGACGAAGTTTCGATTTTTTCATTTTTTGGACACAAGCCATACCAGGTGTAGTTTCAGAGTGCACTTTGAAGGCCCCGTGTATAAAATGAGTTTTGTTTGTTTCATTGCTTGTTTTTATCTTTTTTACTGTAGATAGTTACTAAAATGAGTCATCCTCAGACAATACAATACTACTAAAAAGTAAAACCAATAATAACAATAATGAAATAAGCAAAAATAATATTAAAATCATATTGAAATGTTAAAATCTATTTACAGAGTGGAATGGTAGCCTAATAGATAACTTAGAAAATATTTATTATTGTTTAGACACTTTATTATTGCTTAGATACTATTTAGCCTATTATTGTATTTACTTTTAGCATGTTCTACTTTTGAGTAATTTCCGAGAAGTTATGATAAAAAAAATACAAAATTACAGACTATAGGAGACAACCTCTTCAACGTCTCACGTCAATTAATTAACACGATTTGTTGGCTTTTTATAATGGCTTTTTTTTTTTTTTTTTTTTTTTTTTTTTTTTTTGCTGCTGTCTCCAGTTGAGAGCGGTGATTTGCTAAATACATTCTACAATAATAATTAGATTAACATTTGGTCTGTAATATTGTTGGCTATATTATGCATTTTAATTTAAAAAAAAACGGAAGAATAAAAGAAATAAACACCGAAATAATTACTTTTTTTTTTATTGATACTCCTCTCTGACACACACACACACACACACACACACACATTGAACACGCGATTGAATGAATGTATGAATGAATGAATGAATGAATGAATGTACATTGGAAGTGGTTCAGCCGCAGTCCCGCCGGCTGGCGTGGTCACATTGAGATTACATTTGTTTTTTATTACTAACAAAATGTTTTATATTGACCGTATGAATGGTTTCGTTTTCAAATAAATATTTGGAAACGAAAATATGCTTTGGTGTACTTTTACAGAGTTTTGCAATATGTATATAGCCTACCTGTATCAAAATGTATAATTTTCAGCAGCGGTTTGTGTGACAGCTGCCACAGTTGGACATATAACCAGCGGGGCAGCCGTTCTGTGGCGCTGGCTTGGGGTCCACTCTCCCCTGGTGGAGTGGAGGGTGGCCGGGTTGCCAGGGGCAGACGGCTCCATGTGATGGTGTTTCCTCTCTGGTTCTTCCGTGCTCAGCCTTATTTTTATCTCCTTATTTATTTATTTATTATTGGCGTTTGGATTCAGTTACGGCAGACGGATGGCAATCTGAAATGGAATGAAGCCCACAGACGGCGGACAGCAGCTACAAAACAGTAGTGGAACGCGCCCCATCCGCCCACAGCACAGTGCTCTTAAAGCCCCACGCTATCAAAAGCTGGCAAAATACATTTATTTTATTTTATGGCCTTGACATTAACCTGTCATATTGTTGAGTTGTCAAGGACACTTCCGCGTTTTTGTGTGTATACAGGAATGTTAAAGATATCATTGAGGAAAACGAGGTTGACGTGACGTGATTGAATCAGGGAATCCGTGTGTCCACCACGGGAGAGGACCCTAATTGACTTTACATTGGCATTGTTTTCGTGGTGGCAGCACGTAATTTCAACCCATTACGTGCTGCCACCACAGAATGCGGTGTTAATAGGTCGTGGTCATTTCACGTATTTCTGTGAGATCAGGTTGGTGAGAGTTGGCAGCCCTGTATCTACCATATTTTTGTCTGGCAGAAGGCTTCAAACAGCATTTAAATGAGTATTTAAATATTTGGGAAAAAGAGAGTTAAGAAGCTGAGAGTTAGAAAGACTGATACCATATACATATATACATATGCACATGAAATAGCCAAATCTGGTTAGCTTAGCTTAGCATAATGACTGGAAATAGATGGTAGCAGCTAACCTGGCTCTGTGATAGATTTATAATACCTAGATACAATGGTGGGTAGAGTACTGAAAATCTATATTAAAGAAAATTCCAATTACTTCCAGAAAAATAACTCAAGTAAAAGTGAAAATTTCCCCTTGAAAAACCTACTCAAGTAAAAAAAAAAGTACCTGGTTAATATACATTACTTAGAGTCCAAGTTACATTCAGTGTGGGCCAGTGCAAAATACAGAAAAACTAGGTTTGTGCCCTTCTCAGAATTATGCCAGATGAATCAGATTCAGCCATTTAATACGAAAATGTGACTTTTTTTCCCATTTAAAGTTTTACCAGGTTTCAGGCGGACATTCAGAGTGATAGCAGCATTCATGTAATATAGCAAACAAGCTAACGGTGCTAACGACAGATTGGAAATCCAGACACTGTGTCGCAGTAAGTTATTGTTAGCTGTAAACTCACCACTTCCAAACAGAAGGGAGAAAATAATGTTATGTCAGAGCCTTACGGTGGAAAGTTTCTCCTCTTGATGCAGCTTTCATGTTGCCAAGGACAAAATACAATGGAGAGATCTCATTGCAGCCTTAAGTCCCACAGGGGATGAAGAGGAGTAACGTTGAGTTAGTAATGGATAACGTTAGTAACATGATTTGACTCCTCATATTTTACATACCGGTACCGTCAGCCCACTCACTATAAATGCAGACATCGGTAACTGTAACTTTAGCATTAAAATCAAAGTCTAACGTTAGCTAACTGGTACGGTTAGCATTGATACTAGCAAGCGCACATCATTAACTTTTGTTGAATTCCCTGTTGCAGCTGCAGCTGTCATGAGGTCAGAGGCTGCCTCTTAGCTGTGTGCGAGTGAGTGCAGCCAGTTTAATTTCCATCGTCGTTCATTTCAACGTTAACAGGGTGTGTTTTTGACCAGCTAGGCTAAAGAACATGTGAAAAATACATTTGTTAAAAAAATACATGAAGTTAAGTCCGAGCAGGGGCCCAATTTAGACCAGGCAGGCTGCCTGTTTTGCCACTGAAGTGCTCCTTGCGTGCTTTCCCCCAACACTTGATTGTAGTTAGAGCAGTCTCGTTGCAACAAAGGTATAAATGGCAAATGTAGTGAAGTAAAAAGAAGAAGTACAGTTTGAAAAAAGGAACATGAAAAGCAGTCATTCCTTAAGATCTACTATTTACTTGTAACATTACTTCCCACCCCTGCCTAGATACTAGATGCCAAGATGGCACCTATTCATTCCAATGGAGTCACTCGCCTGACTCATAAGCCAAATAAAGTGTTAGATTCCAGGTTTACTTCTGCAGTATGCGTCCCACTGATTATGTGCAGAAATGTTTCTCCTGCTGGCCCCGTCCACGAGTTCCCACTCAGCTCATAACCTTTACATAGTGATGATGTCACAGATTTTTAGATTGCTTTTCTCAGTTCTGGGAAAGTTTTACAGATATGAAACATCAATGGATTAAAAATTCACAATAGAAAGAGTCATAACTGAGCTAGTTTGCAGTTTGAGGTGTCCTGTCAACAGTTTCACAGATGTCTCTTTTATAATGGTGGTCTATGGGAAAAATGCTTTTTGGGCCACAGTGGATTTTTTTGGTGCAATACTGTGAGTGGCCACTGGAAAAACAGGCTGCAAGGCAGAGCTGCTTTCCGGTGGGCCTGGGCTCTGTCCAAGGGAAACAAAATCAGCCTGAAGCTCACTACATCCATGCAAAATCCAAAGATAAAAAAGCAATAAGATATAGACACCTAACCCCTCAATAGGCTACCCCCTAAAGGTGGAAGATTCAAGACGCCTCAGTCGATTTTGATTCTTTATGTCAAGCAGTTGATTTTATTTTTATTTCTCAGTCAGTGTGCAGTGTACTTCTGGGAAAGTGTCGGCCTCCACATTTAGCTGCAGAGTGAGCGTTCCTCACTTTCACACTGCTCTCTGGAACAGGCAGCCACGGACCCAGACCCAGGGTGAGTCTGATTGAGACGGAGGCAGCAGCTCGGAGGAAGAATAAAGGCTTTGCCCCATAAGGCTCTGACATAACCGTGTCTTCTGCCCTCTGCTCAGAAGGTTTGAATTTACAGCTCACAGCAACTTAATATGACTCAGTCTCTCTTCTGTTTGATATCAAGAGTCAGCAGAAAATGTTGTTGCACATTTCTGATCCTTTGTTAGTGTAGTTAGCACACATTAGCTCCGAGCGCTAACTTGGCTTGTTTACTATGTTATGTGAACGTCGCTGTCACCCTGAACATTCTGCCTAACCCTGTTCAAATTCTCAAACTTGAACAGCCACATCCCTTTCGACTGACATAATTCTGGCTGCAGCCCTATTTTTTCCCTTGAGTTGTACAGATTGAACAAACATGATGCTGGTAGGCAGATTTATTTTCTTTTTGGACATTGCCAGGCTGCTGCTTCCAGTCATTGTGCTTAACTTTGTGGTTAGGCACTAGACTAATGGGAACAACAGTTTTTGAAAATGGTTACGTACTGAGTGAGAGCTGCAGGCGGTAGACGCATAATAGACTGTAATGTAACCCTTTGGGGCGTGTTCACACTGTCAATTTCCATCCAAATGAAGTGCTTTTTGCCACTGACAGGCGCAGATTGTTATTAAAACTGTCTGACAACATTTTAGAGAGAATCCTACAGAGAAGTCAACTATTTCTCTTTACCTCTCACTTGACACAACCTTTTTAATATTGTCTCCCTGCAACAACTCAACTCTCGCAAGACTTCACTAGAAATGAGACTACTTCTTGAGTGACTCTTGGTTAGACATAATAACAAACAGACCAGATAAACAAAAGCCCCTTTTACACTGCCAGATTTTCTGCGAATGTTGGGTCGTTTTGCTGGCAACCTGCAAGCATTTAGACACACAGAGCCGGATTGGCAAGTTCATCCGAGGTGCCCAATTTTCCGCCTCGTAGGGTAGACATATTGATTGAACCCTTTTAGTTTAAAAAGACCGAGGTGGCCTTCCGCCACAGGAGGGGCTGTTGAAGACTTGTGGGAGGAGCTGTTGATGACGCTGCACATGGGACCCACTGGCGGTGGATAAACAGGAAACAACTGATAGCAGGAATTAGCAAGCAGCTAGTAGCAAGAGGGAAACACAAACCTGGCAGACACTGTAAAGATGAGCAACTGGGGAGACAAGGAATTGCGCGCCCTCCTTGTCCTCGCAAACAAAGAGGCCATTAACTCTCAGATGACGGGGACGGTGAAGAACGGGCCGACTTAGGAGAGAATTTCAGAAGGACTGACCAGCTACGACTTCCCTCCCATGTCACTGTTTACGTCACACGCTGAGCTACACGTTTTGTTACTTGCTCACGCCCCCCATTGCCCTGAAAAAGGCACATTCTGTATAAACAAAAGTAGGCAGGCGGCATTTTGCCGCACTCCCCGATGTTGTTTTTATACTGCCAATGCTGAAAGAAAACTGATTGGGCTTTCCTGCAAATTTGCACAATTCCTGTTTAAAAAAGGGCTAAAAGGTAAAGGAAAACACTTTGTCTCTCTGCAGAGACCTTTCCATAATTTTGTCAGACAATACAATAACAATCTGAAGCTGTCAACGAGCACTTTTAATGGGCGTACATTGACGCTATTGCCCCGATCGATTACATTGCAGCCCATTTGCAGCTGCAGCAGTCTTTCTCAGTACCAGACCAGTTTAAAAACTGTTGTTCCCATTAACTGCTCGGACACAAAAACATGGGAAAATTGGGTCCAGGTTGAAAAATACGTAAGTTTCCCTTTAACCATCACCTTGCTCTGGCTTCATATTTAACAGTCAGATAAAAGACTGATATTGATCTTCTCATTTTACTCTCAGGAGAAAGTGAATAAGTGTATTTCTCCTAATGTCAAACTACTCATTTAAACTGCGGAGGTTAAATTTCCAGAACTGAACGGTTGATTAATTGTTGAAATGAGACTGTAGCCTAATCTCCTGTGTTAGCAGATGCTGGTTTCCTCCCATTAGGACACTGGCCCTTAAATCTCTAGTCATGCTGTGCAGCTAATGGACGGCTGTAAGTGAGGCAGCACATGCAGGATGGGCTGTATTGAATGTCACAGACAAAGAGAACAGCATTTCCCAGGATACCAGCAGCTGTACGGCCCCTTTATAAAAATCTGTTTGTGTATGTGTGTGTGGGAGAAAAAGGAGCAAAAACAAAGGAATGAGAAGGAGTAAGGGACTGAGACTGAAAGTAAACAGTAAAAGGGTGACTGTGTTTGCTAGATTACTGTGAGTTACATTCTCAGAGACAATACCCGCCTATCAGATTGACTACCGAGGCCTTTCCTTGGACAAATAACACAATCCCGACAATGACCTATTCTCACAAAGAGGTCTTCATGTGGCACTGCAGCTCAGATTGTCGCCTGCAGGCGCTGATCCAAAGTCTGTTTCACATTATCATTCCTTAGGTTGGAGCTCAGATCCTCTGATCGATCTGCATCTAAAGTTCTCTCTGTGTCCTCCTCTTTCTCAGAACTATGAGGCCTTCTTTGATGCCAGGGAAGACAACGCCGTGTATGCGTTTCTGGGTCTGACTGCTCCCCCGGGCTCCAAGGTAAGCTTATGAACACAAAACCCACGCTGATATCTGCCCTCTCTTTGAACTGCATTCCTGCAGCCTAGCCATGTTTCCTGTATCACTGGCTTATGTGCTTAAATATATATTTATCCTCACTGTGTGATTTCCATGCAGAAAACACACATATTACATAATACATCTGTTCATGATATCCCAACACCCAAGCAGGCCTCTCCTCCTGTTCCTCTCACACCTGCACACTGGCGCCTCCTCTGTGCCACAACGGGGACTGCAAGGAGGTGTGCCAGTTACCATAGAAACAGAGGGGTTTTCCTCTGTGCTGTGGCAGGGGATATATAAACCAATATCCTCCATTTTAATTTAACACACTCTCCCTCTTCTCTTCCTTTCTCCCCCTCTGTCTGTCTTTGCAGGAGGCCGAGGCTCTAGCAAAGAAAGCACAGCAGTAGCAGCTTTACACCTTTTCTACCTGAGACCTAAACCCAGATCTGGACCCAGACTGACCTGGAACTGATCCAGGAATAAAAAGAAGAAGCAACATTTTCACTCGGCTTATGAATACGTGGACTTTTTTTTTCAGTATGTTTTTTTCTATTAATCTGTGTTCTGCTGTGCCTTGTCAGCTGTAGTGAAGGGAGGAGCTAAAGCAGAGCATTATGGGTATCTACAAACAGCTCTGCTTCCTCCTGTTAGCCTCAGCCTGCTAAGCCTATTGGCCTAATGACATGTCAATCAACCATTAGCACAGACGTGTAGCTTCCTTTTTGAGAGCACATCATCAGACTCAACAAAAAGTACGCACTTTCAAAATTTGCACCACAGATTGATCATTTGGCCGACAGAACGTCACCCATGTCACCATCAGACTATGACACAATATCTCCATCTGTTTATCTTGACAGCTTTGATTAGAGCAAGTCTTATGTGTTGAATCCTGGAAACATGCTGTGCTACTGCCAATCACATCATCGCCAAACCCGCAGCACCTTCTGTAAAAGCTACCTATTAGAATCCCATTCTGTATGTTTTTATTTACTTTATATTGTCTTAATGCTGTTTTAATAGCAAACTTTTTTCTACGAGATGATATATGTTTAAAAATAATAACACATGCCAAACTTACAAGTCTGCATACACAGAGGGATGTGAAATAGTTTTTTTTATTTGCTGTTTTTTTTTTTAAGGGAAGTTGGATGACTGTTGTGTTTCGCTGTGAGCATTCTGTTTCACAATGTGTTGGTAATCCCCGTTTTACATAATCTTCCCGTAAATAAAATAAAAACAAGACTGCAAATAAAACTGCAAGCCTGACTTTCAGTACTTTGGTGGTTGTCATTAAATAAGTCAAACAAATTTGAAATTAATTCTGCCTTCTTATAACATGCAGTTGTTTTCATGTATAATAAATGAGTTTACAGATCATGCCTAATCTTTGGCTTGACCTTGTGCGGCCGTAAAAGGGCAGTCAAGCATTTGGGATGAGTGATTTCATTGTCCTGAAAGCAGCGTTGTAGTCAAGCCCACCTAAACCGATACCAAGTCATGACCAAGATCAGAGTGTATCAAGATTGAGACAAGACCAAGACTTAAAGGGGTTGAGACCAAGTCAAGGCCAGGTCAATGCGAGTCCCATATTATATGACGCACTTAATATAAAATGTAGAACATGCAAACCAAAGGCTGTCCTCAACTACACTCCCATGAAAATACCCACAGAAACCCAATGAAGATTCCTCTTCATTCACTTCTTTTATTGTCATATATGTATATATGTTTGTATGTGTAAGTGTACCAAAAGTTATGTTTTGATAGAATAATCAGAAAGAATTGAAGAAGTGAATTTTATGCGGTCTTGAAATGAAATCCAGAGTCTGCTCTGTTGGAGATCAAGGCGAGACTGAGTAAAAATGCAGTCGAGACGAGACTGAGTCTTGAGACCAATGTCAAGTACCACAACACTACTAGAAAGTATAAACACCGTAAAAGAGAAAGAAGAATTATTTTGAAGAAGTCATCCCACACTGAGTTACTGGTATTTGTGAATCACAAGATGCTACAGATATTCCCCAGAATGTTATCCCACCACTCAAAGTGTGTCTCAGCAGTTTTTACGTCCTTGTATTTTTCTCAGTCTGTGCTATTTTGTGTTTCTACTCCATCACATTTCAGAATCAAATATTCTTCTCTTTACTACACCACATTTTTATGGCAGCTGTGGTAAGTAGGTACTTTTCAGAATAAGATTTGACATAAAACAAATTGACAAACTTAGAAGATATTAAAGAATAAAACTGCAACATAAGGAGCACCTCCATGGCGTCTGTAGTTGTGCACACTCAAACTTTTTCTATATTTTTTCATGTTAGCAATCCTCTCCTTAATATTGACACTATGGCAGACAGTGGTAAGTCTACTTTGAGCTAGATTTTTGAATATAGTGGAGATGATTATTCCCATGCAACTCTGAAAGTGAAAGACCTGTAGTTGATCAAAATCTTGCTAATTAAAGTATTAAGAATCCAATGTGTTTGTACAGCTTGTATTGCAATTTTGTTCTTTTTTTGTTTGTGTCTAGAACCTATTCCACTGAGGTTTTGTGCAAGTACAATGGAGAATAAAGCAATGGTTCCCAATGTTTTTGACGTTTAACCCTTTACAAACAGCAGTGTGTGGGGATGTCTGTGAGCTGTTCCCCCAAAAAGTGATCACCTCTTCAATATCTCACCTAAACAAGCAAAGGTCTGATTTTTCTGTATAGCTATGCTTCTTTTTCTTCTATTTCTGCCTTATTAATAATATCACGACCCCTCCGATTTATCTTTTGACCCTTCAGAAGGGGCCGATCCCTCGGTTGAAAAACACAAAACTATCTAGCCAGCTTACAACTGTAAAATGCTACACACTGAAGCATCAATAATGTAATATACATTTAACATATCTGTCACAGGGGCCATTAGGCTATTTACAACATGTTAAATACCTCTGATAATACTTATGTACTTTTACTTGAGTAGGATCTTTAATGCAGGACTTTTACTTATAAAAGAGAAGATTCAAGCCTCTACGCTGACGACAGCCATGGCTGGACGCATTATGGTTTCATGTTGTCCAACGGTCCCACTGTGTGTCCCATTCTCATGGACGTGATACCACCTCGAGGGAATTTCTTCAGAATTTTCTCAAACATCCACTGCTTAGAATTTGGTCAAAGGTCAAAGATCAATGAGAGCCATTACTCAACACCGTATGTCAGGAGCAGAAGGGGAGACATTTGGTCAGATACTGAATTGGTGACACTAATCTTTGGTGTCCATCTTGAAACTGTGCTGATTGTATAGATCTTCTGTGTTGGAGATGTGTGTGAAGCATCCATGTTTGAAAATTTGGAGCTTCAGTGCAGCAACATCCATATTGGAAGCATTGTCTACAAACTTGACTGTTTGGTGGAGGCATACAACAGCAAGGTGGTAATTCTTGTTAGATGTTGTTTTGGTATTTTTTTTCTGCCCCTTGGCTTATGTCTAAATGTAGGCCTACTGTTTCTGTTGTCCCCACTGTGATTT
Source organism: Epinephelus lanceolatus (assembly GCF_041903045.1). Lineage (NCBI taxonomy): Eukaryota > Metazoa > Chordata > Actinopteri > Perciformes > Serranidae > Epinephelus > Epinephelus lanceolatus. Next base: position 14,659,953 of record NC_135740.1, read on the forward strand.
TCAGTTACAGATTAATAAAGGAAGTGTGTGGTGAGGGCGGAGGGGCCAGTTCTCAGATGCAGAAGTGAAACAAGCAAGTAGAACTTTACAATTACATACGCAATAACACCGTGCCATTTGCCCTTGAGACTGACTATCATAAGAAGCAAAAACAGACAGAAAGGAAGCAAAAAGTCGTTCTGTGCAATGTTGGCCGAAGGTTTTCTCAGAGTGCTGTGTTACAGGGAGAAGAGAAAGTTTGCTTCCAAGCAGAAGAGTTTGCAGACACATCATCCGGAACAGTTCAACAGTATCCTCTCCGAGACAAACTCTACAGACCTACAAACAGATTCAGCTGAAGCAGGTAAACGCCCTCATAAGAGCATAAACTGTCTGATGTTGTGATAACTTTCTGTACTGGCTTCATGCTCTAATTTTAACTTTACACAGTGCTTCCCTTTTTCTATAACGTTCTTCCTTTGTCAGATTAAATCTTGCTGACGAAATAGTCAAACCGAACTAAATTTCATTGAAGACACCCAAATAATATTTTCTGTAATCAGGTCCAAACCGGGAAGAACTCAACCCTAGACCAGTGAAAATGGCAACTCAAGGTCCTGCAGGCCTCTTAATCCCTGGGTGCTCACCCCCTCTCAACCTGGACCCTGACTTTACAGCCTGCTTAGACGATTGTAGCCTGCTGGAACAGTATCCAGACCTGCAGGTGGCTGACTCAGGCCGCATCTCACAGAACCCACAGAGACCCGCCATCCCCTTGCACGATTTGTACACGCCTGCCCCTGAAGCCTACCGTCAACCAGAATGGGCAGCCCAGGAGAGCCCACAAGGTGGGCGTGTCTCATCGATACCAGACCAGGGTTATCTGGTTATGGGAGCCAGTGTGAACATCAGCTTGGATCTGCCCGGATCAGGGTTGGAGCCCATGTCTAACTCGGTGCTGAACGGGCTGCTGGAGAAACAGCTGGAGGAGGTGTACATGCAGCATCTGACTGACAACTTGGCTCGATGTAACTCCCACCTGGGGAACAGCCTCCTACACGGCCTGGTGCCTCCGCCGCAGCCCAGCAGCCAGCTGCAGGGGCCTGACTCACTGGAGGCCAGTCTGGAACAGGGATCAGGAGGGGACAGCAACAAGAAGATTAGTTATCTGAGCACCCAGAACTTACCTCATTGCTCGTCTAACTTCAGCTCCCCTGTGCTGAGGATTTCAGAGGCTGACAATGCTCATATGCAATGAATGCATACACCCTGCGAAAGTGTTAAATGTGATGCTCAGCAAGGCTTTTTGCTTCTGTACTTCTTTACTTCCAGGTTCACACTCACAAACATGCAACTGATGTGTGAAAATGAGTACAATTCAGGATATAAATGCATGCTTTTATGTTTGTTTACTTATATTTACACAATGTCTTTGTTTACTTGCTTGATGAACTGATGCCCCATCTTTAATTGCTCTCATGTGCCATCTGCTGTTAGATTTAAGTACTACACCACCCTGACTTCACCTGACACACATTTACATTTATTTTATTGATATTAAAAGTGGTTGTGCTTAAAGTATTTATTATTTGAAGCAAACTAATCCAGTGTGAGTTTATAGATTTAGATGTATACTGCACATTGAAGCTGACCTGTAAATAGACATGTAATGGTAATATATCTATCTGGTCCATTGAAGGTAAAATAAGATTCCAATAAACTAATTTAGCTGTCTTTTTTAATGTTTTTAAGTGCATTTGGATTTAATTCTGCAGTGTTAATTTTGTTTTTATATCTGTCTTTGTTCAAATTCAATATTGTGCATCCATCTCTTGTTTTAAACTGACATGTCAGTCTCTCAATAATGGCTGAATATACATGAAATACAATAAATGGTTAAGTAATGTGGGTTGACTGTATGATTATTTTAATACGAGACAGGCACTTACATTGAAATTATTTCCCACAGGACTTGAAGTGGATACTTGTTTTTTATTTTATGTCCCAAAATCAGTTAAAACAAACACGATCAGTGTGACACAACAACATGACAAAATTAGGCTCTCGTTGAAACAGTCACAGTGTAGCTACAGAGTATTTTTTATGGTTTTATTTGTTATTTTTGTTGCCTTTTATGGTGTTATGCTATATTGGGGTTGGTGTGTAGAATTTTAGGAAACATTCTACTACAAATTGTACTTTCACATATGGTTTGCAATGGGGAGTTGCGATATACTGGTATAATGGTATACTGGAAAACAGTGATGTTTGAAAATGAAATACTTATAATATCGTATAAATAATCCAGCACCTTTTGAATTATTTCCCCTCCACTAAAACAATCTAGTTGTCAATTCACTATCCATTAAGTGTAATTGCTCTTTTTTAAGATTTTGTACAGTTATGATAACAGACTCTTTCTCCACCTTACTCGTATGTTGAGCGTAATTTATTTGCCAAAAAAGAGATAAAAAGTGAATAATCAAAGTTTAAGATAAATCTGACTAATAGCATTATTATTACTTTAAAATGTTCTATAAATATTGTGATAATATCCTTATCGTTAACTCTCTTGACCACAGTAATTGTGTAGTGAAAATTGAATATCGTGCCAGCCCTAGTTTGCAACATTATAACATAGTTTTTTATTACTCAGGATTCTGTATACATAATAACAGAAGCCTTTCTGTGGCCCATCATAGATAAACCTGGAGGTAAACAGATCAGGCTGTCAAATTAGATATATAGATTAAGGGTGACCTCTTTGACAACAACAACCAAAAAATAAGCCTACCAGAACAGTCAAATTTGAACTTCAATGGACCATCACACCAACACCTTGATGACATAAATTAATCTTGAAGTTGGGATTTTCTATTTAGGATGACAGTTAGCCATATGTGTACATAGATGCTATGCTATGTTTACCGTCAAGTCTAATCAGAATAGCACTTACAGAACCATAACTTTACCAAATATCCCTAGTCAGGATCAATAAGAGTTTATCTTATCTCACATGACTTGGTGTGTCCATATACGAGACCTGTACTCAGGTGCGGTGTGTCCACATCACTGTAATACTGCACTTATACTATACTAACTACTGTAAATGATACAGGTTATGAATGAATAACAATTGACAGTTCTTACCCTATAACCTCCTGCTTAAACATCCAAGGCCGTGTGATGATGCTGTGCTTCAGTGAGCTGTTCATCACAACTTGGCAGGCTCCAAGCATCCACCACCATGCTGACTCTTTGGCTGAGTGTGGAGTCTTCAGTTGTCCTAGAGGCACCTGCACCTCACAGCGAGCTCCAGCATGAACTGACAAAGCAATAGCCTGAAGATTTATGGTGCATTTGGCTGCTTAAGGTTGATTTGTAACCTGTGAAGCACAAATCCTCGCAGCGGGGCTTCCTCTGTACCCACAGTGAGGGTAATGGTGATCCATCAACATGCACTGACACACTGGGCTCACGGCAAACATAAGATGACTCACTGATCTGTTTAAAAAGAAAACAGAGATTCGTTAAGCGTTTTCTCTAATTAACAGATTTGAGTCAACAGTGTCTAATCAGGCAATGTTACAAACAGCCTCTATCTAAAGATTTGGGCATTCATCTTTAAATTTCAAGGTAATTTGCAACAGCAAATCTGAAAATTAAATGCCAACAAAAAGAGAAGGAAAATGAGATTTTAACCCCGAGAGATGTATAAATATAAGTCATTAAGTAGTTAGTTAAGTAGTAGAGTGAGGACTTCTTTTAAAGATGCTTCAGTCACACGATAATAAAACAAACTTTTGTTGTACTTTACAATGCAGCTGGAGCAACATGAAAATACCAAATGTACAGTAACAGAAGCACCACCCCGCTTAGATAGCATTATACCTGTATTTGTGTTAAAGGGTCTACAGAAGCAAACCCCCACAGGTGTTTTCACTTATATCACCTGAGTTATCCTCCTCTCAGGACTGTGTGTGCAGGCACAAAGCTTCAGTCTGTTAGTCACTGTTGTAAGTCAGCCTACTGTTGTGTTTCGAAGGGCATCATTCTTATTTGCCTGTGCTGTGTGTTCACATGGGTGCTTTCAGTGGGCTGATTAGACCTCTGTCCAGGCTGAAGCTGGGTAACGCTATGTAAGGAATTGGGGTCATCAAAGTCCACACACTCATAACAAAGGACCCTCACACACGAAGCCAACGTTCGGCCGTAATTCAATATCTGGCCAATTTAGCATTTTGAATCAGTTTGGCAGATCAGCTCAGTGCACAAGAAGACCAAACCAGATCAAAACAAACTTGTTATGCTGGTAAGATAACTTTGTTTAGCCACTGAGCTCTTAAGCAGAAACGGTTCCTACTGTTTGTCCTATGTTTCGCTTGTGCGTGGTAAACTTCTTTTGTTGTTTCAAAATCGGGTTGTGTTATTAATGTCCTGTTCCCTTTTTGTATTAAGAATATAGACTGCTGCTGCCTGCTGCTACAGAGTTATTTCCTCTCACATAGACGCAGAGCATATGTGCTAGTTGGCTGTTGGCTGTTGTCTGTACATTGTGTTCAAGTACAATATTTTGGCCAAGACGCAGGCAACATGAAGCTACATGATAGTCGGCCTTCGTAACCACTAGTTCTTTGATGTCAGTTTGGTGTATCTTGGCCTTAAAAGGAGAGTGAGGGAGATGTGCAGAGGCCACTTTGTCTGTGAGGACATTTTGACTTGTGGGTAACACAGTAGGTAAAGCAAAAAACTTAATGATGGCTGGATTCTATTTAGGGTCCTGGTACTGCATATTTTGGCTCACACTCTACGCTGTCATGACTTACTGGGAATTTGAATGGAACAGAGCCATTGCCAGTGTAAGGGTACGGTCACACATGGGAGAAATTAACACTGGTGTATGTTCGATCCCTGTCCCCTTCCATTCACTGTGAGCAGAGGGGTAAAAACATTCACTTCGGGCTGGGAAAGCAAAGTTGCATCTTTGCATCACGTTGAGTTTAACTTAGGTGAACTTTGACCAGAAAAATTCTTTCAGGTCCAGTTCTGTGGCTGGTTCAGATTAGTTTTATTCACTGTGCAGTGGAGACAGAAGGTCACAGCAAGGGTCCATCTGAGGATGAACATTCAGAATGAGGTTTTTATTGCTTTAAATTAAGGTTAAGTCAGGGGTAGCCAACCTGTGGCCGCACACGACTCGCCCCTCTCTAGTGGCTCCCCATGCCTTTGGAGAAAAAATTATATATGGTTTGAATGATTCTTACATTCTCCATTGTAAAAATGTATAACCTATTCACAGAATTTAAGAAACCTCAGCAGCAATGGTTTGTCTTGGATCTCCCTGGCTAAGCTAGCTATGGATTCCAGGTTTAAAAGGTGTTGGAAGACAATCAAGAACTGAACAGTGTGTGGACATATTGTTTGCTTTTACCTCCAACCCTGCAAAGTAAAGTCCCAAGCAATCATAAATAGCCCACTGCGGAGTAGCCACATTGTGGTAACATAAAGGCTCATTTGGAGCTATGAGTAATGTTCATGGGTGAAGTAGACTGACTGTTACCTTCATTCTAAGACTGAAATCTGTTTTCGCGGCAGATTATTTGAGAGCTTTTTTTTGCCAAAAAATGGCTTTTTTGATCGTAAAGGTTGCTGACCCCTGGGCTAGGCTAAAACAGTGGGTTGTGGGCTTGGCTAATCAACAGGTCTGAGTGGCAACAAAGGTGACTTGAACTCATAAAGCCCAGGACAGGCTGATTACCAATGCAATCTGATTCAATCTGCCTTAATCCCTTCAACACCTTAAAGACTTCCTATAGCTAAAACGATGACACACAGGGGTCTATTAATCAATACTAAACAGTTTCAGAACTTAAACAGAGGAACAAGAAGGACAGTACATTAGAATCAAACTAAAGCTATGAGTTTGGGTTGAGGAGATATTGATTGTTACAATGTTTAACCAGCCAATATTGTGTAATGTTGGCCATGAAAAATAGAAACTGCTGTTCTGCCACTTGCACCTAGCTAAAATGATGGGCCTAACTGAGGAGCCACAGAGAGCCAGACTAACTTTATGTCAGCTTTGCAGAAGGCGTCAGACACATTCAGTGTTAACTATAAATATCCAGACCTCCAACAGGGCTGAAGGAGAGCAGGAAGCACTTCCACCTCAGTCAAAGCTATCAGTTAAAGGCTGTACAGCTTCATATTCCTGTGTTTAGAAGTGTGGTGTAGATCTATTATCAACACATTATAATTCACTATAGTCTGTTTTACACAGTAAACAGTTCCAGTAAGAACTTAAAGCAGTCATTATTAATGTTATTAATTACACCTGTACTTTTCCTGCTATTTCAAAATGTCTACTATAAAGCTCTATTAGAAAAGACTGGATTAGAAAAAGTCTCACCTCGTCCCCACCGTATTTTTGTCACAAGAGATAATACCACTTTTTAATAACACATACTTCACATATGGTTTATAAAATAGTCCAGATGCTCTTTCATGGATAGCTGACTAAAAAGACCGAATAAACCTGGGATTTACAATTTGGCATCCTAAAAGCTGTTTCCAATTTCCCATGGTCATCTAAGGTCACTGTACTCCGGAAAACTGGTTAATTTTAAGCAGGTTATTGTTGCATTCATGATTCAGTGCAAACCAGATTTTGGAAAAGAAAAAACAAACTCAGGTTCAATCTGTTCTCTTGGACTAGAAAACGTGCAGCAACTTTCCAAAAGCAACAACAGATTTTAAAACCAAAGAAAAATGAATATTTTCACATGCCATCTGTTTGAAGTTCTGGAAAAGGGAAAGAGTCACACAAGCTTGCACATGCAACATATGTTTAGTAGCCTAATAACCTCAATCTTTGTGTGTGTTAGTGACCGGGACAAAGAAGCTTTCTTTGTTTATGTTACTTATATAGTGGAAGTCTGATACTGGCCGATAGTGGCTGCCATATTGGTACAGGGAAGCTGCCCCTCCTGTGTATTATATATGTATCTCTCCATTGCAACAGGAAATTTAGTTGCTTGTGGCGTTACAAACTGCCACCAGTCAGTGCATTTCATACCGCAGGGAAAGGTGCTGATGTGTGTCAATGTCTCACACTGAAGTACAGGTACAAAACAGTGGTATTTGATGAGTTTGATGGTTGCCTCCTGCCTCAAAAACCGCCACAAGCCAATGAGTTACATCCCGCCACCAAAGGAGCCTCTGTTGCTGAGATCACTGACAACTTGCACAAGTTTAAAGTGAGAAGGGGCTGGGAGATCCTTCCAAGCAAATTAATCAGTAGACAAGTAGGCTATAACTTGATTTATATGTTGTAGTTTATTGTGGCTCTATTAAAATAATGCCACAGTTTGGTATTCAGCAGTCTTACAATGACAGAAACCTCATGACAATCTAGGAGGAAGAGAAGCGCTGCTCAGCCAGGAAGACAATCCAGGAGATTCTTCTGACCAAGTCCACCGAAAAAATGAATCCGTTCCACCATGACATCTTCTAGAACCAGAAGGTGCCTGTGGCAGACTGTTCTTGCTGTAGCAAGACATTTAGTGGTCGAGACCAGTAGCCCAGCTAAAATTTCTTCTGTCCCCCCAAAACCCAGTGAGAAGATGATCAGAACCATTGGGCTCTCCAATGTGGTGATTCATTTCCTAAAGTGAATTTAAGGAAGGCCAAGAAAAGAGATGAAATGAAAAAAAAATCTGGAGTGATGCACAGAAAGACATGCACACTGCTGCCGTTGGTGGAAGAACCAGAGCGAGCAGAAGAAGACCTGCAGGAACTGCAAAGACGGCCTGATACATGGCCAGCAAATGTCCAGACTGAAGAGATGGATGAATTTGATGATATTGGAGTTCTTGCTGCGGAGGTGATGGAAGAATCCACGGAGCCAAAAAACAGATAAGATCATTTGGAGACGCTTTCTGAATTGGCTCAATGACCTGCTGCAGGAGCGCAGCTCAAGGAAAATTGCCAGAACGTACAGGAGAGAGGAAGACGAATATTTTTCCCACTTAATTTTCACTCCCCTGCTGTAAACAATTTACCTATGATTTGCTGTTCTACAAATCTTCTCCTCTGGTCTCCTCTTCTGTTGTGTAGCTTCCATCATGACGTGACCAATGACCAGAGCTGAGAGAGAGCAGCACAAAAGGCAGAAGTTTGGTTGAATAATATTTGTCCCTAAACTTAAGGTATAATGTCACATGGCAAGAAGATGGTTGTATTTGAAATATGAACTGATTTTCATTATGCCGATGTATCCAAATCAACCTGCCACCCACCCAAATTAATTATTTTCTCTACTTAGACCAGCACCTGCATGGACATTTCACTCCTTCCCTACCAGTCCCTAAAATGCCTGGAAGCACATTTTGGAGGGGGACTGCCTTCGACACAACACCAGCGAAGAAACCTGAAACCTCCACAGCAGAGCGGACCTGTCAGTACAGAGAGCAGAGTTAGCATTAGCATAGTGAAAGTTTTGATAGCAAACATGGTAGAGTGTGCAGTGTTTGGATATAAACCAGGTCATGCCAACACACATGGTTAACATTGTAGCAGATATTAGCCTACTGTGTGTTTCACAGCCAACGCTGTGTCAGTCACTGCCAGTTACAAGTTCGCAAGCTAATGAACAACATTAACAAATAAAATATGTTAACTACACTTTCTGACGCATCTGCTTATCTCTGACAGACTTGTCTCTGAGTCTGGGTCTGACTGAGGCTCAAACACGCATGGCTGAATCTCTCCACCTCTGATGCTAACGCCCGCCATCATGCTCTTTAACTGGTCAGTTGGTTACCAGTAGATCAGTCTCCAACCCCTTTAAGTTTTTTTTTACTTTTAATGTTGGGAAAACCTGTTTAATAAAACATTAATTAATTGATTAGTATCTTTATTTGATTTGATTTGATTCTTTTAAAAGCACAGTTACTCAAAGGAGTATCATGACATAAAAAAAAATCCCAGAGGACGGCGCTTAAAAGCATGACTGAAAACATTTATTTCCAAAGTAGTCCTTGGAGGAAACAGCAAACAATCCATCAAATCATTAATGAAGATTGGTAATTATTTTTCCACAAAAGCCACGAAACCTACCAACTAGCTGTAGTTATAAACTCGACTGTTCCTCATGTGTAAATCCACACAGTGGCTCTCTTAATGGAGACAAACTGCTACAGTGATCACTGCAAGTATTTAATAAACTCAATGTCGTTCATATTCATTCATCCTCTATTAATCAGTGTTCATTTTTATGATCCAACCCATCAGGTTATTAACCGCAGTGCCTGCAGATATAACTGCCATCAGTGCATCACCAGTGTGTGTCATTTGCAATCTGTTGATGGTGGTATCGTCCTTCTAAACCTCTCAGAAAGTGGTGTCCCCACCAATGAGAGTAGGTGTGTGTGTGTGTGTGTGTGTGTGTGTGTGTGTGTGTGTGTTGAGCTCTGTACTGCTGGTTGGGTATCATTGCTAGCTCAGGGATTCCTGTGCACATTAGTGGCTGCCTGAGTTGTGGTTAGATTGTTTTGTGTGTGTGTGTGTGTATATGTGTGTGTAGCTCGCCCTCCCCCTATCTCCATAACCCCTGTCCTATTCTCTCCCTGTCTCTCTCTCTCTCTCCTGTTGTCCCAGCATGGCTGCAGGATGGCTGCCCTGTGGACTCTCTCTCTGCTGCTCTCTGCCTGCCTGCTTTGGCCTACATGTTTGGCCCTGACCCCCCCAGCTGAGCTCCCGCAGCCCCACAACCTGCCCCCCTCACTGGGCTTGAACAGCAGCGATGTCAGCCTGTCTGTGGATCTGCCCATGGCTCTGAGGGTTTTCAGCGTGGACTATCACCATGTGCAGGCTCCCTTTGAGATTGTGCTGTGGATCATGCTGGCCTCACTGGCCAAGCTGGGTAAGCTTCATTCTGTTGCTCATACGTGAAAAGTCACAAGATGCTACTGGAGGTCAATAGATGCTGTTAGAGGGTTCAAATCTGAAGTGTGTAGGTCTTCCTAAGATATAAGAAAATGTATTGAAATTATCTTTATATTTAGAATGTTCAAGCTACTACAAGCATCCCATCACTAGCTGTGTGCTCATTATGGTGTGTATGAGCTGTTGGTGCAACTCCACATTTGTGCTGTCAGTCTGAGTAAAAATTCTTGCAGAGTCACAACATGGTTGAATCCAGTGAGCATGATGTCGTTTTATCATCTCTGTCTCTAACCTCCAGGTTTCCACTGGTCAGGTCGAGTCCCAGCCGTCGTCCCAGAGAGCTGCCTCCTCATCATGGTGGGCCTCTTGGTTGGGGGGGTGATCTATGGTGTCCGCCACTCTGCTCCTCCGACCCTCAGCGCTGACGCTTTCTTCCTCTTTCTGCTCCCGCCCATCGTCTTGGACGCAGGGTACTTTCTGCCAGGGAGGCTGTTCTTTGAAAACCTCGGCACCATCCTCTGGTTGGTACAAAGTTTCAGTAATATGTTTTTTAACATATCTGGACGGAGAGGTTAATTTTCAAAATTAAAGTCTACAGCTGGGATCAAGTTTTCAAGTGTGTCTATCTACATGAAAGGGAAATTCAATTTAAATTCATACAAAATGCACAACACGTCACATTTTCCATCCAACTTTTCTCAGTGAATCCCTCAAAAAAGTAGATTCAAAGAAATATTGTTGTCACATAAAGGGGGGAATATACAGTAATTTAACTTCTTGAAAGTGCTAAAAATCAATATTCTTTAGCCATGCTACTGTAGCAGTGTGGCTCTGGTGATGGTGCTGTCGGCGATCCTTCCACCACTTTGGTCCAGACTGGCATTTCTCTTCAGCTGTTAGATGAATTGCCATAAAATTTTGTGCAAATATCCCAGAGGCAGCGTTGCAGTATTTGAGACTGGTCTTGGTCTCAATCTCACCTCTTGTAGGTCTCAGTCTCATCTCGGAATTTGAGCACATTCTTACTCAGTCTTGTCTCAGTTTTCAGTCAAAGAGGACTCAGGATTTCAAGCCCAGTCAAGAGCACAGCTGTGGGAATATCACTGAATTGCCTGTACACATAAAGAAGTGTTGAATAGAGATGCTTAAGTTGGTTGCAGGTCCTTAGTGATTGTTTGTACTTGTTTGCTCATAGAGAACAAAGGAATATTCCCACACATAAAATCCACCTCTACAATGCCTTTTGATTACTTTATCAAGACATTTCTCATCGTACCCTTACACATACACACATACAACAACATGGAAGTAAATAAAGTGAATGAGGATCTTTATTTGTTTTTTGTTGGTGTTTTTATGGGAATGTGGATCTCTCAGATCAATTTTTTTCAATGTGTTTATTTCCCAAAGGCACCACCCATAGTGATGTGGCGATGTGATTTAAATAGTTTTATAAATAGCATTACACATACAGTCAGGTCCATAATTATTTGGACAATGATACAGTTGTCGTCATTTTGGCTCTGTACACCACCACAATGGGTTTTAAATGAAACAATGAATACCTGCTTAAAGTGCAGACTCTCAGCTTTCATTTAAGGCTTTTTTCAAAAATGTAGTATGAACCGTGTAGGAATGACAACCATTTCTTCACACAGTCCCCCGACTTTAAGGGCTCATAAGTATTTGGACAAACTAACATAACCATCAATTAAACAGTCAGTTTTAATACTTGGTTGCAAATCCTTTACAGTCAATGACTGCCTGAAGTGTTGGACACATAGGCATCATCAGATGCTGGGTTTCTTCCCTGGTGATGCTCTGCCAGCCCTTTACTGTAGCCGTCTGCACTTTCTGCTTGTGTTTTGGGTGTTTTGCCCTCAGTTTTGGCTTCAGCAAGAGAAACGCATGCTCAATTGGATTCAGGTCAGATGATATGACTTGGCCATTGCAGAACATTCCACTTCTTTGCCTTAAAAATGTCTTTGGTTGCTTTTGCAGTATGCTTCAGGTCATTGTCCAACTGCACTGTGAAGCATCGTCCAATGAGTTTTGAAGCATTTGGTTGAATCTGAGCAGATAATGGTGCCCCAAACACTTCAGCTTTCATCCTGCTGCTCTTGTAAGCAAGACAAGACTTCACTAGAATAAATACAGAGGGTTTATCACAAGATGCAAACCATTGGTTAGCCTTAAAAATGGAAGGCCAGATTAGAGTTTGTCAAAAACCATCTAAAAAGCCTGTACAGTTGTGGAACAGCATACTATGGACAGATAAAACAAAGATCAACTACCAGAATGATGGGAAGACAAGAGAAGGAAGAAGGGAAGGAACTGCTCATGATCCAAAGCACACCACCTCATCAGTGAAGCATGGTGGAGGTACTGTTATGTCATGGCCATGTATGGCTGCCAGTGGAACTGGTTCTCTTGTATTTATTGATGATGTGACTGCTGACAAGAGCAGCAGGATGAAAGCTGAAGTGTTTGGGGCACCATTATCTGCTCAGATTCAACCAAATGCTTCAAAACTCATTGGACGATGCTTCACAGTGCAGATGGACATTGACCTGAAGCATACTGCAAAAGCAACCAAAGACATTTTTAAGGCAAAGAAGTGGAGTGTTGTGCAATGGCCAAGTCATATCATCTGACCTGAATCCAATTGAGCATGCGTTTCTCTTGCTGAAGCCAAAATTGAGGGCAAAACACCCAAAACACAAGCAGGAAGTGCAGACGGCTGCAGTAAAGGGCTGGCAGAGCATCACCAGGGAAGAAACCCAGCATCTGGTGATGTCTATGTGTCCAACACTTCAGGCAGTCATTGACTGTAAAGGATTTGCAACCAAGTATTAAAACTGACTGTTTAATTGATGATTATGTTAGTTTGTCCAAATACTTATGAGCCCTTAAAGTTGGGGGACTGTGTGAAGAAATGGTTGTAATTCCTACACGGTTCATACTACATTTTTGAAAAAAGCCTTAAATGAAAGCTGAGAGTCTGCACTTTAAGCAGGTATTCATTGTTTCATTTAAAACCCATTGTGGTGGTGTACAGAGCCAAAATGACGACAACTGTATCATTGTCCAAATAATTATGGACCTGACTGTATCTCAGAATCTGGTTAGATCGATCAGAACTCATATTGAGCATCTTACTCAAAAAATAGAGCCTACTTCTCCTTTGAAAACAGAAAAAACATGATACAGTCAACCATGCTATCCACAATAGACTGTGGAGATATCCTGTGTACTCATGCTGCTGCCACAACCCTCCTTGATACTGCCTATCATAGTACCCTGTGCTTCATTACAGCTGATAGTTATCACATTCACCACTGTGACCTGTATAAAAAGGTTGGCTGGCACTGGCACTGGCAGCTAAAAGACATCTACACACCTGCATCTTCATCTATAAGGCCTCGCTATTCAAACTACCAGGATACCTAACATCCTTATGTACCAAAATCATAGATAAGGGACCAGATCGCAGAAGACACTGGTTTTAAAAGTCCCTCCCTTGGTTTTTATAGCCCTGCTAAGCTGCTGATTGTGTGTACATCTCCAGGTATGCAGTCCTGGGAACCTTATGGAACGTGCTGGGCATCGGCCTGTCTCTGTACGGTGTGTGTCTGTTGGCCCAGAGCTCTCTGGGAGACGTCTCTCTGCTCCACTGCCTGCTGTTTGGCTCTCTGATCGCTGCTGTCGACCCCGTGGCCGTGCTCTCTGTCTTCCAGGAGATGCATGTTAACGAACAGCTGCACATCTTGGTGTTTGGAGAGTCGCTGCTCAATGACGCCGTTACCGTGGTGAGGGGAGACGTGGTCACCAGGTAGTCTCAAAATAGAATACCTTTTCCTGTGCATAATACATTTCTCCTTCTCCCAGGTGCTCTACAAGCTGTTTGAGTCCTTCCTCCGTCTACCGTCAGTGTCAGGACTGGATGTGTTGTTGGGTGGGTGCAGGGTGGTGGTGGTGGGCCTCGGTGGCCTGTTTGTAGGCCTCTTCTTTGGCCTGGTGGCGGCCCTGACCTCAAGGTTCACCTCCAGAGCTCAGGTCATTGCCCCGCTCTTTGTCTTCCTCTACTCCTACTTGTCCTACCTGACCTCAGAGATGCTTCACCTCTCTGGCATCATGGCGTGAGTTCTGCCGTGTATTAAACTCAAAGACCTCCTTTTATAAATATTTAACTTGGTTAAATCTGATTATGTCTCATATTTTTCCCCTCTTGTACAGCATTGTGACCTGTGCTGTGACCATGAAGCAGTACGTGGAGGCTAATGTGTCTGAGCGCAGCAACACCAGCATCCAGTACTTTCTCAAGATGTGGAGCAGCGTGAGTGAAACCCTCATCTTCATCTTCCTGGGCGTGTCCACAATACAGGATGTCCACATGTGGAGCTGGCCCTTTGTCTGCTCCACGCTGCTGCTCTGCCTCATCTGGAGGGCCACAGGTAATTTTAAATCTTTTCACGTAACCACCAATGTACCACTGACGCTCTGTCCAGGAGCTTAATAAAGAGCTGTCAGAATAGAGAACTCAACACTTCTCCCTCCTCTGAAGGTGTTCTCCTGCTGACTGCTGTGGTCAACAAGCTGCGGAGGAACACTGTGACCTTTCGAGATCAGTTCATCATCGCCTACGGAGGCCTGAGAGGGGCAATCTGCTTCTCCCTCGTCTTCCTGATCGATGACTTCCCAAAGAAAAGACTCTTCATCACAACTACCATTGTGGTCATCCTCTTCACTGTCTTTGTACAGGTGGGAGAATGATGTCACTGAATGACCACTTCCTATATCTTCACATAGTAGTTTTTCCTCTTTGCGTTGCATTTGTTTGGCTTTGTTTTGTCCTTTTTTTGGTTATATTAGTTGCGTTTGGTGTTGTCTTGTTTCCAGGGGATGACCATTAAGCCTCTAGTAGAGCTGCTGGATGTGAAGAGGAAGAAGAGGGCGCTGCCTACTGTTAGCGAGGAGATCCACAGCAGGGTGAGTAATGACACCACTTACTTACATATATACTGCACATGTATTATTAGTATGGTTTGTTCCAAGTGTAAATTAGTCAACTTATACATTGAGAGAATGTAGACACCAAAATTATTCATGTCTCATCAATACATCACACACTCATGCATCACCTCAGTTGTTTTTACAGTCATAATTTCATTTTTTTTTTTCAACATTTTTCATACTATTTAAACGACGTTATGTCAGTATAACAAAGTTAAAACTTTTGAATAACCAACCTGAAATTACTTGCCATAAACTGATTTAAAACTGCTCACTATTTAGCTTTGGACCTTCACTGTATTTTTATTTTCTTACTTTTGGAATTACGCTGTCACATCGTGGATGTATCACAGCAAATGATCTATCAAACAAAAGATTAATTTGGTGTCAATATGTTTTATAAATTAGCAAATTATGCATCTTCAAATATACCTTCCTTAAATATTTTTCTTGCTGTCTGGGGTCATTGTACAATACTGCAAAATTCTGCAATGCCACATGAGCTTTAGTTCTTAGTAACAGAAAAGAGTGTGTGTGTAAACACAGATCTTTTTTCAATTTCATCTGTGAAAATGAAAATAACAGTGAGAGTTCAGCAGAAAAGGTGCAATCTGCTTTGTGATTATACATTCCTAGTGATGGACACCTACTCTGAAATAAGCCAATGAAATGATATGTAGAGGCAAAAGAAAATCTATGAATGATATACTGTCATCTTGTCTCCTCTCAGCTCATTGATCACCTGCTGGCAGGAATAGAAGATGTGGTTGGCTACTGGGGGCAACACTACTGGAAAGACAAGTTAGTTTTTCTTGTTTTATGTTCACTTCTTCTCCTAAAAACGTTTGCATGCTACCCAAAAAATAGGCCCTGAAATGACCAGTAGGTGGCAGCAAACACCACATGCAAAAGTTCCTCATCATTTTCCACCAGTGAGGACACATAGCAATGTCAAAGTATTTTGTGTGTGTGTGAGGTTTGAACAGTTCAACAAGAAGTACCTTCGCCGTTTCCTGATCCGTGAGGATCACCAAGCTCGCTCCAGCATCCTCAGAGTTTACCAGGAGCTGGAGAGGAGGGAGCAGAGGGGAGATGAGGAGGCGCCACCACTGTGAGAAGACATGTTGTTACTGTATGTTATAGTTTCTTGTATCAGGGCTCAGCGATCTCCAGGACTTGATGGAAGGAGTCCCATAGGATGCTAAAAACTAAGTAAAGTTTTATGACCATCATGGCAATCTGTGCTAATCCAACTCTTTAAAAAAGAAAGCAAGTTCAACACAATATTTTTATAAGAATCCTTTACAGCATCTGTTTGAATGTCAAGAAGTTACAGAATATCTCGACCTACTCTGTCAGTTCCCAGAATTCTTCCCATGTTAAACCTTAATCATGCCACCAAAAACTGATGAAACGTCGGTCCTTACAACACAGTTTCTGGCCTTATGGATGTGAATTCACCCCTCACTTTTAGAGTGGACCCTCGCTCCAACAGCCGTCCCCTCTTACCAGAGGAGATGGACAGCATCAGGCGGATTCTCTCCAGAAACCTTCAAAACTTCAACAACAAGGTAAATTCACAGCTTTGGTTTGTGTACCTTCGTTTTCATGAAGGAATCATTGACATGCACTGTAGATACTGTATGCACTTTTCATCTGCTGTTTGGGTTCATGTATGATGTATGATGATGTCACTCCAGCAGACACCAGCCTACAGCAGACACACTCTGCACCAGGACGCCACCACGGACAGAACGAGGAAGCCTCTTTACAGACACCAGAGTCTGGGAGAAAGATACACATATATTACACAGGTACTGTATCCATGTAAACAAGTCACTGAGCCTAGGCGTAGTATTAGGTCATTATCTGTGTGAAGAAAATGCCTCTTTACTCAGGGAGAATTATCAGTAAGACTTATTGAGTTTAATTTATTCCTCAAACTGACTTAGTTTAAATTGTTAGCGTGTTTTACTTTGACTGTGACAGGTGGAGGATGCAGAGTTCAATGGCTGCCGCAGAGTGAGAGCAGGACTCAGCAGGTCTCACACAGGTAAAGTGAAAGACGGTTCAGTACATATTAATATACCAAAAATACAAGGATCGTATGTATGTTTCTGTGTGTGTGTGTGTGTGTGTGTGTGTGTGTGTAAGGTACTGCTGTGGTATAGGACAATCTCTGGTAATCTGGTAAAAGGATGACAGAACTGTTTTTATAAATGATATAATTAGTATATCTGTACACAATTCTAGTTTTTTCTTTCCACTCCTGTGCCTCCTCTCAAGCTTTCAGTAGTCACTAAAGACAGGTTATAAGAATATAAAGACCTATCATCAGCGTGTCGCTCTTCTCCATTGTTGGGGAGTAGTGAACTGTAATTAAACTGGTATTATCTATGTTTTGCAGCAGCTTGCTGGTAGTTCAGCTACATTCATATTTGTACAGTGATTCAAGTACTTAAATGACTTTTTTTTTTTTTTTTACTTTTTTTCTGCAGTTAACTAATGAAACTACAAACATTTTTGGGCCATAAAGGGAAAGAAATTATTATTATTTTATTTTTATCATTTTACCATTGCCTCTCTACTGTTATTGAACTTCTTTTGCCCCAAGTCAGTCAGAAGCATTGTTGGGGAAATTACTTTTGAAAGGTAGTAGGTTACAGTTTCCCTGGTTACACTGTTAAAATGCATTAAGTAATGACACTGTTTAAATTGTTTTAATTATTATAATTTGATTTATTAATTAAAAAAATAAAAAATAAAATTTAAAAAAGATGATTCATAGGGTAGGTAGATAATACTATAAATAAAAAAGGGTTTTGAGCATAAAAAATTACTTTTGTTGAATTAACATGGTTTAGTCAGTTTACAACTTATTTTAAGTTGGTCGAAATCAAAAACATTTTTGACATTTTTGAGTTGGATGCAATTAAGATAATTTAGTTGGAATATCATCAATAAAATAATCTGACCACTAAATATCACCACAACTTTTGGATAAATATTAAGTTGATTCAACCTAATTAAGCTTTTTCATGTCAAAGCAAACTAAACTAATTGAGTTTGTCAGATTATAAAAGACATGTAGAACAATGCCAGAGTTGTAACTACTTTAAAAGATGCATGCAAATTGTTACCTTGATTTTTTAAAGTTGAACCAGTGGATTCTTTTTAGAGTATGTGAACAAGTACGAACAATAAATTTTAGCGACTGGCGTTTTTTTGTTATAATTCCGCATCACATGTACCTTGTCAATTTGATCATTTTTTCAAAGTGCTTGTAGTTTAATCTAATTTTTCTAAGTAGCCCAACCAAACTAGACTTCTCCCTAAGGTAGCTTTGCTGTAGTTCAACTTCTTCCAGTGCAAAGTAATCAGTAACTTTCGATGTGCTTTCAAAGTAGCTTCCCCAACACTGCTCATCTCTCTCTACCTCCTGACCTTTGACCCCGACAGCTAGGGTGTGACTATTCTGACTTTGTTGGCCTGGAGCTCACTGCAGCCTCTCTTCTCTTGGCAGTGTGCGCCATCAGCCCGAGGCCCGTCCTCCAGGACTCATCAGTCCCAGCAGCTTCAGCTCAGACCGGAGGGCCAGTGGATCCACAGTCTTCAGCTGCCAGAGAGGAGCAGATCTCTCCACAACATCAGCAACCTGTGGGAAGAGCCCCGAAGAAACAACTCAGCTTTGTTTTGGAGAGCGAGAAGCAGCAGTGAAGGCAGACTGGGAGAGAGACAGAAAGGAGAAGGAGCAGAAATGTAAACCAGTGAACTCAGTGTGTTCAGTCAAAATGGCTCCATAAAGTGATAAGTACCTCATATTTATTTAGCCATAGAGTTGTGGGTTTCAAGACTTGATAAAAGGTTTTTGCAATTTCATGGATATCTGCCAATTAAAACTTTTTAAATGGATTAAATAATTCACCTTCCGGTTTTATCATTCTGAGTGTTTGCCAGCTACATTAAAGCGTTCCTTTGCTCCATGTTCTGACCTCATGAACACCTTTGGCGGAGGTTTGAGGGTCATTTGCATCTCTTGTCTAATTCATTTTCAAAGTGGCGCCCCAAGTGTAACACCTACCTTAGAAATACCTTGCAGTCATAAATGCTGATACTCGCTGTCCGCGTTATACACACACGCACAAACCAATCCTGCCTCTCCTTGTTTCTTTTATAAATGCACAGCACAGCCGCCGGTAATGTGATGAGGACAAGCTTACTGCTTCCTAAAATAACTCCTGTCCCCCCACCTGACCCCCTCAGATACTGGAGCCTCTTTTCCCCACAGCTCCCAGCATGCCAGGGAGTGGCCGGGAGAGCCCGACTGTTTTCTTTAGGACTGGGGCTGGGCAGAGGGCTGCAGAGTGGACACCAGTGAGGAGCTGAGGAGTAAGTGACCTGCAGACTGAAAGCTGAGGAGAAAGGGCACAGTCAAGGAGGTTTTAGGCTGGAGTTATGAGGGTGGGAGCTGCGACCTTGGCTGGGGGGATATTTGGGGTAGTAGGGACTCTGTGTTTCTTCCTTGCCTTTGCTACAGACTACTGGCTGGTAGCCAGTGACGACTGCGGACCGTATACATGGCCAACAAAAACAACCCTGACAAAAGATGACAATGGGACTGAGGTAGGCCACCTACATACAATGTGTGTAGCTTCACTGACATAAATACACACAGTAAATACAAACCTCATTGCTGTCTGTCAGAACTTGTCAGTGACTTACAGCCTAACAAATGCTTATAATAATAGTCACCGCAGTTCATTATTTTTATCACTGAAACATCACATGTGGGGACCACAAAAAGACAACTGTGGAACCTGATCAGATGCCGTGAAACAGTGGTGTGCATGCTATGCCACTACATGATATTTAAAGAGCTACCAAAATAATCTAGTCTTTCACTTTAAAAGAAACAGATATACACAAGAATGAATGCAAACAAACAAATCCATGTCATGGTCAAGAGGAGGTTGAGACATCCTGACTTTTTCTTTGATTTTAGTAACTTTTAGTATTGGTTACGCTCCAAAAACACTGGATCCTACACTTCCCATAATGCATCCAATGGCATCTTTTTGTCAGACACTCTATATCTGGTAAACAACTCTCAAACATCACTTTGTAATGCAGGCTTTTTGTTTAAAGACTAAGAATCTACCACCATGCTAATATTGCTCATATGTGACATGTGATGTGTTTGTTTGTTTGTTGTTAAATAACCATGCAATCTGATCTTTTATTCTGACTTGGGCCACTTTCATAAACGTATGATTCTAAAAAAGATACAGGTCTGATTCTTTGCAGTGCAACCTCAAACTGAACGGTCATATTGGAATTCATGCAACTTGTACCGACTCTAGAGACTTGCTGCAAGAGTCTTGTGGAGAGGCGCTGACAGATGCAGTCACAAGTAGCCCTTGACATTCTAAAAGTTTGGATGAAATCTGTTCAGTGAAGCCATTCATGACACAATCCCACCACTCCTGGCTTCGACTCCACACATACTGCCATACAGAAGTAGCAGCCATCGCGCCACAAAAAACCATATAATTAAAAACTTGACTTTCTTTCTTCTCAGCCTGTCCTCATTATCATATGCTCAGGAGTGTGATGTTTTTGTTATTGTTCTTCTCTGCAAACATGTCAGTTCAGAACCATGACCATTTCACACTTGAATCTGATATTGGCTGCATTTTTAAAAAAAGTCGGTGTGTAAACAATAAAATCAGATCTGAGTAAATCATCAAATTGCAGACTAAGACTTGCAGTGTTCATATAGCCTATGTCTTGTAAACCCTGATGTCTTTCAAACGTAAGGCTATTTGTGTGTTTATGTTTGTGTTTGTTTCTTGCAAACCACAGGTACATTATATTTGCATGTTATTATGTAGCGATACGTTGAAACTTTATGTTTCGACAATGCTGTGCTTGTGTGGTTAGGTTTAGGCCAAGCAGCAACCTCCGAGGCTGAAAAATGAAGCCATTGCGGAAGTGCCGAAAACGGCAGTTCCTCAAATGGCCACTTGAGGCTGGCTCCAGAATTCAGTGAATCCTCATAGACCCTCAAGTTAAAATGCTCAACTAAACAGCAGAAATAAACATGTTTACAGCATGGTACAAAAACAGCTTTGGTCTCTGTGGCTAATTCTAATGTTTACAACACCTGTACAGGGGGTGAATTGTTTTATAACTCACCCATTTACATTTTATTAAGGCCCAAAAGTTATGCATATCTAAGGGAGAGGCTGCTTGAGTGACATTCTGTCTGTGGGGCGTCGCTACACTCTGTGAGACAGATCCCCCCTTCGCTTCTCCACAGCTTCACCCTCTCATCCAAATATAATAGGGCTGAAATGCCAGACTTGAGGCTTCACAACAGCAGCCTACAAACCAATGGGTGATGTCACAGAAGCTACATCCATTATTATTTACAGTCTTAATGGTTTAGGCACAAAAACCACTTGCTTATGGTTAGGAAAAGATCATGTTTTGGCCTGAGGGGCACAATCCTGACAAGAAAAGCAGCAATGTCTCGGTGAGAAACAACCACTATTTACACTTTCAGACTCGTAAAATCAAAACCAGTTTTATTTGTTGGCATCAAACAGTGGTTGGCAGCTTAGCAGGTGTGTCACCATCTCCACCATCAACTGTGTTGTTTACAAGATTAAGAATCTACAGCCATGCTTTTTGCTCTATAAGCCTTAACTTGGGCAAAGTGATTCTTTGAGCGAAATGGTAATATTAACATGCTAACGTTCTCACAGAGAAAATGCTAACACCATGATGTCATGACAACATCAGGGTTATTTTGTCAGACTTGACAAAGCTCCTCCAGAGCCATCACACAACTGTTTTCACAGGCAGTGTAGTGCTGACCTTCATGTGTAAACTCGCCGGAGTTCCCCTTTAATTTCCCAGTTTATTCTTCCATGCCACATTTGTGAGAAAGTTCACAAAATGCAAAGTAAGGGATATATTTATAAAAGCTGATCCCCCGGTGAACTCCTCCCTAACGCCACAGCACAACAAAGTCTTTCATTTTCAATAAAAGAGGATGATTAAAGTTGCTGTGTGTTATTCAGCACCATCAATCATGTTTCTGACAAGCAAATGGAGAGTATCACTCATGCGTGTTTCATAAGTTCCCCTTGAAAACCTCACAGACAAGCAGGCCATAATCAGAACCACGTTTGATGCCGTGGCACCGCTGAAGTACAGAATCGCACAGAGCAGCTAACAGACACATGTTGACAGAGCTGACAGACATTAAGGTTCATCCATCTTCAGACATTTGAGCGTCCATTACTGTGTTTGTGTGCTGATGTCAGCCTGTCTCTTTTTCTCATTTAGATCCAGTTAGTGGAAGCCGTCACTGCCTCTCCTCCACCTCTCACTCTGCACCACGAGGGCTTCTTCTGGCGATGTGTGTTTCAGGTGGAGCCCACAGCACATGCAGTCCTGGCCACTCTCTTCAGTATGTATGCCCTCCAAGGCGGCAAAAAGTTTTTGTTGGGGTTTGTCCAATGTGGTTGCATGTCTCACGCTCAGCAGTGTGGTCTGCTTGACACGCTAACAAGTGCAGGAAAGAAAAATGTCTATAATTTGGATATTTGACAGAAAATATACAGGAGGAAGAATGTGTTGGCATATTTTTCAGTTTGTGCGGTGTTTTGGCATTTCTCTAAATTTTGCTCTTGTGTGGTTTTTTTTTTCAAAACCACATTGTTTTTTTATTGACCCTGTAGGTTCTTTAGAGCCTTAAAGACTTTTCTTTCTCATGTAGCAAACCAGCCAAAATCCAAAGTCTGTATCCATGGTTACCTCTTCCCTCTGCCTGTCGCACTTGGACAGGTGCCTCATCCAAGTTATGATACTGCAGCAGGTAATGCACTCACTCACACCCTTATAGACAGGTGAAAAATCTGAGCATGACAGCATGATGAGTATGACAGTGATGCTATGGACTAGATTTTGGACCAACTTGTTTAACAGAGTTCTCCACCACAATCACAAAAACACCAAATGAGGTCTTTTCTTTTAGAAAAATGTTGTTTCATCCCTCTGGTGGTTCCTCAAACTTGTAGAGTAAATGCTAAGGAGCGCTGAAGCTGTTTTAGAGGTGTTGGCTTAACACCCATCTTTATATACACATAAACACTTCCTCACATGCATAAGCACAAATTCACAATTCACTTTTGGCCATTTATGGTGAGTAACAGTAAAATAAGCTTTAATTTCTAAATCACCAACTTCATACATAGACTTTTTTCCCCCCAAGGAATAGTATGATGTCTGTGGGAAAAACATTTATTCACTTCCTTGCTGAGAGCTAGGTGGAAAGACTGACTCTTAGATCTGTCTTTTAAAGGTCCAGTGTGTAGGATTTAAAAGCATCTACTGGGAAAAATGGTGCAGTATAAAATACTCATAACTATGTTTTCATTAGTTTAAAATTCCCAAAACTAAGTATTAATGTGTTTTCACTACCTTAGAATGAGCCCCACATATCTACATAGAGAGCAGATTGTCTTTCTCAGGGTCCGCCATGTTGTTTCTACAGTAGCTCAGAATGGACAAAGCAAACACTGGCTATAGACAGGGCCATTGATGTTTTCGCGATGTCCACTGTAGAAGTTTCAGTTCTGCAACCTCACTGCTACATGCCACTATATCCTTAACGCTTGACCTTTAAATAGGATTTCATTCAGTTAGCTAGGCTTAACATAAAGACTGCAAGGAATAACACAAAGCCTGTCAGCACCTCTAAAGGCCTTTACACACCATGGGCCCATGGGTTTTTTTTTGTGTGTGTGTGATTAATTTACATGTCAATATATATATATTTTTTTCAAAATGTTTTTTTATGAGTACTTTCACACAGAAGGCAATTATCACACAGCCAAAAGCGACATCATTTTTCTTTTTTCTGAACAAGGTTGTTTTTTCTAGGCTTTTGCACCATGAATGATGGCATTAACAAATCATGTAATGACTATTCTTATGAGGATTACAATACAGCAACAACAATACAGAGGCTCCGTAGTCTGAACTAAAATGGCCAACTTTGTTACTTCTCTCAACCTTTGACAGAGTCAATGCATACCAGGTCTGTTAATTCTGTTCTTACCTTTCACAATAAAAGCCTTACACATACTGTATACAAGAGGACACTCTGACTCACTTAAACCATTTTGTGAAAAGGTAAGTCAATAAGATAGCCTGTAGTAGCTTAGGCTCCACAACAACTTACCTCAGACAGACTGCCAGACCCTACTCTGGGTCAACAGGGGCCTGGTAGTTGTTGTGCATCACTGCCAATGAATCTATTTGCAACAAAACCTTTTATCCCATCCACGCCAGTATGAGTAGTTTTCACGCAAAATATTCGCACATCAGTACTTTTACATTTATTAATTAACATGTTATATCTTTTATTTAAAAAGTCTCTGCACCCAGCCAAGAATTAGTCCGGCATATAACTCCTATTTAATTCTCAAGTTGTTGCTTTACACTTCAGTTTTTGTATGCATAAATCAAATTCACTATCATGTGGTGATTAGTAAGCTTAGAGGCTCTGAGAGTGACGCTAGCTGTTTCCCCGTTTCTGGTCTTAATGCTATGCTAGCCATCTCCCGGCTGTAGCTTCATACAGAATTGAATAACTGACTATAATATATGATAATATGAGAGGTAGGCTATTGATCTTGTCATATAATTGTTAAGCATATTTCACAAAATGTCAGACTATTTATCTCATTGTAGACTCCCGCTTCCTTCAAGTTGCCCAAATTTGTAAAAAAAGAGAGCATGACCTAGTGTCATTCAATGATAGCTGTTGCCTGAATGCAAACACTCACTTGCCATGCTATATATCTATATCTACATGTATAAGTAAGTGCTCTGACGGTGGCCTGGTTGTATTTCTCATAGTGTTTCGGGGTTTCTGGACCGTGCTGTTAATCCTTGGCCTGGTCGCAGCTCTAACTGGAGGCTTCCTCTTGGTCTGTGGTGTCCCCTGCATTAGCCACACACTGTACAAGCTGGGCGGTGCTTTCCTCATAATTGCTGGTAAATATAGTCTGTGTGTATGTGTGGAGTTGATAACCACAGTATTTATCTGCAGTGTGGAATATGGTGCCAGGGGAGTAGGTGAATGTGCAGACATAAACGTATGTTGCAGCCATTACTGCTGTCAGCTGTTCATACCTGTCACATGACAAACACACACCCAACACAGACAGCAGAGCAGCAGATGTCACTCTGCAGGACTGTCGCTATAACAACAGCAGGTTCAAACACCGCTGCCGTGGTAACAGTAGAGATGAGTAGGAGCTGCATTCCTCTGGTGTTACTCACAGCACTGATATCTGAGTCTCCCTAACACTCTTTATATGACTTCCCAGCCTGCTTGATCCTGTTCATGCTGCTGCTCTTCGTGCTGTGGATGGAGGCGATGGAGGTGAAGCGCTACGTCATGCAGGAGAGAGGAGAGACGTGTCCACTTGCTCAGGTTTCAGTGCTCTATGGGCTGTCTTTCATGGTGGCGGCTGCAGGCGTGCCTTTGGAGCTCATCTCTGGAATGATCTTCATGCTGGTGGGCCGCACGTTGCGTGCCAGCAAGTGAGCTCGCCGTCTGGTCTGTGGGGAAGAAAGGACTGACCTTTTACTGTCCTGCACTGGGACTCACTGGCAGACTTGTGGGATGTAGATACTGGCTGGAAAGACATGATCAATATTACAGCACCACCCTTTGGATGTCAAGTATAGCAGTCAGAGACACTCATCTTTGGTTTTCTATAACTTGCTTTGCTTTATTTATATATATATATTAAAAAACTCTAATTGCTTTAGAATAATAATATCATAATTAAAGAGCACAAGTTATGGGATTAATGAGGTGTGATATTGATATCATAGTGGTGTTAAAGGAATACTTCACTCCCCAAATGACCATTTTTATGTCAGTTAGGCCTCGATCACAGAGAAAGTGTTTTGCAGGTTGTGCAGGTTGCAAAACGTGAGGTGCACTGCCTTTTTTTATACAACTGAATGCCACTAGTAAACAAATTGCTTGCTTCACCTTTTACTGTTGCCAGGCAACCACCTCATCACGTCCTTACACTAACCTTCCCGTGTAATCAATCTGCTGTTTTTGTTTTGTTTCTTTCACAGTAATTTGTATCTAGTTCCTAAAATGTTGAGGCAGAGGGTACTGTAGCTCTGGTTGAGGGTGAGAGGCTGTCAGCAAATAGTTTGTTGGGCACAGGGAAACGGAGATCTGTGTGGGTACATGAGACCCTGAAAAAGAGGGTGGATCATGGGGAGTACCACAGGCTGGTCCAGGAGCTTCATCTCGATGACGGCCGTTTCCAGGCTTGTTTTAGGATGACTCGGGGGCAGTAATTGGGCCGTATAGCTCTGGGTATCCAGCAACTGCTGCCACCATTTTCTCCTCCATTGTTTACCAACTGTAAACTTGTTGTCATGACCACCACAGAAGGCCTGCCTCTCAAATCATTCAATTGGACAATGGGGGAAAAAGTATGGAAAAAGAGATCACATGGGGCGCTGTTCCACTCTGAGGTGAAGTTTTTCAACTTGAGGAGTTCAGAGCACTTCAGGAGCCTAGAGTGCAGAAACACGGGGAACGTCGCGAGCAAAAAGCTTAATTCTCATTTCAACCCTTTCCTGTGTGTTCGGGGCCTTACTCAGCCTGTGTTACGCTGAATTTTTTGAAGAAACCTTTGTTTTTTCTGCCAGCCTATGGTGAACAAAGAATCAAAACGGAGAAAATTCTTGAAGAATTGGAGTAAAAAAGGTCTGCATTGAACAATTAGCAAACTATTCAAAACATCTACATATAATCCAAGACTCATTTAACCAGCTGTAGGCTCAGTACTTACCAAATAGACAACCATTTTCAATGAGGAACTGTACTAAAAGTGAAACTTACCTATGCTCACTTCACAGCCAGTCCACTGGCAAAAACAATAATTTTACC
The DNA here is from genome assembly GCF_041903045.1 of Epinephelus lanceolatus. NCBI lineage: Eukaryota > Metazoa > Chordata > Actinopteri > Perciformes > Serranidae > Epinephelus > Epinephelus lanceolatus. Next base: position 14,686,894 of record NC_135740.1, read on the forward strand.
TCTCTAAACATGGGAGCTGCTGGTGCCTCAATTTGTGGTTTCTTTATGTTATTGTGTAACTTTGCTGAATCCAAACTAGTCTGAGTGGGCGGAAGTTCGCTGCATAGATCAGCCTCTCATTGGGCAGAACGAGCCACCTGCTGAAGTCCCGCCCTACCAGCTCCGGTTGTGTAGCAGTTTTCAACATGTCCTTTACTAATTTTTGCGATGTTTGATCTTGCAGGGATGTAGCCATTTTTCTGCCATGGTTCGCGTCCTGTAGGCGATATTTTTGTAGGCGTGTTACACCAAAACCTGTTTCCCCCCGGCAATATTTTTGCAAGCGCACCGTTCCTGTGGCACCGCCCAGGACGATTGTGATTGGCTGAAAGAAGTACAAGCAGCCAGAGCATTTTTTCCTCCAATCTTAAAGTGAGAGTCAGCCCAGCCAGACCTTTCTTTTCTTGAGAAAGGTCTGGTGAGCGAGACTAAATCCAAACTAGCTTTTAAAACAGTAACAACAAACTACTGATTGAGGCAGCAACTCCTGGTTTTGACAAGTCGCTAGCTAGGTTTCATTTTGAGCTGAGTTCCAGCTGTCTGTTTGTGAAGTACTGAGCATACAACTGGATAAATGAGACATGGATTACACTGCACAAGTTGTGTGGGTTTATTAACTGATGTTTTGATATAATTTTGCTGTTGTTAAATGTGATCCCCTTGTAATTTAATTCATCAAGAATTTTCTCAGTTTTTGGATTCTTTGTTTACCGTGGGGGCATGGGAGAAAAACAAAGTTTTCCTCAGGAATTCAGCGTAACATGAGGTGAGGAATAAATACACAAATAGTCATTTGGGAGGTGAAGTATTTCTTTAAGGAGCAATATATGATGTGCTAAGATATGTTTTTTTATGTGTGAATACAAACATTTTCTCCACTCAGTTGTAGCCTACTGTCATTCTTGTAATTGATTTTTTAAATTAAGGCTGCAAATGATGAGTCCACAGAGCGGAAAGTAAGAAATGTTTGGGTGAACCAGCTGTGGCCCCTCTCCTGACTTTGACATACATTCAAAGTAGGCTTGCTGGAGAGAGGGATGAGGTGGGAGGGAGGAATGACTGGATGGACTGGAGACAGAAATAGTGGGCTTGGACAGAGGGTGGGGTTGAGGGTGGGGGTGGAGCAGGAGAGGGATGCATATTGGAAGGGAAAGACAGAGAATTGATGCGTGTAGCGGGGGCACAAGGGGGTTTTGAGAAATGAACAGCTGTTTGTGGGTTTGGTTGGTGTGCAGCAGGCCGGCCACCTGCCTCCTTCACCCCAATCACATTTCACTCCCTCACTGAAACCCCTCTTCTTCCTCTGTTCTGCCTCACACTGTTATGTTTCTCTGCCCCACCCTGCATGTGCACAGAAACTTTCAGTTCAAGAATTCAGAAACCCCATACCATCTACTGACACAGACAAAATGAGCTGCACCTTTATGACTGTTCTTTATTTTTCCTCAGTGTTATTCAAATGGGGAGCACAGACTTGTGATTGTATCATAACTGCTACGATATTAGATCATTCTGCTTTTTCATTGGTTTGAATGGGCAGTGTGTGGAAACAAGCGGGTGGACTCTCGATCACACATATCAGCTTTCATCTGCTACACCGTGGAGCAGGAGTGGCGGAGGGGGGGCATGTTTGCTTCAAAGACCTCACTGATCAAACACATAGAAACACACGTTCAATCACACACACACAAACACACACACACATGCTGTGATCAAACTGTCCACAACACACTGATGTTAATTATTGAAGTATTCTGTATTTATAACTGCATCACTGACCCTGGATCTGACTCATGTAAGACAGTATATATCAGAGTGTGATGCTGTAATATAGCACCATCGCCACCGGATCATAAAGGTCAACTGAGTTAACTGTGTTGCCTGTGGTGTCAGAGGAGACCTCTCTAATGCAGGTACACTGTGGTCTTTTACATGATTGTTGCTGGTAATTTAACTTGTGATTTTATTTAGCTTTAATGTAATGATAATTTCTGATAAACATGACAGATATATGAGCTCATTTTGCATCATTTGTCTGCAACTGCCTTGCAAGAACAGTTTAATTCTGCATGAAGCATTCATGATAAAGTATGCTTTAATCTTTGTGTTTAAATCAGTGTTTCAACAAAATAAAAGAAAAAAATACATGTCTGTAAACCTCTGAAAGAACATCTCAGCTCCTCTGTGGTCTTATAAGCATGGGATTCTCATATGTGAGTTTTAATCTGATAACACTGCAACCACAAGAAAACACTCCACTCCTGATGTGAAGAAGCCTTAAGGCAGTAAGACAGATAAAAAATAAAGACGCAGAAGAAAAGATGCCCAGAAGACAGAGAAAATAAAGAAATAAAAAAAGACACATAACTCCATCTGAAGAATCTGAGGTATGCCATGTGAAATAAATCTGTTCCATTTAAGGGGGAAAAGAACATACAAGGAGAGGGATCGCTTTTTTACACGTGTCTCTCAGATTTCAACCACCATCCCAGAATAATGCAGATAAATGAAATGTGGTTTGTGGATCATTTAAATTACATTTAAAAACTCAACAGCAACTTAACAACGCCACATCAGACCTCCATTTAGCTCAGTTGTTTTGACATGGCTCCAGGGGTAGGCACCTCAACACCTTGGCACTTCTCAATGGCTAGATACCGATACATTAGCACCTCGCTCAAATTTCAGTTCCCACAGATTAAAATGAACTAGTTCTACTTTACAAATTAATTTCATTCATTTTTTAAAGTTTTTAAATAAAATAAAAACTTGTGATTTAATCACAGATCTTACCCATGGCTGGTCAGATGCCTCAACAGGTTTCAAATTTGCAGTTGATGAGGCTGACTTTCAGACTTCTGTCTCGACTTGAGGTACAATTTGCATAAAATATGAGATTTTTTTTTCATCCAAATCTGAACTGATTTGTTCATAAAACTTCAAATATTTACTTGAACTGGCTTCAGCAGTACTGGTTTGTTTAAAATGCCAGTTGCACTAGCCATGCAGGCGTTGTGCTGAAGTCTGTTCCCCCAGCTAATAGTGTTTACTTCCTGTTGAAATGGGAGTTGGTTCAGATTTACGAAGAGGAATTTCATATCTATGGGGAAATCTTCTCTGACACAACACTGTTATTTTAGGTCCCGTGGTTCCTTAAAGAGCAGAAAAACACAGTGCATAGGTGTTGTTCATGTTCATTAGTTACAAACAGTTATGTTCAGACTTCAAACATGAACACATTCAATGGTCACGCTCTTTTAGTGTCACTCCTGCTCCACAGTGTCTTGATACAGCACTGCACGTCAGTCACAGCATGCCCACAGCAGAGCGCGTCTGTCATAATCAAGTGAAGCTGGTCTTCTTCTATATGCAGAGCTCTGCAGCCCTCCAACAAGTAAACACTACATAGAGCTGTGTAAGAAAACAAGTACAGAGGCAATGCAAAGCATCTTATAGTTGTTTCTACATTTCACATTAAATAAATCAATCAAACATCCCGACCTCAACAAGATACAGCCTATACTTCCAAATCCTGCAAAACTAAATACACACACAGTGAAGCTGGCAGCAACCATATGCTACAAAGACGGAGTCTGTGTAGCAGGTAAAAACATCTTGCTGTGCCCGCCTGCATGACACGTCACATCCATGCCCCATTTATTTTGGCCATAAGGGTAAGCCATAAGTTAAGTTGTTATCAGCATCTACTGGCTAAACTGTAAAAGTGAATAGAGTATTCAAGAGATGGCACAACAGCAACTAGGAAAGGTGACATTTACTGATTGAAGGGTACATGAGCTCACTTCAGTTGAAAACCTTAATGCTTTCATTGGTGCAGGAGAAACAGTCGAGATCAAAGCACTTAAAGGAGCTGAAAGTTTCAGTTGAAGCATAAGCACTGAAAGGAGTTGTTGCTGCTGAGAAACTGAGCAGTGAACTGCAGGTGGTAGTATTTAGTGCAACACACACTGGTCACATCAGCGGCTCAGTGGTTAGCACCAGCGCCTCACAGAATAGGTGTTGAATGGGCCTTGGTCCTGTCTGTGTGGAGTTTGATTTTCTTTTTATGAAGCTGTGCGACTGCCACCCCTCCCCCCCAAAAAAAACTACTGAGAGCGGCTGGCAGCAGCTAAGTCAAAGCCGATGTATGATGTATAGTCAGTGATAGGCCTGTGGTGGTAACTGAGATGCCAGTGGTGTGCGTGTCACTGACATTCCTTGTAACTCACAAGCCTAGCCTGGGACTGTTTTATCCACTGCATGGCACACAGTCCTGAATGCTTCCCATTGCAATGTTTAAGGAGGCAGCTGTGCATTGCTCCTTAACAGAGATAGGAAGTGTATCAGGGTACAACTGCCAAAGCAGTGTCGGCTCTTGGAATTGCCTAGAACTGCAGTTGCAGTTATGAATTAGCAATTCTTAGAGCCATAACCACTGGTTATGGGGATACAGTCTTTGTACTGAAGGTGGCACTGATTGAAAAGTCATGGGGTCTTTAAAGTCAAAATGGTTAATCTTCAGAATAGCATGAATGTGCTTAACAAATATAGAGGTCTGCCATCTAGGTGTTTTATGTAGGTGTTGTTATGTAGGTTGTGTAGGTGGAAATATTGGCTTGTGGGTGGAAAGGTCAGGGATCACCTCATTCCTTAGACATTATGATTTGGGGTCCTGAATGTTCAGAACAAAATGAACAGAAATCTGGCAAACAGATGTTGATAGAGCTTTCTTTTAACATCCCCATACTTTAAGGAACAGTTCACCCCTAAAACAAAAATACATATTTTTCCTCTTACCTGTAGTGCTCTTTTTCAATGAAGATTGTTTTGGTAGAAATTGCAGAATGTTGCAGATATCAGCCGTAGAAATGTCTGCCTTCTCTCAAATATAATGGAACTGGATGGCACTCAGCTTGTTGTGCTCAAAGCACCAAAGAAATACATTTGAAAAACTCAACAGCAATGTGTCTTTCCAGTAATCATGACCAAGTTACCCAAGATAATCCACAGACCTTGTTGTGAGCAGTTTCATATAGGAACTATTTTCTTTCTACCAAACTACACACGCCAACTGATTTCTGGGGTGAAACTAAAAAATCTTACACAGCTTTATGAGGAGAGGCTCATGTCAAGGGCTCAGTCCATTGTGTCCGACCCTCTGCATCCTTTACATGCTGAATTTCAGCTGCTATCTTTTGTCCTGTGTGTGGTCTTGGTGTTCTGTATGTGCGCTGTATTGTCATATTGTATTGTTATGTTTCCCTTTACTCACTGCAAACCAAATTGCCCTACGGGGACACTAAAGTTTTACCTTACCTTACCTTTAATTGTATCTCTGCGCAAAAGGAAAGGTGCATCCTTTCATGGATGAGAGGCTTGTGATGGTGACAACACGTCCTCCTCTGCCAACTGGCTAGTTCAATGGTTCTAGATGAGCTAACAGTAGATTTCCAGATTTCTGGAAAGATAAATTGTTGTTGAGTTGTTTTTTTAAATTTGTTTGTGTATCACAAGCTGAATGCCATCTAGTTCCATTATATTCAAAAGAAGGCAGACAATCTCTCCAACAATCAGCACCTCACACCAAAACTATCTGGACTGATAAATAGTACTACAGGTAAGAGGAAAAATATGTATTTTTGATTTTGTGGTGAACTGTCCCTTTAACTGCCACCTCATGTGGGGTGCAAAGTCAACAATTATGAAACAGCAAGACACAAAAAATACAACATGAGTAAAGCATCAGGGTCTTCTCTGCCTGCTGTGAATGATTTCTGCAGTGAATATTCAATGTCTAACAACTGTTTGAACAATGTAAAACTGTCTGCAAGTTATTGTTTTTTTTTGTTTGTTTGTTTTTACTTGGGTGTTCTTATTTAATTAGAAATCTGATGACCCATCCATAGCTTTTACCAAGGTTTTGATAATTATGATATGGAAACACCTGCTGTATTTGCTGTTGTTTAAGAGGGTTAGTTAGTTATATGTCTACACTAAAACTACGCTCCTTGCGGTTCAATTGATGCTGACCATTTCAAGATATAACCAACACAGCAGGCTCAATGAACACTTCTGTCAGACAAGAAAACAAACTGTTATCGCTCACCTTTGAAGGTTTATTTTAATCCACAGATCAATATTCTGCCAATAGAAATGATAATGACACAGTTCTCATACAATCCCAAAGGTCCAGACGATCCAAATCCAGCAAAATATTTAGTCCAAACACATTATTACATCCATAGATACCCACGAATTGCTGTTGCATCATTTCAGATGTTCATATATCTCCATATATTATCCATATTTCTTCTGTTTGCATGTAAATATGAGGAGCCCTCGCTGTCAAAATGGTGACTAACTCCTGACCCTTTCATTGACACCTAACTTGAGCCATTAGGAGCTTCAATGCCCATCCCATAGCCTGCAATAGAAAACAAGTGCTGACTTGTTTTTCACTCATAGTCACACATTCAGTAAAGTCTACCATCTTTAAAAAAAATAAATAAATAAAAAAAAGCACCTGGACAAAACCTTAAAAAAACATGTTTATTTTCTGTGATATTGTTACATAGTTTGGATGTGGACGATGTGAAGCTTTGTGATACAGCCCAGCTAATACCTCCCAGTTCTATATTCAGGCACAGATAAAAAAAATAAAAATAAAGAAAACATTAATTTCAGTGCGTTGAAACTTATATAACTCAGTGACAGAAGCACTTACAGCAATTCTGACTGTTAGGGACAAAACATTAAGTGTTACCTTTCAATGAGACCATGCGTGCACATGTTCTAAAAATGGAACAAGAACAGATTTCAGTTTACTTTGGGTATGCCTTGGATAGGCTTCTAATGTGAATTTAGACAGGACATGTACAAGGATGAAGACAGTGTTTCTGTTTCTGTCTTATTTTGAATGTTACAAGAGCCATGCTTTGCTCTGTTGTCTGAATAACTTTGCTCAGTCAAATCCTGACAGTGGATTGATGGCAAATTACTTGTTCAAACTTGTAATCCATGCAAATTATACTCATTTAAACATTCATCTTATAAGTACTTGGTAACTGGCCTACTTCACTTTAGTCATGGCTGTGGTTGAATTGCCACAATCGGCCAGCAGAGGGCTCTCCAGCTCTCCTCTTCAAAAGGAACATCTCTCATGCATGGATGGACAGAAGGAGAAAAATACGAGGGAGCAGCGAGTGGAAAAGGAAAGGAAAGTGAAGGAAAGGAAAGGAAGCAATTACTGAGCAGAGTATTGAGCTAGAACCCCGGCTTGTTCAGTGACTGTAGCTCTTCCTAATCATAGTTAATTAACTCTTATGTCTCCTCCCCTGTCATCCACAACAATGGAAACACACTATCACTTCATTTAAGGAAGAAATAATCTTGCACTTGAAGTGTCAGCAATTATGGCGTTATAATATTATGCATATGGCATAGTGAGCATCACGTGAATAAAGACATGACATGATAATAAAGTAATAAATAGTCTGCAAATTAACCCCAACAGACTCAAGGAACCTAAAGAGCGTACGTCTTGTTGATTAGGGGTAATGAGTGTATGTATGTGGGGATGTGGATCTGTAGCTCCAGCCATGGCAGCATTATTCAATGCTAATTTCCTGTGTTTGCTAAAGGTCCCACGTATGTGATGTGTCAGACAGCAAACAGCGGGATGTGGTCTCACACTAGGTAGGGAAATTTAACCCTACGTGGACCCCCTCACCCCTCTGTCCTCCAGAGCACCTGGACTGAATACTGGTGGGCTCTAATCCAGTCAGAGAGAGGGGATACACTTGGTGAGAGCTCTTTCCTTCCTTTCTCTAACCCCCTAACTCCACTAGTGAGCCGATTACCTGCTCTGTGTGTGAGAGCCCCGGTCCACTAGGCCCCGAGCATGTTTTTTTTTTAAGTGTGAGAGTGTGTGTGCTCCTGAGACGGCCAGACGGACACAGTTTCTCCCAGATAAAGGTTTTTCTCCTGTCAAAAATGACTGATAATAAGAGCTGATATGAGAGAATAGCAAGCCTTATGGCATCACTGTTGCTTTTTTGTTTCTTTTGTACACCCCAAATCCCCAGGAACAGCCCCACCACCCCTTAACACACACACACACACACACACACACACACACACACACTGCTAATCTGCACTGGGGGGTAGCTGAGGTAGAGAGGGAGCAGGTGGAGGGATAAAGAAGAGTTTCTGTGTGTTTCTTTTTTCTATTTTTGTATAAATAACTAGTGCAGTCTTATTAAAGACATCCCTCCCTTCAAAACACCCCCCAAAACACTTACACACATACATGCACTGACACAGATACACACACACACACACATGCATACACTGTTCATGCAGACAGATTATGTCTCAGACAGTCAGAGCTCCTGCCTTCAATTAACCTCACAAAGACAGGATCACTTACACACACATCTGATGATAGCAGGAGGGAAACCATAAGGAGGTGTGTGCGTGTCTCAATGGCTGCTATGTGTACAGGCAGGCTCTACCACATATCAAGACATGATACAGTAATCAGCCTATTAGTTGAGGGCATTAGGCTATATCATATTGTCTTCTGAGAGACAAACATTCCTGTATATTGTCCACTTTGTTCAAACCACTGAATATAAGCACAGTTACCAGATTTAGTTTCTGCTACTCTAAAACAGTGAAGGTGGGATGCACTGCTGTGTGTAGTCTTAAGAGAATAAATACTGCAGGTAAAGTAAATGAAAAAAGCTTGGCAGGGAAATTCAATAGACTGGTGAGGCGAGATTCAGATAGCAGTGATGCCAAAGGGCTACAGCACCGGCAAGGTGCTGCTCTGCATTTGGATTTATTGGCACTCACCACACTGTGAGGAAGCTGCTGCTATTTGGATACTTGTTTAGAACAAAAATAATACAATACAGCATACAGTTTTGCTTCTATCTTTGTATTTATTTTAGAAAATGATCATATTGTATATGTAAGCATAGTGTCTGCGTTATACCACAGTTAGGGACTTAAGACGTTTGGTCAAAGTTAAGGCCTCAGTATGATAAGTGCTTGTCAGATTATCTAACAACATCTCAGCCCGCCTTTCTTATAGTGGGATCAGAGGACAATCTGACAAGCAAGCCCGTGTTACACTGTGATTGGTCAGGTGTACAGAGGTGTGAATGTAAGGTAGCCTTTGAACGTTTTTTTGGTTACACAACTTTTTCAGTCATGTGTACTGATGCAGAATGACAGTAAAAAGGACATTCCTATTTGAATTAACATAGCAGGATGGTCAGAGTGGCAGCCATTTTAATGTGTACCCTTGCCACTGCAAAGAGCTTTGACCGTAGTAGCAGGGGAAACTTCCATGTAAACATTTGTTTAAACCAACTTGCGGCAAGTCACAGACTCACTGAGGTGAGTTGCAGCCATGACCAGGTGAGCAGTAGAGTAGTGTGAAGCATGGAGGGTTGTCTTTTGTGAACTATCTCTGTTGCTTTACTGCTAGAGAGGAATTAAGGATTGCTGGAATGAATTGCTTAATTTCTCTATCAGTAAGTCATCACATTTTATTCATTATTATCCCAAACTGTTGAGTGTGACACAGTTAACAGCCACACTAACTAACAATAATCACCATTTCTTTTGAACTGGTCAAATGACCATGGTGAAAGTTAAATGTCCATTCTACTCTTGCTCTGTTGTCTCTGATGTGTCCTTATCCCCATTTGTGCATATCATCATGTCGAGACAACAAAAACATGCAAGAAAAACAAAGTGCGAGATATTGAATGTGGGATGCAAAGTAGCCACAATGAGGTATCAAAGCAGAACACTTGTACACTTGTACAAGAAACACCTAACACTTTTAGCAACAGACACAGTTGGACGACATGTTGTTATACCCAGTTCTTATTTAAAGCAAACTGAACTCTTCAGGATTCATTAAGTATCAATCTGGCTCCATCTGATGTGGACCACAGAGTCTTCTACCTGGGTGACTATCTCACTTCAAATCTATGTTGCCATTTTTTTGGGACAAACAAAAATGGACAAAACACTCAACCTGACTTACAAGCTGTGACACTAATAGAAAACCTAGCTGTGTCCTTCAAAATTGTTTTGCTCCAGGGTCGTGGTGGAGTTTCAAGATGCTGGCCACAGTTTGAGTTTGATTGTTGGTTGCATGTTGTCCCCGAGAAGTCCCCTCATTTCCTGCCAGCTCTCCACTGACACTGTCTAGCAAAGGTAAATATTTCTAACCAAAAAAGAGCATTTTGTCCACTCTAGATCTAAAATGACACCAAATATTGAGCAGCAGAGCCCCAGACAGCTTTGTCTCACAAAAATATGTGAAATGATTACAGTCTCTAAACACCGCACTACGTGGCAGTGGCACATCATGTGTTAAAATTACATGCAGGCACCACAAAAACAAAGCCTGCAGAAAGTCAAGAGTCAAGAGCCTTTGTCATGGTGGACACAAATTCCCTGGTTCAACAAGCACACAATGGGAGGTTGCAATGTAACAATGCCATAGGTAGTATAAAGAGTGAAGAGTCCACGTGGGTCGGGGTTGTTGATGGGTCAACAAACACAGGACTTTCACCCATGAGACTGCTGCTCATGTGAAACCAAAAGCCAATGCTGACTTATTTTAACTTAACATATTTTACATACTCATTCCCATACGTAAGAAGTGTTCTTAATTAAACCAAAACCACTTTTTTTTTTTAGAAAGAGATAGCAAGGTCCATGACTATGAAACAGGCCTACCTGATTGTAAACACAGTGATCGACGGGAAGAATTGGCTACATTACACATGAGGCAGACGCAGCGGCAGTGTTAGCATCACATGAGCATCACTGTGCACCCCACAGCTTTACTGTTTACTGAGGAAGGGCCCAGTGTGCTTCATTCAGCTTGACAGCTGTTGTGACATTGTACAGTTTGTAAAGTTAAAAAGCCCCAACAGTTACTCAATAATCTGTGTCGAGCATTCTACAGTGGTCTGTTAAATTTCTTTGCGGGTTTGAAATTTTAAGTGTCCTCATGATGAAAGATGTTAAAATTCATCTGCTCTGTGCTGCAGGAAAGTGGCCTATTCGGGGTTAGCTGAGGGAAGGCCGACCAAACCAAACTGCAACCGATTCACAGCATTAACTACGTGTTTAAAGCTGCAGCAGTCCTGGGAAATAACTTTAACACAATATATGCCACCACAACATACTGCAGTGTTAAAAGGTTGTGGTTATTTCACATATTTTGGTGAGATCATATTGGTTTAGGACCACCCTTGACAATTTAATGTCTGAGAGTGACAACCAGCCCAGCTGAAACCCTGCACACATGTAAAACTAGCCATGTCTCAGCTAAGTTAGAGGGGGCATCCAGGACCATAAAGTCCTCTAAATGTCCTAAGCCGACACAGAGTACATGGATATGTGTGTGTGTGTGTGTGTTCAGACTTCAGCTGCTGTGACAGAGCTGATTGATATAGCACACAACATTTATCATTTTTGTTCATTCACTTGCTGCTGATCTGCAGGTGGATGTAAACCTGCTTTAGCCCAGTCTGCGTGTTTGTGTTTTGGCCCTGGTACACACACCACTACCTGAGTAGGACACACACACACACACACCCAAATCACTGTTTACATGCACTGTTCACTCTTGGAGCTGTCTGGCAAACAAACCAAATCCAGTACAGATACAGTGTACAATCCATCTGAACAACAAATAAGGAAATAAAATAAAAACAAGGAGCTTAACACAGAGACAGGCAGTAAGATCTCTGTGTGGACAGATAGAGCAGAGGAGACACTCCTTTGGGCTTGTGTCTCAACCATCCCTTTTATTCTTCTTTACTGTATGTCTTTATTTTCCTTTAACATCCCCCTACACACACACACACACACACACACACACACACACAAACACCATTCCTCCCCCCGACTTCTTTCATTTCTGCTGAAGGAGAGGAAGAGGAGACAGAGGAGAGAGGAGGGGGGTTGCGATTAGTTTCAGGGTTCCAGCCCACTTGATTGGCAGCTGGCAGCATATGGAGCTGTGAGGAAGGTTTGCCCACGCTCACTTCTGAGGAAACAAATATTTGCCTGAAGGGTAGAGAGAGAGGGAGTGAGAGAAAAAAAATATTAATTAGTTTGCAGACGCACTGAGAGATAAAAGTCGGCAAGACGTATCCATCAAACGGCTGCAGAGTTAGCCGCAAAATGGAAATTTTCCCCAAGTTGACAGATCCAGTAGGCTGCTGGCAGAGCTGAGGGGAAGAACACATGCGCGCTGGGAAAGCACTGAGGTGCACAACACAAGAGCCCACCGTGCAGTCTACATTAACATCTGTGCATACGTTAACATATTCTGAGTGGAATTAACATTTAGGCATGCATCTTCCACGCTTGAGAAACATTTCACTAGCCCCTGCAATTATTTCTTAATTATCGTCTCCACGTCCAGACAGAGTTGTGTGGAGATAAAAATCGACACATATGCAACACATCAGATGCACTCAAGGTAAACGTACAGATGCCAGTCAGGACGGGTTTGCAGTCACCTCATGGTTCCACACCCACAACATAGATGATTATAAGAGAACACATAAGTTTAGATATTATATTTGCCTGGAGTTGATTCTCTCACAATCATACCCCCAGGCTAGGTTTTGGCCTTTTTGCTCCCAAATTTAATGGACACTGTTTGGTTTTACTGCTTTAATAATCAACAGGGAGACTAGCAGCATGTCAGTGACTGCTCAGACAGTTGAAGTTATTTATTTTGGGAAATATGTTACAATATGTTTTGTGAAATGTTATTTCCAAGTTGCAAAGATTAATAAACCTCATGTCTGCGGATCAAATATTCAGCTGGATTAAGGCAGGGTTAACAAGGTTTGTAAAACTGGACACAGGGAGCTGGCCTGGTTCTTTGTATGGTTAAATTAATAAAGAAAAAAGTTTACCAACAGTAAATGTAGTAACAATTATTTGTGTTATGTATGGGATAGTATTAGTGCCAGGCATGAGGGTAAAAGATTAGAGGAGGATAAAGATAAAGGTAAAGATTCAAGTCAAAATCTTGAGACTAAAATTTAAATGTCAAGAATAAAATTTAAATTTCAGTATTAGTGCCAGACATGAGGAAATTTTAATCAGAGGAAGAAGCTGTTTTTTTTTTGTTTGTTTTTGAATTATGAGAATAAAGTCTAAATGTTCAGAATAAAGTCAACTCCTCAGGTCCAGGTAACATCGATACCCTCACAGCTGTTTCAGTATGCATGAATACAACCACATCTTCCAAGACAGTGCCGTTTCTTCCTCGAAACTGATGCAGTTTTTGGCACTATCTCTTCCTAAGTCCTTATACTTACTACCATACTGTATTTTGGCACTAAAAGAGCAATAATTTCCTTGTTACTAAAACTGAGTCTGATGCACAATGTCACCAATTCATCTACACAATGCATCTTATAGAGACAGCTATATACGCTAATGCTAGTAGTTTGATTTATTTTGGCATTAGTACAAGTCAGTTGGACTTTACCCTCAACATTTCAAATTTATTTTTAAATGCAAAGTAAAAAAAAAACTTCCTCCTCTCTTTTTTTTGTTATGCCTGGCTCTAGTTCTCTTCCGTATCTTATGTTTGGTAATTACTTTTTTGCTGGCAACAGTCAGCCACAGTGACTGAGTCTTGTCATCACTGTGAGGTCACTAGATTTCATACTATCGTGTCGTTATGAACACCAAAACCAGATACTGTGCTGTGCAACTGAACAGTATCTGGCAACCCGCCATGCAGCCAGAGATGCTGCACTGAAGTACACGGTGGGAAGCTGTTCATCAAGACATGGCTTCTACATGAATCCCTGCCTAAACAACTTGTCGTCTTTACGTTCAGTTTGGAGCCACTGAATTCACTAATCACTACCATACAAAAAAAAACACATGAAAGAGACTCTCATTGCTTTGATAGATGGCGTTCAGAACACTGACCATGGGATTATGCAGCACTGATAAGGTAATTAACAGACTATGATAGTGTAATTAAGCAACATCTGAGAAGAAAGGCTGTTGGAGTGGCGTGTTGGTGTGGGCGCACATCAAAGCCTGTGGCACTGCTTTAAAGGCAGACTGGCTGTGCAGAACATTTGGTTTAGCGCGGCTCCTCCGCTAAGGTATCGACAAGGAAAGAAAGAGAGGCTTGTTGTGCCATTGAGAATTAGCTGACAACACTATATAACATCATTGTGATGGAAATCAAGTGCTTTTTTTGGAGCGATTCAGTTGTGTAAAATGGACGGAGATCATATCGAGGGAACACAGAGGCTGTAACTGATAGCTCCATTGTTCGAGAGCCAAATGGTGTCTCTCTCTATCAGCGCACAGTCTCAACAGATTCCACTGAATAAATGGAAGTTGCATGAATTCACTTAGGTATTTACCTTGCTTTGCTTTATTGAGAATGCATCTTTGTGGGGTTCGTCGTCGGGCCTTGCAGAGCACACTCCCTCCGTTTCCCTCGCCCCCTCTCCCTCTGTGTGCACTGAACCAGCACAAATTCGGTTTTATTGTATTTGTTTGTTTATTTACTCTTATCTCTTTTCCATTTCAGAGGCTTCCTATCAGAGACCTGCAAACCTCAGAAGCCGAGTGGCAGGGGAGCCGTGGGTTTACATTTGTGTGTGTGAGTGTGTGTAAGTGCATGAATGTGTGTGTGTGTGTGTGTGTGTGTTTCAGGGGATTGGTATAAAATTAAAATACAAATAGAAAGGAAACATTGGAATCATCACTTTTGTTATCACCAGCTATACGGTTTATAGCTCCCACTGTTAACAAACTCCTCCAGGGTGATGAAACAGAAAGCGCTGGAATGTACTCACTTCATGACTCAGAGAATATCTTTAAGTAATATTATAAACACTTGGCAAGACTGCAATGGGTGTGAAACTCATTTTAGGCATTAGGTGAGAAAAACATTACTGCATCCAACAATAAAGCGCTCCGCCTCCGATGAGTACGTTCACAGAGTTGCTCAACATTTAATTCTGAGCCAAGTCTGTAGGAATTACACGGGATAACACCTGATCCTATAGATCAACATCTATACCTTAAAGATAAAGCTTTGAATTCCAAGAATTACACCCATATTGGATTACTAAGCATAACCAAAAGTTTTTACAAGGGTTGCAGCAATCTATTGATTTCAAGGTATACAGTGATATAAAAGTTGACGGTTATGGTACTGTGGACATTTGCTTATCTACGATATTGAAAAAAAGCAACTGGACAGAAAATCTCCCCTTTATTTCAGTTGTTTTCAAAGGGGAGACTTTTTACACAAACTTCCATTAACAAAACTGTTTCAAGTTTCAATTATGGTAATAAATCAACCAAAAATAACCCTTCTGTTTTCATTCCTTTAAGGGTCACTCTGATTGACAATAATCTAAATTCTGTAATACCGTGATACCGTGAGACTGCAACATTTTCTAAGACAGCTATCGTACCGTGAAAATCAGTTGCAACCTGAGTTTTTACCCTTCCCAAACCAAACCTTGCTGGTCTTCCATGACAGTGTAATTCTTCCTGACAATAAAGTTAATGAAAATTGTTCTACTGTATGTTGCATCACAGGGAAACTTAACACACATTACATTTACGACCCTGTCAGCTAAAGAGGTTCTGCCACAACCATGCTTTCATGTTTTGACAAGATTTAAAGGGCCGTCCACACCAAGAATGATAACTGCAATAACTATAAATCTGTTGTTTTAAAAATTGCTCTAACTTAAGTGAATGGTGGAGTCAAAACCACAACTATAAGGACGGCAGTAACAAACAATATTGTTGGGATCACTTTCAGAGCGATTTGATACACAATAGAAACACTGACAGCCAATCAAAATCCATCCAAATTTACAGGGCTTTGCTTTCAGCATAGTAAAAACGTAATTTTACGGTCTTTGGTGCTGCTCTTTGATGATCACCAGGATACCATGAAACTGATGTTGACTTATACAAAGTATGAATAAAATTTGTATTCAAATGATGACAACTCTTGTAACAGACTGCTGGATTCTCCTAACTTCTTTTGTCTTTGACGAAATTCGTGAATCCATATCCTTCTGGGATTTTTTTCTTGTTGTTTTTTTCTGCACAACCTACAGCAGTTTCAGGTCAAAAAATTCAATTTTGTCTAAGCTGCTGACACAGCTGGAGCATGCCGCACGTCATTGTTTATAAGTGTGGACGCTCAACACCCTTAAGAGTCTGGGGTTGTGAGGTTGTAACAGCCATGTACTGAGACCAACCGCTAACATAGCCAAAAAAGTTTCCTCAGACTATAACTTACTAAAGGTTCAGCAACCATGCTGAAATGACAAACAATGAAAACATGTTAACAATACTTGTAACAGGCCTGTGGTCCTTCATGCCATTTATTTATTTTGGCAGCATATTTTGCCTTTATTTGACAATTTTACACATAAGCAACAAACACTGGGAGGAAAGCAAGGATGAGGTGATGTTATAATTACATGCAGCATGTACAAAGCCCTGACACACCAAGTTTACGGTCGGCCGTTGGTCAATGTCAAGTTGTCCGTTGGCGTCTGTCATCCTAGTTTTTGTTGTGTATCCCACACCATTGGCACTAGTCGGCCCTTGTTGGCTGATTTTTGGCTGATTCAGCTTGTTGAATCGGTCTAGGAGACAGCAAAGCCTGTCGGTGAATCAAATCACTCTGATTGGCAAGACGAGAACAGAATTGGAAGTGAGGAAAGTAAATAAACAACTAAAGTCATGAAGGTGTGAGGTTGAAACAAACTTGTCATGTTAGGTAAGATTTATTTTTAGACATTGAAGCAGAGACAGGACAGTTAATAATTGTTTGTGTTATCATTTGCTAGTATACTGTAAATATACTTTGTTCTTTCAACATTAGGTTGTATTGTAAATGTGCTAACTGGCTTACTAGCATCTTGAATCAATCTTGTCATTTTTCCGGTTTCCCTTTTTGAATGATGACTAATGCTGCCTTCTGGTATACAGAGTTATTTCCTCTCACGTAGCCGCAAAGCTTATCTGTTAGTTGGCTGTTGGCTGTAGTCTTTGGAGTGTGTTCAAGTGCAACTTTTTTGGCTGAGACACAGGTGAAATTAGGCAACACAATAGTCCACCTTCACCAACACTAGCTTTTTTATGTCAGTTTGATATGTCTAGGCCTTTAAACCACAAGGCCACCCCAATTTCATGGCATTTTTTTAGAATGGAGTACACAAGAATGTCAGCTTTGTCCAAAGTGATAATAAGATGTCTTAAACCATGCGATAATCATGCATCTGAAACTTTACTTTCTCCCTAGACATCACAATGTGAGACCAGAATTTTTTAAATTTTGGAGAGCACTTTCAACACAATCTGTCTCTGCTTTATGAATTATCAACTCAGTGTGGGTGGAGGCCAGAGCAGAAAAAAGGATGCTTTTTCAAATGTTCCCACATTAGCATTATGGTCATGGCCTAAAGCCAAAACAAAACTACATTTGGATTGTTCTTATACAGATGAATGCAAATACCTCTGTACTCATTGCAGCTCCAGGTGTGTTTGTTTGATCGCGTCCATGCCAAAAGAAGAAGCTTGTGAGTCACAGTGGGAGCGTGCTGGAGTGCAAAGTTAACTTTTAAACTAGTTTCACTCTATGGAGATGAAGCTAAAATTCAACCCAAAAGGAAATCACATAATATTGTTGACAGAAGCCAAATGTGGGTCTTCTTCTCTGTCTCAACCAGCCATTTTTCTTCTGCATACAGATTTGATTTTACTTGGAGCGTACTCATATACTGGTGGTTTAAGACAGTGCTGCAAAGAACCATAAAGTCCCATCAATCACTGCCTCATTACCACCGTCACCACCAACATCCTCGCCAGTCACCCCAAGTACTTAAGCGTGTGTGTGTTTGTGTGTGAGTGTGAGTCTCTGGTCCACTCAGGAGGAGAGAGCGAGCGATCTTGCCAGGATCTGAACTGCCTCTTTGATCTCCCAAAGCCAAACAGAGGGAGAGAGACGCTCGCCCCTCACAGAGAGGATTAAATATCCCTGAGTCGGGACATCACAACTCCCTCTCACCACCACCCCCTTCCCTCCATCCCTCTTTCCTCCACTCCCTTCCTCCTCCCGTCTACCCTGGTTATCACTGAGTCTCCAGAGGGGCTGCAGGGAAAGGAGAGCGAGCGGGGAAGAGAAGAGGAGAAAAGAAAGTAAAGGGGAGACTGTGCGGTTAAAGAAGCCAAGAGGACATCTGGGTCCACGAGGACTTTGACTGTTTCACCCACACAGGGTCAAAGTCTGGATAGGTCACAGCTCTGCCCCGGAGCTCTGTGTGTGTACGTATGTGCTAGGTTGTCATAAAGAAGAGGATTTGTTTAAGAGAGTGGAGTGGAAGGGGTGGAGGGGATGGAGGGATGTTGAAACAGCCAGATGAAAGAATGCAGGAGGTCTGAGCTGTTGTGCTAACCCCCGTACACTCGGAGGTGCCCCGTGTAACTTCCGCCCCACACACATCTGAGAAATTCTTTTATTAAAGGCTTTCCTTTAAGATGGTTCGTTCCAGACAAAAAGTTAAAGTGATTTACACTGTGTTTCAACAGGATATCACTTCTAGTATACTGTAACAGCGTACTGCAACATTTCTTAGCAAGACCATCTTAATCCTGCATACAAATTTAAATGTTGCCCTTTTCCCTTTTAATTTGTCTGACCTCAGTATGAAGGTGTCAGGGTTAATGTGGGTGATATTTTGGCAAGGTACCACATGGACAGGGGGTTACTGGTGACAGATACACTATCTTCTGTCAACCTGGCAATGAAAAAAAGAAGGTCTAGTCATACTAACTCTGAAACTACAGTAGGAGCACTGTTTTTGGCACTGGTGTGGTGTGGCATGGGAAAATTTGTGAGGACGCCAAGTGAGACAGTCCTCCAAGAAAATAAGACCTGAAGCAGGACATGTTGGTGTTAGAAAATGACACTGCTGCTGGTTTATGAAGCAAATGTAATGTACAGATTAGGGGGAGAAATGATGAGTCACTGTGCTGATTCAAAACTTTTCTTTCAGTTTAGTTCAAAGATTCATTGACAATGACTATGTTAGTTTTTTCCATAGACTGTGTAAAAGCAGCAGACTACTACATTTAAGCCTTGAGTCTGGCATTTTGGTCGTAACCATCTTGTTTTTTTTTTTTCCACAATTGATTGTATTTGGATGAGATGATGGAGCTATAGAGGAGTGAGGGGTATATCTGACTGAGAGCCCAAGGACACCCTTGGTAGCAACTTGTCAATCACAAGGCAGCCACAACATAAAGCATGCCCTGCTTTGTGTCTATTATACTCTAAAGGGTACCGTACTTTAAAAAATGAACATCATGCTGTATTGAGGAAGACTTGAAAGTAGCGATTGAGACCATAAACTCATTAGGAAAACGTTTACTGAGGTAACTAATCAAGTAAGAAGTACAGTCATTTTCTCAAAGACTTCTATAAAGTCTGACTTCTTGCTGCAACCAAACGACAACCTCCATGGTTGAAAAATGAAGCCAACATGGAAGTGCCAAAAACTGCAGTTCTTTAAATGGCTGCTTGAGGCTAGCTACACAAGCCAGGCAGTCCCTATACCCACGTTAAAATGCCCAACTTTAAAGTAGAAATAAACATTTACAGCCTGGTAGAAAAACAGATTTTGGTGGTTAGGCCAGACAGTTGACCTATGGCTAAGCCACGCCCCCCTCCACTCACTCGGACAAAATATCAACATTCAGTGACCGGCGCTATGGAGGTGTCACAGTACACGGCATTTCGCAGGTGGCAATTGATGATTTTTGGAGACATAACGATCAGATGTCATTGAGAGGTAACCAAAAGGGCCTAAACTACGCACTGGAGGGATATATTCATTATTTTATTGTTGAGAAGGTCAATGAAAAGCTTAAATTACAAGCCAAAATTTACAGGTCCCAGTGTAAGCGTGATAAACTGCATCTCGTTGCCACTAAAGTTCAGGTTTTTGGCTCAGAATATGAGAAAAGGATAACAGCCTTTTTACCATCTTTACCAAGAGCAGGGGCGTCGTTTCAGCAAAAACTATGGTATGGCAATATGACATGATGTCACAGAGCTACTGATGATGGAGTTTCAAAAATATGAACTTAAATAAAACTTCACTTTGGTCTTTGACCTGTCAGAAGTACATACTATGCTATGCTATTGAAAACTGTTTCAAAGGACATGAAGCTGTTTCTCTCATTCATAATATCTCATGTCTGCATGTAATGCACAACTTGGTGAGAGCAGTGAAAACATCGGACCTATTTCGGCGCATATTTCAGCACCACGGACAGCGAGCGGATGTTTAATTATCATTATCATGTGTTTAATTTCACAGAAAATAAAGAAAATAAATTAATTACAAGCTCATTTCTAGAAGATAACCAAGGGGTCTGGTGTATGAAACACAGTAAAACAAAGGCCAATTTGGTACAATACTGTATAGGCGAATTTATTGGAGTGTCTCCAGAGACCGAAAATACAAGCTTAACATGCCAACATGAAGAAAAAAACCCCACATACAATCAGACAGGCTTCAAGACATCATTAAGACAGGCTGTCTACAGCTGCTGAGCAAAATGCCTTTACAACACATAGATACTGTATTTTTCCAAATAGTCGCCCGGGCGTTTATTTCACAAAATCGATTTTGACCCCAGGCATTTAAAAGAACCAAGGGCTATTTGCTCAAGGCTTTTGTTTGTTTTTTTTTGCACTGACCTGCACCTGGCCGTTATTTGGTTACAGTTCCTGTCCAGTAGGTATGTTTTTAGTGGGCGGTGGGTGGGCGGGCCTTCCTGCCCCGCCCATCTGGGGTGCGTCTGGTGTTCAGTATAGACTTCTCTTTTGTTTTTTTGTTGTGTTTTTTTTATTTATTTTTTTATTATAGGACAGTCTAAACGTGAATGGGAGAGAGAGGGGGAATAAGATTAACAATGATGTCTACATCTGTTCTAAGGTAAGTCAACATTGTGTTTGAGGCAACATATTGTCACTTTGCTGGAAATAAATATAAAGTTATCTCTAACATCTCTAGCTAACGTTAGCTAAAGTTAGCCTTACGTTAGCTCCTAGCTGCGTTGTTCATCATGTCACCTTGTTTGCTGGGAGTTCATCAGCCTATTTTGTTCTAGTTTTGTACTTTGGTGATCGTACATCATTGTTAGCTGTTGTCCAAAGGGCTCTAGTTAAGCTAACGTTAACTTCTGGAGCTTAGCTTCATTAATTTATCTGTAATCGCAGAGATAACAAAGGTTGGCAAACGTTATGCTGAATGATTCAGTGTAAATACTGTAGCACCATACTAACAGAGAGACACTTTTGGTAAAGATGGTAAAAAGGCCGTTATCCTTTTCTCATATTCTGAGCCAAAAACCTAAACTTCAGTGGCACTTTAACTTGTTGTCTTTGATGGTGACGGCAACAAAATGCGGTTCACAAGCGTACACTGTGACCTGTAAATTTTGGCTTGTAATTTAAGCTTTTCATCGACCTTCTCAACAATAAAATGATGAATATATCCCTCCAGTGCATAGTTTAGGCCCTTTGGTTACTTCTGAATGAAATCTGATCGTTATGTCCCAAAAAATCATCAGTTGCCTCCTGCGAAATGCCGTGTACTGACACCTGCCATAGCACTCGATCACTGAATGTTGATAGTTTGTCTGAGTGAGTGGAGGGGGGCGTGACTTAGCCATAGGTCAATTGAGTCTGCAGCCACTGTGGCAAGGACATTGCCTTCATATGTGAAATGGCTGCTCTACCCACTAAGCCACCAAGCGCCCCATGTATATTATTTTTGCAGTCTATGTTTGCAACCAGAGGAGTCACCCCCTGCTGGCCATTGGACAGAATGCATGTTTAAGGCACTAAAGCATTGGCTTCACTTTTCAGACCTGTATGCTACATCAACTTCTTACGGTAGGCCCTAGTTAGTTTGTTTTAAGCTAAGCGGTTACATTGCTGTTTAAATGCACATCAGTAAGTGAGCACATCATTGTTAATACGTCTGTGACCTTCAAACCTGATTCTGACAGTACTCAGGTTTAATTCGTTGCTGGGTAAAGCAGTTAAGGAAGAAGGTTTTATCGGGTCATCAGCTCAGCAGCCAACTATTTGCAACAGATTTATCACATTACAATTGTTTCGGAGTCTTTTGCTGTATAATTATAAGCTTTCAACCAGGCAGTAACATACTGTGTATCACAGCTGAGCAGCAGTGACAGCACAGCAGCTCTACTGGCAAAAGCTACAAAGCTACAAAGCTTACTCGGGTACAGACTATAAGTACGGATCAGTAATAGTGTGAGAGAACCACTTAATATTAATTCACAGATAATAATTAAATGTTGAGTTCAGTATCAAGCATGTATTACTACATGACTTACACACCACTCTTATCTGTGTCATATGAAAACAGCCTATGAGCCCACAGTCATCCTTATCTAGCTAATTACTAAAATCAATTACTTGTTATACAGAGTAGCTTAAACGCAAAACAAAGATGAAAAAATTCTAACAAGCAACCAGAAGGTCTTCTGCAATATAACCTTCATTATAACAACAGTATAGGAAGTTAAGACATATAGACACAGGGGGCTATTTAGAAATGTGCAATGAGCTAACAAAGAAAGTGAGACAGAAAGAGATGGTTTCTGTCATGGAGGCAATGTGCTAAACATCCATGTTAGAGAGACTGAGA
Source organism: Epinephelus lanceolatus (assembly GCF_041903045.1). NCBI lineage: Eukaryota > Metazoa > Chordata > Actinopteri > Perciformes > Serranidae > Epinephelus > Epinephelus lanceolatus. The sequence continues at coordinate 14,709,747 of NC_135740.1, forward strand.
CTGTCCTCAAGAGAGGAACGACAGCAACAGCATAATATGTTTTCAGCAAAAGCACATTTGTTCAAAGAGCCTCTATCAGCTGCAAAAACTATGACTTTGGTCCATCAGAAGAAAAAAAGAATCAGTCGACATAATTATAAAGTGTGCTGGGTTAATGGATAGGTCCTGCAAAATGTCAGACTTTAAAGGGGTAGTTTGGATTTTTTTGAAGTGGGGTTGTATGAGGCACTTATCCATAGTCAGTGAATTACGTACAGTAGAAGGCTAGAGAAACAGACAAGAGTGCTGCCACAGAATCTAAACAATGTACTACTGTGGATGGGGGCAGCAGCAAAACGCATTTTAGCCACCTGAAAAAATTGTTTGTGTAATTGACCTTTCGCTAAGCTCTGCCCCTGTCTGATGGTCCACAACAAACTGTCAGAGTAAGCATGGAGCCCACACTGTAACTAACTGCACTCCCTGAAGAAATATTATAAAATTTTGGATAAATGAAACAGTGATTCCAGAGAGAAGAAGACAGAGGGGTCTACAGTCTGTGTTTGAAGGATATATCCAGGATGTCAAACTGACTCAGCAGCAACAACAGGTTAAAAAGACAAAGATAGTTAGAAGCTAAAGCCGAACTATAGGCTACAGATCACAGTGTAAAAGGGAACCACCACATCACTGCTGATCGTCACAGAAGACAATGAATATAATGGGAAACTTTGCTGATATTGAACCAGCTGTGTGGCATCACAGTGTGTGCAGATGAACGGTGTTTGGCTTCACCCCTGTGCTACTGCCAGCACCTGACCTCCGCCACTGGACAGGCAGGGATCTCCAGGGGAAATCAAACAACATTCATCTATGCACACTGCGATGACACACAGCTGGTTGAATATCTACAAAGTTTCCCTGGTTCCTGTACAGCAGGGTCGGCCTTTTTTTCATTGTTATGGTAATCATTAAAGTAGCTAGCTAGCTAACTCTACACTTTTCAGGATTTGATTTTGGTTTTGAAACAGGAAAGAAACATATATCTTTTTCCAACCTCTCCAGGTAACAAGTATCATTAATACACGATGTGCCCCAGGCACAACATTTAGCTCCAAATCCACAAAACCAGCCTGAAAATGAAGGAAAACTGAAACCATTGCATTAGAGTCAATGGAGCACAGCTGTGTTGTTGTCAGACCCCTGCTACATTGGCCAGTCTGTATTCGGGGGCGGGACTTAGTGAAAGGTTAATTGTGTGACTTTGGTGTTTGAAATGAGTTAGTTCAGATTCACCAAAGTTACACAGTACTCCTGCCCATAGACATAATATACGTAGACATTGCATCGAGTGGGTTTGCCCACTGCTGCGATACGTCAACGTGGCCGCCATATTGGATGTGGCAAGGCTGCGCTGTAAACGAATACAAGTAAATGGACTTAATTTCATAAAGTGCCTTTCTACAAAGAAATTTACGTTAATGCCTCTTGTTTATTCATTCACACACACACTAATATACTTGGGAAATAGTTAGGCACCAAAAACAATGTATTTGATCTTCTCAGATGGCTAAGATAAGAACTTTACTGATCCCACACAGGAGTAATTCACGTTACATCAGCTAAAGAGAACAAGGTAGTGCCGAAAAACAATACACAGTATATACAGTACAGGCCAAAAGTTTGGACACACCTTCTCATTCAATGTGTTTTCTTTATTTTCATGACTATTTACATTGTAGATTCTCACTGAAGGCATCAAAACTATGAATGAACACATGTGGAGTTATGTACTTAACAAAAAAAGGTGAAATAACTGAAAACATGTTTTATATTCTAGTTTCTTCAAAATAGCCACCCTTTGCTCTGATTACTGCTTTGCACACTCTTGGCATTCTCTCCATGAGCTTCAAGAGGTAGTCACCTGAAATGGTTTTCCAACAGTCTTGAAGGAGTTCCCAGAGGTGTTTAGCACTTGTTGGCCCCTTTGCCTTCACTCTGCGGTCCAGCTCAGCCCAAACCATCTCGATTGGGTTCAGGTCCGGTGACTGTGGAGGCCAGGTCATATGCCGCAGCACTCCATCACTCTCCTTCTTGGTCAGATAGCCCTTACACAGCCTGGAGGTGTGTTTGGGGTCATTGTCCTGTTGAAAAATAAATGATCGTCCAACTAAACGCAAACCGGATGGGATGGCATGTCGCTGCAGGATGCTGTGGTAGCCATGCTGGTTCAGTGTGCCTTCAATTTTGAATAAATCCCCAACAGTGTCACCAGCAAAACACCCCCACACCATCACACCTCCTCCTCCGTGCTTCACAGTGGGAACCAGGCATGTGGAATCCATCCGTTCACCTTTTCTGCGTCTCACAAAGACACGGCGGTTGGAACCAAAGATCTCAAATTTGGACTCATCAGACCAAAGCACAGATTTCCACTGGTCTAATGTCCATTCCTTGTGTTTCTTGGCCCAAACAAAACTCTTCTGCTTGTTGCCTCTCCTTAGCAGTGGTTTCCTAGCAGCTATTTGACCATGAAGGCCTGATTGGCGCAGTCTCCTCTTAACAGTTGTTCTAGAGATGGGTCTGCTGCTAGAACTCTGTGTGGCATTCATCTGGTCTCTGATCTGAGCTGCTGTTAACTTGCGATTTCTGAGGCTGGTGACTCGGATGAACTTATCCTCAGAAGCAGAGGTGACTCTTGGTCTTCCTTTCCTGGGTCGGTCCTCATGTGTGCCAGTTTCGTTGTAGCGCTTGATGGTTTTCGCGACTCCACTTGGGGACACATTTAAAGTTTTTGCAATTTTCCGGACTGACTGACCTTCATTTCTTAAAGTAATGATGGCCACTGGTTTTTCTTTAGTTAGCTGATTGGTTCTTGCCATAATATGAATTTTAACAGTTGTCCAATAGGGCTGTCGGCTGTGTATTAACCTGACTTCTGCACAACACAACTGATGGTCCCAACCCCATTGATAAAGCAAGAAATTCCACTAATTAACCCTGATAAGGCACACCTGTGAAGTGGAAACCATTTCAGGTGACTACCTCTTGAAGCTCATGGAGAGAATGCCAAGAGTGTGCAAAGCAGTAATCAGAGCAAAGGGTGGCTATTTTGAAGAAACTAGAATATAAAACATGTTTTCAGTTATTTCACCTTTTTTTGTTAAGTACATAACTCCACATGTGTTCATTCATAGTTTTGATGCCTTCAGTGAGAATCTACAATGTAAATAGTCATGAAAATAAAGAAAATGCATTGAATGAGAAGGTGTGTCCAAACTTTTGGCCTGTACTGTATATATATATATATGTATTGTAGCGACCCTGCAGTAAATGTAAATAATGTCAGTGTTCTGTGAGTTAATGGCATATCTGGGATTGAATGAGTAGTATAGGTAGGGGGGCGGGGGGCGGGGTGCGAGTGTGACAGGGATGAGGGCTGCGTGCTGGTGTGTGTAGGAGCGAGCTGGAGGAGAGAGCAGGAGTGCACAGTTGGAGTTACAGCTAAGTTCTTGTTTGTTGGTTGTTTTGGCGTGGTTATGGCCAACAGTAACGTGTACTGTTCAGTAGCTAATAAACGGTGGTTTGCCGAATAACTGCATCATCCTTTCCACACGTCCTGGCGGACACTACAGTATGTATGTATATATATAGCCTATGTAAGGGATAATGTATAATGAGCCGGTGAATACTGGGAAAATAACTCCCGACAGTTAATTCCCATGAAGGGAGTTATTTTCCCAGTATTCACCAGCTCATTATACATTATCCCGCTTATTACACGGCTAATTATCAGTTAAATAAATAATGTTGTCTGCCTCTGCGAAGTGCATTAAAACCGACCGGATTCGACAACTTTTGGTGAAAGTTTTGTACTCACCCAGGCTTAGTGGACTGAACCAAGACATAAAACTCGCGTAAAATGTCATTAAGCATGACTGCCGAGTGTGTATTCAAATCCGTGTTCTTTTGTTTTTGGCAGAGAAAGTTCGTCAGTATAGTAGTAGTAGTGCAGTGCAGTATAGTACAGTAGCCCATTTTGTTGTCTTTTTTGTATTTATCTCATCTTTCTCCTCCTGGTGTCAGTTTCTTGTGCTGTTTTTCGCTTGATTTTTTCTTTCCTTCTCCATTTCTTTTTCTTCAGCGGCATCCCATTCCTCAAAATCTTTGTAGCTACTCTCCAAATAAGTTAAAAGAAATGTTAAAATTAGCCACTTCTGTTTTTTTTTTCCCTCGGAAGTTGTTTGATAGCTGCAGTGTTGCAGGGCAGCCTCCCTAGCAACGCTGGGCTGCATAGCAACTGTGTAATGACGGCTGAATGCCGTGACTGACCAATTAGAATACAGCATTTAATAGAGCCGTGTAATAAATGTGTGTATATATATATATATATATATATATATATATATATATATAGACGTATATGTATTGTGTATTGTTTTTCGGCACTACATTGTTCTCTATAGCTGATGTAACGTGAATTACTCCTGTGTGGGATCAATAAAGTTCTTATCTTAGCCATCTGAGAAGATCAAATACATTGTTTTTGGTGCCTAACTGTTTCCCAAGTATATTAGTGTGTGTGTGTGTGAATGAATAAACGTGAGGCATTATCGTAAATTTCTTTGTAGAAAGGTGCTTTATGAAATTAAGTCCATTTACTTGTATTTGTTTACAGCACAGCCTTGCCACATCCAATATGGCGCCGATGCTGACGTACGGCTCAGCGCTCGATGCGGCGTCTACGTACAGTACAGGCCAAAAGTTTGGACACACCTTCTCATTCAATGCGTTTTCTTTATTTTCATGACTATTTACATTGTAGATTCTCACTGAAGGCATCAAAACTATGAATGAACACATGTGGAGTTATGTACTTAACAAAAAAAGGTGAAATAACTGAAAACATGTTTTATATTCTAGTTTCTTCAAAATAGCCACCCTTTGCTCTGATTACTGCTTTGCACACTCTTGGCATTCTCTCCATGAGCTTCAAGAGGTAGTCACCTGAAATGGTTTTCCAACAGTCTTGAAGGAGTTCCCAGAGGTGTTTAGCACTTGTTGGCCCCTTTGCCTTCACTCTGCGGTCCAGCTCACCCCAAACCATCTCGATTGGGTTCAGGTCCGGTGACTGTGGAGGCCAGGTCATCTGCTGCAGCACTCCATCACTCTCCTTCTTGGTCAAATAGCCCTTACACAGCCTGGAGGTGTGTTTGGGGTCATTGTCCTGTTGAAAAATAAATGATCGTCCAACTAAACGCAAACCGGATGGGATGGCATGTCGCTGCAGGATGCTGTGGTAGCCATGCTGGTTCAGTGTGCCTTCAATTTTGAATAAATCCCCAACAGTGTCACCAGCAAAACACCCCCACACCATCACACCTCCTCCTCCATGCTTCACAGTGGGAACCAGGCATGTGGAATCCATCCGTTCACCTTTTCTGCGTCTCACAAAGACACGGCGGTTGGAACCAAAGATCTCAAATTTGGACTCATCAGACCAAAGCACAGATTTCCACTGGTCTAATGTCCATTCCTTGTGTTTCTTGGCCCAAACAAAACTCTTCTGCTTGTTGCCTCTCCTTAGCAGTGGTTTCCTAGCAGCTATTTGACCATGAAGGCCTGATTGGCGCACTCTCCTCTTAACAGTTGTTCTAGAGATGGGTCTGCTGCTAGAACTCTGTGTGGCATTCATCTGGTCTCTGATCTGAGCTGCTGTTAACTTGCGATTTCTGAGGCTGGTGACTCGGATGAACTTATCCTCAGAAGCAGAGGTGACTCTTGGTCTTCCTTTCCTGGGTCGGTCCTCATGTGTGCCAGTTTCGTTGTAGCGCTTGATGGTTTTCGCGACTCCACTTGGGGACACATTTAAAGTTTTTGCAATTTTCCGGACTGACTGACCTTCATTTCTTAAAGTAATGATGGCCACTGGTTTTTCTTTAGTTAGCTGATTGGTTCTTGCCATAATATGAATTTTAACAGTTGTCCAATAGGGCTGTCGGCTGTGTATTAACCTGACTTCTGCACAACACAACTGATGGTCCCAACCCCATTGATAAAGCAAGAAATTCCACTAATTAACCCTGATAAGGCACACCTGTGAAGTGGAAACCATTTCAGGTGACTACCTCTTGAAGCTCATGGAGAGAATGCCAAGAGTGTGCTAAGCAGTAATCAGAGCAAAGGGTGGCTATTTTGAAGAAACTAGAATATAAAACATGTTTTCAGTTATTTCACCTTTTTTTGTTAAGTACATAACTCCACATGTGTTCATTCATAGTTTTGATGCCTTCAGTGAGAATCTACAATGTAAATAGTCATGAAAATAAAGAAAACGCATTGAATGAGAAGGTGTGTCCAAACTTTTGGCCTGTACTGTATATATGTCTATGCTCCTGCCTGCCTCTCCAAATTGGAGGCGTGCCGACAGACATCCACCGTATGTAATACACTGACTATGGATAAGTACCCCATACAACCCCACTTCCACAAATCGGAACTACTCACTTTAACACAGGAGACTGCTTTTAATTTCCCGTTTCCCAATATTTATTTTATTTCATCTTGACCACAGCTGTTTCTCAATCAACACCCTGGTTATTACTGTAACTATGACCACATAGGGCCCCTAACCTAATTTTAACCCAAATCATGATCTTTTCTGAACCTTTACCAAGTTGTCTTTGTGACTAAACCTAAGCAAACTTAGTCATAGCGCTATAAAATCATAAAACAGTTATACTGTATATCAGTTTTGGAAGTCTTGGTTGTTCACACTCCACAACTTGCATGGCTATCCTCTGCTGACTTCCACAGTTCTTTTATTTAAATGATGCTATCTTTTTCCAATTTTTGTTATTGGCAGGCCAGAATGCAATTAGCTTCACTTTTCCCCAGAGTCCTGACAGTTCACTTTTACAGTGGCATGATGGGTAACTAACATGATTGTCTTGTACCATAACAGTGAAATACATTCTCTAACCACACAAAGTGAGTGACATTTACCACATGTTAGAATGCCAAGGAGTACTATAATTTAAGCAAACTTAATAAAGAATGGAGAAACTGTGACAGTGACAATGTGATACAAATAACTATTAAGTGACAAAGACATGGTTCAACCTTTTATGAAATGGCAGTAATAGTTAGTTTGAATGTTAGGGAATTTTGGAGCCTGTAGCTGTAAGGAGAAAACCACCTTCTAAAATGTATTTCCTTCCCTTTTCATTTTCTAAGTGTACATTGCTTAAAAATTCTTCATTTGCCTGAATCTTTTCGTGTGAGTGAGTACACATTCAGACATATGTCTGTGTGTGTTGCTAGACTATTTCCTCCAGCTGAACAGAAGTGAAGGTCAGTGCTCTCTGCGAGGGGTTAATACAATCACCATTACGGCTTCCTGCTGCTGTGCCGGAGCAGAGGAGGCAGGTCGTGGAGGAGGAGAGGGGGTAGGAAGGAGGTGGGATGAGAGAGCCAGCGAGGGCAGACAGAGAAAGGGGCAACTCTGACATGACAGTGACAAATTGCCTTGTATTTATTCAAATAGCGTAATGTGATCTTTTGGCTGTGTTGTAATGTGTGTTTTGAGTGTTTGACCCTGCTGATGAGTTAACGCTAACGAGCTCTTAAAGAGGAGAAGGCAAGGTGAGCTGGAGACAATGAAGTGAGTGGACGCTCGACTGACAAGAACAATATTCAAATAGACTCCCATATAAACACAGATCTGAAAAAACAGATGTCTATCAAGTCATTAATATCATGGTCTGTAATTTAACTGTATTTTTATAAACTTTTTAGGTATTTATACTACCCTCTAAGTTACCAAGACTTGTTATAGGCTACAGCTCATGAAAAGAGAAGCTTGCATCTTCAACAGCTAATATTTGATTACACATGTGCGCTGTCAGTTTAACACAACATCCTGCAGTATTTGTGGCATAAAATTATTTCCACTTGTTCGTAAGTATTAAAGGAAACCTATGGAAGCAGACGTCTGGCAGCAAAAACTTAAAGGAGGTGTTATGCATCATGTTATATTCACTCTGACCAGTCTCTGTCGGCATCAGAAACTTGTACAAACAACAAATCATAGTTCCCCATGAGATACCTTCGTAGCTGTGTCAGCCTCAGTGTGTAGTTACTGTGTATTTTTAAGGACATTAATATAGCAGCAAATAACTATTTGCTATGTAAAGATATGGTGGAGTAATACTGTCCTGACCACAGAGTGAAGTCTGGCTACCTCTATGTGTGCTGTAATTCAAGCTTCACTGTTCTTTGTTGTGGTTGATGGTCCGGCTGAGTATGCTTGTTAGTGCGTGTGAGTCCCGCCCTTCGTGTCCCATTGACTAGCTAACTGCCACCGTCTTGCACCGCAATCGTACAGTGGTTACTGCTGATAAGACCATCCCCACACACAAAACCGTAGAAGTTGTCATTGAAGGGTAACGTCCACCATCTGGTTCCTCCCCTCTGCGTTAACACTGTTAGCTCTATCAGCACTGTTGCAGTTGTTAGCATTGTTAGCACCGTTAGCATTTTGGCTCAGTCACATCAGTTTGCTCAGTTTGCTTGTGACATCAGAGTTGAGAGCCGTGCGCAGGCAGCCCCAGCCCGGGTTCTGAATGCCCCACAGCAGCTTTAAAGTAGGGAACAGTCTCCTTAACTGTAACATGTTTCACTTGTCACTCTTTTTCTCTTTTTTTTCCCTACATGTGTAATATTTTCAGGAAAACGACCTGTTGTCAGGAATTTAAGCAAGAGTGGACGCTGTTCGATCTTACAAATGAAGCACATGTAAGAGAAAATGCGCTTGTAAAAGTGGCAAGATGTTACATTTAAGGCAACTGTGGAAAATCCTTAAGCACCCCTCTACCTGTCTCCGTCTACCTGCATAGAAAATCCCCCACTCCACTCCTACCTGCCTCCCTCTTCCTGAATAGGGTGAAGCCCAGACTCTATTTGTAGCAGCAGCTCACAGGTGGCAGTCCATTTTCTTTGGATAACAACAGCCTCATCCTACCTTCAAATTGTTTGAAATGAGTCTGTGAAATGTGAGTTTCCTTTGATTTGATGCATTTTTAGTAACCTCAGAAGATCAGTTAGTTATTTCCTGATTCCTAGGTTCATAGTTATTGGGTTTGAAGTTAAATTACCTTTGTTGGATTATTAATTATTCCAAATCAGGAATCATGACGTCTAGTTTAATAATGTTGATTCTTTTCTTCTGTTGTTAGACAATCCAACTCAAACTGCCTTAAAATAAAATATTTAAGTGGAACCTCCTGCATGTGATCGTCTGTCCTAACCCACACACCACTGAGTTGATAAAGTCTTTGAATCAGAGTACCCAAATTTCTAAATATTCTCTAGCAACTCTCCCCTATTATTGTGTTTACAGGGAGTTTGAGATTCAGTAATTTAAAGCCCACCCAGAGGAAAAATTTGCTGCTCACAATAGTCTTTTTATTGTCTCGTCAGAAATAAATCTGCTTCTTATTTGGAGATCTCTAAATTCTGATCTGTTTCTCCTAAACCTCCACTTAGGAGCAATAAAGAGCAAAAGAATAAATCAGCAGGAGTTTTTTTTTTTTTTTTTTTTTTTTTTGCTGTGCTCCTAGGGTTCTCAGAGGTTCCTCGACTCTAAAAACCGATAAAATACACAGAGCTGAGACTTGAATGTGATCACTGAGACAAATTTATGAGTCAGTTTAGTTTTTTTTCTTCATCTTACTGTTATCACAACAGCTGATTATTTCAGACAAATAAAGATTACTGCAGTGAGAGAGGAAAACAGATGATTTTAAGAACTTAAATTAGGATGGGACTGAGACAGGAGGAAGGCTATTTCTCAAGAGCTGAATTTAAGAAGTACTGTATGAGTAACTAATCAAAATCACATATTGATGTTATATTGAGTTCAGTTATATCTAGAAAAAATAGGCTGGACAAAGAAGGGATCTTATTTTGAATTTTCCCTTCCTCAGGGCAGTAAGGCTCGTTACACTGTCTAATATATATGTAACATTTTGGGTGTTCAGCTTGTTGCTGTCTTACCAGGACTTGGATGGGAGTGTATGAATGATGTCTCTGTCTGTAGACTAATCAGGAACATGTTAGGGTGCCACAGGGCCTAGAGGTGCTTGGTGGTGGCTAGCCATGCCAGAAAGAGAAGAACTATGTCTTATTGTTACTCAGAAGTTTGCTATTTGACATGCTCTGTCTTCCTGGTTAGCCACAGATAAGCCTACATTAGGAATCACCTTGTTTTGTTCAGAGTTAGAAGGTGTGATAACAGGACTCTTGGAACATGGAGTGGAGTCACTGGGGCTAAGCTAATGTGAGCCGTTGAAACCTCCACAAAGTAGGCCGGCTATTTGTTTCACGACAATGTCCTGTTCTCTATTTCTACATGTTCAAATACTGAAGATGATGCAAGTGGGTCTGGAAGCTTTGGAGTTGATGGAAGGCATCTTTGATGAAGCTGGGATGAGAAATAAAAGTGAGGTAAGCTATCTTGGTGATTAGTAAAGTAATGAGATTACTTTTTAGCAAATAATAATGATGAGTAATTGACATTTTCAAGTGGCCACACAATGCTAGATGCTTTCATAAAGAAAAAAGTGCACACCTAACACTTTCCTTGATTCATTCCCTCCAATAAAACCTAGCTAATAAATGCAGAGGGAACATATAGCCAGTGATAATTGATATAGATAACTGAAACTGACTATAACTGATCAGAAAGTGTCTCTGTCAAACTCTGTGACATAACATTCAGACAAATTTATTTCAGCGGACAGACTAAACAGCCAAAGCTGGAAACAGCGGACGTAGCCTCCGCTGGTTCTCTTCACTCTGCCCTCTGGGTTATTGATACAGACACCTGCAGGGATCCGGGAAGTCGACACACACCGATGAACACAGCCAACACACACATGCACTGATACACGGAGCCAGCACGCTGCGGGATGAGTCATGGATAGCTGAGGTCAGTGCAAAGATCTGGGGACATTAGTGAGGAGCGAGGGGAAGCACCTGCTCCAACAAGCCTGAGGTAAAGAGGAGTACATAAAGCAACAGTGAGGTGGATGTAAATTAGTAGGACAGGTGGGAGATAAAAAACTTTTAGGTGGTAACACTTTTAATATAGTGCAAGTGATCTGTTCTCAGTGTATCATCAGTTCAATTAGGAGAGACAAATGAGTGAAGTAAAGATAAAGTTTAATACAGAACATGGGTGAACAGATTTGAGCCGATTAAGATTTAACAGAAGTCTTTGGTGCTTGGACACCAGGGAGATTTTTTGTCATTGAAGGGCATCTGAGCAGCAGCAAGATAAATCCTCCCATGGGGTCCAGACACTAGTGGTGGTGGAGATGTCTGATGACTGAGGCTGATGGCTGATGAGGCTGATGAGTCCGTGAAGAAAAGGCTGTGATGGGGAGGTGTAGAATACACACGACAGCAGCACGAAAGGACTACAGGAGGCAAAAGAACCAAAAAAAATGAGAGGCAATAAGATATAGAAATAGTGAGTGAGCATGCATGCAAAAAGTGAATGGCAGAAAACATGAGAAAGTATAGCCTCCCTGACCGAACTTTCGCTTTAGCTTCATTTAAATCTCACAGTGTCTGAGACCACATTCACACGTAAGTTTTGTCAGACTGCCAGTCCAAATCCATTTGGGCATATCCAGATTGTATACATAATTATTTAAGAAAGTCTAGACAGCAAAACAGCACCTTAATTGTCTGCTTTCACTTTGATGGTGAGGCTTCTGTAGGTAAAGCTAGAAAGAACCTACTGGAACAGGACAATTTCTTAAGTGATATCTCCACGTTACTACATATGTACTGACGCCTACGCCATAACTACAGCTACCCACGCAGAAAAGTTATTGATGTCTGCACACAGACATCTGATATGATCACTTGCAAATAAGTGTGGACAGTTTGTCTTGAAGTTCTGATTTGTCAAAGTGTATTAAACACCCATAAAAACTAATCAAACCACCTCTGCAGCATAGGTCACTGCTGATAAAGTCTGCTTCATCCACAACACACATGCAAAATACACTACTTCTGTGTCACACTGTCACATCCACACAGCTCCAACACTCCACAAAGGAACAAACTTACATCAGAGTACCTGGAAACATAATGGTTTGAGAATCAACTGCTAGATACTGCGTCACTAAATCATTTTGTAATGATTAATATTGGAATATGTTTGCAAATCTTCAAAAACCATCAGTACATTTACAATTAAATAGTTTATCTGTTCTCAGGTGATTTATAATTTACCACACTGATTCAGAGTTACGGCCTCAGCACGCTAGGTGTCAAAATAAGTGGAATTGAAAGTTCTCGATCTCAAGCTCAGCTCTTTTTCTTTTATTTATATTTCAGCCACAGCTTAACATAACATAACAAGACACTGTCCGAAAGTTTGCGCTGTTCTTTTTATGTGTAAGATCATCACGTTGACACGACAAAGAAATGCAGAAGATACAGAATTCTTCCAGCAAGGGGAACGCTATGACAGCAAGCCTTTTACCCCACCTCTGAGTTTGGGCATTTAGAGCAGGGTTTTGCCTTGAGACGGAATTTTGCACAACAGAGAGTTTGAAACATACTCAAACCTTTTTTCAGGAACCACCTGTTAGCCTCTTATTCCCGAAATAACAGTGAGTTCCTTCCTTACTCCCCAGTAACTACTCAGGAATTCCTGTACAATATGTAAAGTACTTTGTCCCTCTCAGTGTAATAAAATGTTTCCTCCTTTTTCCTCGATGTCCTTCTCTTCCCTGTCCTCTCTTTTTCTCTCTCCTCTCTCTTCTTGGTGAAGCCTTATCAGTGCTCCAGGGACTAACTGACATTCACACAGACGCTAATGACACCACAGGATTCGAGGCGCTTCGCTCTCCGCTCTCCCCTCTCGCCTCTCTCTCCCTATCTGTTTCTCCCTTTCTCATTCTTGCTACTTTTTCTCTTGTTCTCTCTTCCTGGGCAATTAGACAGAGGGAGAAGTCCCAGTTGGCTCGCGGTGGTAATCAAACATCTTTTTCTTGTCCATTTAACACTGGGATTAATTTCCTACAAGGTTAATTAAAGAGGCCCATCAGACAGAACTGATTATTGCAAAGGTTACTGTAGCACTGCTGCTGCACTGTTTCCCTGCCTGTGCCTGTACACACACAAGCAGTATGTGTTTTCACACACACTCAGGCACCTAAATGCACATTCCTGTACATACACGTGCAACCAGAAGACCAAAATGGAAATAGGATTATGTTTCTGTTCATGAATTTAAAGTTTGTAAATGGTCTTATCTGATGCATTATTTTTGTAAGTAAGGTGATGTTAGACACACTGAAGGGTCACAAACCATAATGCATCTGATTTCATCTTTATTCTAGTGTCCAAAAGGCAAAAAGACTGTTTTTTCTCTTGGATTCTTTTTATGCACCAAAATACACTGGTGAAATGGAGATGTATGTATTTTAAGATGATGAAATGTGTGGCTGCTACCTTTTGCATTTTGGATGTTGGACTATGAAATTATGGTTTTGGTTCAGCACCACCGAAACAAAAGCACAGGCAAGTCATGTCATGGTAGCGTTCCTCCAACAAAAGTGCTTGTATTTGCCTAAATATAGAGACTGTTTTCCCCAAAAAAACGTCTTTGCTACTGGTAAAAAAAGTAGTGGTTGAATTTTTTTGTACTGTAATTTTATGGTACAATTATTAAATGACTAATGTCTCAAAATGAATGCACAGTATTAAAGATTTATTGTTGTTAAACCATTAATTAGAAACTCAGACTGTGCACACACACTTTTTTTTTCCAAGTCCACAGAATTTATTAGCTCAGTTTTCTTTCAATAGGAAATTCAATAGATCGGGTTAAGTTTTTCTTGTGAACCTCTGCTGGTCCACAAGGTAAACTACTTCCAACACTGTTGTGGGTACAGAATTTTGAGAATTCAATTTGGGATTTGAACAGGTCATTACAAATGTTATTTTTTCACCATGTTAAAATCAAAGTTTGGATTTTAACTAAAAAGTAACAGCCCTATTGTGTAGACATCATGTAGGTACAATGAAGAGAAGGACGAAAACTCTCATGTTGGTATGTTAAAATGAGGCTACCACCAGGAGCTAGTTGCTTTAGCTTAGCACTTAGACTAGAAACAGCTATCTTGGCTCTGTCCACAGTAAGGGCCACAGACGAATATAAAATTTGCTGGTGATTTTCTTTTTTCATTTTATTTTGCTAAATTAATTGTCTGCCTCCGAAGGACAAGTGAGAGCCACTGCTTGGCGGGCAGCTGGCACAGAACTAAAACAAAGTTTTGGGAGAGGTTTGGCTATCCAAGACTACTGAGCGACAGACTCTGATTCAGTGAGCTTACTGCACAAAGAGGCCAGCAATAGCAGAGAGACAGAGGGGGAAACAACATGTAGAGCCAATATATTTTCATGTCTAACTTGATGAATTCAGAGTTTATTTTGACCAAACCAGAGCTGAAAGAGTGGACTAACCAAAACAATTCTGGTCAGTTTTATTTTGCTCCTGTCAAGTTTGAACGCAGTGTGTTAATGAGTTAACAAGGCACTTAAGCTTTTTTTCACCTAATATGTTCATTGTCATTTTGTTTTGCTACTGAAAACACATTAAAGAAATGCACACCGGCAATATAATAGTTTGAAACTAACATAAAATACATTACACAGACATCCACATTTACATACACCCACACCCTACTTGCACAGATATTAGGTACAATACTAATAAATTAAAATGTTTCCTTACTTTTTTTTTTTTTTTTACAATTTCCAATCAGGTAACATTAGGGTCACATTAGCCAATTTATATTATAATTTAAACCTTTTATTTATTGTCTGTTTTTGTGCTTTTAAGTAAGCCAAATTCCAATTTGTCACATCAATATCTTCTTTATCATTTTTCCTCGCATTGAGTGTATCTAAAGTTGATTCTGTACTATATGCCACTAATGTGCTGTAATATTTAGATACAAGGCCCGTCCCTTTCAAACTTGCAAGTGTTATGTCCTCTAGTTTTATAGAGGTGATATACTCATTTGTTTAAGTTTTGATGACATTTAGCTTTTTAACTGTAGATTTTTGAAGAAATGTTTTTGACATAACTGATCAAAAGAAAGCAAAACTCAGCGAAGAGAAAGGTCCATCATTTTCTGAATACCTTTTATATACCATGATCGAAATCCTCCATCCTTTTTACCAGGTGCAAACTGTTCATTGCCCCAAATATGAGTAAACTGAGGCAGTATCACCTACATGTTTGTGTGCAGTATGCCAAACTGTTTTGTTGTCAACCTCCTACTGATCTGGTATCCAACAATCAGTCACATCCCTGGATTAATTTTTGCTGTTTCCCTGTTTTTAGTCTTTTGTCAGTTTTTGGACAAAATAAATCACAGCACCTTTAAGTTAATAATTTTTTAACACCGTTAAAGGTTTTCCTTAAGACATATTTTAATATCTCTTGGCTGTGTACTGTGTGTTTACAGCCTCTGAATATTTGCATATGCCTTGTGTTTCATGGTGGACCTGTAAATCATGTTAGCCATGGAGAACGAGCTGTGACTGCTCATGTCCACCTCTCAGCAGTCACTGAGAACAAAGGTCACCATGACAGGTATAACTAGACCGAGAAAACATTCCTATTCGACCGGTTACCATAACAGCAGCGAGTAAGACCGGGGTCAGCCCATAACACACACACACACACCCACACACAAACACACACACACAGTCTCAATTAGCAGAGCAGCAGCCATTCCTCTGAATGCCAGCCTGTTTCTGTTTATGCTGCACAGTGAGAAAGAGCCCTCAGGTGAAACACACACTCCACACAGAGTCACTGACACACACACAGTCACACACATACACACACAGTCACACAGTCACACATGTGCAGGTTCATTAGCATGCTAATTGGAGGTGAGGACAGTGTGGTGTGGAGGTGGTGCAGAGCAGCCCCAGTGTATTAATCACAGCCTCTGAGACACCAGCTGACTCCCCAACCTGGTCTCTCAGCCCCCTCACCCAGCTCCCCCTCCCTCACCCCTGCACCTCCTTCCACCCAGTCTGCCCACCTCCTACTCTCCCAGTGAAGCCTGCCTCTATGACTCCCTGCCCAGCTGGTAAAGGGAGCTTCGGTGCACAAGGAACGCTGTGTTCACACAGGTTCAATGAGACGAAACACTGCACGTTTTCTTTTTCTTCTTCAAAATCTTTGCTTTGGGTCCAAACACCACAACATATACAATGTTTTTATTTATTAATTTTATGCATCTCATCTCTTAATTTGTAATAACTTGTGATATGGTATATTTTTTGCCTGACCAGGGCACTTCTGTTTAAGAGATTTAAATTTCAGTAAGGCAATTTTTTAAATAAAGTTATATTTTTATGATCATGTGCTGAAGCATCCTAAGTAAATGGTAATGAAATACAATGATAAACACCCATGACATTATTGTTAGTGAAGGAATAGAGTAATTCCAATCCAAAGAAACTGATATCTAAATGAATTAGCAGTGTAGGAAGCATCAAATTCCACTACAACATGCCGCTAGTTTAAGCCGACAATCGTTCTGATCAGCTCACTTTTCACTGAAACCTGCATTTTTGATTTTTAGTCACTTGGTGCAGGGGTGTAGTGCTGCCAGAGCACACTGAAAAAACACTCCGCCAGTATTTTTCCCCACATGAGGAAAAAGAATATTCACAGTTCGCATAATCTGGTTGAAATTCAAACACATTTTTTAGGTGCTTGAAGATCCAATCATCACTAACACATATGTCAGGCAAGAGAGACAACAAAAACAACCAGAATGTGCAAAGTTGTCACATTTACATTTAAGGTGTGTTGACTGATTCATCACGTCAACTCATGCATTGAGTAACGTGCAAGAAAACATTGTTGCAGCAATAGCTGCTGGTAGCCTTTGAGCAGCACAGTGAATTAAATGATGCGTCTCAGTCTATAGCTGCTGAGAAGATGAAAAGGCATCAAAGCATGCTTTCATTTTATAGTTGCAGTTGACTGATGTATGTAAAGTTGCCACCATAGTAACAGTGATCAGATAACCATCAAAATCTTAACTGTGCACATGAGTATGTCATAGGTGCCCTGCAGTACTTAACAATAATAACTTTATTTATACAGCACCTTTCAAAATAGTATAATACATATTAATACATAATTAACATTTAACATTTTTAAAAAGTCATTGAGGTTGTAAGACAGCTTAATACATTATCAACTTATGAAGTTGTCATGGCAAGCATGTTAGCAAACTGTTGCATTTTTGTAGCCTGGAAATCCAGACTCAAATCTAGAAAGATTTTGAGTTTGGCCCTCACCGATTCACCCTTCCTACCCAAGGGACAGCACTAACTGAGGCATATTAAATGCCACCGCACGCAATTGGATAGCGACTCCTATGGCGCAGCGCTGTCTTCATCATCTTACGCCCGCCCAGAGCCCGCCTCTGTCAGATAGACTGATCTGATTGGTCCAATGGCGATTCAGCGGGCTCTGCTTGTCGGGGCAGGACTCCTATTTGAAGCCTTGACTGCAGTATTTTGGCCATCACTATCTTGTTTTTTTGTTTTTCTTTGGAGCCAGAGGTGCCCATATTTGGGCGAAAGGCTGGAGCTGTGGAGGAGCGAGGGGTGGATTTGACTGAAGCCGAAGGCACTATTGTCAGACAGCCTGTCACTCTAAGCAGCCAGACCCTTAATTATGCGCAAGTTTAAGCCGTAGTAAAGTGTAAACAGGTAAGTTATATAAAAAAAAATCACCCCTGTACAATTGTTATGAAGTAGGAATTTGGCTATAAAGACTAAAACCATTTTTGTATCAGGCTGTAATCATGTTTATCTCTGCTGTAAAGTTGACCATTTTAACATGGAGGTGTATGGGGACTGAGTTGCTTTTGGAGCCAGCCTCAAGTGGCCATCAGAGGAACTGCAGTTTTTGGCACTCACGTGTTGGCTTCATTTTCCAGACCCAGAGATTGCCGTTTGAGCACCATAAGCATTCATTTGAAGTTATCTCTCTGTCCACCTAATGAGTGTAAATCCGATATTCACACTCATTTTAGCCCATTTCTTTATCTCCACCAACCACTAAAGGAAATATCTGGCTCTTTAGCTGCTAAATGCTCCACTATGGTTACTAGTTGCTAAATGTATAATTCTGCTTTTTGTTGCTTTACGGACCCTATAATATCTGCCCGAGTTAATAAATCAAATTAACATGAGTGCAGGTGGAGCTTTAGCTGGTATGAGATGCTCTATATCTTTGATTTTCATTGCCAATGTAAGTTTGCCAGGTAGCTAACAGATAAGGAGCTGAAATGTGAAAAGCTCCTGTGTTATGCAGGCAGAGAGAGACAGAGGGAGAAAAAGAGCCAATGAAGCAGCCAAAAGTAACCTGCTGTTACTGTAACAAGGGACCCTGATAACACAGTAATAACAGGCTAATCGTATTTGGGTTCAGAAACCACAACATGCTAATTCAATTAGCTTAATAAGCCCCTGTAGATAAAGGGCTTGTTTCGGCAGTCGTGATTGGCTCAAGGTCCCAGGGAGGTGGTCCTCTGGGGCAGTTCGTCTCAGCATCCACCGCCACCAGTAGAGGGGGAACTTCCTGTATGCAAGTGTACTGTCCACTGTGAGTGTGTGTAGGATAGTGAGAGATGTGTGTGCATGTAAGCACATTTTTCTGTAGCCTTTAAACTTGTACCTTAGGGGAGCAGAGAGAATTACACAGGCCTCGCTGTCACTAGATCAGACCTGAGTGATATTTCATGCAAAAAGGTGCTGGAAAACAAGTCTGACTCCAAGCACAGTCACCTAAATGTTCTCTGAGATACACTTGAGTGATACACACAAGTTTCAGCGACAGATTTTCCAAAGAAGCAAATCCCCAGCTCCCTCTTCTGTAAACTGTGCATCCTCTTAAAGTCTCAACAATGAGGAAAAAGTTGCTCGTCCCTTGGAACTTTCTTTATTGTTTGTCTCCACAAACACACAACACAATGCCGAACAAAACCATTCTCAGTCTATTGTCCCGGTGCTGTGTCTCAGTTCACTCTGAACGTCTGTCTCAGCGCTGGGCTCTTTGTGTGGAGATGCAGAGAAAGGCATGGCAGTATTGTTTCACCGGCTGAGGAGGAGAATGGAACTGTTACAGTAGAGAGAATTGGCAGCTGAGCCCAGCGAGGAGATTCTCCACACAGTATTAGGGAGAGGGATCACGACGCTCCACCGCCGTGCTGGCCCCGCTCGCCCCGCTCACCCCTCACACACACACACCCCAAAAGTAGACGCACAGCCTCGACTCCCTCCCCTTCCCTGTGAAATCTGCATTCTCTCTTAACCCTTTGTTTCTCAGCAGACGAGCTAATCTGTTTACGGGTGTTTGTGAGGGCGCCTTTGTTTGCACATATGCGTGTGCACACATACATACACACACATTAATCTGCAGGCCACGAGCCAGCTGACACCAGCAGAATATAACACCAATCCCCACAGACTCTCTCCTGCACACACACACACACACACACACACACACACACACACACAGTTCTGTTTTT
Source organism: Epinephelus lanceolatus (assembly GCF_041903045.1). Lineage (NCBI taxonomy): Eukaryota > Metazoa > Chordata > Actinopteri > Perciformes > Serranidae > Epinephelus > Epinephelus lanceolatus. The sequence continues at coordinate 14,729,384 of NC_135740.1, forward strand.
TTTTCTTCTCCCATGTCCCCAGATGCATGTGTACGTGTGTGCATGCAACATGCGACAACATGCATATTCTACCCAGCTATAGAAAGTGGGGGGATGGTGCATCTGATCAGCAGTACGTAAAGCAGATAAGAGAGGAGGCAGTGTCAAATGAACAGAGGCAGTGTAGGCAGAGAGAGGATGGTGTCTGGAGGCAGAGAACTGCTGTAAACAACACAGCTCGTATTTAAAGAAGGATTTGTTCAGACGCAGAGGGCACAGCTGGATCTGTACTGTACACATCAGCAAAAAAAAAACACACACTCCCTCTCTGACTGGGCCCGTTTCTCTTCTCACACCAAGCTCGATCCCCTTCATCAAACGTCACAGCAATTTGAGAGATTAGACAGCGCGGATTAGACACCACAAGGCTGCCTCTTTTTGAAGCGTCGGATGCCTTTGTGCTCCATTCTTTCCACTTCTTTCATTTCATAAGACGATATTATATCAAGTGGTGGTAAGACTCGCACATTCACAATAACAGCGTCTCAGTCGATTCACTGACTATAGGATATGTGTGAGTAATTATGTAAGAAGTAAACACTTCTCGCTGGCTGCTTATTCCACCTTGCACTGGCACACTTGTTTATTGGTTGGCCTTACTAGATTTCCCTGCCTCTACTTCTGCTCTGATTAATGAGATACACACACACAAACTCATTCAAACACACACACACACACACACACACAGACACACACACACACACACACACACAAAGGCACGTGCTCTCAACACCAGCTCCCCTCTCACCAACTTAGCAGCGCTATTAGTAATGATTGAACCCTATCCAGTGGATGTAATATATTAGCAGGGAGATTATTCTGACGTTAAAACATGTTCCCTGTGCTGACAGCATCATCAATCACCCTCACACTGCCTGTAGAAGACTCACACACTGGACATAATTGCTTCAGCATGGGGTTGGGGAGAGGGAGGGAGGTAGGGAGGTAGGGAGGCGAGGGGAGGGAGGGTGAGGAGAAGGAGAGTGTGTGAGATTAGTGTGAGTGTTTGTATTTGCATGTTGGCCATACAGGCAAGTGCAGCGCTGAGGATAAAGGACACGGTGCACACTGCCTAAACTGACATTTGATGATCCAGATTAGTCTAAAATGAGCTTTAATCTGAGTCATTGCTCAGGAAGAATGACTCCTACAATTATTTCCGATAACTTCAGTTAATGGGCCTAAATGTCTCTATTACTGAGTGCCTCTCAAGGATGAGTCCGATGCAGGTGGAAGGAGCTTCTTTCTTTGCTGTTTGATCTAATCTCTGTTTCAGACAGCGATGGAAAACATATGCAGATCCTCTTCTTGGGTAAAAGTAGGAATACATAATGCAGAAATACACCATTATAATGAAAGGTCGTGCACACAAAATATTACTTCAGCAAAGGTACATAATTCTAATCAGAAAAATGAATTTAAAGCAGCGTTCATTAATTTTTGGCCACTTGGGGGCAGCGCCACATGCTCTAACCACAACATTGTCTTACAGATATACTATTCAGGATATTCCTGGATAGACTCATACAAAAGTAATCCCTAATCATCATTTATGACCAACTACAAATGTGTGGTTGTGTATTTATCTGCAGAGTCCTGGCGTCTGCCTATATTTTCTCATTTTCTTTGTATTTTTGTTTGGGATGTTTATGAGAGCGTAGTTCCCTGCCAATAACAGTGTGCAAGTGAGGTTAGAACTTTCAAAAGGTAGCAACCAGGTAGCAGCAGCATCAAAGAGGAAGTTACAAAAATCGTGGACAGAGCATTGGAAAACACAAATATATCGAGGCAAAGGAAAGTGAAGCTGGGGTTGGCTTTCACTGGCGAGCAACGTGGAAGACGATAAAGAGTGATGCAAAGTCGGCTGGTGTTCTGTTAGACAGGTAGGCAGTTAGCTTAGTAAGCTCGCTCATAGAGTGCCTCAGGAATGAGTCCTAAACCCCAGGAATGAGTTAGCATTTTGCCACTCCTGGTTCCCTTGTCTCAAAGTCAATGTTTTTTTTAATGGAGTTTGATGCCTAAAATAAGAGTCTTTCATGTTTTGTTCTACAACATAAAATATGTCAGTAAATACCCCACTCATGAACTCTGAAGCTTCTATGTGTCTTTAAAAAAAGGCGGTTGCTAACAAGTGGCTAAATGAGAACATCAGAACATCATCACACCGAGTGGCGCCGAAGCTTTATGGTGTTGTTATGGTGGTGATGTCAGGTCATGTGACCATAGTGCAGTTTGTTTATACCCTATAAACCCTACCCTATAACGTTAGCTTTTTACTTCTGGCAATTGCAGTTAGACTTCAATAATTATAAAAGTGGTGTTCACTTGTGAAGATTTTCTTGCTGAACAAAACATGTAAGTATCATAAATGTTTGTTTGCCGCAGAGCTTAATCCAATATGCAACAGAATAATCCCATAGGCTTTATTTCGAGGGAACCGGGGCGATGCTAACAGAAAAATGTCAACCCTGGGGCACTCAATTACAACAAATGCAAAGCGCCTACAATAGCACAACAGCTTGCAGTGTACGCACAAGCAGTGTAGGTAGGAGGGACCAGGTTTAAATGTTGCTGTTGAGTAAACCAAACAGTAATGTTTAGGCAGGAGAACAAAAACAATGAGCTGAAAGAGCCTAAAATGCAATGTTGAAATGAGGAGGACTCCAAATTTGGGTGATGATTCTCTGTGGGTTCATCACTATAAATGGCCCCTTTCACATTACACATTGTTATTTTCCCCATCGCTAATGTGAAAATATTGACTAGTGCAGCTTTAAAGTCTGCAGAATAGCCCATGTCATTGTTATAAAAGAAAAAATAAAGCTTTTCTTTATTAGTCATCTTTTTTTTTTCACTATTATTTTTACACATTACCAAGACACACAGACACATGCACAAACAGGACCTATTCACATGCTTTAATAGAGGGATGTTAGAGTGAGGGGGCTGCCTATGGACAGGTACCCACAGCAACTGGGGGTTTAGTGTCTTGCTCAAGGGCACCTCGGCAGTGCCCAGGAGTATTACCTGGCACCTCTCCAGTTACCAGTCCACACTCAGTGTTTGGTCCGTATGGGGACTTGAACCAACGACTCTCTGGGTCCCATCCAGGTCCCCTCAGACTGAGCCACTGCCGCCCCCATTTACATCATTGTCTATTATGATACTGAATTACTGATGCATTGTAGCTGCTGGAGATCATTTGAACTATTTTACACACTGTTGGGTAGTTCAGTTTGTAACACTGCATTTTATAGGTTGTTTATATGTTTTGTAAAATATTCTAAATCTTCCAGGTAACTAGTATCTTTAATATAAATGTCTAAGCATAAACTAATATAAATGTAGTGGAGTAAGAAGCACAATATTTGCCTCTATAATGTTTTTAAGAGGTAGCATTAAATAAAAGTGCTCAAATAAAGGAAGTTATTTATTTTAACTGCAGCTATGGGAAATAACTGGTCCTATAGCAGCTTCCTGTTGTCGGTGACTTTCATAGCGTACAGGTGGACAGAACTTCTTTTCCTTTCTCGTCTGCTTCCAGCGTGTTTCCAACCCTGCTGTTTAGCTTTGCTCTCACCTGCCTGTGACATTACTTTTTCATCACTAACCCAGGGTATTTGCATGCTGCTCACAGGAAGGTGTAGCTTTAAAAAAAAAAAAGAAAAAGAATACCACAGCTTGCGAAGCCCACCTTTGTATTTGTGTTATCTGATATAATCCATGCTATTCCATGCTGCTTCTTCTCCTTCTATAGCTGTAACCATCTCTCTCCCTCTCTCTCTCTGTAATGTGATCCAGTGATTAGTATTCTGCTCAGGCGTTAGGATGGAAAGCAGAGTGGCTGCCGAGAGGTGTCCTGAATCACATCACTCATATTCCACTGTGTGTGTGTGTGTGTGCGTGTGTGTGTGTTTCAAAGAGTGAGAGTGAGAGAGTGAACCAAATCAATCTTATATCACCGACCGGCCACTAAGTGTTGCGTGTGTAAGCGTCACTCTGCGTTGTTTAAACACACATTTACCATCTAACTGAGCTGCTGCACTGCCATTTGTCAGTCCCCCCCCTTCTACAGTACATGGTGTGTGTGCATGCGTTGCGTTTGTGTGCGTGTGTTCGCACACATGCCAAGGTCAACCGCACCTCATCTCTCCTGGCTGGTAAATGCAGTCGGTCCTTTCACATGCTGAATGAAACGCAGCTGAAATCCTTTGTCATTTGTTTAGCTCACAACATACGGAAAGTTATATTCGTGTGATGTATGTTTCTCTCATCTGATATGAGCCATAATAGTTAAATTTCTGTGCATGTACCAGGTAGTAATTGGTCATCTGGACAGGCTGAATTTACTGTATGTAAACATAAATAATCCGGTGTGGTATTCAGAAGAGTTACAGCTTAGTAGTATTGTTTTATAATCAGTGTTAATATGCTATTAAATACAGAAATTAGAAATAAAATGTTTTATAGCCTTTAAACAACAGTGTGAAATATAAATGGGCTGGAGTTGGCAAACCTCCTGACAGGCCAACAAGGGCATAAATTAAAGCTTCACTCCAACTCCTCTGCCTCCGTACGTAGTTATTTTTGAGGGTTGAGAATACACTCACCACATAAACTGCTCCAAGGCCGCACCCAGTTGCATGTATGTGTTAGCTTCAGTTTATGCCCACACTGTGCACTACTGGGAAACTGTATTTGTTTAAAGAACAATTAAGTTTATACTTGAATTTAACTTTTTGGCACCTATTTTACATCCTAAACAATTATTACAGCAAAGAACTGTAGAAGTCCCACCAAAACACTATGGAAAATTTGCAGTAACTACAAAATGGAGCCAAAAATCAAGCCATATTGTAATAACTGGACTTTGGTTTTGTAATCTTTACACTCTGGTAGCGTAACACTAACTACACTAACAGAAAAGCAGTAAAACAGGCATCTAAAGCAAGTCACGTGTTCCTCTAAAGTTAGCTAGTGAGCTAGCTGCAGCTACCTTTAGCATAAGCGAAAACTAGATTTACTCACGCTATTGATTTTTTTCCCTACCTGATAATGAAAAATATCTGTTTTGATAAATGTACACTAAACCTTTTTGTTATTATTACTGAATCCAGAAAAATTGAGCTAAAACAATGCTAACGGTATCTAGCTTAGCAGCGTAGCATTAGCCAAACTGCATGTCAGCTTTGACTGTAGAGGAATTCATGCACTATGGTGAGGCATGGATACATTTATTATATTGATTTTGATATGAATATTGATAGTAGAAGGATGGACACCTTGAAAACAACAACAAAAACAATATGTTTTTCCTATGAACTCTGATAAAATGAAGTTACAAACAATGATTGATTACTATTCCTCTTGCAAAGGCAGAATGCTGTATATGAATATTTTACGTATCATGTGGGTATTATGGCAATGAAATTTGGGGTTAAATACAGTAATTGGCCTAACAGGGCACAAAGTTAAGGTCTAGAATCTCACAGTGTGTGTCATTCACCTTTTAACCTTACCCACCTTTTCCCAATTTTCTTTAGAGGCCTGTGGCTCAGGAGGTAGAGGGTGTTGTCTTTTAATCACAAGGTTGGTAGTTCAGTCCCTAGCTCCGCATGTTCTTGAGCAAGACAAGTAACCTGAAGTTGCTCCTTATGAGCTGTCTCGTGCCTTGCATGGCAGCACTGTTGCCAACAGTGTGCAAATTTTGGAGCTCTTTGTCCAGTAAGATCGAAATGTGCTGTATGAATGCAGTCCATTCGGCTTCCATAATATAGTTACTGTTTGCTGCTTTTGGAGGGCAGGTTATTTAATGTTATATGCCAGCATAATTAACCACGAGACTCGTTAGCCTTTTGGCCTCCAAAATGCCACAGTTGCACAGTGTGTCCAAACTCTCAGACTACAATATGAACGAGTTGTCATTTGCAACCATTATGACCCCTTGGAAAAATTAGTTTGCATTATTGATGCTATGTTTTAGTAACACAACATGTCTCCCGCTTTTTTTAAATCACAAATGTCTGTTATCTGATTATGTTTCCTTACAGTAAATGGACTGTAGCAGATTTTGGTTAACATTTCCTGACAGCGTCTAGCATTATGACACTGTGCTGCCAAACTCTGCCTTGTGTGAAGAAAAAGGAAATTTCATTACAGTATATATTTCCAGAAACGCCACAACACTGTGAAGATATTACCATAACAAATACCACAAATGGTAACTTCCATACGCGGCATGCTTTACTAAAAGCTAAAGAGACTAGAGCGATGCTGTGTACAGGTACACAGAGGGATAAAAAAGAAAGTGTGTGTGCTGTGATTGGGGTGTGTGGCCGGGGGTTGAGGGAGGAAGACGGAGTGTGTGTGTGCATGCATTAAAATAGGGGATTTTCTTGTCAGAGTAGCAGGGTTGGGGATTAGTTTAGGATCTGACTGAGACAGAGGAGAGGAGGGCTTGCCACATAAAGAGATGACTGGGCAAATATGGGCACATACATCAATATCAGCGCCGAGCACATTATAGCGCCGTGCAGCAGGGCGAAACACATACTGTAGACAGCCGTGGAGATTTTCTTTGTTTATGCATGACTGGAGAGAAGGAAATTAATATCAGTGAATTGAATCCGCTCCTATGGAAGATCTTTATGCCTCCCCAAACCTCAGACTCGCACGCCAAAATAGATGCAAGTGACACACACAAACGCACGCACACACCCTGCTGAAAGACAGGCACTAAAATAACCTCTGTTCCAGCTGGTGGACTGCTGAGGCTCCTGCTGGGCTGTTTTAATGGGGAAAATTAGCCAAGCAGAAAGGTGGATCCTGTTTGTTATGCTCCACTGTCCCCCTTCCACGCAGTCGGCCAAGGAGGCATCCTCTGTTGTCCTCTCTCTCTCTCTGAGCTCTCTTGACATTGTGTATCTCCACCAGCTGCTGCTGCCTTCATACATCCCTCTCCTCCTGCCTCCATACTCTGCCAGGCACAGATACATACAGGACGTATATCACACACACATACACGCGCACACACACACACATCAACAGCAGAGTAATCTCAAATATGCTGCACCCAAATCAAGGAACTTGCCAAAAGGATTTATCTTTTAATATTCCACCGGTGTTACCATCATCATCTCATTTACTTCAACCTGCTCCTGCAAGTGTGCTCACTAGCTACTCCCCCCCCACACGAGAACGCCAAAACAAAAGTGAGAAAAGGAGAAGAGACACAAAAAAGGTGCAAACAAATGAGAAGTTTGCATGATAGGGGAGTCGGAATGAGAGAAATGAGAGTGAGAGGTGAGAGAGTGAAGGATGAGAGGAGGATATGCAGAGGGGTGAAAAGCGTCTTTGTTCTGGATGCCCTTGAGACAGCTGACATCGCCACAATAAGACCTTCTTTCAGAGGGAAAGAGAGAGGGAGTCGGAGCAAGAGAGGGAGAACAGAGACGGAGTAGGATTCAGTACTTTTGGCATGCTGAACCGGTAGTAGTAGTAGTAGTGATAGTAGTAGTGTCACTTTTATGTGTTAGAGTGTGCGTCTGGATTTTTTGTTTAAAGGGATCGCTGGTTTCATGTATCAGTGCTGTCTGGCACAATGATAACATTGTGCTCAGCGAGTTAACATGCATGCGCAGAATCCTGATTTTAAAGGAAAATTACATCAGCTTGGGTCTGATTTCTGCAGTTTGAACCATCATTTCCATCAGTTCTGTTAATATCATACACCACAAAGTCATTTCTTAGAACAAGCCATGTTGTGACATCACTAAAAATGATGTGTGACAGGACAAACACCGCTAGCAGTCAGACGTAAGAATTTAAACACACCTCCAGACCCCTTATTTAACATGGATTATGCGCCATTGCTGGCTTTATCTATTTGTTAAGGTCATGTAGACATAGACGTCATTACGTAAATGTTCCTAACACCTTTATTTAGACGTAACAGGACTACAAGATGTCACAGAGCTTGTGCAGTGCATCAGTGATGGATTTTCAAACTTAACTTTTTTCACTGAAGCCTCAATTAATGATCCTCATTAACGTGAAGGACACATACACCTACACACACAGAACCCACTAATAAACATACAAAATATAGGCCTACCATTACAAAGTCTGACTGTGTGTTCAGACAGAGTTTGAGGAGAAATTCAGAGGTGGTGTTTTATCTTTTTTGGTTTCCTTTGTCCTGTACTGCAAAAAAAATTATATTTAAACACAGCATTCACAGTGTTTTGTGATTTATTTGATAGTGTATGAGATTGTAAAGTGATAGTTTTATTACAGTGTTTTTGAGAAGGTTACTAGGTCCAACCTAGTTAGATTGACGTCATTACTTTTACAGTAAAAGTGACTCAGGCATGGGTGCAGGAAGGTCGGTGCTGAGGTTGCTGCAGCACCATAAGAGATGGAACAAGTCTGTAAATAGCTGACTATTTTAACATATTCAATAGGCTATCTGAACTTTTTATTATTCTGACCAGCATATGATACGGTACCAGACAGAAAATATATGAAAATATTTCTTTAAATTATGCAAAATTCAATTAATTCCTCCGATCTGACAGGTCAAAGTGCGTCAGTCAGGCTCAGCTAAACTTGGCAAGAGATTCGCAGCAGCAGGAGCTAACTAACGGCACAGAGAAGGACCAAAAATTGCCAGGACTATTTTGGAGCTGCTTTTTAGAGCCATAAAATTCCTTGGATGTGAAGAACTTCCACTGCAGAGGGCATATCCGTATCCATATATCAGGATGGAGATTCATGGCAGGTAATGATGGAGCGGACAACAAGTGGACATATGATTTGCCCAGGGGACGTGAGTGGCTTCACTGAAGAGACAACTGGATGTCCGTCACCATTCAGAATGAAATATTAGAAATGTTGGCACATGCAGTCCAGAGAGAAATTGTGTCTGAGGTGAGGGAGCGCACATTCCTTGGACTAATGGCTGATGGAACCACTGATGTAAGTGCATCTGAGCAGTTTTCCTGTGGGTACTTTGTGGGTGAGTGTAACTCATGTGCTTTTTCAGACATGGACCAACATGTTAAATTGCAGTCACACTCATATGACAAGTTGTGTGTGTCTGAAAGAGGCCTGGTTAGCCAGAAAGAAAAGCAAAGAGTAAAATTATTACTCAGAGTGTCCGTTCTGAGCATGAATCACAACTTCCTGGTTCAACTTTGACCTTCCATACTTTTTGTAGTACTGCACATAGTTTTCTTTTGCAATGAGGGATTACAGCCATCGTTTTGGTTACACTCACACGCAATTTTACCTTTTAAAAAAATATTTCAGATAACTTGGCTGAACTGTTTGCATACTCATTATCTAACCGCTCATGTCTCTGGTCCCACCTGACTTCATTGCAGCCGTGTCATGACACTCTTAGATCGCACCTTTTGGTTAAAAATGATGGCCAAAACTATGAAAGTAAACCCCAACTGTAATAATCTGAATTTGCCTTTAAACACAGCTTGTGCAAATACATCTGGGTTTTGAATATTTTCTCTACACTTAACCCCACTAGCAGAAATACAGAGGGAGTTTAAGGAGATTCAATTTATATTTTCTTTCCTGCAGAAAAAACCCTTTCTCTGTGAGAAGCTCCACCATAACTGAGATGTTTCAAGTTTTTACTGCAATTCTGTCCAACTACTGAGTTGCTGCTTAGCTTTTGTCACATCCTGTGTCAAACACACACACACACAGGCTTGCACACAAACACACTTTAGAAATCCGAGAGTGTGTTAGACCTCTCTTCCTCCTCACCCAGAGTTCCTGGCCCCAGGGGGTGGAGGGTCTCTTCACCCGTCTCACACGTCCAAGCCAAACACACAGCAACCCACCGACACACACACACACACACACACTCACGAGCGCACACACACTGGCAGCAAACCACATCAGAGGGGGTCCATTCCTCCCCAAGTCCACAGGTCTCTGGATAAACATATTATTCTGGATTAAATGTTTCCCATATTTGTTATTCTTCCCTTCGAGACTCCAGGTGGAATTGGTATGAAACCAAAAATCATATGTACATTCCTTTGAATGAAAGAGCGGGCCGAGGGGAACGCTCCGAAATGGGAACGAGAATTCCCTTTCAGAGCGAGAACTTGTAACAACATTTGTGCAGATTCTTCGATCGCCCCAGATTCTACGTTACAAGCCTAACAAAGGCTGTGCTGTGTTGTCGGGAAAGTGGTCGTTTCCCTTCTGTAAATCTCACCGCGCTGCTACCCAGAATTCTCTATGAAACCAGGAAGTGTGTGTGCTCGGCGGAGGTCCACCGCTGGCTCTGAATCAGATCCAATTGGTTCAAGAGAGCCTCACAGGGGATGCTGCAGTGTGAGAGTGTCCTGTGATGTATCCGTTTGAATGGAGATAGGAGGTGACAGCTGAGCGGTGGCTTCAGCCACAGTGAGGCCTGAATTGAAGACTTCAGAGGCAGAAGGTGACGATGGCGAAGTCCTGCTCAATTATGCAATTATGTCCAAATTACTGCCAGAGCCTCTTGCCCTATCAGGGCCAGGGTTATAGCCTTGAGCGAGCCAATCGGTGAGGTGTTGATGTGTGGTGAGAGATCCCATACTGCTCACCTACAGCACAGCCCCAGTGGCCATGGTTATATTAACTGAGCCAAGATGGCGGATTGATGGATTGATGGATGGTGCCACATGTTGCAGCAGAGCAGATTATAATTTCATCCATCAGCCGGCAATTAAAAAATTAACAACTTCCTCCATTTTCAGGACCACGGAGAGACCTTTCATTTACATTTGACGCTCTGATATTTGCATTCAACATGTTATCCTGTCACAAATATGTCAGGAAATCATGCACGATCTGATGCTCTTGAATGATCTCTGCATCAAACGTTAGCTCCTGCATACTAATGCAACCGTGGGCAACAACAGAAGCACACAATAGGCTGAAACCCCCGTATCAGCGCGTTCGTTCCTTCCTATCGTGTTTATTTTTGTAAACTGCACAGCCCCAACTTTGCGCAGCGGTGGGACGTGTGTTGTGGACAGAGGGTTCTCACTGCAGTGTGTTTGATGTCTCTCTTTCTATTTCTCTCCCTCTCCGGACCCTGGAGACATTCCTCATGCATAATCGCTGTGTGTCTTTCTGATCTGCCTCTATCTACTGCTGGTGGAGGTTAATGTACAGAGCTGCACACACAGAAACACACACATAAATTAGAGGCAAGCGAAACACAACAATCTCACTCCCCACAAATTGCTAAGAATAAAGCAAACAAAGGCAGAGAGGAGTTTTGTAATGTTTATTGAAGTGATATAAGAATCAGTACAGCTCTTCAGGCTTCTCTCATCTCCTCACATATGTCATTTAGCACCATGCCGCACTAAACAACTCAATTGAATGTTGTGTTTTAAACACAGTTGCACTGCGCTCGGCTTAATAAAACCCATCTACTCCTGTAATTCATCATCCTTTACCATACATTAAGCCAGGAAATCAGGGGAAGTGATGGGATTGGAGTGAGGAGAGCTCCTGTATGGCTCAGTATTCTGGTGAGGACTCTCTAACTGTAGAGCAGAGGGGGCAAAGGGGTCACGAGGTGTGTGTGTGTGTGTGTGTGTGTGTGTGAGAGACGGCAGCATCACCAGTCCTCCAGGGCTCAGCAGGCTAATTAATAATGAATCCCAGAGAGTCTGTGTTTGAAATGCAGATGTGCAACTGCCGGCTCCGCCTGCTCCTTCAGAGGGACCTGTGTGTGTGTGTGTGTGTGTGTGTGTGTGTGGGTTTGTGGGCCACAGGGGAAAGTATGTTGGTTGGTTATTTAACTGCAGCAGAGAACTTGAAGATATTCCACATGAAATTCATCCGCTGATGTTTGAGAGAAAAGAGATTTTTTTTCCGCACAGAAGTTTTCATAACAAGTCCGTCCTGCGTCCTTTCTCTTCCTCGTTGGTGCCAGCGGAGGCCTCGACCCCCACGAGCTCTTCTATGCTCTCAGCACAGAAGAGGAGAAGAAGGAGAAGGACGTGGAAGAGGAGGCTCGAAAGGGGCCTGAAGAGCATACATTACATTTCTATAGTCTCTACTCTTCTTCAGTGGCTCTCTGTATAGGATACTCTGTGTGTGTGTGTGTGTGTGTGTGTGTGTGTGTGTGTGTGTGTGTGTGTGTGAGCAGTTTGAAGTTTAACAGATGGTAATGTTATGTAGATTCTGACCAACCTTGGCTCCCTTGCTGACCCAGGGACAATATATACTAGCCTCTTCCGCAAACAGCACCTGTAACACACACACACACACACACACACACACACACACACACACCGGTGAATAATCTCTCTGACAAACATTCCCTTTGTTTGAGAGAAGGCAAGAGGGACAAACAGTTTCAGTTTTGCTCAGGTGTTTCAAATGCTGCCAGATAATAAAAAATAATATTGCAAAGGCTGCTTTTTGTGCACGTGACTGTTTGTTCTCCACGAGACATTTTCAGGAGCTGGGAGCCTCTCTGACCTCAGGCCTGTGTGTTGTTGTGACTTGAATTCATTTTCTAATTAACTAGAAACACCCAAAAATAATTTTACGCTGGAATTTGCATCATAGTTGGAATACTAATATCCAGACCTAAGACATTTAATTGAAGCCTCACACATTTGCACTTCATGTCCTTCAGTCGTTCCAGGAAATTAAATTATTTGGATTTTGAGGCAACTTCGGAATTCAAAACAACTTTATCTGATTTTGAAAAAACATACAGGGTGTTTAAGTTTATCTCGTCATGACGGTCCATAAAACAGCTCATTCATATTTACATATATTATGTTTATATGCATCTCCTATAATATTGTGACTGCACGGATCTGCATGACGTTTACTGAGGTTACCACTGTATTTTTTGTTTTATCTTTTAAAATGAATATGATCCTTATAAAAGGCTGAAACATTGTCGGTTTAAAATGACATTTCAAAAGCACTGCTGATGCCTTTTTAATGTATTCCCAATTTAAAGTAAGACCTGCTTTTTCAAGCGAGTTCAGGTAAATTTGCATCGTTTATTATCTTTAAAAAGAATACAAGAGGAAAAAGAATACACCTTTCTGATGATCGGAATCAGGAGAAGCTTTGTTAATCCGTTGTCTCATATTAATTGCTTCTCCCGCGGTAATAATAAGTGGGAAAATAAGATTGCATATCATTTGAAAAGAAGAATATCACAAAAAAAAAATCTGCTGAATTAATTCCGCATTTTGCATGCTGAGCTTATGTGTTTATTGAATGCAAATGTCCCTGTTAGAAATGTCTCGAATGACATTTATCTCGCGACATTTCGTGGAAGCTTGCACCCTAAATCTGTACTTTAAAATGAAACTGTCAGTGGACAACACCAACAACATAAATTAGGGAGCTGTATTCAGAAATTCTTAGATTAAGGTTTTCTAAAAACCCGAGGACACTGCAGACTTGTTGAAGAGTATAAACCCTTCAATTTTGAGGCAAACTTTCACGTGCAGCCATGCACGAACATGCACGCACACACACACAACCCCCTGCACCACTGCAGACCAAACAGACGCACCGGGCCTCATGCATTATGAATGTACATTTACACTTGTGTGCTCTCATGGGATGAGCTTTAGCTTCATATACATTCACTCATTGGTGTGTCCAATGTGTTTCTTCCTGCTCTTCCTCACCCCTGCTGGACACACACACAGACACACGCACACTTACGCAGGCAGAGGTGAGGTTTCCGTGACTGACAGGTGGACATGCAGGACAGGCTGCACTTTTCTATCACAAACAGCTCCAACAGACGTTTTTTGTTTCAAGTTGCTGATGAAAACAAACGGCTTGTCAGCGACATGATGTGAGATTAGTTTCGGGTTTGCTTTTGAAGGGCCGTCTTGTTTAAACACGGTGTCACCGTCCTTTATTAGCGACGTCACGGGTTAATGGGAGTATCGATTTTACTGTCTGGGAGCGTGTGTGTGGGGTGTGTGTGTCGCGGATGTCATGATGGCATGAGAGAGGACGACTGAGTTTAAACTCAGAGGTGACATGAAGGCTTTGGATTAAAACACAGCTCTGCAGCAAAAATTAGTAGCTTTTAATTTGCAATCCGGATTTAAAAACATTGTTAATGAGAAAATAAAGGCCTGTTTTCAGGTTTATACCTCAACACAGGCCTGAAATGATTTTTCCCACATTGAGAATTTAGGCAAAGACAGATTGATATGTTTCAGTTGTGAAATCCTTTACTGGAGGCCATATCTGGCACGCAGCAGCAGAGATTTAGGCTTCATGGGGAAAGTTTTCAAAGGTCATGACACCAAGTGACAGGTCCCGCCCTCAGGCCCAAGGCTGTCTCAATAGCAGACTAAAACTGATTTATCTATAGACTGCAGCCTGCTGCACTAAACTGGGGAGGCAAGGAAACAAAGTCGAATAAAATACAAAGAAATAATAAAAATCTAAATTAAAATTTTCAAAAAAAAAAAAATTACTCTGACACATTTAGACTTTCACACGAAAATGAACCTTATTAATATATTTTTTATTTTTTTAAGAAATGAATAAGCCTGCAAAAGCAACGGCAGAACTGTACTATTGAATTATTATAGCGTGATTAAAAATATTGTGTAGGCCTATTCAAAATCACAAACACTGACAGACACATCAAACCTCCATAGGATTTATTTATTTATTTATTTATTTATTTCTATTCATTTATTTTTTTCAATTCTCCACTGTCTGTTCTTTAACCTATGGAAACATGGTGATCTGACATTAGTTATCAAATTTAAAATTAGTGGTCCCCATTATGTTACAAACCTGCAGCCAGGAAGTCATTACACTAAATTTTCTTTTCCCCCAATCAGAATAACAATTAATCTAGCAACTTTTTTTATTTATTTTTTTTTTTTTACAAAATCTTTATTATGTAAATTTAAGTGTTAAATTGTAGGCCCATATAATGACACGGTAATGTTGTAGTGGGAAAGGCATCAATAGGCTGCATTTTTTTCCTAACAATTGCATCTCTTCCTCTCATTTGCGTCGTTATGATAAACTCCTGGAGCTTTATAGTTAACTTTTTTTTTTTATTTACTCCACTGCCTACAGCAAAATAATCAGTCAGAAGATAATCAGCCAAAGCTTTACTCAAAGCCGCCAAATAAACACAAACACGCAGCTAAACAAACGTGACAAACAAACCGTAAACTGCCGTTTCATAAAGACAAAATTAAAGAAATTATGAGTCATTAGTTTGTGTTATTTCGCAGTAATGTGCATCTCGGTGCAGAGAGAGAGAGCCTGCAGTGCTGCATGGTGTAAGTGTAGCAGGGCTGGCTCGGGTTATCTGTGAATGGGCTCTTTATTGGAGGCGCGGAGCGGGGATTTGCCTTTTATTCGCCTCGCTATGGAAACGCGCTCGACGGCAGAAAAATGTTGATGTGAATAAAAGGAATCAGCACAAGGAGCGTTTCTAGAGAAGCATCTGTTACACTTAGAAACTTAGACTATCGAGAGCAATACAACCCCCTCTCCAAGTCCCTCTCCTGTCTGCTTTATGCTCCCCAAAACGCACACTTTATTTTTGTTAGCACAAAAAAAATGTAAGCTGTATTTTTTTAGCGATTCTGTGCGTTAAAGCAGTTAGGCAAATTTTAAAACCTTAAACTGTGCTAATACCGACAGGTTTAGATTTACTGAATTAGTTTGGATTTTCTCTCAGTGAAGAATTCCTCCAAAATCAATGCGCTTTGGCGTGTCATTCAATATGACACGTGTGAAAATACAGGAATTGCATTGAAATACCACTGCTACCATTGTGCTGGAATTGTACTAATTGTTTTGCATATAATTCTGCATAATTCTATCCCATAATGACTCAAAAGAAGCAATCCGGTTCAGCAAAGTAGGCCACTCGAACAACCCTGCCATTCACATCAAATATTCAGCCACTTTAATTAAGTTTCAAAGAGTAAACTCCATGAAGAATTTACGCGCAACACCACACTGAGTATTAGAGTAAGAACGCAACAACAAACAAATACATGTGCTGGATTATTCCCATCCATACACAAGCCTGCAAGCAACAACAGCACGAGGCTACAGACTGTCCTGTCATCACCTCTCCTTCACTGCCGCTGCTGTCTGTCATTCCTCCGGTTACCGAGGCCCAGTCCACCCTCCAGCCGCCCCGTCCACACACATCCAGCCCGCGGTCAGCTCACCTGCTCCGGCCTCCTCTCTGCCTCTGTCTCCACAAGCAGCTCCTCGGCTCAGCGCTCTTTAATGACTTTCTGGTGGCTGCAGCCTTCTTTTATTTCTCCTAAATGTATGAAAATGTATGCAAATTTAAATCAAGCTTAACCTGGAAGCTCGAGCAATATATTTAATGGAATTTCAAACCAATAAGGAGACCCGGACGCGGTCCTCTAATGGCAAATATAATTACGCAGCTAAGTTAGTTCTCAGATATGCAGATAGATCTTTTTCAACTCTGAGAGGACTTGATGAGATTCTTTAAGATTGCAAGTGTGAGTGTGTAGTGAGTGAGTGAGGACAGATTTATTTCTTTGAGGAAATGCAGAAATGAAGTTTTAGGTTGTAAACATGCCCAGCGAGTGCACGGTTTTCTGTGTGGGAGCAAAATGTGTGAGTCCGGCCTGTCAGAGAAATTAAAAAGAATAAATAAATATATTATGCACTTCTTATTTTAAAGACTAAATGACAATTATAGGCCCAGGACGTGCGTGTTTTTGTCTGACCAAAATGAGTATGGATAGTTAATGTCCTGTGCGTAAAACACTTGTGCGTAAAACACTACCTTGAGAAGCTCGATCTGTAAACACCTGAGGAAGTATTCTCTAAAAGTTAATAATTAGCTATGAGAACTGCTCTTGGTTTGATTGTATGCTTCTAAATTAAGTACTGGCACGTCTAACAAATGCCATTGCGCTTTAATCTCCTCCTTCGCACGCGCTCAAGGGTGACAGGAGCAGCAATAAAGTCGCGCGTAAATCAGTTGGAAACTTTAATTAATAAACAGGAACTGCGCTCCACGCGCACATCGTTCCACAGCCAGACCCACTGGACCAACACTCCGACTCACTTCCGGTTCGACTGCCTGTAACCCTTTCCTATCCGCAGCTCTGCTTCCAGAGGCGGAGGTTCGGGAATCTGCGCCGTCATTGGTCGAGACGCGTCGTCACTGCGTCTCGGTCGGACTGTGAGTGGTGGTGGAGGCTGTCAGTCAATGCCAGGCTGCTGCCGAGACTCCAGAGAGAGGGAGATGTCAGAGGCTGAGTTGCTCCCTTCCTTCAGTAGCACTAGTGGGGTTCAGCAGCCAGCATGGCCACAGCTGCCTCCAGCCCCTACACCCTGCTCAGCTCCAGTCCCATGATCCACCCGGACAGCCAGGCCATGCAGCCTGCTAGCCCCTACAGAGGACACCAGAAGCTCCTCCAGAGTGACTACCTGCAGAGCGTCCAGAGCAACGGACACCCCCTCGGGCACCAGTGGGCGAGCAGTCTGTCGGAGGGCAGCCCCTGGTCGGCCTCCATGGAGCAGCAGGACGTAAAACCAGGCCGAGAGGACCTGCAGCTTGGCATCATCCATCACCGTTCCCCGCACGTAGCGCATCACTCCCCTCATCACAACAACCATGGCAACCACCCGGGGGCCTGGGGAACTCCGGTGTCCCACAACTCCTCCATCACCAGCGGGCAGCAGATCAACATCTACTCCCAGACGGGCTTCACTGTCAACGGCATGCTGGACCACGGTGGCCTCACACCTCCACCCAACCCGCAGGGCCAAGGCATGCACCCGGGCCTCAGGGACACACTCAGCCCCGAGCACAGCGACCTCGGTGGGCACCACTGCCACGATCACTCCGACGAGGAGACGCCGACTTCGGACGAGCTGGAGCACTTTGCCAAGCAGTTCAAACAGCGGAGAATCAAGCTGGGCTTTACGCAGGCGGATGTGGGTTTGGCTCTGGGCACGCTGTACGGTAACGTCTTTTCCCAAACCACCATCTGCAGGTTCGAGGCTCTGCAGCTGAGCTTTAAAAACATGTGCAAACTAAAGCCGCTGCTGAACAAGTGGCTGGAGGAGGCAGACTCGTCCACAGGCAGCTCTAGCAGTATAGACAAGATAGCAGCTCAGGGGAGGAAGAGGAAGAAGAGGACGTCCATCGAGGTCAGCGTGAAGGGGGTTCTGGAGACGCACTTTCTCAAGTGTCCCAAACCCTCCGCGCAGGAGATCACCTCGCTGGCGGACTCGCTGCAGCTGGAGAAGGAGGTGGTGCGCGTGTGGTTCTGCAACCGGAGGCAGAAGGAGAAGCGCATGACGCCGCCGGGAGAGCCGCCGCCGCACGAGGGACCCTATTCTCACAGCGGGAGCGCGGGAGACGCCTCCTCGTGCCATGATCTCTGACCGAAGCACCGGGAGGATTCCCCCGGCACAGACTCTCGAGCGCAGGGGCGCGCGGTGGCACCTCCGAGCCCCCGTGCCTGTCCCGGTACAGACTCCTCCAGATGCCTCCAGCACTGAAACACAATAACAATAACAGAGATACCTGTTCAGCCTTCGTCATTTTCTAACTGTCATGAGGGCATTATCCTATAGCGGCATATCAAAAACGTCACATTTCAGATTACCTTTGGAGCCCGCCAAATTATTTTCTACATCACGGATATAAATACAAAATGTGCCTAATAACCTGCCAGCGCCTTTGGTTTGTGTCACCATTTCTCATCAGCTCGATAATAATGATAGGATGGGACTGATGTTTTGTTTTTATTTGTTTGGGCTTTCCTAGCACACTTGTGTTGTTTGATCAGCGGAGTGAAACAAATAATAATAATATCACTTTTCTTAATTGATTTGTTGCAGCACCAGAGGCCGTTTCACAGTCCACCTCATGCTTCCCTCGGGCTTATACGATGCTTTAGTTCTCACCATAGTTACACTCATTATTTTGTAACATACTCGTAGCAGATCTGTAATTATTTTGCATATGCAAATATAGGCCCTCATTCCAGTTGTAGAGGTACCAACATAATAGCACTTGGAGGGGTTTTGTTTTTATTAAATCCCTCCCTCATGGCCTGTAGCTTATGACGCCACACACAGTTACAGCTATTTATAAATTCATTTATTTGATTTCAATCATCTTCGACCATATAAACTGTGTGGACTCTGGAAAAGCAGAGCCGAGAATAGAAAGAGGGGTTGACGACGCTATACACCTGCCTATAATTTTATTGTACGTTCAGTATCAAAATTTTATAATCTTAAATACTCCTGTTATTGGTTTATTTCTTAAGTATTTTTTCGAATATTGTACAGTTTTATATATTACCCTTTTGAAGTCATTAATTTAAACAAATGCTCTTAGTTATTCATGCACTTAATTAGCAATGTAAAAAAAACACAATATTTTCAGTAAGATTGAACTGTTTCGGCGGTTTTATTCCAAATTTCGATGACAGCTCAAGTAATTATTTATTTTCAGTATAAAGCTTGTATTATGTTTTGAAATAAACTATGTATGTTGTAATAAACAATTTCTTGCTACAACTGTTCACTGTCCAAAATAGAATTTAACTTCTGATGAATGAATACTGAATATTTAGAAGTAGGCTTAAAATCATACATTATTATTATTATTATTATTATTGTTATTATTATTATTATTATTATTATTGTTATTATTATGGAAGCAATAATTAAATATAAAATGAAGTAGCTAAATTACATTTATTTTTAATCAAAATTCCTTCTTTAATTTTCACACAATTTGCAGTTGGGTTCAATTTTAAATTCTGACTAATTATAATTATCCTAAAGACAACATTATGCTCCATTCATGTATTTATACACTGCTTAATCAGCATAACCTTCACTTATAGCTTCAATGTCAAGTCAAAGGTCAACTTTTTCCGAGTTCCTCATGTCACTAACAGCTGTAAAATATCCAGTGGTTCCAACAGGACCTTGGCTGCAGGTCTGCAGGCTCTACGGATCACAGCAAACTGAGTCGCTTTCTCCAGCAGTTCCTCTGAAATGTTATTGTCCGGGCCCTCTGCCCTCCTCAATCAGACATGCGTGATTTATCGCCTGGGCCACTGGGCCTGACAGCAAAACACAATGACACACACACACACACACCAAACACATACACACACTCAGACACACACAATCAGAAGCAGATGAATCTCATTTCAAAGACTACAGCTGCGTATAATTGGCCATGCAAGGGCAAAATAGAGCTATATTTCTTAAAAAAATCATAATGCCTAAAAATAATTTAGGGATGGTTTGGAAATAAGTAGGCCCATAGATGCAGCGCTGCTTAAATGATTCAAAAATAGAGCTGGAGAGAGGGAGAGTGAAGGAGGGAGAGAGGAGAAGAGGAGAGGCGGAAGGGGTGCTAGGCCTTGCCTTGAAATGGAGAGCCTGACTGGAATACTAATGCATCTGAATTTATGCATCTCCTCAGTCTGCAGCCCTGAGAGGGGGGTGGGGGAGACAGAGAGAGAGAGAGAGAGAGAGGGAGAGGGAGGGAGGAAAAAGGGTGTGAGGGTGGAGGTGAAAGGGGGCGGTTATGTAGAAAGAAGAGAAAAGTAAAACCATGGATGATTGATTCCATCCATCTATTTTAGTTCGAAATAATCCCTGATTTCTGGGGGGAGAGAAAAAAAAATGCCCCTGGATGGAAGTCAGAGCGAGCAGCCGAGCAAACAAGCAAAGCGAGCCGAGGTCCAGAGCAGCACTGCAGTATCCTTGAGCCTCATCCACCTCGTACTGCTCCACGGTGGAGTCCTTAAAACCCTCACCAGCACCTTCCAAATATGTCTTTAAAGAGTAACTGATGCCTCCACATAAATAAGTTACCAGTGAAAAATGATTGACTTGGGAAAATGTGTAAAGGACAGTGAGGAAAAAAATATAACAGGTGCAAGATGAAAGCACATTTCAGAGGTATTAAATGAAGAACTTCAGGTAATTATTTTTTCCAAAATGCTTGAGGTTGGATGACTCGCCTTTGCACCAGCAGATAATTGACGCTGTGAATCAGATCCTGAGTGAAAGCAGACTGATCATCAGACAGGATAGCAACAATAGAGAAGCAGGAGTACTGACTTGTGTAGCAGCAGTTTGGAGGATGAGCGGGTTGTTTACTGGCAGGGGATAATGGGAGCGGCTGACTCACACCTTTTTCATAATTGCATCTCATCTCAAACCTTCTGTTCTCTTTGAATTTATTCTGTATCCTGTTTCAAAGACTTTGGTTGGAAGTTAAGAAGTCAAAAGTGTAAAAAAAAAAAAAAAAAAAAAAAAAGTGGTTACCAAATTCTTCTAAATAAATTGTTTTCCAAAGCTTTTATTAATAGTGTTATTTTTCCCCCAAGCTTTTTAAAAAGAATATCTCTGAAGGTCAATAAAGTGAATAAAACACATTAGGATTAGAGAGGAGTAACTTTAAAGCAGGGTGGCAGAAATTTACTGAGAAAGCAGAAAAAAAAGTTTGTGAGGCACTGATATAGTGTTTGCAGTAAAACTGGCATGTGGGAGGTCAAAGAGAGGACATTCGACAGCACATTTATCTTTAATTGGAGAGGGGGGAGAGCGGAGGGCTGCAGTCTAGATGCCGTACAGTCAGAGAACACAGACAGCAGCCCACATGAGAGGACTCGTACATGAGAGTAATGAATATCGGCTGCTACTCGGCCGCGTGGCTGTATGACTTTTGGACTTTCTGTCTCATCTGTTGGTTTGAGTTTATAAAATCAACTCTGCATCACTCCTAAATTTTCTCACTTTCACAGTCAGATAATTCACCGTGTATTTTCACAACTCGTCTCTGCTCAGGTAACTGTAGGTCAGATCCTTGTCTTTATAGGCTACTGGTTGTTCTGTTGCATTTGTGGAAGTCTTAAAGGGGAGCACCATCTAAATTAAGAATTCAAATATGTCATTTCCTTGGCTGAGGGAAGTTCAGTCAGTTATTGTGAACATGTGCTACTCTCTCTCAAAGGCTCAAACCAGAGAAGAACGTCTCAAACTGTGATGTCATTGGGTACAAAGTCCAAAGCTCCATAGACAATGAATGGGAGACTGATTTTGTGGACCCACCGAGTATTTGTTTTCTTTTTCTTATACCCAAATGAGCTTTATTCTATTGTAGTGTTCTCAGCTCTGAAACAGAAAATGTACCCATTATAGTCAGAACACTCCCCTGGCTGCTCTCAGTGTCAACATCTTTCACCATTCATCGATAATGGAGCAGCTCCCATCTTTATACCCTATGACATCACAAATTTGAGTTTATCACCAAAATTTTTTATTTGGGGTTGAGTTGCCCATGTTAACTAATACTTTTTGGACTGTCTTAGACCACAGGAATAACTTGTATCAATTTTGAAAATGGGCACAGTTCCCCAGTAAAGCAATGTGTCCCAGCCTTTTGGCAGTGTGACTCCTTAAAACAAAGGAATGTTTACTTGTGATCCTCATAATCAACTGAATACTGCATGTCTACCAGTTGACTTAAACAAAAAAAAAACATTTTTTTTCTGAATAATCGTTAAGCCTGAAAACACTTAACAATGTCCAGTAATTCAAAAGAAAAAAAGCAAAGATTAGAGTATTTCAGTTGTTTTTGGTCTTTTTCTTCTTTCATATCCTGTTAGTAATCTTGGGACGCTATTGAAGTCTGGACATCCAGGTAGAAAACCACTGTCTTAAAGCTTATTCTACGTTACTGTTGTTGTAAGTGAGTCTTTAAATGGACAGGCAAAACATACAACAAAACATTTTCACGCTACTTACAATACAAGAAAAAAATACAACAACTAAAATAACTGAAAAATAATAACAGAAACATGTATTTAATATGTGAGCAATATGCAATATGTGAGGGTAAATATTTTCTTTTCAAAAAGATTTATCAAATTTTGGAATATAGATCATACCGTTACTAACAATGGCTGTCATCTATGGGTGGCATATTTTAAATTTACCAGTATTTTATCACTTGGGCGTGTTACATTTAATACATTTCTAATAAAATATTCCATAAGAAATCCCCAAATTAAATGAAAAAATATATATAGTGGCACCCAAACGCACTCATTTAAAGTAAAAATTTCAAAGCCAAAGTTCCAATACTTACAGGGGTCAACATACCAGAGCAGTAGTAATTAATGACAGAAGTGTATCAGGCACACAGGCCTCTGCTGTTGCCAACACATACGGCATATGCATTCCTGTTAAGGAATACCAACACTCCAAAAAGGGCGACACTTATTGAGATAGTTTGTAGACTAAAACAGCTTATTAGTTGCTGAGTATCTATAAATGACATGCCACAATTCACAACATATTCTCAGTATACTTCAGTTGAACGTGAACTTTTTACTCAAATGATGCAGCATTGGATGAAAAGTTCAAGTTCAACTGAAGTATTCTGAGAATATGTAGGTATGTTCATGAATTGTCACATATACTGTGTGGATAATCTGTTAAACATCTACAGACTTAAGCAAAACATTAGAACTGTCAGTCTATCTCTGTAAAGTCAGATTAACAGACTTTTAAAGAACCCTCCAACAGTCACACCTAATGGTTCAGACATTTCCTGTATCCTCTCTCGTCTTGAGAGAGTATGAGTGAGTGTTGCATGTTTTGAACTGTGTACACACATTGCTCTGTGATGCTTTTCACACTTGTTGCAGGGGGCATCTGCAAACTGATTCATCACATTTTCAGTGTATTTGTGCTCAGATGTAGTTGCACACTTGAAAATTCAAGCAGCTTGGAAAAATACAAGCAGCCATGCCACTGCAGGGCACTGCCACAACTTCAAAGTGAGTATGAGCAAAGCTGATAACCGATCACTGGAGGGCAAAGGACCTCTGCAGGTAACGACAGTGCATTAGTGAACAGAATCAATCCCGGAGTAACTGTAACTGGGAGCGGAGGAGAGAAGAAAGCAGATCTGGTGAGGTGGGAAAGGAGGAGAGGGAGGGTGTCGAAGAAGAAGACGGAAGAATCTGCAATATGACTAATCGCATAACCTAAAATCAATTTCACATCCTCAGTTCTGGCATCCCCTGACAGCGCTGGGCAGCTACAGTTTGTAGGGTGGGGGTTGGGTGGTGTAAGAAACACAGTACATCCAGCCAAGGGGATCCCAATATGGGAGTCTATAAGAGTTATCATGAAAAATTAAGCACACTCTTTATTGTTTCTGGCAAAATATAAAATTCTGTCTCTGAAATGTGATCGTCCCAACCTCTTACGCTCAGCGCAGCCTCTCAGAAACCTGGTATCTCCAGCTCTTCCATCCAGTCACTGACGATTAATTGTAAAAATGGTGTCAGTAGAACAGCTGCCTCTGTGATCTCATTGTTCTTCTCTGTTGAGGCTGTGGCATTCATGTCTGTGCAATTACTTTGACAATTAAAACCATATTAAGGTTGTGCGGTGTGATAGCTCCATTACGGAACATGAGAACTCTGAGTGACATCCACACTTTATTTCTGAGGCCGACACTGCTGCAAACTTTGATGTGATGCTAAGTAGTTACACGTGGCTGCACACCTGCAGTTAAGAGGCCTTATTGCAAAGAAAACAACAGAGCCAAGAAGCATGCTCTGTGTTTTTAAAGGAGCTTTAGCCACCTTACTCACCCTGCTGGGCTCCCCGTTAAACACACACATACATACACACACACACACACACACAATCGAGGGGTATATGTGAGAGGCCTGTTTATGACACTGAGAGAGTAAATCACTGTGTCTGATATCTTCATTTGAGACAGAGGGCTGATCACTGCTCGTCCTGCTTGTTCCACATTAACTCATTATCACACACGCTCACTCCATTAATTCTCTTGCTTTTATTAGCAGCAAGAGTGGATACACACGCACACACACATAAACACACAGTGGACCGATGACAAGCACTGCCTCTACCTCATCTGACAGCTAATGGCTTCATTAGGAGCAGCGTGTTAATTGGCTGACTTTGGGGAGACGCTCGTTAATGAGGATAAATAGATTCACACCTGAGCGGGGCGCTACCCAGCCACAGCAGCACTGTGGGAACTCTGGATGACGAGCGAATGTGGACTGCATATATGACTGCAGCACTTTATTATTGGAGTATAAGTCAACGTGACATAGCCCTGTCCCCCTCTTTCTCCCTTCCTCCACGCCTGAACACAGTTGTGTTTTCCTTTGCCAGGCAGACTTATTAGTGGAGTGGTTGATTAGCACCAGGAGGCCAAAACAAAGAGCAGTATGTCAAAACAATTAGCCCCACTGTTTACCTCTCAGCTCCCAGGCTGACTACTAAACGCACCTAATCCAGGACAGAGAGAGAGGGAGAGAAGAGGACATGGAGTCGGCTCAGACAGTTGCAGAAAAAGGACAACAGCTGGTCCATAGGCCAGTGTGTGTATATGTGTGTGTATGTCTGTGTGTGCATTGGTGGGAGCAGTCTTGGTGCCTCAATCCATCTGCTCTCCTGCCTAGATCTCCATCCTCTGCTGTCTGCTCATGACAGCTCTGACACACACACACCAACACACACACTTCTCTTTACACACCACTGGTTAGAGGAGCTCATATTCTCAGGGGAGCAGGGGGTTGGACAGACAAAATGGAAGCAGGCGAGACTGATCATTTACATAAGGGTAGGACACAGACCCACTGTGGGACACTGTGTGTTCAACAGCCATGTAAGTTCTCATGTACTGGACAGTGTTACCACCTAGTGGTGGCTAATACGCTTTGCATCTCATTTAGGTCTATTGATGGAGGACACAAAGGGAAATAAAGCTGCTTTGGAGGTGGCCATCATTTTAAAGGGTCTGTTCACGTGAACTACAAACATTTTTCACAACCCCTCCTATCGAACCATGAAAATACTTTGGGTTAAAGGGTCTGGTTTGTAGGATTTAATTGCATCTAGCGGTGAGGTTGCAGAACTGACACCTCTCCCACGTGCCAAGTGTATAGGAGAAATACAATGGTTGACGTGGATATGCAAAAACATCAAAAAGTAAACACCTCTATCTGGAGCCAGTGTTTGGATTGTCTTTTCTGGGCAACTGTAAAACAACATGTCGAACTCCATGGGAGAGGACCTGCTCTGTATGTAGACATAAACAGCTCATTCTAAGGTAACAAAAGCACAGCAGGTCTTGTGTTCAGGTGATTATAAACTAATGAAAACATAGTTATGAAAATTATATTCCATTTATGCCAATAGATGCCCCGTAATCCTACCAACACATTCTCACTCTGACCTCGTCACATATTCACGTTTGGTCATGGCACTTTCACATCCAGATACAACATTGAAGGTACTCTGGGTGCGTTGGTTGTTGACGTTCTGGGATGAAGCGTCAAGTTCTGCCTGTTACATGCACTGTCTTCTTTCAAAATACACTTAAGTTTTCACAGGAAACTGACGTTTTTGTTTTTTCCTCCAACAACCAGCGCACATGGTTAGGTTTAGGCAACAAAAACATGTGGTTAGGTTTAGGAAAAAGGAACCGGGTCTGGCTTAAGAGTCTTACGGGCTTCGAACAGCACTCTCCCAGGTGAAAGTTGGTGTTTGTTGGACCCATCCACCACCTCTCCCATCCCCCCTACTTGGACTTTCACCACCTTAACTTTCCCTGCCAAGCGTCCCTCTGACCCTGTGAAGTGCCATTAAACTAGTTAAAGGACAGCTTTTTTTGTCAGTGTCTGAAGCCACAAATAACTCCTCAAGCGCCAGATTTCGACGACTTTGGATTGTGACCGGGTTGGTCCTACACAGTGGACCTTTAAAGCTGCACTGATCAGTATTTTTGCATTATTAAGGGATCAAATGGCTACATGTAAAGTGTCATTCTTAGAGAATTATCACCAAACTCTGCAGTTCCCTTCAGCTATGCGAAGCATTTTAGCATCTTTAAGCTCATTATTGTGGTTTAATCGCCCCCCAACTTTAGTGTTTTGGTTCACTCTTAAGGCTCTCATCAACCTTGCTGTTGTATGTTGTATTTTTACGGCTGCAGTATGGGTGAAGAGCCCAAGACAAATTTCCGAATAAATAAAGCCAATCTTGATCTTGATCTTGGTTTTAAGCCTAAATTGTTTCCAGTGAAAACAGCTCTGATCAACTGACTGTATGCTACATGCCCAGCACCTAATGACTGACAAAACTAGCAACGAGCAGATGAACTTGTAATGATTACATATGACTTATTTTCATTTAAAGTAATCAGTTACTTTACAATATTGCTGTCTGTGTAGAGTAATACATTACTAATTATACTACTTTCACCAAAATAACAGCAGAAGTATGATGAAGCATTATAATACAGGAGATGGTAGTGTTATTTTAGAGCAGATAATCAAATCATAAAAAGCTCAAGTTTATTGCAGCTCATTACAAATCCAGTGGTGAATGATATTGTACAGCCTAATGGAGACTCTCCTCCGGAGCGCAGATCTGGGCACATTCATGCATCAATATGCAGTGGTTTCCATGTGGTATTAAAATCACCTGCCTGTATTCACAATAGTGTGATGACACTTGAAAACAATTAAATAGCTTACACCTTTTTACATAATGTAAACCCCAGGAAGTGCACCATGCTTTGAAGCCAATTTATTGTGGCCAAACAGTGTAATAACACTAACACATGATGCCCTGCAGCCCAAAGAGACTTCTCCTCACAGACTTATATGGCAGAAGAGACGTCTGTAAATCAGTGGATGAATTTTCTGAAATGTTACAACGATCCATTCAGTCTGATAACATTTGAAAAGTCTCGGAGAGCCACACAATGTAATCAATTTATCCCCATTCAAATCAGCAGAGCTCTAAACTGGAAGAAGCTGACTCGGCCAGCAGAAGTCTCTAGCGCGCTTGCTCTGTGGACTACATAGTGTGGAAGCAGTGTTGATCATCTGGTTACTTTTATACATGGCAGTTGAACTTTTTGGCTTCATGCCTTGCTAAGCAACGTTCATAGTAATGAATGAGGCCCCACCTCCAATGCTCTATCCAGTTCTCTTTATACATCCATGCTTGCACCACCACTGTGTGAATGGAAACACATCCGACATGCTAACACACATTTGATGGCATTATCCAGATGTGTCGATCACCAGCACCCTTCTATAATGTCACCCACAAAGGCACTACAAGACACAAAAACCTTTGAGGGATACTTTTTTTGGTGGCATACTGGTGGAGGTGGGGTGGATGAATGAAAAAAATTGGGTAATGACATGATACTTGATACAGTAAATGTAACAATATTACCCGAAATCCTATCAGTGACATGTTATGTTATTTACTGTTAAAAGTAATAAATTACTCTAACACATGAACCCCAACACTGGTAAACATAGCAGGACATTAAGCAGCTATGAGCCAGATATTTCCCTCAGGAGTTGGTGGAGACCAAAGTAAAGCTAAAAGGAGAGTGAATATTGGACTCACATTTGCCAGAGGGCTGGAAACAAGACTCCAAATAAATGCTAATGTTGCTCTGCATCTGCTGGATGTGTAAATAGGCAACTGTTTGCAAACACATATGACCTTTGTAGGGTGATAATATGTCAATGCTGTGTTTACATCTTCATCTGCTCCCCCTAAGTGGCCAAAAAAAATCAATGCTGCTTTATTTGCCAAAGTTTCAAGATATATCTTTGAGATTCCAGACACCACCTCAACAAAATAAGTGTGACAAAAATTATTGTAATACTTCTAACACTGAAAAAATGCATTATTGAAAGGTGAAGTCTAGATTATCCAGAGCAAGAGAACTGTCTCTGAAAAGCTACGTTACAACTGATAAGGAAAAACAATCAGTGCTGAAGTACCACAAACATTACTCAGCCCTTGTTTTACAAATAAGAAGTTAAATTCATATGCAATAAAACACAGCTTTCTTGTTCTGGTACGTTAGTTTATGATGGCTAATGTTAGTAAGCTAATTGACATTACTGTTTTAACTTACATTACTGAGTCAATTTGCTGACTTTTAAACTTAGCCTGAGTGTCAGACTGAAGCTCCCAGAACCTTCAGTCTGACATGGCTTCCATTGAAGGTGATTTACAAGGGGGAGGGAATTTGATTTTTTCCCTAACCAATCAGTAGAGATCAACGACTCACCCAGAATCTGACGTCATTAGTATCCATGCCTCGGGGGTGCCGAAAACAAGCGAGCATTGCCCGTTTAAAATGTCTCCGTAGTCGTGCACGCCCAGCTGCATTGCCGTTAAATCCAGTTTAGCAGCTTCCTTAATTTGGTCCTCCATTAACGCGAGTAGTGGCGAAATACCTCGATAGCATCGTCAATGTGGTCTGTAGGATCTGTAGCGGTCGCCATTGTTGCTATCCTTACCAGTTACCCACCGGCGCACAGCTTGACATCAGCGTGGCGCTGATTGGCTAATCGCTAGACCCCCGGCGTTCATTGGTCTGTCCAGCGTTTGGACAAGATAAATCGCAAATTCATTGAAGTATGCCAGACCAGAGATGCAAGCCTACTCAGCTGAGTGGGCGCGGTCTATGGTCTGGAACCAGGCTATTTTAAACTCCTATCTACTTGTGTTAGTTGAAACAAGTCACAGTTCAACATTTTAATGGTTTTAGCAGAGAATAATAAAAGAAGAAAACTCTTCGATTTTGACCAACTGGATCTGGATGAGCCATTTGAATTTGATGACCGCCCATATTTATTTGAACACGGAGTACATGGACGCAGAACTCATTGAAACTGAAGAGCTGACGAGGAGAGAGATGGAGCAGCAACAGGCAGAGGAACATGTCCGAATCCAGCTAAAGGTAAACACAGACGTTCATTTCTCCTTTCCGTTATGTTGTCGGATAATTATATTAACAATCCCAGCCTATCTGTGTGAATAAAATGCACTTTTAGTGGACGTATTTTGACGTTGTCTGAGTGCCCTATTATTTAATATAGTGCACGCTCACAGGCTGCCGGCAGGTCAGCCGAGCTTCGTACTGGAGAAATGTCAAACATTGAACATCCTATCAATCATTTAGACAAAAGTAGATCAGAAAACAGGGCCAAGGATGAAAAAAAACATTAGTTCCCCTTTAACATGGAGGTCTATGTGGATTGACTCTTTTCTGGAGCCAGCCTCAAGTGGCTATTTAAAGTAACTGCAGTTTCTGGCACTTGTGTGTTGGCTTAATTTTTTAGCTCCAGAGGATGCAGCTTGGAGTGCACTTATGTTTTTGACAGAACAAACCAGTTCAGATCACACTGGATGCATGTCAATAATGATCTTTAATGTCAATATATACAGAACTTGAAAGAAAAATAGAATCTTAAAAATCAAATGAAATAAATACAATATCATACAATTTCCACAATGTCTTTTTGAAGAGATATCCATGGAAATTCTTTTTTTTTCCTTTTTTTTTTTTAAATTCAGCCTCTCTGGTTCGACGGGGTGCGTCCCGTCCCCCCCAGAGAAATCCCTACAGCTCCCCCACATGCTCTTCATCTTCAACATCTTCATTATATATATTTATATATTTTTTGCAAACTAGAATTTCTTTCATCGTTACCACAATGTTTCACCTTTGAACTCCAGACATTATCTTTTGTCCATCTGCAGCTTATTTTTGATACATTGTTAGCATCACAAAGCAACATGAGTCAGACTGTGAATTTCAGGGGAAAAGAAACACAGGTTCTGTCCACACATGCATTTATGTAACAAAAGTGCTGGCGGATGATCTTGACCCTGAGGGACCTTTTAATCTGCCACAAGCAGAATCATATCTTTTTTTTTGGGGGGGGGAGGGGAGAAACAGTCTTGCAGTGTCCCTCAGTCAATATCATCCTGCCAACACTCTCACACATAAACCATTACTTCACTTTGAGGAAAAGAAGTTAAGACAGCAAAAAGCAAACGAGGGAAGAGGAGGGAGAACTGAGGAGGAGGAGGATGGCAGAGCGCAGATGAAGAGCAGTGGAAGGGGTGGGGGGGTGGGGCACAGTTTACCGAAGCAGCTTTGAATCAGCCAATCACAGTGAAGGAGAACATCAGCTGGTGCGTTTCTTCCCCAACGCGAGGAAGAGAGAATGAAAGGCGAGGAGGGTAAGTGCATATGAAAGCTGTGGAAATAAATACAAGTCTGTCTCCCCAGCAGTAACAGATATGTGAGTTTCCCCTCTTCCCCTTCAGCTGACTTCTTCACAATGCAACCTACTCCAGTGTGGGTGTGCATGTTTGCGTGCATATGTTGGGTGTTTCAAATAAATAGATTAAAAAGGGAGACAGTAGGTCTGACTGGCCAGGACTTCAGTCTGTGTTTGTGTGTGTGTGTGTGTATGTGCGCATGTTTGCGTACTAGAGTCCAACTGAGAGTGAGGTCAAAACAGGAGGGCAAGCGGTGTGTGAGTCACTACATGTCTGTTGAGGTGAGTTTCTTCATGCTGCGTCTCTGGGCTAGACTGGACGCTGCCACAGGCTCCAACACCGTCTGACTTGTCTTCTGGCTCAGTGCTGAATAGGTGGCAGCCATGGCTCCCTGGAAAACAACAAAAAGAAACACTTGGCTTTAAATGCACAGTTTGTAATTTCTGTCGCTAAGGGTCTCTCAATCAAAACAGTAACAAAAGACTCTGATGACGCTGTGAAGAAGCGTGGGATCATGGGAGCTCTCTTCATAGCAAGAGAATGGTTTCTATATCTATGTAAACAACCACCAGTGCAGATGAAAACCTAACTGACATGACTCAGGCAGAAATCATGTTCAATTGTTTAAGTTTTATCCACGTTGCGTTAAGTAATTTCATTCTAATAGCTGCAAGTTAACTTGCTGACTTACCATTAGCATTAGATGTGTCAGCTACCCATACGCTATAGGCTACAGCTACTGTAGCTAAAGCTATGTGGCAAATTCAATCATGGGGTAGCCCAGCGCTGTTATCCATGGTCAAAACGAGTCCAACAATAGCACAGACAAACTGAATGAGGCAGCGGTAGACCAGCAGCTCCCGTGTTCTGAAAGGTAAAATTACTAGGGATGTACTGATTTATCGGCCACTCATCGGTATTGGCTGGTATTCGCCTTGTTGACTACCATCAGCCTAAGGGCAAATAAGATGACATTCACTGATGGCAGTTGGTGATGTTTTTCCATAGTGTTGCATCAATCTTGCGCAGACTAAAAGGCAGGGTAACGGCAATAATGGACGTCGTCCAGGGGCTAGTAGAACCGATGGAATGAATGGACACAGTTGAAATTGGCAGGAAGAGAGCTAATTAACAGGTGGCCAGAACTAGCTGCTGTTGGTGGTTGCATTGAGTTACATTATAAACCACTCAATTATTTTAAAGGTTGTTTCATACACTGGTATGATTGAATTTGTGCTCATTCAAAGAGTGTAATGAAGGACTGAATGACTTTGAAAGAGTTCAGTTATGAGGTGTGTATCTGCTGGTGTGTTGTACGTTTGCATTCTTTCATAAGTCAGTTTGTGGTACTTAACATAGCCAAAAGACTGTGATGCTCATTTCACCACCACAACTCAGCTCATTTGAAAAAGTATTTTTTTCTCCACTTAATAAATTAGGCAGATCCATTCATTTTTCCATGTTTTTCAGATTCAGAGTGAGTTATGCTGACATCCAGTTTATTCAACTTTGCGCTGCACTACACTTGTTTGTTTATCTACTGCCACCCACTTATCCAGAGATGAATCAGACATGCGTCATCATCTGCAAATGTGCAGAATGGGAGCAGCACTAAAGCCGGGGCTTTAACAAGTGCAGGTACATCTTAGAAAGTGGAACAAATATTACATCATCAAAATTGCAAGCAAACACTGAGGGCCATGGTGCCGGCAGTCAAGGTCAAGAGACTGAGTTACAATGATATGTGTTCGTGCAATCACAACTTCCTCAGTTACACACATCAGTGTGTTTACAGCTGATAGAAAAGAGTCAAACTGGTGAAACAGTCTGAGAAAAGGTGCCTAACTGAGTTCAAGAAGAAGCTTGTTCAAACTAACACAGACGCCACAGGTACGCAAATAACACCTCAGGATGGCTGTGGCGTGCAGCAAGGCATCTCTACACAAACTATTGGTCAGACCTTGAATCATGTGTGCAAGATGAGAGGAACAAAAATAGATCAGTGACAGCAGTGGGACTCATGACTAAGAGCAGAATGATGAGTTTACAGTCAGCAACACCAAAATTCACACTGACGAGTGAAAAAATGAAGCACGGTCTCCATCGTGCTAGCACAAAAGGTATAATTTAATGCAATCAGCATTAATCTATTGAACCGTCCATCCTACCTGACGGTAATTGTACCGTCTGGTGGCAAGGTGTTAATGACGCTGGAAATCTATCAATAGAGCTTTGCTTGGATGTCTGAACTGAGTACTGTTGCTGACCAGGTGCGTTAATGGAAACTGGCTTACATCACAACACCCACGCCCCCTTTGGGTCAAAACAAGCGCTACTGGCACGGTGCCTAAAAGCTGCTGCTCCGTCTTTTGCCCATCAAACTAGGGCTGGGTGATATGAAGAAAATCAAACATCATGATATTTTTGACCAAATACTTAGATATCAAAGTTGCGACTATATTTTTAAGTTTGACTATTGGTGCTTTCACGAAATATTAACACAAATACATTTTTGACTGATGATCATAAGTAAAAGTTAAAGTTAAATAATACAACAGCTAAAACAGTGTGGTAAGTTCAGAAAATTACATCATTAACTGTAATGCAGCCTATAAAACAAGGAAAAGACAAAACTTACAGTATTACAATATCAAAAATCTAAAATGATATTTAGTCTCATATCGTGATATCAATAGAATATCAAAATATTGCCCAGCCCTGTGCCCGGCAATAAAACTAGAATTACTGCCTCGCAGTTGTATGCCTCCGTGAACCAGTCAAGTTGAATTTAAAGTTTACATCCAGGTCAACGAAAACATGGATGCTTCACACACATCTTTACCCCGGTAGCACAGAAGATCTATACAATCAGCACAGTTTCAAGGTGGGCACCCAAGATTAGTGTCAACAATTCAGTATCTGACCAAATGTTTCCTCTTCTGTTCCTGAGTTCTAATGGTGAGTAATGGCAAAGTTTTCTGCAGAACATCATAATGTCACAGTGAAGCTGACCTTTGATGTTTTGAATATAAAATGCCACCACTTGATCATTTTATTCTATTAGACATTTGTGTGAAATTTTGTCATAATTTGCGTATGAATTCTTGAGTTATGGCCAAAAACTGGTTTTGTGAGGTCACAGTGACCTTGATCTTTGGCCACCTTAATCTTATCAGTCCATTGTTGAGAACAAGTTAACGTTTGTGCCAAATTTCCTCAAGGTGTTCTTGGGATATCACATTCACAAGAATGATCAGACAAGGTCACAGTGACCTTGAACTCTGACTTGTGACCACCAAAATCCAAGTCCAAGAGTCCAAGTGGGCGTTTGTGCCAAGTTTTAAGAAATTCCCTCAAGGCATTCTTGAAATATCATGTTCATGAGAATGACAGATGTACAAATGTACAGACGTACGTATGGATGAATGGACAACCTGAAACCATAATACCTCTGGCCACAGCTATTTCTAGCATGGGGGCATAAACAGCCCCGTTATTATTCTCTGTACTTCCCCAAAAAGCAAAGGACAGTCAAAGAAGGGATCTGTAGCTTCAGATTATCCGCAGAGAGGACGAAAATGTTAAACTATGGGATCTGACCAGTCAGTTCGTCTAAGTCTGTGGCAAACGCTTCAATAACGGGTTAGTTAATATTGTTAAAATCAATAGTTATAATGTTAAAAGTCAAAGTAGTGAATGTTGAGGCTGCATTGAAATCATTTGTTTGTCCACTTTGATGGAGGCAGGCTGAAAGGACATTCACCAACTTCTGTTTCTTTAATCCTTTTCTTTGTAACAACACCAATGGTTGATCAGCAATGAAATAACATCTTTTTCCTGACAAGCAATAGGACTTTTGCTGATGATGGCTAAAACACATTCTTATTTTATGCTAATAAATTAGCCAAGACCTCGAAATTTGAATTTACCGCCAGACAAATTAGACGGCCAGGGGCATGACCAAGGGCAAAGTACCTGGATGTGCTGCTCTCATCTATCCCTTCATGGTTATACTATCCTTGGATAATGTGCATTGTCACAGCATATGCAATAAAATTGCTCCATAAACATGACACTGACCTTGTTTATGCAGTTGGTCTTCACAGTCATCAGACCTCAGAAAAGTGAGGTCGAACAGGTTGGTCATTGCACTACATGAACTTGTAGCGTGGGGTTAAGATCCTTTGCAAGATCTTGTCCAATCATTACCTTGAAATTAAGGTTTTTTTGGAGTTCTAGCACGACAACTGTAACAATTCTTAACCAAAGCAAGAAGTAAGGCAGAGATCTGCCCTGTCTTCTTATCTGTTGCATTACATGCACTGAGAAAGATCTATGATGGCATCATAGATGGAAGATTTTAGGGCTGAGAGTAAAAGGACTAAGACTGCCTGTTGTTAAAGTGCTGCAGAGAGAACTGAGACACAAAGTACAGCTCTCAATTTACTGCTGATCTTTGTTCAGACCTTCGCCCATGATCACAGGCTTTGGACTGTATCTGAAAGAACAGGATCACAGATAGACTCAGATTTCTTTGCAGGAGGGCTGGCCTCTCTCTGCATGTTTGGGTGAAGAGTTCAGCTATTTCAGTGCCTGTAAATACAACTGCTTAAGCGCTTATTAAGGATCCTGCTCAGACAACCTTTCTTTGTACAAGGTGATGGAGTAATACTCAGTTGTGAGTGCTTGGACATGGGGAGTTAATGGGAAGAAGGGTAACCAGGCCACTCTGTTGTGCTGTTTTTACTGTGACTTTTTGTGCCTTCACAAAAGGATCATTTTAAGGGTTCTCATGACTTAAAATGTGGAAACTTTACAGTTGCTTCCAGTTCATGATTTGTGTTGTACGCCATTTTGATGTAAATGTTGTGATCAGAAATGAATAACATTGCTAATTTTGTTACAATGTAATGTTCTGCTGTGTATCCTACTTAACATGCTGCACCCACCCAAACACCGTTGCAGACCAGGATCCCCCCTCATGGCAATGGCACTCTCTGATGGCAATGCCTGATTCTGATTCTGGTACCCATTAAAGTTCCTTTCTTTTTTTAATGTCAGTTTTGTTATCGACTCCCATTGTCCTATCCGTCATAATGTTCCTAAACTTGTTGTTGAAGTACCAAAAAATGATTCACCATTTTTGAAAAGTGAACATCCTTTTTTTGTTGTCAGTTGCCAGGCAACACCGCTATCACGACTTAAGCCACTTGAGTGCCAAACCTGTTGTGTGCTCGGCTTCACGTGTCAAAAATACGACCCGATGAGTTCAATTTCAAAGAAGCATCTGACCTGGATAAGTGTCAAGATGAGATAGAAGGATGGACGCATCTGCTCTGCTGGAGCTCACATTAGTAATAGATGAGACAAGAAGTGGATGAATCACCAAGGATCAGGTTCACTTTCATATGTCAAGAGGCACTGCAAAGGTATGACATCATGGAGGAGTTCAGAGCCTCTTCTGATTCGGAGAGATGATGTGGTTCCATGTTTAGAAACACTGAGTGGTATTACCCTTATTATTATAAGGCCAACACATGTTGCATCATGTATGTATCACCCCAACTCCCACGCACCTTAAGCCTTTAAATCCTACCAAATTGTAGCAAATAATGGAGGTCTTGTTTTTGATCCTGTGTCTTTAATTACGAGGATATGTACACTCACCTTGACGAGGTGTGGTGCATCATGGCGTGTGAGCTGGAAGTGCGGTAGCGTATCTCTGCAGGTGATCCAGGAATGCTTTAGAACCTGCTCTGCTGTGTATCGCTGGTGAGGGTCCACGTGGAGCATATGGGACAGCAGGTCCTGGAACATAAATTCAAGTGTGTTTTTTCATTGATAGATACACTCACAATGTGTCTCAACCATGATGAGACAAAAATGCTGTCACTGTTGTTCACTCATCTGTTTTACAACACAGCTCTGACTCATATTTTGTCACTACTTGCACAATCATAAAGCACAACAGATACATTTACGGGTCAAATCTAAACATTACAGCTAGGTTAAGTTTATGTGGCACCAAGTGTACAAAGTGCTTTACAGACATGAGAAGAGAGAAAAAAAAAGCATTAATATTAGACTTTGAAAATATGCTTTAAAGTCACAGTACCAATGAAAATCAGCTTCAAAGACACACCACCTGCGTGAAGCAACAAAGTGTCAGTGTGTGTACCTTTGAGGTGTCTGATACAGAATCCCAGTTGCCACCCGTCAAAGAGAACTTTCCAGATCCTATCCGGAGTAGAATCTCCTCTGGTGTGTCGTTTGGCCCATTAGCAAACGGCGTGTACCTGACGGGGGTTAAAAAGCAGATGTTAGGAGAGCACATGTGGCATTTCATTTAATAGATTCTATTGTATACTAGCCTCATAACTTGTCTGCCACTTTGTGGTGATTAAACACATCATGAATACAGCTATCTGAAACTGTCGCAAAATTTGCAACAAGGTAAGTATAGAAAACTGTCAAGCAAAGTACAAAGAGCACTGATGATCCTATTGTGAGGACAGTAATAAAAGTCCCTCCCACATTTACGCCAAATTATCCAACAGTTGTGAGTCTTACCCTGCCAGCATGGTATACAGTAGAACTCCAAGACTCCATATATCACAGGCTGCATCATAACCTTGCCGCATTAGTACCTGGACCCACACAAAGAAAAAACAAACCATTAGGGACTCATATTGACAATGGGAATTTAAAAAAAACATCTTGCTTTACATGCTACACTTTATTCTTTGTCCACTTTACATCCTCTCTCCTCTACTATATCTCTTTCTCCATATATAGAAAATTAAACCATGAGGTTTTCAAGTCTTATATGCCCTCCAACATTTGCTGTCTTTTGGTTCCATCATCTCACCTCTGGTGCCACAAAGTTAGCGGTGTAACAGGGGGTGAGGAGCAGGCCGTTGCCTCCTCGAAGCTGCTTAGCGAATCCAAAGTCACAGATCCTGATGGAGTCAGGATTTCCCGAGTCATCCATATATAGGATGTTACTGGGCTTCAGGTCTCGGTGTACCACCTGGTGAGGAGGAGAAGAAAAACATTACAGGAGAAGATATCAAATTGTCACCTGTGCTCATACATGTGCAGAAGTGTCTCCTCACCCCTTGGCAGTGGAGGTAGTCAACAGTCTTGGTGATGGTGTAGAGCACAGCACTGGCCTCTCTCTCGGAGAAAAACTTCTGCCTGAGGATCTTGTCCAGCAGCTCCCCTCCCTTCATCAGCTCCGTCACCAGGTACACATACCTGCCCTCATCATATACCTGACACACATGTAAGGAGACAACCTGTCAATATGAGGACAGACTTAAAACTTTACTAGTCACGAAATGCTCCGACACAAATGTCACTGACGTCTTTCAGAGTGATGATGTTGGGATGCTGTCCGTATCGCATCAGGATTTCAATCTCCTCAGAGGGGTCCCTCTTACTTTTGTCTATAATCTGAGACACACAAACACAGACATAAGCAGTCATTGTCAAATGACAGACCGTAGCAGATGAGTCAAATGTAAAAATCTCTACTGTGTAACAAAGAGCATTTAACAAACTGAGATAATCAGCAAAGCACTGCTTTAAATAAGTGTAAAGAAGGTGCTGCATTATGGCTACACTTGTTGAAGCTGTGCTGCCCTCTGCTGGCTTGTTGGCAACACTAACCACAATCGACATGCTCAATTTTCAGCAGTTTTATACACTGTGAGGTTATTTTTATGTAGCCACATCCTAGAGACACTAATATATTAAACTGTGAACTCACACTGCAGTCATCTAATTTAATCATTTAGTTCCCCCGGAGTTTAAAACCACTGCTTTTCAAAGATGATCAATCACAGCCTTCAAATTGACTAACAAATACAGTAGGAGTGGACTTCTGTTTCAATAAAAAAAAACTTACACAGGTAGGCTATAGGAGTTGACCTCTATGTAACTATTGATATTGATCATGACACAAAATGTATCAGTGGGCTGAAGGTTACAGAGGCAGGATTCCGCTCTCTGGAGGAGCAAAATAAATCTTGGGGATGTCCATGAAAGAAGTGCATGCCCATCCTTCATTAGCAACTGTGGACATGACTTTGAGAAAGCAGCTTAACCCCCAACTGCTCATGTGAGGCTGTTCAGTGGCCAACTAAACTGGGTAACTCTCAGGAGTAACTGTGTGTACACGTGTGAATGAAAAGCACGGATGGTGCTACTGAAAATGAGCACCGGTGCTTAGTGGATTAAAAGTAAAAAGGAAGAGAAAAACCATACTACCTTCACAGCATAGTCCATGGCAGAGACTCGGTGTACACAGCGTTTACAAATGGAGTAGGAGCCGACCCCTATGTCCTCCTGCAGCTCATAAAGATCGGAGAACTTGGTCGAGCCCCCGTGCATCTGGAGAGAACGAGATTTGAACTGTTTCATTACATCCTGAAATATTAACTGAATAAATTCAAAAGCAGCCTCAGCTTCTTTCCCACACATCTTCAAGCCTACACATTTGATGTGCCGACTCGTAAACCTGATGTCGTGTGCTCCCACCGCATTCATTTTAACACTTCTGTTCACAAATATGCCAGAGTGGAACTTTAGTAGTAATGTTATTACATATTCAGCACCAGCAGTCAAACTGTCAGTGCAGATTTACCACCACTGTAGTATTAGCTCCATATTCACACATCGCTTAATGGCAAAATGCTGTCAAATTAACAGTCATGGGCAGAAACGGAGCCATGCTGAACGTGTGAGTATCCATCTGTGTGAGTGTGTGAAGGTCTGCAGTGGAATACAACAACCATTAAATGATAACTGTTGTTGTTCTGTGGCTACATTTTGCAGTTCCTGCCATCATGTCAGTCACTTTTATCCTAATTTAATTTCCTTGTAAAGACGTCAACTTTTCTGTCAGAGTGAGTATTGTGAAATTGAAGAAAGGCAGCCAAGTTGACTCAAAGTAGTTGGTGTGTAAGCACCTCTAGAAAAGTATTCAACAGAGTTTTGTCATCTAAAATGCAGTGATAAATGTTCAGCAACAGTTACAGATGTGTTAACTGAAGTGTTAAATCAGCTGTGCTTTGACCAGCTTTTGTAAGTACGCTGCCGGCAAAATTAAATCTGTGTAAAGCTCCAAAGTCAAAGAGTAGACACTTCTAGTCAGTATTGTGCTGCAAAATGGCAGCTCCACTACTGGAGCTAAATGGAATAATTCTTTAACTTAAGTGCACAAACTGAGCTTCATAAAGAGTATCTGCATGACCTTCATGTTCATAAGTGGATATGCTAATAATTAACCTGCGTAGCTCGTGATAGAGGACATTTGCAAAAGTAGAGATAATGTGTGTTCACCTGTACTATAGGGAGTATGCTGAGCAGCGGGGAGCTCTTGTTCTCATCCATCGGGGTGGGAGCAACAAAACTGAAGCCTTTGAAGAGCTGGTGGGCGTTAGCACTGGGAGGGATACCTGGGGAGTCTAAACATACAAAAGATAATTCATAATATAGTCATATGAACATACA
This sequence comes from Epinephelus lanceolatus, assembly GCF_041903045.1. Classification (NCBI taxonomy): domain Eukaryota; kingdom Metazoa; phylum Chordata; class Actinopteri; order Perciformes; family Serranidae; genus Epinephelus; species Epinephelus lanceolatus. The sequence goes on from NC_135740.1 coordinate 14,770,148, forward strand.
GACACCCACTAGATTTTGGAGTCATTTCTTGTAGTCAGCACTCAGTTGCAGTTTCCATGGCTGCAGGAGTGGCTGTTGTTTTTTAAGCTCAAAAGCATGTGAACGGAGCATGTGTGTGTGTGTAGGTGTAGATTTACCTTTAGGCGTTTTAGCGGTGAACTCTGGGTCAAAGCAGAACGTGTCATCTGGTTTACCTGCTGCGGGCTTGAATGGGGGCTGGAGCTCTCTCCTGTACAGCTTCTGCAGACGGCATACACCGTACAGAAAACACACATACATGTTAGAAACCGAACCCCACCACAGGCTGTTTGCAGTGTGTGAACATATGCGAGAGGGAAGCCAAGACCCCTCCCAGATTAACCCGCTCCCATCCCTCTACATCCCGGTCCAGCCAATAGCATCCTGCAGGCTCTTAAACACTCACGCAGGGCTATTAGTGCACACACAGTGAGAACTGGCCCTCTGCCCAGACACACACATACACACAAACATAGTTGGCGTGGCCAAGACTGATGGCCAGAACTCACCAAGCCAACCGTTTGTTAGGTGTGAATCCTCAACAGAAGCTGGAGAGTTACATGTGTGTGTGTGTGTCAGTGTGGGTGTGTGAGAAATGAGAGGGACGTGTGTGCTCACATTCCAGTCGATGGTGGAAAAGAAAGCGTGGCGTTTGATCTCCTCCACTCCGTCGGGTCCGGCCCCTAAAGACACAGATCACTCCGGTTCAGTTCACCTGGCACGTTCGTTTTTATTGTTTTCAGAGGATCAACACATTCACACATTTTTCTCTCAGTGGGTTTCCAGCATGTGATTTAAGTGGATGCCAAAATGTTAACAAGCTCAAGCAAAGCGAGTGGCGCAATGTGAGGATCAACACACCTCATTTTCTTTCATTGTAACAGGTTTGCGCTCACACATTCGGCTTCGATGCACCTTACCTAGTCTGTTAGCAGGGTTACGTTTAAACAGCATTCTCAGCAAACTCTGGGCTTCCAAACTTAGGAACTGCGGCATTCCCAACTTAGCTCTGGAGTGGGGAGAAGAGCAGAAAATGATAGCTGAATATGGACAAAAAGAAAAGCTACAGCTGATGAGTACTTACAAACTTATCTCACTTCTGTCACACTTTTAGTGTTGTACAAAATGACTCACTTGAGAATCATGTTCATGGTCTCATTGCGATCTTTCCCTTGGAACGGTAATGTCCCCGTTAGCATCTCAAACTGCAAACACACAATGAGAGAAACAGAATATAAATCAACATTATTTTTTTTGCCTAATGAGTTCATATAAACGTCAAAGCAAATACAAAAAAGAGACAGTTTCTGTACCATAAGTACTCCCAGAGACCACCAGTCCGCACTTTGTGTGTGTCCTCTCCTGTTGACCACCTCAGGGGCCATATACTCCACCGTACCACAGAAGGAATATGCCTTCTTATCAGCATCTACTGACTCTTTACTCAAGCCAAAGTCTGCACAACAGCAATGTAAAGCAAAATGGTAAGACAGTCGCAGCAAGTAATAACACCACACAGAGCTTTTATTCTTTTAGGTGATGGCATAAGAAACATAAAAATAGCTGCTGAGGAAAGTCAGCCTAAGGAGGTCATGAATCTATTCTTAGCAGACACATTTAATATGAAACAGTTTAATCACAGGCTATTAACTAGATCACACTATTCAATTACTCTTTTGTATTTTTACAGTAAAAAAAGTCAGTTATTACATGTGCATTATGTTTATTTAGCAGTAAGTCAAAAACATACCTGTTAACTTTATGTGTCCAGCTTCATCAAGTAAGATGCTGAAAGACAAGAACAGGTTTTCCATGGAGATGAGCTTCAAACAACAACACAACAATGACAGTACTTAAGTCATCTCATGCCTTTGGTGTCGACAACATTTTTGCAAATTTGTTCTTCATCCCACAGTGACAGTTTGTATTTTTTGAAGTGGGGTTGTATGAGGTACTCTTCCATAGCAAGTGTATTGCCTACAGTAGATGACTGTCAGCATACCCTGAATTAGGAGACGCAAGCTGGAGTACTGCCAATAAATCTAAGCTATGTCCTGTTGTGCATGGGGGCAGCAGCAAAATGTATTTTAGTCACCTAAAAAAAAATCAATATCAGTTCATGTGTACGCTATATTTATAATGTTTTCTCCACTTCACCTTGCTGCTGGCAGCTCTTTGCAACGGGTAGATGAAGCTGTTATCTGTGCTCTCATCAAAGCATCCAGACTTCATTGACAAAAACAGTAATTGTACCTTGTATAACACAGGAAAAACTGGTCTACCGCTGCCTCAATGACTTTGGTGAATCTGAACAACACGGCAGCAGTAGCACAGATGGATATAGCGGCTTAGCTCCCCAGCAAAAAGGCCTGTCTGACAGCATGGTAAAGCAGAAAAATATTCTAAATATAGTGCACATCTAAACCAATTTTGACTTTTTAGGTGGCTAAAATACTTCTTGCTGCTGCCCCTGACCACAGCAGTACATTGCTTAGCTTCTGTGGCAGTACTCCTGCCTGCTTCTCCAAAATATGGACAATGGATAAGCACCATACAACCCCACTTCAAAAAATCTGAACTATCCCTTTAAGTTCTGGACATATTTAATGGACTGCTATTCATGAGAAACAACAGATCACAGTTCTCCACTCAAAGCAACACTGGAAACATCCAGTCACAGATTCTGAAACTACTCAGGCTAAAGTCTGGACTTAAGTCAAGCGATGTTACATCCTGTTGGCTGGTACAGGTCTGTGTGATAACATCTGTTCAGTGTAGTTATGGGCTGCAATGACTAGTGGAACATAGATGAGGGGGTTGGCTGTATATGGGGGAGGCTGCCTGCCAACTACTGTAAAACACTATGACACATTCATCCTGAAGAGAACAGAATGATGCCACCACTTTGACTCCAATACTGAGGAGTAATTCTGGACATCGCTCCTTTTAAATGATGACAACCAAACGGTCTATGAATTGTAGTCAGCTGTTTGTCACATGATATTAAATGTCTATGTTCGGTGCATGCAATATATGGGCAAGATATAAATTCTGCATAATGCATAATGTTCTCTTTATGACATAAGGACAACAATGTTGCTGTTGTTTGAGAACTGAGTTCAAAAGCTCATCTTGGGCATTGTTTTTGAACCGTAAGATATTCATGGCGAATGACCCAGCAGAAAAATAATAATACAAACATTTTCAATTTTAAACGTTAATCACAGTCATGTCTGACAAATGTATGAACTTTCTAAAATAATAAGGAGTAGGTGTGGATGGCCAGAGCTGTACAGTTTATATGTATAGATCAATAATCATCAGTGGTACTTGTGTCTCTACAGTTGGAAGGAGTTCAGAGATGACGATGGGGTGTGAGTGTGAGGGGTCAAAGGTGAAGGTGAGGTCTAGGATTCATACTTCTCTGGCTTGAGATCTCTGTAAACTATGCCCAGGCTGTGCAGGTGGTCGAGGGCCAGGGCCAGCTCTGCAAGGTAGAATTTCACATCTTCCTCTGTAAACATAACCTGATAAGAACTGGACAAATTTACTCTCTGAACTAAGAAGAGGAGAGAAATTCAGCAGCAAAGAACAAAAAAAGACACAACTTCAATATTAAGCTTCAGTAACCACAAACAGAGAAAACAGAGTAGCATTATTGTCACAATATCAACATTTCAAATAAGTTACACGACTCAGCAAGCTGTTGATTTGACATTGCCAGCAGCTAACGCTTTGGTTCTGAGACACGCTTTCAACACAAGGTCTATCAAGAGAACAATCACACATTGTCTGAGTTCCCTGAAAGCATTTGAAAAGAGCTGATCCAAGCCTCTAACTGACAAGCAACCGATGATCTAAAAGCCAATAAAGATTCCAAGAAAAGCACACGCGTTTCCATGAGGAATTCAAGTCATAATTTGAATAAAAAGCAAACAGAAAAGAGGGGAGACAAATGACTTGGCAGGGCTTGTGCTCTTATAAAATAAATTAAACATTTTTGCATACTAAATTTGCACCTGTTCCATTTGTAGCTGTCAGCATCACAATTCCTTCGGGCTTTTAAGAAGAACATTGTGGCCGCATGTGTAGTTCAATTTAACAAACATGTTTAAAACATTAGCGATTCAAAAAAAGGGCTGTTTAATACTCGAATGATATGCACTTTTCTTTTCACGCAGAACACTTGCAAATAATCTTGAAGTATAATGAGACATAAAGCAACAGGACGTCAGCTTACCTCTTTGGATAAGCGAGTGAATACATCCCCTCCCCTGAGAAAGTCCAGTATTAAATACAGTTTCCCTTCTGTCTGAAAGGCTGGGAGACAAGGAAACAAGTCAATTACCTGCAAGCTAATCGCGTTTCTGACTTCAACAGAGACAGTCAGGGTGACACGAGTAAACACAATAATTCACTTAGCAACAGCTTGATGACATTACTGATGATGATACGGATAATGATGAACCTTTTGTTTTCCATCATTGTTTTTATGTGAATAACGGCAATGTAGTGTATAAAAACAGATCTAATAATAAATTTGACTATTTGGAACCATTTTCTGCTCAATAATTATGTCATAACCCTCAAAATATTCTGATAAATGATATTGCAAATTAGGGCTGGGACAATGTGCTTATCTCCAGATTCAATACTGTCACAACACTTGGGTATGAGTTATTATGTATTGCAATCTTTAAGTAGTGCTATTTAATGGTATGATTTATAAGGGATTTTTAACTACTCTTGTTAACACAAGACCATGGGAAAAAGTTGAATCATACATGTGTTGTGTATGGTCAGGAGCAACTTGTACAGCTCTGCTTAGTGTTTCTTTTACATCTGACTTAACCTCATAGGAGATTTAAAGGGATACTACACCCACAAAATGACCATTTATAAATCAATTGCTCACCACGTATTACATTGAAATTATGAAGAAAGCTTTGTTTGTCCCGCATGCCTCCACGTTGAACAGAGAATCCAAAAAAGGTGAACATTCTTGATGAATTGAAGTCATTGGGGGCCACTTGTAACAACAGTGAAACTATATCAAAGCATCTATTCACAAACTCCCACACACCTTGTGCAGTATAATCACTGTCTCATGTATCTAGTCTTACGCTCAGTACTTCCCAAATACATGCATTTTAGCTAAAACGTTACAACATAAAAACACTTTCACCTACAAGTAGCGTGCCCTGAGGTTGCACTTGCGTATGAGCTTGCTTCTCAGCCATGCATGAGACTGTTTGTACAGAAGTGATTTAAATCAGAATGCTAAAGCTTAAATGCATGTGTTTGGAAAGTACTGAGCATACGACTGGATAAATCTGCGTAGTAACGTGGCCCCTGTGTTCTTTAATTCATGAAGCATGTTTGCCTTTTTTGGATTCTCCATTCACTATGGAGGGATGCAGGAAAAACAAAGTTTTCTTCATGAATTCAAGGTAGCACCGGTGAGTGACTAATATACAAATGCTCATATTGCAGGCGAAGTCTTGTCTCTGAGAAAAACTTCCTTGATGATATAACATACCATCAGTCAAAGGTATAAACCATGTTTTGAAAATCTGTATTTTCTACCACACTCTATGGATGAAGGTCTTTGCAGATAAAATGAGCAATTGACTTTGTGATGCATTTTGCTTTCTCTGAACAGCTAGGTAGTTCATTCAATGTTCCCTCCAGGGTCAGTTGGCGAGCTGCAGGTCTTTTGGCTAATTCTACATTTAGCTCTGGATGGTATCAGGCAAGATGGGCACTCATGTTGGTCATATTACCACAATATGATACCTGCCTATGACAGAGTCTGCATGCAGCTTTAGCCATGTCAAGATCCGCTTTTCCTTGAATTGTGTGAAACCTTAAGTATTTCAATATTCTGGCTTTAAAATGTGAGGGTGCAGGTTGTGTCCCCGCGAATTTCTGACCATCTGGCATTTTCAGCTTTTTTGCTTCAGCTTTGTTCTTCTTGAACCAGATATGTCATGATATTACTCACAGATAACAACAATAAAAGCTGTAACTTCTCTCCACCTCAGAGCAGACTAAAATGAAGCTACTGAACTTAAATCATTCAGGCAGTGATTAAAAAAATTGCAATACTAAAAGAGAAACTTTGGTATTTTTGAACCTAAACTTGTGTTTAAGTGACTAACGGAGAAAATGTTTTTTGAAATCGGTCCAGTACTGAGAGAAAGAACAGTGCATCTGGCAGCAGTAAAACAGGCTGCAATGTGACCTCTAGGGCACATTGGCAGCATCAATGTACGTCCACTGAAAGTGCTTGTTTTTGCCACTGACAGGCTCAGATTTTTATGAGCAATGAAACATTATGGATCCCTACAGAGAAATTAAACATTTGTTCTTGGCTTTCGCTGATCCGGACTGTTTGTTATTGTGTGAAACCAAGTCTGACTCAAGAAGAAGTCTTGTTCTGAGATCTCATACATTTCCATATTGTTGAAATCAGATGAATATTCAGCTCTGACATTGAAATTATTTAAGATAACACGACGCAACATGTTCTAAGCTCCATCACAACAAACTCTTCCAAGCCCTCCTTTCTCCAACTCTCAATAACGTTTCCACTGTTGTTTTTCCAGTAACAAGTCACCTCTTGAAAGATTTCAGAACGACACTTCTTCTTGAGCGAGACTAGGCCACACACACTAACAAACAGACCAGCGAAAGGTAGGGAAAACATTTAATTTCTCTGTAGGGTCTTTTCCATAATGTTGTTAGATACTTTTAATAACAATCTGATCCTGTCAGTGGCAAAAACAACTTCTTTTAGTGGACATAATTGGACAGTGCGCACATGCTCCAAGTGGTTACACTGCTGCCTGTTTCGCCGCTGCCAGCTGCAGCGCTCTCTCTCAATACTTGACCAATTTCAAGAATTGTTGTTTGAATTAGTTACCCTGGAAATCCAGAGTTCTCGCGAGAGCACAATTTGAATTTGCTCAGCGAGTCACTCTTGCAATCAGTAATGATGCTCATTACCCATGCCCTTGGAGCCGAGCTGCACCAATCACATCAGTGTATCTGATATAGGTGGGCCAGAGGCGAGCTAAACAGATGACGACAGCGCTGCAACAACGAAGTCCAGAATCAGTCAGTAAACATTGCGAGATGGCTACAGATGAACACCAGTTGTTTGAAACGGCTTTGGCTGCTACAATGAACGAGTTAGACTTGGCTTTTTCTCTAAAAGAGGAACAGAAGACGGCACTTGAATCTTTCCTTTGCAAGAAGGATGTTTTTGCGGTTTTGCCGACCGGATACGGCAAGAGTCTAATCTACCAGTTAGCTCCGCTGGTAGCGCTCTGGATACATCACCCCGTGTATTGTTCTGATTGGTCGTAGTGTTAACCAATTGCGTGCAGTGATATTTTCAAATGCATGCTTGGTGCCACCCCTCAAGTTGGACCATTTGCATTACTCATAGCCAGACCCTAAGTCTTTCTAGATTTGGGTCTGGATTTCCAGGCTATGAATTAGTCGCTTAGACACAAAAACATGGGAAAATAGGGTCCAGATTGAAATGAAGTTTTCCTTTAATCGATTTTTTCCGACTACTAGTGTTTCTTTAATGCTTGCACACTACGTAAATAAGACTCTCTTACCGTAGTGCAATTTCACTATGAAGGGATGATTGACTTCCACTAAAATGTCTCTTTCCATCTTAGTGCGAACTCTGTCCCTGACTGTAGAGACAAAACAGGAAGGGACAGTGAGCGAGAGAGAAATTCAACACAGAGGACAGAACATACTGGGCGATTTGCGCTGCAGTATTTTGCAGATGGAAAACAAAGTTGCATTACCTTTCAAAGATGCCTTTTTTAGAACTTTCATTGCATATAACTGACCAGCATCTGGACCCACGATCTTCCTGACAAGAAATACCTGAGAGAGCAGGATAAATTTAGAAAGATAAAAACACGGCTAGACTGATGGAAACCTTTGATTTGTCTGCAGCATTTCCTCACCTTGCCGAAAGAGCCCTGGCCGAGGACTTTGAGCAGTTCAAACTGAGACGGATCAGCTTTCTCACAGCCCTCTTTCACATGGTGGGTGATAGGAATCTCTTTATATGTCCCTTCATCCTACACAAACAGAATCAGTATGAGACTGCCACACAAAACTACAGATCAGACATCCTACATACACGCACGTATGCCCAAAGACCTGAAGCCCATCATTACTTACACAGTGTGAGAAAGACTCTCCCTCCTCCATGGGCTCGTCCATGATCTCATGTCCATTGACCTGCAGCAAAACCAAATAATTTCATCAGAGTCTGCAACAGTAATCACTTTCACAAAGCTTGTTCATCCTTGTTTTCAGCCGAGCAGGACTATGAGTGCAGCTGCTGCACGCCCACATGTATGACGGAAGACTCAACAGATGAAATCAGTGAGTCACATGTAATAACAGTGCGCTTTCACTTTTCCAACTCGAGCTCTATTTGTTGTCAAACAGTATGGAGTCCATACTCTAAGCCTGTCCAGCTGTCCAGCTCTCATCCTGTCCCTATAAAGCCCCTCATTATTAGCATTCTAGCTTAATCCCCAGCCAGAGCAAAAACAACATGTCTGACTGGCTCTGAGAGTCTAATGTTTGCTGGGGCTGTAGTCAGCAGTCACCCTCTTGAGGACAAACTGGGGTCCTAGCCCTTTTAGGGATTCGGGCTGATGGAAGTGGCAAGATGCTTTTTATTTTTTTTCCAAGACCACAGATAGACATGCTTTGTTCTACTCACAGTTACATTTAGGAGCCTGATTCATGCCTCTCTTTTGTTGGTTCAAATAGCCATACACTGTGATATTGTCAGCAGAGGAATGTCAGATATTTCAGCATCCGCGAGTAAATCAGACAATAAACTGACCGCTGTAACATTAACCAGGTCTGCATATTTCAATTCTGTGCTGAAGCTCAGCCTGCATGATGTATTCAGTCCAGTGTGTTTGTGTGTTGAATTCCATCAAGCCTCTGAAGAGGGGGGATGAGTCATAGCGCTACGCAAACCCACTCAGTGGGTGGAGCCACCAACATACACTCACGTACATCCACAGAACAGAGGCCAACAAACCAATATTTTAACACTACAGAATAACATTAACAACATAAACATTCAGATCAGTCAAAATGTACACAAAGGAGCAAGATCTAACACGGGAAAAAAATGTCAAAATGTAAGCCTTGGTGCATCTCTGAAGTATAACATCCAGGCTAGCCAAAAGCCAGGGCAGTGCTTGTGTCATAATTCACACATACATTTTCACTCCCACCTTTGCTGTGGATCATCACGGCTTGTAACAGAGTGCAGCCTACACTTGCAGCACAACCAGGCGAGCCTTTTTCAGCCATTTGAAAAGAAGTCTGACAGCCATACATAATATCATCTCACAATCACTGATACCGCTGGCATGCAGCACTTTGATTACATATCATCTTCAAAGGTATACTGATACAAAGTGCATTAACACCTAATATTAACTCTTGTGCCGCTGTTATCTTGGCAGCTTTCAAATGTGCAGCAAACAGCAGATTAAGATGCTTATTTGTTGTATGAGTCAGAAAGACTTTTTCAAACACAGTAGTATTTGGGGCTTAACAATTAATGAATTATTCGATGTTACCATGCCACCTACATAAACTGAGCTCCTTCAACAGATTGCCAAAAAGAGTACAAATGCTGTGGCAGAAGTCTACCAAACTATCACAAGAGGGGAGTTAAGCTCAACAAAGAACGGCCTGGGTCAAAAGTGTATGTTGCAATAGCTTTCAGCTGGCTTTAAAACAGTCACAGCAGTCAGACAAACAGTTTTGGACTGTAGGTGTTAAAGACTGCAAAGAATGCCAGAGATGGAAAGGTTTAGGATGTCAGGTTGGCTTTGCTGCTCAGAAAAAAAGAGATCTCATTGTGGGGCCCTTGTGAAAGCAAACCTGTCCACAGATGTAACAACACAGCATTCAGGACAGTCTTTAAAAAGGTATCACTGGTTTCATTTAATAACTTAAGATGATAAATTAGCCCATAATTAATACAAGGGTTTATATTCCATTAAGAGATCCCTGATGTTATGAGCTGGTGGAAAGAGTATGTAGCGGTAATGTTTAATTACAACTTCACTCTGCTAATGCACTTAATATACCATCAGCTGGATAGATGAATAGTTTTATCACATTATGAGTTATTATTAAGTAGCTTACACACCAGGAGTTAAAGCCAATAACAGCATTACTAATTCACTTGTGCTGCTGACAAGCCAGCCCTCACTTGAGAAGACGTCCGAGCACATTTAACCCAGCTAGTGCTAAACTTTAAATAAATTAAACGTTGCTGAAATAGTCTTTGCTGCAGAAACATTAAAACACTTTACCAGCTCCTCGTTAACAAGACGGTGAAGGCTGAATAAAAACTTGTCCTCAAGTTTCAAGTCTGCAAGCTGTCAGCTAGCATGCTAACTACATGCTAATGCTACATGCGCTAAGCTAGCTATGAGGCAAACTCCTCTGGAGAAGTGTAAATAACAACAAAAGCTAAGAGGAGGTCATGTGTCATTGGGTTAAGAGTCCGTCCTCTGTGTGAAATAATAAGCGGTCGCGAAAGCCCGGGCGAGCAGCTATTAAAGTAACAAATCCGGACAGTGCAACAAAAATAAACATCTAAACCAGCTGTTAGCATTAGCTAGCGTGTTAGCATGCATCACGGTGCGCTGCAGGTCGTGACGCGAATTTAAGCTCTACCCAGGCTCGCAGGGCAAGCTAACTTAACGGGACAGCACAAGCCGAAAACAATGTTAAGCGAATTAATACGCAAGGCACGCATTTATCAACTCACCTCACTACTAACGCTGTTTACCTCCATCTTATGCCAGGATTCCTCTCTAAGTCTAAGGCATCCTAGTCTACCTAGACCCCCGCTCCACGTTGCATGTCTTCCCCTCTGTGGAAGTCCGGCTGTTCTGCTGTGATGATCAGATCCAAGCTGTGTGGCTGCGCACCGCTATCGGGATGGGATCGGGGGGTCGGTGCGGGGAACAGTTGATGCCGATGACTGGACCATACGCTCGCCGAGAGCACCGCTACCCTGCCATGGATGCGAATATGGCGGCTATCGTGGTACCTGATCGTCAGTGAATGAGAGTTTATTGACGTATTTATGACGCAATTCAGTTAAGGATTTCCCCCCGTCCAAACCAAAGCAACGGATCTCGAGATAGAGAGGAGGGAGAGAAGACGTGGTGGCGTGGGGGGGTCTTGATGCTGGATGACATGCTGCGTGTGACATCCATGCATCCGGGTGATGAACCATTTGCTGGCGACTGGAAACAAGTCACATGGAGTTTAATTTACGGGTTGACGCAGGATAAAATTAGGGAGCAAAACAGACACCTCTTCTGGCGAGGCGTAAATCTAAGCCTCTGATCTTAAAGAGGTGTAAGTTGAATGTTTTAAAGCCACTGTTTCATAAGCCCGTCCATCCCTGATCCAAGTGGAAATAAGAGGCTTAAAGCTCATCCACTTTCCCTCCAGCTTTGTCTCTCCCACTCACAGGCACTAAGTCTTTGTGTTGGGAGGTAATGTCATATACACTGTATGTCAACATTTGTTTATGCTACATCACAATTTATAGTTTAAAACACATTTTAATCTCATCTGGCAACTATTACTGACAATCAACACTGGACAGTCTGTGCTGCTTTGTTCAAAATATGACACTAAGGTCACAAGGACGTAACCTTGAGGTTGAAGGACAGGTTTAAGTTCAAATCTTTCACCTCACATATGAAAATAAGCCCAGTCAGTGCCATCGGAGTCACTGGCGGACTCTGGGACAATGGGCCCCTAGGCACAGATATGCAAAAGGCCCCATCACTTCTCCTTCATATGAGCGAGACGTGCAGACTTTATGGTGGTTTTGCGTCTCTTTGAAGTTCTTGTGCATGTTTTTAAGATTTTGTGTCTTTCTGTAGTCGTTTTGCATCTCTTTAAGGTAATTATGTGTATTGTAATGGTTGTTATGTGTTGCTTTGGGGTCATTTTGTGTCCCTTCGTGATTGCATTTCTGTGGCCGTTTTGTTTCTCTATAAGGCAATTTGTCATCTTGTGATTGTCGTGTGTCTCTTTGTTTTGTAGTTAATTTGTGTCTCTTTGCAGTTCCTTTGCATCTCTCTGTGGTCATTTTGAGCATTCTCCTTGTCAGTTCGTGTTAGTTTGCGACATTTAGAAGGTGAAGGCCAAAGGGCCACCTGACACTTTGGGCCCCTGAGCCTGTGCCTGACAGGCTCTTTCAGTAATCCAGCCATGATCTGAGTTATTGTATAAGAATCATGTTAGAGCAATTTAATAGCTGCAATGTTCTTGTCTGCTTGTGCAATCTACAAAAAAGATCAGCCAGTGGTGTGTGTCAACTTAATTCTTTTTACATTTAAGGCTTTAAAAATATCTGCAGTCTTTTTTCTTTCATTTAGGATGAGCTGATATATAAGGTGTCACTTCTGTCACTAAAACACAAAGCCACATAGATAAGTTAGAGGTCGTTTATTGTTCTCTCTGGACTGGTCCAGAGCAAGGCGAATGATATGCAGTAAAAAAGGCATTTGTCAGCCCAACAGTCGTAGTGAAGCATCAATCCACAGGCACTAGGCGTGGAGCATGAGTTTACCAGAGTGCTTGTGTAAATGTAACACCGTATAGTCCATGTAGTCTAAGACCAGCTTCTGTGTGGCGTATGGAAACATCTGTGTGAGTGGATGTGAGCTGATGTACATGAGATAGTCACTTTTGTTCTATAACTGCCTCCTGCAGTTGCTCCTCTGATGCAGAGGGCTCAGTAACTTCAGTTGCTGTATCGTCTTTGTTCATGGTGACCAGTGGGACTTCTTCGTCTGCCGGGGCGGGTGGAGGCTCCGCACTGCTCGCACCACTTGCTGGGGAGCCGTTGTGATTGGAGGATGCGTCTGCTGACACAGCAGCAGGCTGTGTTCCTCTCTCCACAGTCATGTCCCAGTCCTGGTCTGAAGGCTGAGGTAGACTCGCCATGAGTTCCTTAACACACACACACACACACACACACACACACACATACAACAGCAGAGTAAAGGTGAGAAATGTGTTTCACTTCAAGCTGATGTTGTACTGGATCCTGTCAATGTGTAAACATGAATGTGATTGTACCTGCTGTCTCTCCAGGTCATTGTTCCTCACAGCGCTAAGCAGGCTCTTCGTGAAGCTTGCAAGCTCGTCGTATTTTTGTTTTTGGTTCTCTAGCTCTATCTCTAAGAACTGCACTTCCTCATGCTGTGACAGATGGATTCAAAGAAATGCAAAAAGTTAATTCACTGCTTGAGGTCTTTGTGAGTTACAATGCTTTTATCTTAGCATCACACCAATTTTCATTCAACAGTAAAACGGAAGGATTGTAACTGCAGCCATCAGATTACACTTGGTCAAACTGCCATAGTCTTGTGTGTGTGCGTGTGTGTCTTCACCTTGAATTCCAGCAGGCTCTGCATTTGCTCTCGGTCTGAAGCCATTAAGTCACCGCCATCATCATCGTCATATTCGTCTTCCTCGTCCTCATCGATTACTTCGATCTTCTGTTTAAAAAAACCCCAAACAGATTAGATCAAATTATTATGACACGTGTAAGTCTTATGGTGGCTATTATCTGCTATTGGTTTTATTCCTTAGGTTCTATTTCTGTAATTGACAGTATTATGTATTATGTAAATTTTGTATTGCAGTTTTGGAAGAAAGGCGCTACATATATGTTGATTAGTTTTCTCTAAGAAACAAATCATACTCTTGTGTAAAGGAAAAACAAGTCTTTTACTGAGTCTTGTTTATAGAATGCAGTGACAACTGTGTTGTCTCAAAAAGTGCTGTAAGGATAATAGTGATTTAGCTCACACTAACCATGAAATACTAAACTGGTCTGGCGCTTCACCTTGCTATCTTTGCAAGTTTTTGCCGCTGTGTCTCTTGGATGCCTGCTGTTTATGGTCTGACCTTGCTGCTACCTGTTTATAAAGCCCTGACCTCACCTGAGCACTGGGGGGGTACACACCCATAAACGTCCCGAACACAGAAAATAAGAAGAAAGTAAGAAAATACAGGCAGAGTCACTGCAGATAAATACACACACTGCCACACACTGATTGGGTCATAGGTCATTATTGAGAGGGATTACTTCTGTATGAGTCTATACATTGTTTTATAGGGAAATAGAATTGATTTAGGTTAAAGTCAATAATGACAGAGACATGGCTTGGGAGAAAGAATCGCAGTGATATTTGGGCCCATATTGGATGAATCCTTTAAACTGATACCATCAGTCCACTAGACCAGGCACTTCCTGCAAAGCTGCATTCTTAATCATTTAACTTGTGTTTTCCATCAGACACTGATAGGATACAATCTTATGTGAAATGCTGTCTAAAAAAGACAAATTATTGGATTTGGCTGGACTACAATCACTGAAATCTTCAATATAATTTGATCACTCAAAACACTAAACTATCAACAGTTTGCATTGAATAAAACTAAACTAAAACAGTTATGGTTTTCTCTTTAGTTTTATCTTTCTAAGATAAAACTAAAAAATCCCAAACAGTTTGACTAAACTTGATAAAAAAAAGATATTTGACAGAGGACTTGGGACTGAAAAACAGAAATAGATGACAAAATGAACACTAGCCCTCATACATTTTATCACACTGGAGTATGGACTATCTTGCGATCAGCACCCATTCCTAAGTGGCTAAATCTAATGAGGCTGTACAGTAATTTCAAAGAAATAATGAAGTACCACATTATTGGCCAGTGGAGCAGCAGTGGACATATCTATTCCATCCTCTCCGTCTCTGTGTTGTGAGTCGATGGTGCCATCTAGAAGCCAGAACATCGCATGAATGCTGAGACACACAGTTTATACTGACTCAGGTGTTTGTGTGTGTGTTGTATCAGACAGCAGCCTAACCTTCAGACAGGCAGAGAGAGCCCTCATCATTCAAGTCATCTCCGAGTTCGGGCGTTCTGAGCCCCTCCTCATCGGGGCTGAGGGCCACCGGAGATTCGTTTCCTGGGGATGAGGTTGAGAATACAGCAGGCCCACCTTTGGGTGGAGGGATTTCAATACCCATCAGACGGTACTTCCTTCGCCTGTTACTGATCCACGTCTGCCGAGTGGAAAACACAAAAGACAATGTGGTAAGTGTCACAGACGTGGAAGAAAAATGTTCAACTACATTTTAAGGATATAAATCAGCACTTCAAAATGAAGTGTCCAACAATAATACCACCTGGAAACACTGGAGAGGCAAAGTTGTAAAGTTGTCTATTTCGACTTTAAGTCAGGACAAAAAAAATCACCAATGATAGTTACATTAAGCCTTAATTAAATAAGTTTTAAGTAGATGTTTAACTATTGCTATGATATGAAGATTATCCTGAGAGTGACATACTGTTTCTCTACATAGATTTTTCTTCCTTGCAATAAATATCCCAGTAAGTGAGATGGCAGTGGGTCATGTGTGTGTCAGGACTGGGAGCCTATATTTAGTCCATCAGCATTCCTGCTGTGGCCCTGATATATAGCGGCATGACTTTTACACAACTTTGAGTAAGTTAGTTAGAAAACTTCTCTGACCTAGAACAGTTGCTCTTCCCTGTTTTCTTCTAGCCCACTAAAGTTCAGATGAGTAAAACAGTCTTGTTTTCACTAAATGTCATAGACAAGGGGCCAGACAGTGTGAATAAGGCTCACAGCTCTCAAGGTCTACACAACAATTCACAGCTTCAAGGACACAGCAAAAATGTTATGCCAGGAGGGAACCCAAACTTTTCTAGATTTCTCTGTATTTGTTCAACATTGGGAGTATTCAAAACAAAAGCTTAACCTGTGGAGTTGGTTACCTTGACTATTTCAGTGTCTACATTGAGTTGGTTCGCTGCAGCTGTGATCTTTTCCCTGCAGACTGAGCCCAGGCTGGTCATGCCTCGGTCCCAGTAGCGCTTCAGTTGGATGAGATCCCCGTCGCTGAACTGGGTCCGATCCTGCAGCTGAAAACACAAACCTGTTAGACCTGTCTCACACTAGCTTTATTACATACCAGACAACATCAGTGTAAGAGTGCAATAACAATACAATAAACCTGTTACCCTTTAATGTTTTTTCCCATATAATATATTCACAATATTGTGTTTAAAGTGACAAAAAAGTACTAACTGTTCTCTTTCTGGAGTTGCTGATAACCCAGGGGGCAGCAGACACACTGACTAAAGTCTGCACACAGAGACAGACACAGTCAGGTTAAGTCTTTCAATTCACTTTGAAGGAAAGCAGCAACAACACCACAACCTCTCGCAAAGTTGCATTTCCTTGGAAAGCAAAGACCTGCCCTACTGTCCGTCTGATTGGCTACTCATGGCCCTCATTGCTTGGGTTGGTTAGGTGAGGGCAAGAGGAGTGAGATGGGTTAGGGTAAGAATGTCAGGGAAAAGCCCATTGGAAGCAGACTACGGCAGAGGAGGGCAGGTTATACCTTCGCTAACCTAGGAAATGCAAATTTTCTAATCACCTACCTGTGAGCTGGATTCCCCTGTAAGTGAGGTCTGTGCTGTGACGGAGTAGCTGCCCTGAAGAGGTGTGTTGCTGTGAAGCAGTGTGGGTCTGGAGCTAGTCATAGGAGGTGTGTGGCTTCCCCTCAACACGGATACTTCAGCCGCGATTGGGCTAGCTGATGTCTGCTCCCTCTGGATGTGTGTCTGCGCGGCCAAATTTGCCAACTCCTCTTCCCTTTGCCACTCATCTTCTTCATCTCCAGTTTCCATGGCGATGGAGAAGTTCTGACTGGCGTCCAGAACATAGGGCGCAGGCTTATGACTCTCCTGGGTTTTCCGCGTAGACACATGACTTGACCTAAGTCTTTCTCCCTCGCCTCTTTCTGACAAGGTGAAGACCTGCTGGATACGAGGTGTCTGTTCAGAGGAGGGACCAGAGTTCTGTACCGGGAGGGAGACCCGAGTCTTCTGAGGAGCAGGTGGTTGAGGTTGGGGGTTAGAGTGAGGTCTGGATTGAGGTTGAGTTTGGGACTGTGGGGAGGAGGACCAAGGGCGGGTTTGCGCTGTACCGTACTGCCGAGTCCAGCTGTGAGGTACCACCCCTGCTCCTGCACTTACCCCTGCCTCTCCGAGGGATAATGTTCCCTTCCTGACTGCAGTGTAGACTAAAGGCCCTGAGGCAGATGTGAGGGATGGGAGGTTTTGAGAGAGTGAGACCAGCTTGGAGTTGAGGGGTGAGGTGGTGGAGCTGTTTCGGCTCTGTAGGGCCCGGTTGATCAGAGATGAGGATGTGTGCGCAGAAAGCTCAGAGTCTGACTGAGATGGGGGGGCTGTAGGTCTCGGTCGGGAGCGAGGGACGGAGTTGAGAGAGTAAATCCCGGTCAGTATGACGTCGTTATTGTTGTTGTTGTTGCTTCCGCTGCTGTGGGGAGAGGAGGAGGAAGGGGAGGAAGATGTTGACGAGAAAGAAGGGAAGGACGAGGATGGTGGGAGAAGGTGCACGCGATTCTGGATGTTCCGCGCCGCAGCCAGTTCAGCAGGAAGCAGTGCCCCCGCTGCCAGGCTGTGATTGGACAGTGAACCTCCGGGTAATGAGTGATTGGAGAGTATTCCCCCGGCAAGTCCGTGACTGGATATGGAGTGAGACATGCCTCCATTCTGTTCTACCCTGGAGGCAAGCTTACGTCTTTTGTTGCCAACCCATGTCTGCGGGGAGAAGAGCAATCAGCTCAGTAACATCACTTAAAACACACATTCTGCAAAGCACTACAGGGACTAATTCAGCAAAGAGAGGATAATAATTCATGACTCGGCATTAGATGGAGAACTCACGGGGAAGAGACGAGACTCGCCGTCTCAATTACTTGCCCCCACTAAAGGTGCAACACAAATCAAAGGAAAGAGTTCTGCCTCACTCTCGCTCATTCACAAACACACAAGGGCATTTTATGGGCCTACCCGGACCACACTGAAGTCCAGTTTGGCTTCCTGAGCACACTGCAGTATTAGCTGGAAGCAAGCCTTGCTCTGATTGGTCATCCCATTATCATAGAAACGTTCCAGGATCCTCTGCTGCTCAGCTGTAAAGACTGACCGCAGGTTCATCTGATAGACAATCACAAAGATAAAGAACACCCCAAAACTTTGTATTACACAGGAACAGCTCAGTGACAGATTGTGGTAGATGATTAGTTTAAAGAGATAATGCGGTAAGAGCTAACTTAAAGTTCATGACACTTGTGCAATTTCCTCTGTAATGGACTGCAGTATCAGGGGTTTTGTTTAATACTTTTTTATTAAACATTTATTAAGCAAATGCATCAACTATGACACAATTCAATCCCCTGAGAGTGTCACAGTCTCAAGATTACAACCGCAGCAGTCATCCCTGTATTTTGTTTTCAATCTGTCAGATTTCAAGTCATGTCATCACCCCCCCTCGCTCATACTGGAATACAATTCTTGATATACTCACAGTCTGCAGGCCACGCCTCTGTGACCATGCATCCATTCTGCTACTGGATGGGAACTCCATTCTGATACTGGAGGGGAACGGGGCAGCCATGCAGATCACAGCAAAACCTCCATGTTTCTAGATTTGCGCCGTTTTGATTGTACGCATCGTGTGTCTCAGTGCACCTGTCACACTGCTGGGTAATGAGGCTGAGGAGACAGCAAGGCAGACTTTGCTTAAGAGCGTGAATAAAAAGAGTATGAAACAATACCAACTCAACCTATGTCATTATGAGCATGAATCTGTACTAATACCAACAACAGACGAACAATCTTTTCTGGATCGAGATTGAAAAACTCACTTTCATCAAGTTGTAGACAACCAGTCAACACTTTGTCATATAATACATTACAGATTACATCAAGCATTGTAAGGCTGTAAAATATACAACCCACTGTCAGTCATAAAATAATAGGCTATGGAGAAGCCGCGGTGTAGCATCAATAACACCATCAATCAAGCTAATATAATGTGCCTACAAGTTATTGTTCTAATCAGCTACTGAAAACCATTGTGCACTTGCATTAACCATAGTCACAATTACACACATATTAATTACAAATTATACTAGTCTTTTCAGCAAAAAAAACGAAATAGTATAATAATAATATTAATAACAATAACATAATAATGTATCACAAGCCTATTCAAGTTAATATTTCAACTTCAAATGTTGTTTATTGAAGTTTTTTGATGACATAATTCAGTTTTAACATGCCTGCGTGTACAAACAATAAAGACACAGTGATATACGACGTTAAATAATTTGCTTTTTGTGAACACAGCTTGCTTTTATCTTTCAAAGTGCCACACACATAACAATATTCATTTATGGGGTACACTGTTGTTAATGTGTGTTGCGTTTGCACCCTACAATAAACGTCGGAGAAAAGCAGCAACCAGCTCTGATAAAGTAACAACACAGCACTTCCAGCGAGCTGAAAACTCTGGGATAAGTTGTAAATACAGTAGTTTGTAGTCAGTAGTGGTTTGATAAAGACAGAAACGTTACATACGGGAATGTTGTGCGACCAATAAGCATCCAGCAGGTTTATTTTGGCAGGCTGACTGCGCATGGCTACAGTCAATATGGAAACATTACGGAGCGAATTAGCGAACAAATTGTGGGCACGTCAGATTAGTATGCCACCGAGGCAACAGCCTGGGGATTCACAAACACTATTCCCACACGGGAACAACATGCCATAACTTTACGCCAGCGAGCCAGACAGTAAACAAGACGGGTAAGCGCCGACATCACCACAATGGCCATACAAACAGCACACGTTAGCTTGCAGGCCCGAGCGGCCATGTCTGAGCCAGCCCAGCGTTAGCTAGCATTAGCATAGCTTTCCCCATGGATAGCTGCAGCTAAACTTTTCCTTCAAATCTGTGATTTCCCGACCCTGGCATGGTCCTTCTCGCTGACCCTGCCCGCGAGCGGATACGAACCAGAAACGAGTCGCGGTACCTCGAAGCGAAAAGTAAAACCACTTTGCCTACTTACCATTTTTAATGTCAAAATCAGACGGACGTTCAAATTCAGCAGATTTCTTCACCAGTCCCCTTTGCTAGACAATGAAATCAGAACGTCCGATCATCAATTCTAATCATGATTGTGACGTAGCGGCAGACAGGAGCCAATGGGAGCTCAAGATCATCGCTGTGACATTCGGAAAGGGCTGAAAACTGAGCACCGTGGTCCCGCCCACCATTGACTTTGTTCAGTGGGCTGCTGGAGGAGGAGGTCACAGACATGGAAGCAGCTCAAAGTTTGGATGGGAAATGGTCTGTGTCCTCATCACCTCAACATGTCAAACTATCATTAAAGTGTTTGTAGTTTAGTTAAAGCTGTGCTTGGATGTACAGCAAACCCTGAAGATGTTTAAGTGGACTGTATCACTGCAGGCTATAAAACATGTCACTGTTTAATCAGACAGCAAATGATGTATTTAGATTTCAGTCTCTAACTTTTCATATATTATTAGATGTAATGACAGGAAAAGGCTGTTTATGAGTGATGGTTTTGTTTCTATTTCAAAGATAAATGTTAAAATCACCATTTTTGAAATTACAGGTTTACATTACATTTACATTTACATACACTGTAAACTTTGTACAACATGCTTTGGCAATACTGCACTTAACTTTAGTCACACAAATAACACATTTAATTTGAATTGTATTACTTTTTTATATTAATAATCAAACGATAGAAAGTATGACAGATGTTTTAGAATAATAATTCAAAGTCATCTGTCATCCTTAAGTAAGGTATACTGCACCTTCAGCAATTACAGCTGATTTAGGTACTGTCTTATTACAGCCTGATAGCTTACTGGCAGTTTACTAGTTTTATACTTTACACTCTCCAATATGGCAACCGAGACAGTCCCTTGTGTGAGCTCTTGAGGTTTGAGTTTTTTATGTGTTGGGTGTGGTTTTTCCTCTTCATTTACATTCTGAAACTGGTTGTTCCAAAGATAAGGTCTGAATTAGGAAAGAAATCTTTTAGGTTTTCAGCTCCTGGTGTTTGGAACAAGCTTCAGTCTGAACTACATTTACATGCACTGATTCCTTTGACTGATTTTAAAGAGAGAGTGAAATCTTTGGAGTCCTGGCTTTCGGTCTGTGAATGTTTTATCTGATTGTATGAGTGTTTGTTCATGTTTTTCTAATTATTGTCAACTGTAACTATGTGACTGTATCACTACTGTCTTGGCAAAGTCTCCCGCGAAAAAGAGATCCCCCATCTCAGTGGGACTGACCTGGTTAAATAAAGGTTAAATAAATAAAATATATTAGGAAGACAGAAAGATACAGAGCATGAATGAAGAATTTGGCGACAGCAATTCAAACTATTATAATAAATGTTTTCTTTTTTTAACCAGGTTAAAACAAAAAATAATTTCTGAAGAGTTACCTTGCCAATGACATAAACACAACTACTATATTTTCATTTGAAGAACATTGTACATCATTATTATTACTTTGTGGAGCAGCCCTGTCTGTTTGAAGGAGCTACATGGCATCCTGCGCCTTGAAACAAATTTGATTTGTCTGTTTTGTTCTGTGTAAGAGAAATAAAGTCAATTTAATATATAATCAGTGTGTTTTGTGATCTGTTCCTATATGTGTGTGTCTGTGTTTGTGTATGCTTACTTTTTTTGTAGGGGTCACCAGCGCTGTAGTGGAGGGTATACACAGGTATACCGGGTACACACTCCTCTTTTTCTGGCTGTTTAGGGCCTATAGTATACCCACCTATCAGCCAAAAAGTTACTGGATTATATAGGTGAGTATACCCTCTTCCTCCTCAGTTTAACTACCTGTCTACCTAGTAGTACACACAGCTCATCAAGTATCATTACACCACAGGGTGTCACATATTCATTCTCTTTATTATTAACTCCCAGATTAAGCTATTTACACACTTAACTGCACAGGCAATTATATAGACACTGCTGAAAATGGTGTTGATGGTTGTTGTAGTCTCACTATAACAATGTTTTCTAGTTTGCTCTTTGGTATCCTCCCCTTTGTTTTGTTTCATTTTGAGGTATCCAACTATCTATCTATCTATACATATATATTTGAAGTGAGTTGGGTGGTGGTGGTGTGTGTTGAGGGGGGATGCTGCTCCAATCCATGACGTCACCTGTGTCCCAGGTGCGCAGCAGGGGGCGCTGTTCCTCACAGCTGAGCCCATGCACCGAGCAGCAGCGCCTGACAACTGATGCTGATTTCCTCATCCACAGATGGTGAACTTAAAAAACCAGCTGACATGTAAGCATCACCTTGCCGTGTGATGTAGCACGCGCTCCCAGCAGGCGCAAAAAAAGAAGAACGCAGACAAAAACAGCCTTCAAATATATATGTATAGCTATTTAAAGACTAATGATGAGACGAATTATGAAAAATACAAATAATACAATCATAAAATAAAATATTATTAATACCTTAGTGCACTGTGTATATGATTTATCATGGTGAATTAACTATATGTGAATTTCATGAAAGGGTTGGTTAAGTTATTTTTGTGTGCACCCTTGCCTGTCTCTGTATGCATGTGTGCATGTGTGTGTTTAAGGCAGGGGGGAGACCGAGGGAGAGATCCTCCCTATATGGTGTGCGATGCACCATTCCCTGGTCTGTGTTATGAGTGGTGGCCCTTGTGATGCTGCAGCGAGGCGGGCGGGAGGAAAAAGAGGAGAGGGGAGGGGTCGCTCCATCCCCTCGCGCCCACCGAATCCACTTCTCACAGCGCGCGGGCTGCTGGCGGGAAGGCACGAGGAAGGGAGAGAGAGAGAGAGTGAGGGAGCAGAGCGAGGGAACGAGAAGGGAGGGAGGGAACGGAGGAGAGCGAGCGTGTGTGTGCGTGTCTCCCCGTGTGTGCGCGTGAATTGCACCACCGCATCCCGTTCACCGTTTCTGCAGGCGGCCATGCTCTGATGGAGAGAATAAAACTGACAAAGCTTTCTTTTTCCTCAGATTTAGCCTCCGCCGTGTCATTCCAGATGTGACTGACAAGTCGTTTTATGTCGCCCGCATTGAGTCCTGTGCCGTTCATCTCGGAGAGACTGTGACACCATGGCTTTGGTTATGGAACCTATAAGTAAATGGACACCAAAGCAAGTGCTGGACTGGATGAAAGGTAAATTTCAGATCCCTTCATTGCATCTGGTTGATTGTGTTCACTGTGTTTAAATGATGCTGATGAAGATGATGATGATGGTGGTGGTGAGCAGCGGAGGGCCACACTGTGTGCATGTGTGTGCTCCTTATCCAAAAAAAATACCTGCAGGCTGACGTGTGATTTCAGCCGCTGGAGCTGACTAGTGTGAGACTGATTAAAGTCACCAAAGTGGAGTGAATGCGTTTGAGCCGGTGCAGTGAAATGGATGTCCCCAAGAAGCAGGGAGTGGAGGCTCAGCATTCTGTCATCTCGCTTGCTTGAGAGCGCACCCCTTCGCAAGCCAAGCCTATAGGCTGCTGCTGCTGCTGCTGCTGCTGACTCCATGAGCAGCAGCAGCAGCAGCAGCAGCAGAGCTCCCGTCAATGAATGTGGAAGATATGTCATCTGCTCTTTCACTCACTGCCACATGCTCCGAGCCCACATCGCCACTCGTTGAATGTGTGCGCTTGTGCCTGCGTGCACGCGCGTGTTTGATTAATGTAGTTAGCTGCATGCACCCACCCCCCCACCACCACCTATGCCAGCCGTACAGTCAGTTTCAGCACCGTGGACAGCGCAATGCCGCCTACCATATAAGGCAAACGCACCGATCACACTTGCTATTTTTTGCTGTTGCTCGCTTTGCTGGCGCGAGATAGGTCCCTTCAAAGAGACAGTATGAATGAGTAATCACTAATCATGCGTGTGTGTGTGTGTGTGTGTGTGTGTGTGTGTGTGTGTGTGTGTGTGCGTGCGTATGTGTGTGAGTGGTAGGAGCCGCTCACACACACTCATGGTCAGACACAGAGCTGTGAGAGCAACTGTGGTAGGCCTACTGAGAGACAATGAAAATGGGGAGGGAGGGTGTCCGCAATCCCTTACTTAAGAGAATGACTTAATCACTTCTTGTGTGATGACTCAAACCTACAATGCAATGTTGCTATAGATACTTGGGATGTGTGTGTCTGCATTCATCACACACATGGAGTGATTGCTTTCAGCATCTAAGCCATGAATCTATCTAAAACTGTTTATTCCTACATGTGTTTCAAGGCTACTATAGCTCCTTTTCATTATGGCAAAGCACTGATGTCTGAGATTAGAAGTCAAGGAGATTGTCAGACCCTCAGGGGACACGGCGAGGGAGTGTTTGGGATGCGTTACGTTGAGTGATTACGATGATGTTCCTGGTTTTATAATTGCTCTCCTCAGCCACAGTAAGCAGCCAGTGAAGTTACGGCTTCATCCTCTGATCTGTGGAGTGTTCACTTGGAAAGCTTTGCTCCTGCACCTTTCCTTAAGAGAATTTGATTGCAGATTAGATTAGTAACAAGGCCAAATGTGGTTGGAATTTTATAATGTGAAAAGCATACCGAAAATGTTGGTTTTAGTTCAGTTTTTTGGATGCCATGGACATATTTGGGCTCACGAGACCTCAAAGTGAGATAGAAAGTCAGATAGTAGTAATCACTTAATGCCAAATGTGGAATTAATTACACTGTCCCATGTCTCAAAACATGCTGCCAATGTAGGGCCAGGAAGTTATCAGCCAGTCAGTCCCACAAAACCATGTGCTAAAATAAAATCCTGCATGTGGCAGTGATTTGCATTCCACCCACGGCAAACCAATGATTCCCCTCCTCGTACAGGCTCCAGTAACACTAGCTTTGAGCAATACATATGTGAAGACTGCATGTGAAAACATATAAGTTGGATAAAAATGTTCTATTGCATGCTTGCTCCTGTCTGCCAGTGAGGAAAAGACACATTTTCACATCAGTAATTTCAAGTGTTGTCTTCCTCAATCTCAAATCGTGCTCACTAGGAAATCACCACAATAGGAACTGAAAGTGTTGATGTAATTCAAAGCAAGGGCTGACAGGGGAAAGACAGCACATGCAGATGTTAGTAAGTGACATGAGTAAAACCTACTTAATCTGGGAAAAAAAGATCATATTTCATTATATGTCAAACACGTTATTATTTGCAGAAACCTCTTAGGTCTGTCACCAGTAAAGTAAAGACGAAGAAAAATATACACACTTGCACCCAAAGTCTTGAGGGAACATTGTTTCATCCGCTCCTCTCTTGGTCTTCTCATATGTGTCCTTTGAAAACAAGTCTCCTGGACCCCTCCACATGAAGAGCCGGGGCTCAGAGATTCACTTTCATAGACGTTCGCCAACATCTCCCAGTGTTGTCCCCATTCCCGTGAAGCCCCCTCCTTTTGCCTGCGGGGCTTCAAACATAGACCCTCAGTGGCAGGCTCATGCTCAGATCTTATTTTCTTATGAATAAAGTAAAAGGCGAAAGGCTAGTATTAATCTGTGCGCTTACAGGGGCTTCACCGTGGCCTCTTTTTCTGAAAGCACTTCATCTCTCTCACACTGATCTGCGTGCTCTTGTGCCTTTACAGGGAGCAGTGACATTGAGACCTTCCTTAAGAAGTACATAGTGATTTCTCTTGCTCACCATAAGAGAGAAGAATACTTTAATGTACACAGATGTAAGACGAAGACAGCAAACATTTGTCTACACTAAGACAAATTGCTATCATTTGTGTGTGGAGGGCAGGGGCATCAATCGGCCATCATAGTCTTTAGTTTCTCAGTCTTTCATGATAGAAACACTGGGCCTTTTTGCCTGTGCACAGTGGCTAATTGTGGCAATGTAGCTACACCTCTAGCTGAATTGTATGCACGTTATTATTATTATTTAGGGGGGCATGTAATGCCTCCAGTAGATGCCTCTAGTAGGAAAATGCAACAAAAGCCTCCAGAAGGACTAAAACTTGAGACACCACAGATCCTGACCGGCACCCTGACCCCTAAGCCATGGGGGTGCCCCTGAATTTTGTATTCTAGCTGCAGAAGTCTCAATATGTCATCAATATTCTGTACAGAAATTAAAATATTTTCACAATTTTACATGTCTTAATGCAAGATTTTTTTTAGATTTATTGACTTAATATACTATAATATCATGTATATTTTTTAAGAGTAGGCCTACATATCTTTACACGTCAATTTACATTGTCAATTTTTAATCAGTATTTGGAGCAGTAATTCAAATTTCTTACCAAGGTAAAAATATCAATAGCACACTGTAAAAATACTAAATTACAAGTAAAAGCTCTTCATTCCAAAAATGACTTTATTATCATCAAGACATGCTTATCTGCCCCAAAGTGTTAATATATACTGCATATATACTGTATATAAAAATCTAAATATCATCAGTAGTTTTAGTTGCTTGATGCTAAGCTAACTTTAGCTACTTTGTGTACTGCTGGGTACTGTTACTCTGTTAGGCACTGGTTTTTGCTTCAGCTCCTTAAAAACACTTTTGTCTTGCATATTTGTGTATTTTACCAGATATTTAATACTGTTAAATATATTGTTCTTAAACTGGGTGCAGTGAGTGACCCTGACCCCGGGAACCCACTGGTTGTCTGGTTGGTACTGGTTGTGAATAGTTCAATAGTTCATGCCACAGGAATTTCCTCTGGGATAAATAAAGTTCTGTTGAATTGAATTGAATTGAATTGAATTGAATAGTTTATTATGTAATGATATATTATACTTTATAAAATAATTAGATATTTTGTATGATTTAGTATGCAAAGTAGTAAGAAAAGCTGTCAAACAAAATGTTCTGGAGTAAAAAGTTCATTGTTTTCCTCTGAAATGTAGTTTAGTAGAAGAAATACCTAACATAAAATGGTGATACTTAAGTGCAAGTACCTCAAAGTTCTACTTCAGTACAGGACTTGAGTAGATGTATTTAGTTACTTTCCATTAGTGGTTTTGGAAGGGGATGTTTTTCATCATAAAGCTCCCTCCACCTTTGAAATAGCTACATTTGCATTCAGGTTGGCCTTGTGGGATCATCGGAGATAGTTTGAATTCTACAGACAGTATCAGGTTTGCAGTAGTCATCAGAGAGACACATTTAGGACTGCACTTTTCAGGAATCCGTCCTTCCACAGCACAGAGAAAGAGCTAAAATTACAAGCTTCATCCAGGCTTTTTGGACAGCAGCTCCTTTCCCTCATCAGTCCCCTCCTGTCATATGAAAGAATATGAGACAGGGAGACGGGATACTCTGCAATCCTATTGAGAAAACCTGACACAGCTAGCTACCAGGCCAAGCGGCGTATACTGTATCTCTCAGTGCTGTAGAAGGACTGCTCCAGCAGCAGAACACTGGTGAGGCTCACAGAAAGATGACTCATCAGCGTTTGTTTTGATTTGAACACCCACACCGGAGGAGTTTCCTCTATGTGTGTGTGCGAGGGGTATGTA
Organism: Epinephelus lanceolatus; assembly: GCF_041903045.1. NCBI lineage: Eukaryota > Metazoa > Chordata > Actinopteri > Perciformes > Serranidae > Epinephelus > Epinephelus lanceolatus. Next base: position 14,797,737 of record NC_135740.1, read on the forward strand.
TCTGCTGGGGTGTGTGCAGACGCAATTGATGTGTAAAGTATGATGCGTAAGGATCTGTGCTTTAACGTGTTAGGCAGCCGAGAAAAAATGGACTTCTTCTGTGCTCTCCGTGCTGTGTATACCTCATAAGATCACCCTGTGCTTTCAGGCGCACGGTATCGGCAGCCTGCTGATGCATACAGTGACAGGAAAATGAATAAGGCAGTTCACTTTTCCTGCAGTAATCTCTCTTTTCCTCTTTTTGTGCTGAAGTATTGGAACAAAAAGAATGTAAAAATAAAGGTGTGTGTGACGTTGCAGGCTGAGAAAGGGACTGTGAATGACTGAGATCACGAGATGCACACATTTAGATGGAATTCAACACATTGTTGTGTAGCAGTGGTATGACATGGACACAGAAGACGATTTGCTCCTCTGTTGAAAGAATCCCCTGGATGTTATTTGGGCCTTTGAGTGTCCTGGGGTGGGGAGAGTCATGTTAACTACCGTCCCATACTGTGTCCTCTGATTTAGTCTCCTGCTGACACGGTAAAGAAGTCTGTGTTGGAAAACACGCGTCCCCTGGCTCTGACTGTGTGCTTGTTGTAGTTTCAGCTGCATTAAAGATTAAAGAGCGTGCCTTATTATGAGGAAACACACACACACACACACACACACACACAGAGGAAACTCCTCCAGTCCTCGATGTTCATACACAAAAGAATTTCAGAGATGCATGTGCTGCATATGGATTCACGCGGATACAGGCGCTCTAATGCACATGCTCACTGGAATATATGGTATATATGTATGTATGTGTGTATGCACACTGACACACATGCTTAGACACACAAACTCTGGAGCAGCAGCTTTAAGTGGGGCATCGGTAGTCATGGAAACCAGATCTGATCGTGTCGGAGTCACAGCACATGTCATAAGATGGGGAACCAGCAACACACGCAGATGCCCAATCCACATCCTGCATACTTCGAACGCACATTTAGACACACAGCGAGGTGCATATACATGCCGCACTTGCACACACACACACACACACACACACACACACACACACACACACACACGTACACACACAAGCTTCCCCTCCTGTTTTATGGCCCTGGGCACAGAGAGTGAGAGAGAGCAGGGACACGCATTCCGAAATGGGGAGGCGCGGAGCAAAATGAAAGAAAGGCTGAGGAGTCTAAGATGGGGGAGGAAACAAGGGAGTGTGCGAGGGGAAGGGGTGGGCATGACAGAGAAAGAGGGGGAGAGCACAGAGGCGATGGCAGAGCGGTGCGGAGAATGGGAGGATGCAGTGGGCATCATATCAAAGCGCCCGCTCTATCCGGGTGCTTGGACAGAGGGGCCTGTGTGTGTGTGCTTGTATGTGTTTTACTGGGTTGATTTTGCACCTGTTGTTCCGGAGGATGCAGTTTTACCACCACATATATCAACTTCAAGCAAACTTTCCCAAACTGGGGGTCAGGCCTCCACATGAGGGCCCTTTGATAAACAGGCAGGGTCACTGGAGATTTCAGGATATGGCAACAGTTGTGTGAAAATTCAGATTTATGTGACTACTTTATTTCTGGGTTTACAAGCCAGCCAATGTTGAGAAACCCTGACTTAAAAGATTAAGGTAGATTCTAAGTTTGTGTCCTTTTATAGTTGTCAGGATGATTATCTGGAGTTAACAGTTTATGTCAGCTTAGTTGTCAACATTTATGCAAAGCTGGTTTGTCTGTTTAAGCCCAGACAAACAGCCTTGCAAAATGTTTCATAGTCCTAAAAGATCATTCAGTCATCATGGCTCTTGAGTTGCTTTGGTTTAAGATAGCATTCTGAAAGTGCTTCTACACTTTTAAAGACCAAATATGCTCTGGCAAATGCACTGCATGTTGCACTTATAGGTAATAATGTGCTCAGTATTAACCACAACAACCCAGCACTAACAATAAAACCAACCACAGAAGATTCATTGAGGGATCAGTCAATGTGTGTCAACTGAAGAACTGAAGAAGGGCAACTGAAGAGTGGGGTGATAATTGTCTGAGGATCTGTTACTAAGAGAGACATCTTTTAATTACACACAGTCATTTGATCCCTTTTCAATAAAAAAATATTTTGTGGAGCAGCTTTAATGTCGACGAAAGAGTTTTTTGGAGAGTTGGGATTGGATTATTGGTTGATTGTCGGTGTTAACTCTGGGAAACATGAATGAACTCTCGGGCAGGTGGGTGGTGATGTGATTCTGATGCTGGTCGCTACAATGTGACCACATTTAAGTAACATTTTGTTGAAAACCCATGTGAAGTTGGCACAAAGACATTTCCTCCAGTATGGGATTGCTAAGAACAATGTGCTTCTGCGCCACTCTACATTCGAAAGCACGCTGTATTCTTCTGTCTTCTCCCCTTCCCAAACTACAGATGCAAATGCAGTGACTAGGGTGGAATAGGGATAGTTAGGGCTTGTGAGGTGAAGCTAAAGTTCATGTTTTAATGCATTATTGTACTTCTGTGTCTGTAGTCACTTTAGATTCTCCGAGGTCGGTTAGATCCTCAGAGTGGAGCTCAGCCTCTGAACTCCTTGCAGCTTCCTGGTTGACCCTGTTTCTCGTCGTCGTGTTCCTTCAGATTGCCTCTTGACACCTCCCTGCTAGCTGGATTTCAGAGAGGAGGCTGTGGTGCACTTGAAAGCTCACATTCCGGGAAGCTAAAATGCCATGGTCTTAAGAATATTCTGTCATGATGTGATGAATATTTCACAGTAGGAATATTTTTAGTGAGCGTTGTGTCTTTTCTTCCCACTCACCCAAGCACTTACTCCAGCTGGAAGCTCACAGATGGGGGGTGGGGGGCAAGGCGACGGGACAGGAGTCTTTGCTGCCTACCGCCGCTCTTAGCCCAGGCTTTACTCTGACCCAAACATGGTCTCAAAGGAAAACACAGGTTTGACAGTCTGATTTGATGTTAATAGCCAAGCTGCAAAGTAACTGCTCTGTGAGAGTTGTTCATTTTGAATCATATTCATCTGTAAATGCACTATTTTTATTGTGGCCTTCAACAAGCTTTCAGTCAGTGTGTGGAACACATATATAGGCTACAGTATGTGTGCGTAAGTATAGTGTGTATGTGTGCTCCTTAGCCTAGCATCAGTGCAGGGACCTGAGGGGCCGCAACTGCTGATCCCTCACTTCTGCTCGGAGGCCTCTCTCGCTCTGGTTGCCTGGCAACCCTCCTGTTTCTGAAGGGGAGGGGTTTATTTTGCTCAGTAAAGAGGAAAAGATTGGAGAGAATGGCATGAAATGTGGATGAAGCTGTCAACATGAGATGCTTGCTCAAGCCTCAGCACACTGGGATATACTGATGGTCGGGATCAAGGGATTCTCCAGTGTTTCTTAGGAAAATATTTCAGTTTTGCCATTTAAAAAAATTGTATACCACATTAGACTATAAATACAAAACAAGAGCCACAATAAAAATCTGTTGCCCTTGTTGTAAGGTTGTGGTTCAACAGCATTTAAAAAATCTAAAGCAAAGAATCTCTTTTTTATCTGATGATTAAAAACGACTCTGCACTGACAGTTGTTAAAATCAGGATGAAAAATAATACAGCCTTATGGCTTATTTTGAATTCCTTTCTAAATCTAATCGGGCAAGTTTTTACGCAATAGAGTCCTGCAGGAGTGAGACAGGCGGAAATGAGTTAGCATTTTTGTACTTCCGGCTCCCTTGTCTCAAAGTCAGTGGGTTTTTTTAATAGGTTTTTGGTTAGATGCCTGAAATAAGGTCTGTGGTTAACACAAGGTTAACATTTTTCACACTTTGTTCTATGACATAAAATATGTCAGTAACTACCCCACTCCTTTAATTTTGAAGTTTTTATGTGTCTGAAAAAAGGCAGTTGTTGAAAAGTGGCTAAATGAGACTACAGAACATCATTTAAGTATCATAAAAGTTTGTTTGCCACAGAGGGTATTTTATTGCAATAATCCAAAATCCATTGGAAAAAATCCTGTTAGCTTTTTGCTAAGTTTCAGGCCACACAAAAAAAACATCATCCCTGCACCAATCTATTTGTAACAGAAGTCAAACTTAACATGATTAAAAAACATATATAACATCCAAAGTTGAAGTACAGGGAAAAAACAGTATAATTTATTAAGAGTTAAACACCTAAAACTCAAATTTACTTCAACATGCTGTAATAGTGTAGTTTAATCAGATGTGATTTAGAGTGGCCTGGCAACATTAGCAAACAGCCCACCAATGCTGTCACATTTTTATTCAAATGTCACTAAATCCTGATTGGTGGATGAAGTTTGTGACATCACTTTTTTTTCCCAAATGAGTTCCACACAGTTCAAACTGAAGAGAAGAGCACAGATTAATGAATACAGAAATCTCTCAAGTGAAATTACCAAAATATTTTTAGCACTGACAGAAAATTGTGTTTTTAAGGCTGGATCCCATAACTCACAGAAAGAAGCAGCTGTAATAGAGGACCTTTATTTTGATAAAAGGCAAAAACTGGTGCAAAAAAAATTCACTAGAATGCAGGAAATTAAATGTCTAATGCTCAAAACTTTCTGATAGAGGACCACTGAACCCCCCTGTGTCATGTATATCCACCCAGTGTGAAAAGAAACCTACACCCTTGGAGCCAGCAATCAAAACTCAGCACTGTTATGTGGTGCTTTTGTCCAGTGAAGATTCTGACAAAGGTTCTTTCCACTTAAAAGAGGAATGTAGAAAAGTGAAAAAGCACCAAGCTGACTCATACTGGCAAATCCAAGTGTCACAGCAGACTTGTGGATGTCGTGAGCGTTCGCTGCATTCAGTAATCTTATTATCTCTATCAAAACTCTCTTAGACTGTGGGAAAGAAAACAGACTGTTGACAATTGACAAATTTGTGTTATGAAGAGCTCTTCAAAGATTGATACCCAGGCAGTGCCCTGGTTCAGCAGAGGATCGCAGCAGGAAAAACAATATTTACAGGAAACACATTAGTGTGGCCTGCCATCACCACATGAGAAGCCGGCAGAAGCACGATTTCAACTATCTATGGTTAGGCTATAATAAAATATCATATTCCCAAGTCAGTATAGCTCCCAGGGGAGACTAGCAGCAGCTTATGACTTGATTACACACAGAGACACTTCTGACATTACTCATGCAAAATTACTTTTTGTTTATTTCAGCTGCACGCAGGCTAGGATTTGTTTGACTCTTATTACACTACATGGCCTACTTAGGCGTGAGGTCAGTTTTATTATTTCCTGCAGTTACTGTGAACGCAGTAAACAGTCATATGTGAGAAGGCACTTTGGCGGCAGAGAAAAAGCATTTGTTGTTGCTTGGTGCAGATCTTGACTAATCACATCTACATCATTTTAATATCATCAACTGTCTGGCGAGGTGTAGTGCTGACAAACCTGACCCCTATGTGTTGGTTAGTTTGTGTGTGTGTGTTTTTGTGAGCACCATGTGCTATTTCCAGCTGGCATATGAACTCAGCAGATGAACCCAGATCAGCTGTTTGTCCTCTGGGGGAGGCATTCTGACTTATCTGATTGGCTAGCAGCTGTGTGAATGTATGCCTGCTTGTGTCTGTATGCAGTTCTATGCTCGTGCATGTGCATGAGTGAGAATTCACATTTGTAACAACGACATATCCCGTCATACCGTCAAGAGGATGGCAAATAGATGCTCTGCTGTCAACTTAGCACCTTATTCATCTATGTGTGTGTTGCAGAAGTAGGACATAACTATCGTAGGGGGCTTTCCCAGTGGAAGCAGAGGTAGCCGGCCTGGACCTCTTTGATTCTTTATTCATCACCTCTTTATATAATTCATAAACTTTATATACTACTGTAGGTGGAGAGAGGGGAAAAGGTGCAACTATTAATGATGAGACACCAGGAAGAGGACTGAAGTGATGACTAGAATAATAAGTGTGAAAAAGTTCATCCACTCTTTCCACCTGCAGAGAATCTTAAATGTGCAGTGAAGATATTACACCGGCATCATTTTGCAAATATAGTCAGACACTGCATTTGCATTATGATGACATAAGCCATAACGTGCCACATTGTACGACATGACTGCTATTAAAAAGCGCTTCCAGAAGGGGAGGCTGGGGTGTAAACGGGGAAGGACAAATGTGAGAGTGGCAGAGGAAATGAGGAGGATGTATCGGTTTGCTTCGGGAGGCTCATCTCACCTAGGTATGGACATAAAGATTTCCATTTTGAGATTTGAGATTTCCATCTCTTTTTTTTGTATTTCCTCTCATGTCTCTCTGATAGTGAGGGTCAGGATTCATATATTCAGAGGTCCGAGTCATTAGCTGCAGGGCTTTCTCTCACTCTGCCTCCACGTTCCCTGCATGGCTCTCTCTGTATCTATATACTGTAGCTTCTGGCCAGCTAAAGAAATCTGCACGTTCAGTCCACTTGTGCATATCTCTGCCAACACTGGTGATGATTTATTAGACTACACTAGACTATTTTCGCACTGTAATAAACATTTTACACCAGGAGGAAAGAAAAACAGCTAATTTAAATATAATGCTGGAGTGTAGCAGTACACTTACTCTTAGTCAAGAATTTGTCTCCAAGAACATTCCTGTAAAAAAAAAAAAAAAAGAAAACATGCAGCACTGTATTGAAATGAATTATCATAGATTATATTTGGGTTTGTCTGAATAAAGATAGAAAACCTCGGACTGGATATGAGAGTGCACAACAGCTTTTAAAAAGATTTCTTCAGCCCTTTCCAGAGGAAACGTGTTTTCATGTTAGCTGTCCACATGAAAGAGCACAAATTCACATTTGCGAGACAGAGATGTGAAAATTAAACATTGTCTACCACTCTACCACTGGTGGAGAGTAATTAAGTGCATTTACTCAAGTTCTGTATTTGAGTACAATTATGAGATACTTGCCCTGTACTATACTAGATTTATTTTACAGCTATAGTTAATAGTTACTTTTTAGATTCATCTTTTACATTAAAAAACACATGATGACCTTATAAGGTTCAACAAATTGTTAAAGATCAAGCTAGTGGTTCCCAATGTTTTTGGCTTGCAACCACTTACAGAAAAGTCAGTGTCTATTTGGGGTTCCTTGTCACATTCCAGATATCTGTGATTTCCTGTCGTTGCACTTCAGAGGAGATAGATTTATCCATTATCTTAAAACAAAAACACTGAATGGAGAAATTGGGAAGTGAATACAGATTTGTGTATCAGAAGTTGTATTTTTTTTTCCTTTTCAGTAACCATTAATCATCTCACAATCCCTCAGACTCATCTTGTGATTGTTTGGATGGGGGCCAGTCGCAAGGTTAGGCACCGTAACTGTGAAACTAGCTCCACCTAAAAACCAAAACAAATTACTGGGGGAAAAAAAAGAAGATCCAGATTCTTTACTTAGGTAAAGGTAGGAGGTAAAAATATTGAAGTGAGAAAAAAAGTGTTGTAGTGAAATTGTTAGTTAGGTATAAGTATTATCAGCAAAATATACTTAAAAGTTATGTGTGCAACATTTAGAAAATTAATATAGCAGCAAACAACTACCTGCTATGTAAAGACATAGTGGAGTAATGACGTCCTGGGCAGAGAATGAAGTCACGCTCCCCAGTCCGAGCTTCTCTGTCCATAGACTGTACGGCCATGGGTGCATGTTAGTGCATTGGAGTCTGATGTATGTATCCCACTGGCTAGCTAATCGCCACCACTTTGCACTGCACTCATACGGCTGTTACCACTAATATGGCGATGGTGTCGTCATGGAATGCCCATGCACCGGTTACTCCCCAGGTTAACAATGTTAGCTCTGTCAGTACTGTTGCCGTTATCACCATTGTTTATGGATTTAGAACAGTTGCTAGCAGCTGGCTCTGCCACCTCCATGTTGAGAACCGTGTGCAGACAACCCTGCCCCAGACTCTGAATCATAGATATGGTCTGAATGTTGTATGCAGCTCCATTTAAGTGTCAAAATTAAAGTTTTCAATGCAGAAATGCCCTAGGCATACAGTGTGTAAAATGTGTAAAGTAACTAGTAACTATATTTGTCAATGTAGTGAAAGCAGAAAGTAAGAAACATGAAGTTGAGGTAGAAGTGGGCTACCTCACATTTGTACATAGGTACAGAACCCTACTGAGTAAATGTAATTAGTTACATTCAACCACATAATATTTGAGCAGTTTCATTTTTAAGGAATTTTCAAATTCATAACAATTGCTTAGATGTTCTAAATTAGTTTGAATTGATTATAACATCAAATGTCATGTGCACATGTAAAAACAAGTAATCACATGCCTATTTGATAACACGTTTAGTTTTCATGTTTCATGTGCAAACTTGAAGCCATACCAGCCTTGCATGAGATAACATTCTATTATTGTATACTAACACGTGGGATATGAGAGTTTGTCCATAGGGAATGTATTCCATTAAACAATTTCCACTTGTGGTGCTACAGAGCAGAGCCTCTTGCCGACGTGTTAGATTTACAATTGCTCTTCTGTGCTGGATATAACAAGATTGTTTGTCCGTGTCACTCAGAGCAACAGTAGGCTTATATTATGTCTGTTAGGTCCCATGGCATACCAAGAGCAAGATGCCTCTTGCTCATCCTTTGTAGCGAATGTGTGTGTGGTGACTGTGTTAAGGTGCTACCACACTGTCTGCTCTCTGTCAGCATCACTTCCCTTGGGCATCAGTGTTTTCCTCACAGCTCCACTCGGCTTTAACAACATGCCTCCACAGAGGCGTCAAGACCCTGAATAACAACAGCAGTTGTAATTGTATTTGTATGTGCGATTGTGTTCGAAGTGTGTGTTCACCGAGAGACAGAGAGTGTACAGTTTGTGTGTCTCCATGTGTGTGTATGTGCGCATGGATTTGCTTCCTCTCATGCGTTTTTTGCTCTGTGTGTGCTCATTTTGGAGCAGGCTTGTTCATTAGGTCTGTGGGGAGGTGTGCTTTCTGCTGACTTTGTTTGGTTCAAAGCCTGAGGCTCATACTGATCAATAGTATCCCGGACCCTCCACGTCTATGTGCAGTTGATTGGCTCTCTGCATGGCAGGCAGCCACAGCTTAACAGCGGAAAGTCATACGTCAATATGTTACTCACATCTCTCCAGCTATATTTTGGACACACGCTTAATCACTCAGAATGTGCATGACATTCAGTTTTTCTGCAAACTCTGAAAACACTAAAAATGCATTGCTCTTAATTGTTTGCATGCTAAAATCTGTGGCATGAAAGGAAATCTTATTACAGAACAGTGTGCAATCATCATCAGATATTAGATTAGAATACCAAACCAACAAATGTGTTTTCTAGGTGACAGTAAGTAACCAGGAAAGCATTGCTGAAATCTCTGGGTTTAGGCTGGTGTTTTGCTTTGTTTCTATTTGGCAGAATACTTCTGCATTGAGTTTCTGTGTGGGTGTCTGCACTCATGCCTGAATTCTGTGTTGCAGCTATGTGGACCAGGACTCAGTGTACAATGTGACAGGCAGGAGCTCATATTTGTATTTCCATCCGTCTTTAATCAATATTTCCCACTTGTTTTTATATTTTTATCTCTGCAGTGGCAGAGAGCTTTCTAAAATACAAATGAGGCCTGTTAGAATATTCGGTTGTTTGGCTGCGGCTGACCAGCAGGCCCCTTATATACAGCGATGGCACATAAACCTCAGCACTGGCTAACCTGTCTGTTTGTGCTCTCCTCAGGTCTGGATGACTGTCTCCAGCAGTACGTGAAGAGTTTCGAGCGGGAACAGATGGGGGGAGAGCAGCTGCTGCACATCACCCATCAGGAGCTGGAGGAGCTGGGTGTCACCAGAATAGGACATCAGGAGCTCATCCTGGAAGCTGTCGACCTCCTGTGTGCCCTGGTCAGTCAGCCTGTTACTTGCTGACACAATTTCTCTCACACACATACAGGTTTTGGATGTGTGTGTTATTGTGTGCTGTGTGTGAGACTACTGTGACCCAAATCTATGGAGCCCTAAAACTGACAAATGGTAGTGAAAGGTTATTACACTAGCTAAAAATAGAACCAAATATACTGATAAATAATAGTTTAGTAGTGTAAGCTTTCTTACTTTGTTGGCATTATCTTTGTCAGCTAAAATGCTTTAGCTACTGTTACAAGCAGTGGTGTAGTGGACGGTATATGCAGGTGTATAGGGTTTACCCACCTCTTTTTCTGGCCATTTACAGTATACCCACCTATCAGCCAAAAAGCCATTTGAATATATAAGACAGTATACCCACTTCCCCTTTATAACCTACCCATCTACCCAGTACTACACCCACCTTGTCAACTACCACTGGCTACAAGAGGTGATGCTGCAACAGCACACAGTGCCAACACAGTCTCATCCTAATTTGTCAAATACCATCACTTTGTCAGTGGACACAAACATCAAAATGTGACACACTAGGTAGCCTCCTGCGTCAGTTTTGGACATTCTGGGACACAAAAGGTGCCTCTGTCCATTGTCATCATGCGTGGACGTCCACTGACATAGCGGCGGTATTTGAGAAGTTTGGTTGTTGTCCACAGCATCAACAACTGCTGCTGTCCGGTGCATATCTTACTGCCGTGAAAGGTGCCTCTCCGTGTTGGTATCTTATGTCTTCTGACAAAGCAGCGGTATTTGACAACTAAGGAATGAGAACGGGCTGGCAGTACAGTATATAAATGAACATACAGGCACTGGTTGGTGTAGTTTTATGAAGCTATCTAGCTTTAGCCAGATAGTTAGCGGAAAAGACTGGTCCTCAGTCCCCATACCGGGCAAGGTCCTCAAATCACCTCAATCACCGGTGGATTACCCTCTCCGGGTTGGGAGAGAGTTACTGCCGTAGAGAGTTCCTTTATCTCAGGGTCTTGTTCACGAGTGAGGGTAGAATGGAGTGTGCATGGATTGGCGGTTTGGTGCGGCTTCTGCAATGATGTGGGCACTGTGCCAGACCATCATGGTGAAGAGGGAACTGAGCAGGAAGGTGAAGCTTTCAATTTACTGGTCCATCTATGTCCCAACTCTCACCTGTGGTCATGAGCTCTGGGTAGTGACTGAAAGAATGAGATCACGGATACAAGCGGCCGAAATGAGTTTCCTTCGTGGGGTGGCTTGGCCCAGCCATAGAGATAGGGTGAGGAGCCCGGACTTCCGGAGGGAGCTCAGAGTAGAGCTGCTGCTCCTTCGCGTCAAAAGGGGTCAGTTGAGGTGGTTCGGGCATGTGATTAGGATGCCGCCTGGGCACCTCCTGTTCAAGGTGTTTGGGCACGTCCCACTGTAGGAGGCCCAGAACATGCTGGGGGGACTACATATCTCATCTGGCCTGGGAACGCCTTGGGGTCCCCTTGGAGGATCTGGAAAGCGTTGTTGGGAAGAGGGATGTCAGGGGTGCTTTGCTTGGCCTGCTGCCCCTCCGACTCAGCCCCGGATAAGCGGATGAAAATGGATAGATGGATGGATGGATGAATGGATGGATGGATGGATGGATGGACTGGTGCTCAGTGTGTTTAGCTAAGAGTGTTTTCAGTCTAACTAGAAAGCCACGCAGTCTGTTTTATTACTCTGCTGATGTTTGACACTAGTGAAATAAAAAAATGCCAAAATTTGCTCTTTGAGTTAAACTTTGGTAAACTTTGACACATAAACGTACACTGTTGACCAATAATAGCAAAGCTAACGTTGCTGCGGCATCCACTTTTATTAAACCCTCCTGTGTCAGAGTATGAACTGCTCCACAGAGAAGGACAAGTTTGCATTGAGTTATAGAATAGTAGTCAGTGTTACAAATACATCTTGAATAAACTGAATAAACTGGGGGGTAATAAACAACACAGTATAGAGAAAATACAAAAAAGCTTGCATGTAGCTAGTATGTGCCTGTCTAGTTGCATGTTAGTGGTTAACTTGCCAGCTACAGCTGAGGTAAATCAAAATTATGCTAATTTTATACAGTTTTATTTAGGCAAGCAGCTGCTTGTCTTTGGACAACATTTAACTTTTGAGAATATTGTCTTCATTTGTTAAATCAAACATTTTTATGGAACATATAAGATATCAATGCCCAACCTTAGTATTCACTCTATATCTACCATTAGGAATTTAGAATGAATGGTTCTCAACAAGGAGGTGGTTGAGCCAGCGGCTTGCAGCTAACAGTGAGCCTGAACAGTGCTAACAACAGCAACAGTGCTGACAGAGCTAACAGTGTTAACCCAGGCAGAAACTGGAGGTTTGGCACAACGATTCCATGACAAAGTTGTTTTGCCACATGGTTCAGGAGGACGTTATTATCAGCCAGTGCAGAGTGGCAGTAATTAGCTTGCTAGTGGGATACACACACAGGGACTTACATGCACTAATATGCACGCGCAACCAGTGCAGCTACCACAACAAATACCTGAGAAGTTCAGACTAGGACACACAGGGAGAGAGATTAACCTCTGCTCAGGACACCATTACTCCAATATATATTTACATAGCAAATAGCTGTTTGCTGCTATCCAAATGATCTAAATGTCATATACGGCACCTTTAGGACCAATTTTGAGTAAGAATAGTTTTCTTGCCTATAACTGCTGAAGAGATTCTCACAGATAGAAAGATTTATATATTGGCTGATGTTTATTTTCCCCCACCAGTTATTGATATTGGCTTAAGAAATGGCTAGAAAAATCCTCCATCATTTGGGCCCTGCTTTGTGTGTACTGCCTCGGTCACTGCTGACTGTATGTGCAGTGGCCCTGCTCAGGATTAGGGAATTAGGGGGAATTAGGTGCTACTCTCCCAGAGAGAGAAAGAGACAGAGACGAAGGGAGAGTGAGAGGGAAAGAGAGAGGAAGAGGAGGAGAGCGAGTATGTAGAAAGAGTATGCAGGATGCACCTTATCTCCCAGGCACACATGGCTGGATTAGTCGGGGCTGTTTGAATGTGTGTACGAGAGTGTGTGTGTGTGTGTGTGTGTGTACGCACATGCTTGTGTGTGTGTGCTAATCAGCACCTCTTCTCATTCAAACGTTCCAGCATGTGAATGAGTGTCCCAGAGCAGCAATCACCATATGTCCTGGAACTGGACACACACCACACACATACAAGATGTATCACTAAAACTACTGCTGTGAGTCGTATTAAAGGATAATTCCGGTTTATTACAACTTGGGTCTTAATCTATGTAGTTCTAGCTATTCCTAGATATAGTAACACTGATCACCAAGCTCAGATATGTCAGCATCTGGGGAGGAAACTTTGACCCTTACCAAACTCGCCGTAGGTGTGTGTGCATACAGTTTTCATGTATGGAAAGGGATTGTTACAGGCATTTTGGCCATGCTCACTTGAGGTTTAGATAATCTGGCTAAACTGTTGGCTGGTTTACAGCTTGTCTGATCATGCGAATGCTCATTTCTCGCCTTGTTGGATTTTGTTGTTGCAAAGTTGCAGTGTTTTCCGAGATCTCAGCAATTACTTTGTTAGTACAATGAGTAAAATGTTTTCATAATCAATAGAATTAAAAAACAAAACTACAAAAGTAAGGCCCCAATCATAATAAATCAAAATTATCCTTTAAGATAGCTTGGGGAAAGCAATTCTCAATTGACCTCCTACCTCTCATTAACTGTACTCTCCAGCTTTACTTGTAGATACCGTGAATATTAGGATAATAAAGGACGATTCACTGTCATGAGCAATATAATCCATCATGAGGAAAGCAAAACCCTGCTCCCCTGGCTCAACTGTTATGACTTTCTGGTCTTTCTGCAGTAAAAAAGGGGAAGCTTCTGTGGCCCTGGATCAATGCAAGTTTCAAGCGCTGACTGAGCTTTCAGTCTCGCTGTAAATGTGGAAAAGTCCCTTCTTTTATGCCTATGCAATCGAGTTTTTGCCCCCAGCATCTATGCTAAGTAGGTTTCTGTGGGTGCAGTGAATTTTCAGCAAGATGTGCTGGGAAATGGGCATAACTTAAGAATAAAATGACTGCTCATCCCAAAATCTGAAATGAAAGACACTCATAAATGACATCGACATATGTGTCATAGTATTGAAGCTACATTAAAAGTTTAGAAACTGAACAAATTAAAACATCTCTTTAATTTTAATTTTACTCACAAAAAAAAATACGGCAGAGGGAGGCAAATATTACTACCTTTTCTTTCTCAAGCAGTCATACGATGTAGGCTATAGCAGCCAGGTTTATTGTTAAACTTTATTGCAAGTATATGACGATTTCCCATTGTCACACACTCAAATGATACGAAACTATTCAGTTAACATCTGTTTATTATCTTTTTAAAACTTGTTGTGAAGACAAATTAATGATTATTTTCCCAGATATCTTTTCTTTTTCATAAACTGTGTCTCTTTCGATGAAATGTCACAAAATTATTACTTTATTTTGAACATTTTAGGACAGCTGATGAGGTTGAGATTAGCTTTTTGCCGCAGCTTTACCGAATACTCAGGTGAAATAAATATCCATTACAGATTATGTAGTTTTTATAAGTACAAGTATCATCAGACAACACATTCTCAATCCGGCCTCGTCACATATCAATGTTTGACCATGATCTTTCCACATCGACATATGTCGTGCTAGGTTTCCTGGGTGCGTTGGTTGTTGACGTTCTGGAATGCTGTGTCAACTTCTGCCTGTTACATGCATTGTCTGTTTTCAAAATACACTTTAGTTTTCACAGGAAATGTACAGTTTGCATACAGTCTCTTTCAAAATAAATGCATTACCTTGGTACAACACCGCAAATGGACCTTTGTTTCCTTCAACAACAAACTCACATAGTTAAATTTGGCTAACACATGTACATGGTTAGGTTTAGGAAACAAAAGCACATGGTTGGGTTTAGAAAAAAGAACAGGGTTTGGTTTTACAATCACACAGGAAGCAAACACCAGCTTCCCAGGTGAAAGTCAGTGGTTGTTGGACCCATCCACCACCCATCCATCACCCCTCCTGCCTGCCCTACTTGGACTTTCGGCCCCTTAACTTGTTGTCTGGCCACGTTCCCCCCTTACACTGCTGGGCACCATTACACAACAACAGCGACTGGCCATGTATCATGCTGAGGTTAAAGGATGGCTTTTTTTGTTGGTGTCTGACGCCAGAAGTCACTGCCCAAGCACCAGCATTTGATGACTGTGGAGTGAGACAGGGACACATCAAAGTAAGATTTGTCAATATCAGTACTTGTGATTAAGGAAAATCCTCATTTGAGTGGCTGTATTCAATCTTGTACTCTTTTGATCAAAAATTATCTGAAGTTCAATTCTGAAACTGCTCTATAAAAAGTTTTCTTATAAATAATAAGTGTAGCAACTTCTTATTTACCCATGTCAATCAAGGCTTACAATAACATAGACTCCACCCACTTTCTATTTAAACTCCGCTGTAGTATGGATACTGATATAGATAATTCAGTTGGTTGAACAGATACAGATAATGGTGTACCTGCTCATTTCTACTTTTTACATTCAAGCTGTCATAGTGGTGTTCCCCAAGGATCTATTTTAGGGCCACTTGTCTTTTCTATATGATGTATCATACTAGACCAAGCTTTATTTTCTTCTCAGGCCTAATAATTACTGTAATTTTGATAACATTTAGAAATGCTAATAAAGTAGCATAGACTAAACTCCATTTAATGTCTATAACATGCCTTTCTTCTTCAGCGCCACAGGAAAGGCATCATTCTCTACTGACTTCACAAAATGCAGAGAGGCACCCCGTGCAGCTCAGCAGTCTGTCAGGACTAACACACACAGACAAACACATTCATATCTTTCAGGAGTTTAGAGTTATTAATCAATCTGATCTTCATACATTTGGAGCACCTGCAAACAGGATGCGAACAGGATGTTCTGCCTCTATACAAAAAACAAACAACTTAAGCCTTCAAAAACCTAACAACTCTGAAATCTTGGCATGATCCATAATAATAATTAGGTAGCTTTATTATGTTTGGAACTATGTCCCAGTTCTGCTTTTGTTCTGCTTTTGTTCTGAGAAAGTGATTCATGCCATCATCTCCTCCTGTAACTCTTTCACAGCAGATGAGTCAGCTTTCTATGTTGGTTCCTTTTCAGTGCTACCCTGTGTGACTCCAAATTGATTTTAAAATCCTGTCGGTTATGTGAAAGTTGTTAAATAGTTGGCCGTAATTTATATTTCCAGTCCTTTTCATCTTGATTTTAGCTAATTAGGGTCCTCAGATGTTCCATATGGGAAAGTTTAAATAATTGTTGAATGTTGGGTTTGCTCCTATAGTCTGTGAGGTAGCATCTCTCATTATTGTCGGACCCCCTCCACTAACCCCACTTGTATCCTTTGCCCTTTGTTTGGTTTGCATGTATGTGCACATGTATGTTTGTCTCTGGGTGATTTCAGTCTTACTATTGCTCAGGGGTAACGCTATCCGAATTAAAACACTTTGAAACAGTCCCATAAAAAAGGTCATTACAAACAAATCAAACCATGTTCAGTTTCATAATTTGTATTCTGTTTTTGAACAGCTGAAAACAACTCATTTTATCATTTCAGCCCCTAATTTGAACTGTAAATCAAATGTTTGAATTCACTTGTAGGAAATTGTAGCTGGACATGTTTTGGGGTAAACAAGAAAAACCTGCAGTAAAAAATCTAAAATCCGCTCATTATACAAAACTCATCTGCTTGAGTTGAGCAGTGACCCCAGATCTTCTAAGCTTTCAAACAAACATTCCAACAGGAAATACAAAGGGACTCATGGGGAATGTAAAAGGTCTGTATAGTTGTGACATCACAACTTCACACAAGTCCTAATGGCTCATTTTAAGGCACAGTTTCTGAATACAGATTGTGTACATCTCCCTGTAGATTGAGCATTTTGATAGTTTCAAATGGTGAAGTCTTCCTTTTTGCCCAAACATTGCATTAACAGCATTTGAGTGTGATTCTGTTAACAATGGTAGCAATATCAGCATAGAGGAGAGGCCACTCCACACATGGCTGCTATGGCAACCACATCGACACGAAGGTGGAGGGAAGGGAAGGGGGGGTTGCTTAATGGCATCGCCCTCTTATTGTATTGATTTGACACACACATGCATGCACTGCTCAAATTATTTCTCCCTCTTTCTCTGCACACACATACAAGCAGACAGTCAACACGGGGCATTATTCCTCCGCTTCATCTCAGCGCTCTGTCCCCTGGAGAGAGACGCACACAGCTTTAGATCGAATCATAGGATAGGCTAATTACAGCTGTGCAAACATGTGCTGCTCCAAGTTCATGTATACATCCACGTTCTCACAGAATACAGAAGAATATACAGAACGCAGTGTATGCATGACCCAGTTTCAGTGAGATGCATAGTTGGGTGCTCTCTCTCCCCCTCTCTCCCTCTTGTCTTCTTCCTCAGTTCCCTCTCTCTCTCTCTGCTGCCACTGTGAAACCCTCTCTCCTTTGTAGTCACTGTGGTCGTGACTGTGTAGAATAGATCTAGAGGCAGAGGAGGAATAGATACGTCTAGCTAAGCCTGTGCATCTGACTATACAAGGATGTGTGTGTGAGTGCGTGTGTGTGCATGTGTGTGTGTGTGTGTGCGTGTGTATGTGTGTGTGTGTGTGTGTAGCCTTTATGTCAGCAGGAATCAGGCTCTGTCAGGCAGGACATGACTGGAGGTGCCTTGGGATGCTGAGTGCAATGTGGCTCAGTGGGTCTGTGTGTGTGTGTGTGTGTGTGTGTGTGTGTGTGTGTGTGTGTTTATTTAAAAGGGTCACAGTGCAGTAATGGGCTACTCGACCAGCTTTTGTGTTCTTGTATTAGTGTGGAGAGTGGCTGTTATATGAAAATGCTAATGGATAGTCAGATATAGTAATTTCTAATTTCAGTCCATTTCACTCAGATGCACCATTTATGGTTAAATCACAGTTGATACTTCTTTTGCGCGAGCTATAAAACTTGTGGGAAGGTAAGCCTTATTTAGACTGTAGCTATGTTGTATCTATTCCAAAATATATTGCAGTGGTTTCACATTACTCTTTCATGTTTCTTTGTAGATACACTGGTTTTTATAAACCTGTCATTCAGCATTTTGGGAAATCTCTTGCTTGCTGAGAGTAAGATGAGAAGATTGATGCCCATCTCATGTTTGAGAGCTGTATCTATGTTCTCATCTAACTCTCAGAGAGATTCCACACTGGAAAACTATTTCTTTAACCTCTGATCAGACAAATCACTGCCACAGGTAACCTTGAACCAATGGCATCTTGCACAATGTCCACACAGACAGCAACAAAATATATACAGTACGTGAATGTACTTCTAAAATGAGTCCCTCTGATTGTCCACCAGAACTACGGCCTAGAGACGGAAAACCTCCGGACTCTGTCCCACAAGCTGAACGCTTCGGCAAAGAACCTCCAGAACTTCATCCTGGGCCGGCGGAGGGGCGGCCACTACGATGGACGAGCTTCCCGGAGGCTACCCAATGACTTCCTTACCTCGGTGGTGGATCTGATTGGTGCAGCCAAGAACCTGCTAGCCTGGCTCGACAGGTAGCGAACACACCTGAGGCTGTACAATGAATTTGGGAGTTTGACCTTTAACATTTAGGACACTATGCCTATTTTTCATCAAGTAAGGATCACAAAGAAATCTAAATCTATACATTTTTACTAGAAAGCAGTCACTTTAAGGTCCCATCGGGTTTCCAGTAGAACATGTTTACATGCTTTAATGTAAAAACAAACAACATTTTTCTCATACTGTCTTTCTGAATGCGCCTGCATTCAGCCTCTGACCCTCCGTTTAAGTGCCTGTGTCTTTTAGCCCCTTTCACAAAAAAGCCCAGTCTGCTCTGATTGGTCAGTGTTTCCGGGTCTCCCACATTTGCGCTCTTGTCATCTTTGCGCCCTCATTGCCGATGGGGGAATGACTGTGACAACACTGAAGCATCACTTTCTATCTTTATAGACTGACTCACAATGTTTGTTAACGGTAACTTCCGGGTAGAAGACCTCAGCGTCATATACAGTCAGATGGCGCACAGCAGATGCTGCCTCAAATGGTAAGTTTTTAACTACCTTATAAAAGTCCCACCTAAAGAATCAATATCAGTTTGAGTGTACACTATATTTAGAAAATTTTCACCACTTTATCGCAGTGTCAGACAGCCTTTTCCAACAGGGAACTGAAGCCATTATCTTAAAGCCACCAAATGGAATTTTCAGTTGCTGGTCTACTGCTGCCTTGATCAGTTCATGTGTAAGGTAAAATGGTTACAATATTCCAGATACAGCATACACTTACATTTAAGGTATTTTTTTTGGTGGGACTATTATTAGGTGGTTAAATACATTTTGCTGTAGTCTCATTCACAACAGTACATTACTTAGCCTCCATGCTGGCAGATTTGGTTATATCAAAGACACTAGCAAAGAAGCGCAGTACATAACATGAGCAACAGCCGAAACATTAGATTGATCGGACCACCGCGTTTAATTATATATCATTAAACGTTATAGTTACGTCTGAAAACGACGACAGATATAAACAACAAGTTTGCAGATTTCACATATCTATTCAGATCTATTGCCAGTAATCTACCGCAAAGTGATTGTTGTTAGCCTGAATCACAACAACTGAATTTCTAGGGAACAGCTTGGATCCATGTTTGTTGCATTCACATACACTGACAAACATTCCAACAGGAAATACAAAGGGACTCATGGGGAATGTAAAAGGTCTGTATAGTTGTGACATCACAACTTCACACAAGTCCTAATGGCTCGTTTTAAGGCACAGTTTCTGAATACAGATTGTGTACATCTCACTGTAGATTGAGCATTTTGATAGTTTCACAGTATTCATACAGCACCTATACCTGCTTTACATTAATAAAGACATGGACTCTATACAACATGGGACCTTTAACTAAACAGAGCACACCAGGCAGTGGACAATATAACAGGAACGCCTTACAATCTCCCTCCACGAAGTTTCACCAGATATTGAACATAATAAACTTTTTGGAACTGCATTATATTACCAGGATTTCCTGTTATTTTTATGCCTCATACAGTAACACAATTCATAGATGGGTAAGGAAGGATGTCTTTATGTTGTTACTGTGAAATTAGATCAGCTGATGGGACTGTATGAATCTGAGAACAAACACAAATAAAGCGATGTTGAGCTTTAGTGGATCCTTGGGTTGCGTAGCCTTCTGGCCATGATATAAAACCAAATATTGTTGTTTGTCTTTATCATTTGCTCGTGTGTTCTGAGAGGAGCAGAGAATCGCTTTTATTGCTCTCGCTCACTACTCGGTCACAGCTTTTAAAATCACACAGTTAGCAAATACACTGAACAAAACAAAATAAAAAGAGCAATATAAAAAAAGAACTCCTCCAAAAATATAGTCAAGGAACTCACTTTTTAATAGAATGACCAAATATGCTTTGCTCACATTCATTTAAGTGTGATTTTGAGACCTATTCACCCCGGAGGGATAAACACTATGCTCCTTTTCCAAACTGGGGCATTTGATGAAAACAATAACAAAATGTAGAACAAGATGACCAGTGCATTATCCAATGTTTTACCAAAGTTCTCCATATTTTAATTTCTCATATCATGAACTCTCTTTTTTTGTCTGTTTTAGGTCTCCGTTCGCCAGTGTGACAGAGTATTCATTACTGAAGAACAACATTGTGCAGCTCTGCCTAGAATTAACCACCATCGTACAACAGGTGCTTTCACCCTCACTCACAAACATACAGAACGCATGCATCACACAATCCATCACATCCATATACATTCATTACACTGACACAGTAAAGATAATGATTTTGAATAGAAACAGCAAAACTAAAGTGGGTTTGGACTGGGAGCATCAATACTTGTTCTGGTCTGGAGCTCATTTCTATAGATTTGACTATGAGTGGAGCATATGCCCACTGCCACAGACTGTTTGCAGCATGGCTGATGGGACGACTAGCTCTCAGTTATAGCCTTAGGCAAAGTTCTCATTGACTCACTGTTAGACCACATCCTCTGCTTAACTTGTGGGTGCTGATGGAGAATGAACCAGGGGTGTCTCCTCCCCTCATTTCCCGTCCTCCTTCTGCTCCCCCTGTGGCTCGCTCCCTCGTGTAGATTCACCACACTTACACACACAAATGCACTTTAGAGAAAAATAAAACTGGAGATGCATTCACACACACACACACACACACACACACTGATACTGTAGAAATCTCATTGTTTGGACAGAAAGTATGTCTGCTCTCCTGGACCCCATCCACGTCCTCCCTGTAAGAGCCTGCTTAGAGTGTGTGAGAGTGTGTTTGTACGTGTGCCCGGAGTGAGTCCTGGAGCCGAGCTGATAACACCCATCCCCTCCTACAAGGGCCAAGAGGAGAGGGAGGAGAAAGAGGGCCACAGTGGGTCCACAATGGGCCAAATGAACATGTGGCTGCCAGGGTGCAGCGAGACAGACAAAGGTGGCAGCACCGCCTGCACTAATGCATCAAACAGATGAATTAACTGCTACCATGCACATCTGGTGGATTCAGTGGGCTGCTTTCCCAGAAATAGATTAACTATCAGCTATCGTTAAATAACAATCTGTCATGTTCAAATAATGTAGTTTATAAATCCTGCGGAGGCTCGTGCAGCTCCAGGCAACTGAGTGGATCCAGAACTGGTCAATCCAGTGTTTTAGACTGCGTAGATTATAAAGTAATATGCATAATGTGGATGGTTAGAAATGAAATAGCTGACTGCTGATGTTCTTTATTGAAAAAGAAGTCATCTATCTTCCCTCCTGTTTCCCGTCTCATTTCTCTTATATCCGTCTTTCCTGGTAGTTATATTTGGAGGAGGGAGATATTTGAGCTTCTTTGCGGATGTTCACATAGATGCTTTCTCCATCTCATGTTTTCTTCTTCTGTCTCTTTGTTCCTTCCTCTCATTTTACAGGATTGCACTGTGTATGAGACAGAGAATAAGATTCTTCATGTGGTAAGTTCCTGCTTTAAAATGTCAAATTCTTATGAGAATATCAATAATAGTGTTAAAAGTACCTTTTACCTTTTAAGTACCTCTAAGATTTCACCGTCACAGTCTCCTTTTTCTAAAGCAAGTCTTTCAAAGTCCTTGTTGCATTAAAGGAGTAGATCAGCATTCTGGAAAACATGCTTATTCACTCTAATGCGAAGGAAGTGGAAGACTGGTTACAGGAGAAACAGGTAGCCTGGCAATGTCTGAAGATGACAAAATCTACCTAGCAGCACCTCTAAAGCTCATTAATTAACAGTGTATGTCTTGTTTTTTTGCCATACAAAGCCATACAAAAACAGAAGTGTAAAAACAGGAGCAGTTGCCAGGCAACCAGCAGTGACTCCAGGAAGTTACTGCTCCTGGCCAAGAACCAGTCCGGCACATATCCTCCTATTGTCATTTTTCACTTCAGGTTTTATACAGATTGAACAAAGGAGACATAACATGTTAAAGCTGCAGCTGGTAACTTTTATAAGAATTAACATTTTTCATTTTTGCTGAAGCTGTCACTGTATTCATACAATAAGACAAATAATCTGTGAAAAAAAATTATACTCATCTGCCTATTCTGTTGTCTTGTAGTGCCTCTAATGGCCTTACTGCATGTGAACGACAACAACCAATCACAGCTGAGGAGTCGCTAACCCAGTTGTCAGTCATGTCAATCCCTGCTCGTAAACTGCGGTCAGAAAGTTGGTCGGGCTAGTAGGCAGTGCTTGGCACTTCAGTCAACTGCTTCCAATATGGCAGCCGGGTCACAAACTTTCTCATTTTACAGCTAAACAGTGCACTAAAACATGTCTCTAAAGCATTTGGGGAGAGAAACAGGCAATGCAATAACAGAATTTTGATTCATATTTGATCAGCGCTGCTTAGTTTGACAGTTTGACCATTGTCAGCTGCATCAGAGACTCCTCAGCTCTGTTTGGTTGTTTTCAGTGCATCTCAGGTACTTCAGAATATAGTGACAGTTTCAGCAAATGACAAGCTTTAAAGAATAACTAATTTGTGGAGCTGCTGGTAGGCAGATTATGTAACCTCTTGACAGAACCATGCCATCTGTTTTCCCCTGTTTCTGGTCTTTGTCTTAAAGGGATAGTGCACCCAAAAATGAAAATTCAGCTATTAACTTCTCACCCATATGCCGAGGGAGGCTCAAGTGAAGTTTTAGAGTCCTCATATCCCTTGCGGAGATCCCAGGGGGGAGTGGGTAGCAACACAACTCCACCTAATGCAGGCTGACGGCGCCCCAGATTAAAACGTCCAAAAACACATAATTGAAAC
The DNA here is from genome assembly GCF_041903045.1 of Epinephelus lanceolatus. Classification (NCBI taxonomy): domain Eukaryota; kingdom Metazoa; phylum Chordata; class Actinopteri; order Perciformes; family Serranidae; genus Epinephelus; species Epinephelus lanceolatus. The sequence continues at coordinate 14,821,109 of NC_135740.1, forward strand.
CACAAAATATCTCCATACTGCTCGTCCGTAGTGATCCAAGTGTCCTGAAGCCCCGACATAAAAAGTTGTTTGGAAAAACCTCATTTGAACTCTGTTTTTTGTGTCAGTTCAAATGAGGTTTTTCCAAACAACTTTTTATGTCGGGGCTTCAGGACACTTGGATCACTACGGACGAGCAGTATGGAGATATTTTGTGGTTTCAAGGGATATGAGGACTCTAAAACTTCACCTGAGCCTCCCTCGGCATATGGGTGAGTAGATAATAGCTGAATTTTAATTTTTGGGTGCACTATCCCTTTAAGCCTGGTAAGAAAGCAAACCAAAATGTGTAACTATTCCTTTAATGAAGTCTTATCCTTGCTGGTAGACTCTTTCTTTTGGTTCTGATCAAACAGTTGTAATGATTCTGAAACAAAACTGTATGAGTTCATGAACACACTGAAAAGCTGAAATATGTCTGTATGTGTGTGTCTGTCCATGTTTTCTGCGTGGGAGTGTGCGCGCGCGTGTGTGTTAGAGCACTGTGTGTTTTTGTGGGAATTTGTGGCACAAAGCTGTGCACGTTAAAGTGCAAGTGGGCCTGAGGCCGTTTTGAAAGCTCTAGTTTAGCTTCTGTGTGCGTGTGTGTTTGTGAGAGAGTGTGTGTGTGCATGAATGCGTGTGTGTGTGTGTGTGTGTGTGTGTGTGCGCGCCTGCATGTATGACAGAGAACTGTCTGTGTCCACGTGTGAAACCGAGTGAGCAGCTAGTGTCTGATCCAAGCTGACAGTTGGATTGGGACACTTCCTGCTGCCATTCAAGGTCAGGTGGAGGAAACCAAATAAAATGTTGGCAGGGGGAGTTCACAGAAAAATATCTGGCCATTTTATGCCAAGAAATAAATCACACATCAGATGTTCTGTCAGTATATAGCAACGGTGTTACATATTTCTATAAACAAAAGCAGTCATACGTCTGTATTTGAGATGTTGGTGATGCGGTGTCCCTCCTGTTAAAATGACTCCCTCCTTAGCTTTTTGGTTGTCGTTTACCTCTGTTGTTACAGGCCTGTTAATGACACAGGACAGTGACATCAGGCAAATTCAAATATTTAAATGGCTGTGCACATGTGTGCACACACATACGCACACACAGAGAACCCTGGGTGCCAGACTAAAGGCTACACATGACTAAGTCTGTTATGTGTGGGAGGTTTATGTGTGAAATAGGGAGACAGTGTGAAGGGAGAGAGAGAAAGAGAGAGGAGGAGGAGGTGTTTGTTTTTAGATGCTGCTTTCTTGCTGATCCTTGTTTACTATGTGCTCTAGAAATTAATAAAAAGTGGAGGTGAGGTGACTCTAAACTAAACACAATGGACACACACAGAGGATGAAGATGATGATGCATAGATTATCATCTAGTATTTTACTTCTTAATTTGAACCAGGACAGTATTTTCAATTGGAAGAAGGAATGTGGACTTGTCCAATGTGTCAAATAATGGTATGAAAATTAGTTCCATTTTGTTTTCTGTCATATTTTTTTTATTGGGAGCCATGCAGTATATTGTTTATTAATACAAAAAGCATAGTTTTATTTTTTTGTTTAAATGGATCATGGACAAAGACTGGGTTGGGTAGTCACCTAGGAAACATTTAAGTCAGCCAGTTACCTGCAGAAAGTCCACGAGATGAGTAAAAAGGAGACAAATTACAGTAAGCAGTGTATGTCTCTCTTTGCTCTGCTATTTAGTGGAAAATATATTTAAATTTTGTACATAGACATACATTCCATTAAATCAATATAGCCTATATGCTACGATAATATGTATTTTTCTGGTTTGTATATGTGTTAGTGAAAGATGTTTGCTATATTTTGGATATTTACAGTGGAAAGAGACGACTTTTCAACTTTTACCCCACTAATGTTTCCAAGGCATTTTATTTTGCCACTGACACTAAGAGTTTTCCTCTAAGCCTCGCAACTACCACAGTTTGGGGATAGTAACTACAAAAACAAAAGCGCTTTCTTCAACCTCTTTTGGTTGTGCAGTGGTTGACGCACTTCCTTTTGAGCCTTCATTTTCCCAAGAGATTGTACCTGATGCAGACAGAATTGCATCATTAAAGCTAGGCAATAGGGAACCAATCTAACGCTGACGATGTCATTATTTCACAGCCGTTACATATAGCAATCAACATTTACTTCATAATAATAAGTCAAAGGTACTATGCAGGAATTGTTGGCTACTGGTTATCCACAGTTTCACCAGCAAAAGTGAAAGTGTAGGCCAACTCCAGCTTTGTCCACTTGGCATTCCAATTTCTTTGTTTTTCTGTGTTCATGATTTTTGTAGCCTCCTTTTGGATACCTTTTCTTAAAATCCTGACCTCACCTGTGCACTGTGCCCAGGAATGTCCCAAATGCAGCAAAAATAGAATAAAAGAAGAAAGAAACAGGGAGAGGGCAGGGTCTCTGTGGATTAATATGACTGATGATTGAGAGGGATTACTTTTGTATGAGTCTATAAATTTTTTTGCTAACGATCTACAGTACCTAAATGCTTACTTACTGCCAACTGACTAATAACTAACTATTAGAAAACTTCATAACAGACCAGTGATGAAAATGTTTCATCACTGGTCTGTTCATTTTCATCACATAAACATGATCATCTTATAAAATAATTATATTATAAAGACATAATGTAATAAGCCACACATCATCCTGCTACAACATTAAAATGCTGGTTATATCTTAATTCATCACCTTTGGCACTCAGAAGAAGTTTCAGCTCTCCAGTGTGCGTCCAGCGTGGGGCTCAGACACTGTTTAATGCTCTGGTCAGCTCTGCTGTAGCTACTGTAGCGGTAGTTGTACGTTTGTCAGCTTCTGCTCAATAATGCAAAACTCACTGCTACTCTGCTCTCCTCCAGACTACGGCCCGCAGCAATCAGATGGACAGGGATAGTGTGTCTGTAGTGTGTGTGTGTGTGTGTGTGTGTGTGTCTGAGAGAGAGAGAGAGAGAGAGAGAGAGAAAGAAAGAGAGAGAGAGAGAGAAGATATGAGCATGTGTAAGTCTGTGTGTCTAATGGAGCGTGAAGTGTGTATGAGTGTGTGTGTGTTTTTATGTGCATGCATGCATAAGGATGAGAGGAATTACATAAGACTGTCCTAGTTGTGTGTTTTTCCCTTTCCCTTGTTTTCTCCCCTTTCCTCCCGGACTCTCCCTCCCCACCTCCCTGCCTCTCTGCTCCTCTCCTCCACTCTCCTTCTCCCTGTCTCCATCTTTTCTCTGTGTCTCGGTTCAGGTTTATATTAGTTGTGTATGCCTATGCATGTGGATGTAGATGCATTATGCAGCCGCAATCGGTGTGTGTGCACGCATGAGAGAAGGTGCGAGAGGATGAGGATGAGGGAGGTGGTAGGTGGCATGTGGGGGATGGAGGGGGGGCAGTGTGCAGCCAGAGCTTAATCCATTTGGCAGCGTACTATGTCTGGCTTTCTGTTTGACTGCTCTTAAATCTCATGCCAGCCAGCCACATAAGTTAACTTCCCTATAATCTGCGCTCTGATTCTCCGGAGGCGTGTCAGATCAAGGCTGGGTGTGTCAAAGCTGGAGGAGTTGAGAGTCTCCACACTGGTAACTGGCCTTTTGTCTCTCGGCCTGTGTTAATCCCAGGTCAAGACTATTAGTCCAATGATTAAAGAGGGATATAAGCAGAGCCACAACATTGTCACTGGCTGCGGTCTCAGGCTGGGGACTTCACATACTATTTATGGCTCTATAGGCCGGATTAGATATACTCTGCTTCTGCTTTTCTCCAATTTATTTCTCACTTATTCATCTATTTTCTCTTTCATTTTTTTAAATTAAAGGTCCCTGCTTTGAGGTAAAAAAGTCAGATTTAGTACTTTTTTAGTACAGAGCAGGTATAGACATCCTATTCTCACTCCCAACTCGTCAAATGCCACCACTTTGTCAATGATTTTGGATTCAGATACCGATGTTCAGAGGCACCTTTTGCGGCGGTATGATAAGCATTGGGCGGCAGCTATTTCTGATGCCACAGGCAACTAATGTAGTATAAAGAGCGGGAGGGTTAGCAGAAGAGGAGGTGAATGGGACAGACAAACACCGGGCTTTCACCCATTCGTGTGATGTGATATTATAAGTTTTAAGTTTGTTTAAGTTTATTTACTTTATTAATCCCCCGGAGGGGAAATTCAATGTTTCAATGTTTTCACTCTTGCTTGTCAATTACACACAGGTCCGAAAGACACACGCACAAACAGGACCTAAACATGCACAAAGTGGAGAGATGTCAGAGTGAGGGGGCTGCCCTTGGTGAGGCGCCCCGAGCGGTTGGGGAGTTCGGTGCCTTGCTCAAGGGCACCTCGGCAGTGCCCAGGAGGTGAACTGGCACTTCTCCAGCATGACCATGATGTTTTTTTCTCAATTTAACAACGTGCTTTAAAACCTAACCAGGGACATTCGCTGCCTAAACCTAAGGAAATAAACATAAAAACGATGTGTTTTACCTATGTAGGTTTATTTTTAAAAAGACTTCATGCATGTACATTTCCTGTGAAAATGGAAATGTATTTTGAAAAGACAAAATGGATCTAACAAGCATCAATTGAGACTGGGTCCATGGACATCCAAAACCAATGCAGGAGGGTGCCTACCGCAGCATATTTTGCCGTTTAGGTTTACAGACTAAGAGATGGTTTTTGACGAATTGGGATGAGAACAGGTTGGTATTTATGGCATAGAAATACTGTGAAAGTATCGAGATGCTAAATCCCCAGAGAAATGCACATAGACCGTATTCAGTAACTGTTCCTTTAAATGAGTCGTCAACTTTGGTAAAGTTGTGATGTCACAGCTACACTATACAGGGCTGTTTCAAGACACTCTGGGGGCCGTAGGCAAGAGGCACCTTGGTGCGCTGAGGTTTGTGGGCCGTTACCTGTCACAAAGAGTAATGTGAACGGCTCGTTTCTCCTCTGACACATCACATACCTGTGTGCCGCCACGGCTCGGCTGTTCAGGTATTTCTGGGCAGTCATTCTGCTGCTGGTTGAAATCTGTACTTGCATAGCGTGCTGAATGATTTGTTTTGCTTGCACAAGAGGGTGAGTGTCCATGTGTAACGGCGCATGGACACTCACCCTCTTGCGATTGGACTTTGAACTTATACCACAGTAGTGGTACCCTGAGGTACCGTAGTACTACGGTACTCCAACAATGCTAGCGCAGGTGGCAACCAATCATGCGGGACATGGTCTCAATTTGTGTGACGCGTGAAAAGAGACAGAAATTCTGTGCAGTCCCACACAGTGCGGGACGTCTGGTCACCCTACGTAGCCACTCGCAAGCAGCAGCTAGTAGGGGGCCCCATTAGGGGGGATTCCAACGTGTTGTTGTTGTTGCAGTGTCTATAGGGGTTCCATCATATTGTCATTGATATGGACCATTGTCAGCCGTCTCTGGGGGCCCCCTTCCAGCTCGGGGCCCTAGGCAATTGCCTAGTTTGCCTGTCCGGTTGCGACGGCCCTGACACTATATAGGAACTGCCGCTACAGTGTTGTTACAGTCATTACCTGGCTGTAAAGACGGTTCAGAGACGCCAAGAGTGCAGATGAGAAATACCTGGAAATGCTGACCAATCAGAGCCAAGGGGGCTTTTTCTAGTGGGATGCTTAAAGAGGCAGGCACTAAAATGGAACGTTTCACACAAAGGGTGAATAAAGGTAGATTCAGGCACACAGTATGAGAAAAATAAGGTGTTTTTAAAACTTTAAAGCATGAAATCTTGATCTAGTGGAAACCCAAAATACAAATATAAACCTGAAAATGAGCACAATGTGGGACCTTAAAAGCTTGTTTGGGGTCTGTGGATGACATGAATAGTCCTGGGTATTCCATTACGTAATGTGTACACACTGACTAGAACATTATATTACTGTATAAATGGAAAACTAAACAGGCAGTGTAATGTTCAAATAACTGACCCAGAAAAGGATGGAAGTGTGTGTGTGTGTGTGTGTGTGTGTGTGTGTGTGTGTGTGTGTAGCATAAGCATCACATAGCCAGCTCAGTGATGATCCTCCACCTTTTCTCTCACACTAAATGAATCATAGGCTCTGAGCTATAGTGTATGTGTGTGTATGTGAGTGCTTGCATTACATGTGTGTGTGTTGAAGATCTTCTCTGTTCATTTCATAACAATAATCCTGTAATTGCTCATTAGGATTGAGATCAGGAGATTATTTTATGCAGGGTTCATCACTGTCATGCTGCTTGTGTGAATGTTTACAACGTATATTCTCTTACATGTATGTCTGCCAGCATACGTGTGTATGTCTGTGTGTGTGCACCCTGTGTGTGTGTGCACTCAGCAGCGATGCGATGAGGCAGGATAACCAGGGTAACGGTCTCTGTAAGCCCGCTGTAATCAGTCAGCCAAGATTAGAAGGCAGAGATGTTGCTGATGATAAATTAACTTGCGTGCGTGACCAAGCAGACAAATAGCCTGAAAAACAGTCAAGGTTTATTTAGAACAAGGCAAGGTGAATCCATGCTTTTTATTTGGCGTATTTGCTCAGATGCACAACATATTAGGTAATATGTATTAGGGATGTTAGTGCAGCGTAAAAAAAAAAAAATACAGCTTAGATAATCTAACCACTCTACAATGTGTCAGATTTTGTTTAGTTGATGTGAAGGCAAAAACAGCCCTTTTCGTACCCCCTAAAAAATGACAGATAACAACAAATGAAATCTGTGCTCTGTAATTTAGATGTTAGAAAATGTCATCTGGGCACCTTGGGGTTCGCTGGTATCGGTGATGTGTTGTTCTGTCTGTGACAGTGTCTTGTGGGCATGCCCGTGGACAGTCTGTGACAGGAAACAGTTTGTGTGCTGGAGTGATGGAAGTGGCGATGTGGAACAATCTGATGAAATGATTTCTGTTTCACCTACTCCAGCTAGGTCACGGCATCCCTCGTGGACCAAAACCAATCTCAATAACTTTCTGTCTTTCTCTTTTTGTCACTCTCTCTTTCTCTCTTTTCCCATCATTTTCTCTCCCTCTGCTTTCTTTACCTCTGATGCCACCTCCAGTGTAAGACCTTGGCGGGAATATGCGACCACATCATCTCTCTGTCGTCAGACTCTCTGGTCTCTCAGTCTGCCCATCTGGAGGTGGTCCACCTCACCAGCATCATGCCCAGTGAAGGGCTGGTAAGGACACATCCGAGCATGCACGCACATGTATCCCCCAGAGCTGCTTTGAAGATGCATTTATCAGTAGTTTCATAAAACCATGGACCAAATGCAGTTCCCCTCAGCTCTACCTGGCATTTTATCGGCACAAGTATTCATGAGTAAATCTGCTTTTGTACTTTATTTATTAAAACAGACTACCTTTATAGTCACTGACAAGTACAGCGAGATTCAGTTTGCAAATTCTGTCCTCAGCATTTGAACATTCTCCTTTCACAGCTGGTAATAATGTTTTTACATGACTGGATCCAAGTCTCTAAAATGCATATGAATAATAATTAAATATTGAAGGTGTGTAAATATGCAATGCCTGCCTTTTGCACTCTTATTCATTATTTATTGTTGCAAGACTTCACCAGGTCAAAACATGAGACTTGAATGTTTTTGCTTTTAAGTCTTAAGTCAAGTCTTTAGGGGGTGAAATTTCAAGTACACATGAGGACGAATATACAGAAAAACATGAACAAATCTGTGGAAAAACAACAAAAGCAGACGCTTTCATATGGAGCTTCGGGGGTCAGTGGATGGTTTAAAGAGTATAAAACTGTGGATCATACACTAAAGCCTTAGAAGTCGACCTAATTGAAGATTTTGCATCAACATCACTATCATCAAAACACAAAATGAGAAAATATTGTTCGGAAGAAGAGTTACAGTATAGTTCAAAGACTTGGAGAATCTATGACGAGAAGTATTAAAGCTGTTCTGGAGGATCTTGGTCGATCAACACCTTGCTAAGACTCTTTATGTTAGTTATTAGGGATTGGCTAGACAATGTCCATCCTGTACGTGACATTACAATATGGTCCACTTATCTAATCTTTGTTCAAATGGCTAGCATAGTTAATGTTAATACACTCACCTTTCCATGTGTTCCTAGATTTGTTTGATGTCTTAGGAGCAGAGAGTGTATTTACTCTCAACTCAAAGTAAAAACATAGGTGTTGTCGATGGAGCTAGTCAGTGGCATGTAGTTGTGTTAGCATGGCCATGGTGATTCTGGAGGTTTATCCATGATGACGAGCTGTGTGAGCAGCACTGAGCTATTAACACCCTTTTGGATATGCATTACACAAAGGTGGAAGGTCAAATGTGTGGTGGTTGCTGCCAGACAAATGCATTGACCCTGTTCTATATTAAAGTTTTTTTGATGGCATACAGTGATTTAACTGCTATATATGAATATCTGTATAGAGCCATAAAGCAGTAACAGAAGATCTGCACAGCTACAGTGAGACACTCGAGCCAGCCTTACAAGTAGAATAGTGACCAAGCATAAGAGTGATGTTTGGAAGTATTTCAACACAATAAACTAAATGAATGTGCAGTGCAATCTATGTAACATCAACAGCACAGAAAGGTAGGCTAACCCTAATCCCATGATCTCAGACCGTTTTCTTATGCTAGATTTTTCTTTGCGGGTACTTGAGTATTCTATTATAATTTAATGTGAGTACTCGAATATGGAAATTACTTAAAATGCCCGTCCTTCACAGTCTTCCCTTTAATTTGTCATCCATCTGTTAGTCAGGTCTCATACTCGTCCATTTAAAGTCTTAAGTCCTCAGTTTGTGACCTACATCTGACTAAAATCTCAAGTCTGTCTTTCAGGTCCACGCACATACAGATACAGACACAGATTCACAGATGTAAATTATACATATCATGTATTTCCTTGTGTACTCTGTATTATACTGAATCCTTCTGCCCTGTGCTTGTGTTTCAGGGGATGTATATCAAATCGACGTATGATGGACTCCACGTTATCACCGGAACAACAGAGAATGTGAGTTTTAGTTTCATCAGTAGGAAGCTCGACACTCAATCCATCATCTCAAATTCCACAATGACACTGACTACATCTACATGCACAAAATATTCCATTATTTGCCCTTATTCCAAAAAAGAAAATATTCCTACTAAGCTGTGAAGCTGTGAATGAAAATAAATATATTCCACTAATATTCTCATTTACATGCAGCTGTGTAGCTCTGAATAATGTGCCCTAACATGTCTTTTATCATGCCAAAATATGGAAAAGTGGATCATCTGGAGCCACTTGTGCCATTTTGTTTAATGCATCAAAACAAGATTTTTCCACTGGTAGTAGACTTAGTCGACCGTGTCAACACAGCCTCCCTCTTTCATTCCTCCAAAAGCTTTCTTGAAAAGGTCGGCAATGCAATATTTGGGCATATCCAAAAACCTGTTGATATCTATGATGATATCCATCTTTCATGACATTTAAGAGCAGGTATATTTGTTCTTCTGACCAGAAATGTGGGCTTTTCGTTTGGGCGCGTGTCTCTTACCCCAGCCTTGCAAACTGGTGACTAACTGGTTTGTGTACAATGCACAGAGCTGACTGTAAACAGGCAAGAGGCTGTGTGTCGTAAACTAAAAATGGCTATTCACACACATACTCTGAATGCTTTACATGCATGTCCAAAGATTGCTTCTAAAACCAGAATAATATTGGATTATTCCACGTGTGAATCTGAAAATACACTCAGAAAAAGGAACACCCAAACAGTATATGCTGTTTGCATGACCCATGTCAAATTCAGAATATTGTCATATTCAGAATAATGTTGAAATGTTAATGTGCATGTAAATGTAGTCACTGAATATGTGCCTTTATATATCCTGAATTTGTCCCCATTGTCCTTTTCTCTTCTCCAATCTCTGCCTCTGTAGTCTCCAGCAGACCAGTGCAAGAAGATCCATGCAGGAGATGAGGTGATCCAAGTCAACCACCAGACAGTGGTGAGTTAAAAAGCTTCCAAACACAACAGTCACATCACAGGAAATGTACTTTCCATGTGTTTCCACACTGCAAACTGTCTTTCGTTCTCCATTCTGTGCTCTGTTGAGGAGATGTCAAGGTACATGGTGTCTGCTACCACCACCAACACCACCACTGCCGCCATGGTGCTTCCTGTCCTGTGCCTGTGCAGTTATGTAGGCTAATTAGACTTGCTGCGGGAGCAGATTATAGGACGATTGTTACAAGACCTTTGTTCAGTCCAGCGTGATTGTCAGCTCACTCTTTCCGGAATTTGTTCCCATTGTCGTAAGAAACCCCTGAAGGAGGCGTCTGGTTTTGAAATGTGAACTCGTGTTCCACTTTCAGACTTGAATAAGTTGTATTTCTTCCTTCAACTCATCACATCAGAGGGAAGCACGAAAAATGGGCAGCCATTTTAAATGGAACGGTGCCTTGTGAGAGCATGTGATTGAGCGCGCTGTCTATTGCCTGTGCTGTCAGCTCTGGCACAAACGATTTGTTCCAGCGTTTATTTGAGATTTCTGAGGGAGGGGAGGGGAGAAAAAAGGTTTGTGTATTTGTGTAGACGTCTTTTGTGTGCTTTTTTCTCGTATTTCCTCGTACGTCTCGATAGGTGCTGCTCATGCGAAAGCGTGCATGCAGGCGCTGGGGAGCGGCGTTGATTGACGCATGAGGGGGGGCTGTGTGTTATCTCTCCCTCTCTCTCCTCGGGGTGACAGTGCAGATCGCACCCTGCCAGGCTCTCAGCTCCAACCCCTCATTACTCCCTTAGCTAGACCCTCACCACTCTGATCCCTCACTCTGGGGGAGGAGATAAGCAGGGGGAGACAGATGTGTGTGTGCGTGTGTGTGTGTGTGATGGGGAAAGGGGGTTGAAGTAGTCAGGGGATGCTGGGATGAGGCAGAGCTGGGAGAGTGAGGCGAAAAAGGGAGGAGGAAGTAAAGAGGGACTTAGGGAGAAGGGGAAGTGGATGAAAAGAGAAAGGGGGAGAACAGCAGAGGGAAGTCTCTTGTCAAGATAACTCTATTTTTTTAATCCTAAATGGAGCTGCTGAGGAGAAAAGATGGATACACACTACCAGCAAACTCTCTGTCAACATCACGGCTGATAAGTTTATCTAGCAAGGCTCCATATTTAAAAATTAGATTAGTGTGAATATTGAATGAACAAATTCCATTACATTATAGAATCATTATGTAGGCCTATCCCACGTATTTAGCAACAGTGCTGCTTTCATGTCTATGCATGAGCTTCTGTTTGAGACCCACTTCAAAACAGGACTTGCAGTTTTTAGCTCAGCTTCTCTTTTGAGGTAAAATGTGGAATTTGCTCAAATAACAAACTGATTGTTTGAAGAGGCAACATAATTATGTGGAGGTAATAGCATCTGGGAAAATAATGAAGACCCCGGGGATTTGAAAAAAAAAAAAACCCTCTCCAGCAGCAGTTTATGCTCTATTATTATTTTTGGTAGGTCTCTCCCTGTTTCCCTCTGCTCTCTGTGTATTTGCATAACAGAAGAGATCTAAACTGGCCTGGTTAGGACAGGCTTTGTGTTTGCTGTTAACATACACTGTGCTGTGCAGCCATAGTGGTGGAGCTAACAAGGGTTTAGCATGAGGTTCAAGTCAGTGAATTTAGGATTAGCCTTTGGCATGATTAGCCTTTGGCATGAAAATGTCCAACTCCTTCAGAGGCCAATAAATTCTCTGTCTAAGGCTGGGCATTGTTTGAAAATGTACGATACAATTGCCGATGAGAACTCTGGCTTCTGTCATTAAAGGAATAGGTCGACATTTTGGGGAAACACTTATTCACTCTCAGTCTGAGGCCACTGATGTCACTTTCTTATGTCTTTGCTCAATATGAAGCTATAGCCAGAAGAGGGCTAGCTTATCCTAGCACAGAGACTGGAAGCAGGGGGACACAGCTAAACTTAAAATGGCAATAGACATATTTTTTTTGCTTTGTATCAGTAATTCCCAACTGGTCCGTTGCAGGTCTTTTCTGAATGGACCATAAGTGACTCGCAAATGTGAAGTCACCTTATTTTGAAGTGAATTTCCAGCACAGAGCTTTTATTTTGAAGTGCTGTTTCCTGCTGTAGTGTGAGTAACTAATGAACAACTATTTGACAGAGACAGCAACAAGCCCAAACGCAAGTATAACCCTCAATGTATTAAAATGTGTGGACTTTGAAGTAATGACTAAGGAGGAATCTGGACTCCATGGCTGGACCAGTTAAGAACCAGTGCTTTAAATTAACATTAGAAAGTAAATGTTGATTGCACAATGTAACAGCTTTAAAATAATGACATCAGCGGAATTTAGACTGGTTCCCTATGAACCTCCCTTTTACTATGCAATTCTGCCACTGGATACGATTTCCCGCAAAAATGAAGGCTTGATTTATGTCACAAAGGAAGTGCATCAACCAAAACAGGAAGAAGATAGCGCTTTGTTTTCCCCAGTAGCTAATGGTAGCTATCCCCAGTTACCAAAAGTCCCGTTTACACCAATCACTTTCGGTATGGTACCTCTGGAATGTGAAGTAACCCTTCAGACATGGTACCTACACCCTAGGTCTGTTTAGCGTTTCCACCACAAACAGTAGTAATGTGGGCGGGGTTTGTTGTCACTCACTGCTCCGTCCAGCACTCACTGTATTTCCTCTTTTATCTGTCTGCACCTCGTTTATCGTCCACAGAATGAGGTTGCACGCTGACATTTTCAGAACAAAATAGAACAGGCTGCAGTGAGTCTCTCTCCATGAGATATTTAAAAATAGCGGGTTTGTGCATTTAGTCCTTCTAAAGCAAGCTCAGGGGGTTAGTGTTGCCATAGCCCACAGGAACGGCACTCTGTGATGCTTTTTTTTTTTTCTCCGAGTGAGGATTAAGATATATGCAGTTCACATAACCCTGTTGAAATTAATTTATATAACTATTTGAAAATCCACTCATTACTAAATGTGTATGTCATTTAAAACTGAAGTAATGGTCAAAGTTGTTAACGTGAAATTTAAGGTGTGTTGATTAATTCACGTCTTCAACTCGTACACTGAGTCACATTACAAGTTAACGTTCTACCTCAAATGTCGCCGGCGGTCGGCCCAGTGAATTAAGTTATTTTTTCTCAGACTCCAGCTGCTGCAAGAGGCAGCAAAACATCTTTTATTTTTATAGTTACAGTCTACTATTAAAACTCTCCACGGTATGAACAGTGGTTACATGAGCCTCAAAACCAGCCACAACTCAGCCCTGAGCAGAGTGACCGTCCGCTATTGACCAATCAACAGACTGCAGTGTTCACAGCTTCACCTTTTAGTACCAGATCTGTGTGCTAGGTACCCCAACAGAAGGGTGACCAAAAATAGGGACTGTACAGAACAGCTCCATTGGTACCATCCACAACTTTTTCACAGTGGAACTGAACTGAACTGAACTGAACCATACTGCTTGGTGGAAACAGGGCTAAAGAGTATCAGTGTAAGTTCTTTGCTGTTATTGTCACCACAATCTTGGAATCCATCAGCTATTGCTCTGATGATGACACGTCTCTGGCGGCAACAGCCAGTATTTCAGGAGATCAGATGTAGCCAGCGGCTACCTGGGCCAAAAGATTTCCTCCTCCATGTGCCAGTCATTTGGGTTAATCTCAGATAAATATAAAAAAGCTAATATAAAGGTAAATTGTCATCGGACAATAGTGAATGGGCTCTAGGATTGCATTTCTTCCAATTATTGGACACATGAACTGTTCATCTACTGCTAAAACGTGATTGGTCAGTAACTACTACTACTCCAATACCAAAATCTTGTGCCATTTCCTACAAATTCTGCATGATATGCAGGTATCTGTTTACAGAGCTTGCCATACCGAGAAGTGGAAATGGTGGATGGTGGAACAACAAATTAAAACTTCCTAACAGCGAAGTAGCTAACTGTAAAATGTAATGTGTCAGTGTTGTCTTAGCTACAGCGGCCACAACAATAATCCCACTTGGAAACACTCAATATTAAAACAATAAAAAATGTGTTAATTAGTGAGCTTTAGAGGCGCTGCATATAGGCAGATTGTTTTTTTAACTGTGGACAGACCTAGGCTACCTGTTCCCCCCCTGCTTTCAGACTTTGTGCCAAGCCAACCATTGCCTGGCTGTAGCTTCATCTTAAAGAGACAGATATGAGAGTGGAATCGATCTTTTCATCTGCCTCTCAGCAAGAAATCAAATGAGCATAATGAAGCAAAATGTCAGACTATTCCTTTGATAAAAGATGCCAAAGTGCTCAAATGGTAAATGTTGTCTGAACACAAACAGCCACTCAAAAACTTTGCCTCAAACTACCAAAGCTGTGACTTCAATCACGATCACAATCTGACCAGAGAGTATTCAAAGACTTTCAAAGCTTTTGGTACGTGAAGGTTTTTGATACATGGACACAATTCCTTCAGTATGTTTGGTTTGATAACTAGCCCTATTTCTGTCACTAGTTATGGTTGAACAATTTATAAATCAGATAACACATGAATGATTACAGTCCTGGTTTGTTCTAGTATACCTTCTTTTATTTTAGTGGGCTGAACAGGACAAAATATACAGTAGTAAATCACTGCCATTATAATTCTTGTTGCTGGTGAACGCTGGTTGAACCCGGAAGTTGTGAACTGTGCCAAAGAGAACAGGAAATGTGCTGCTCAAGGCTGACACAGACGGTCATCATTATGTCAGGAATAAGGTCAAAGAAGTTGTGTGTGTGAGTGTGGTGCCCTCTGCGGACACTTCCAGTAGCTGAGACCAGTGTAGCCAATCAATGGCCTGACGAGTGCTGCGAGCTCTGGAGACAGGCTGGCCGGAACCACGAGGAAACACTGCAGTCAGCACTCCTCTCTTACTCTTTCAGCATCTCTCTCTCTTCCTTAGACATAAACCACACTGACTGAGACAGCTTTTATTTTATTATGTTTTCAGATCAGTGGTATAGTGGGACAGCGTGGTGGATAGTGGTAGTGCCTGGTTGTTCTGGTAGCCACAAAGTGTAATGAGTGGTTTGGTGAGGCTGTAGTAAATGTTAAGTACAGAGGGTACAAAATCAGCATGTCTGAGGTGCAATAGTTTTATCATGCCTGGATATCACAAGAAACACATTATAACTAGAAAACACTCAAAGAACGTACACTACTGACAAGCTGTGCAAGCCTCTAAACCTGTTAGTGATGCTGAGAGTTTTTAAAATCTCCACGTGGATCCAAATCTACATCAAAATACATGTTGTGATATTTATTTTTGCCTTGATCCTTGGATCCCAAGTATTTTTCTGTCATTATTTAAAACTGCTAAACTGAGAAACACTGAAAAAAATGAATAATTGGGAAAAATATGTTAATAGAAAATATACATAATGATCCAAAGTCCTGCTCCCCTTAGTTACTGTTGCTAGGATGGACAAGCTTGACAAAAAGAAATATGGCAACACCAGTTTTGATTAGCCATGTGCCAGATAGTCTCTGGGTGTCAGGCAAAATAACTTCAAGAAGCCGACAGCAAGGACTACAGTAAGTGATGGAAGGATATATTCACGATAGTGTCATGTACTGTATATCTAAATAAAGAGCTCCAAAAGTTACTTTGGCAAGTAGTGTTACAGAGATAAAATAAAATGTTAGCCTTTATTTTTTCTGGCTTAAGATACTTCATATCACTTAAAAATATGTCAGCAACTCAGTCTATCTACCCTTTTCCAAATCTATTTAATGGTACCACAGAAATAAGGAGAAAGCAAACCTGGCTGACGCTGGTGATTTGACGTTAGCTAACTCCTCTAAATGTAGCCACAATTACGTTTGCTAAGTAGTTAGCTAGCTAACAGTAGCTAACCTAAAGTCTTGTCAGTTCCATTTGGTGCACATTAGAATGGTTATTTTTTGGTTTTCTCATTTTTCATAAACCCTTTGTTGGGGTACCTAGCACAGTGGTCTGATACTAAAAGGTGGAGCTAGAAATACTGCAGTCCGTTTATTTGTCAAAAGAGAACCATCACTCTTGCTCAGGGCTGAGTTGTGGCTGGTTTTTTCATACATTAGTAGACTATAACTATGCAATTAAAAGACATTTTGCAGCCTCTAGCAGCAGCTATGGACTGAGGAAAAAACAATTGAATTCACTGCCCAGTGCCAGCAGATACCAACAACTGATCTGGGCGTTTTACAAAGGTGAAACAGTTACTTGTAATGTTACTCAATGCATGAGCTGATGATGTGAATCCATCAGCACACCTTAAGTTTCATTATGACAGCTTTGACCATTTTATTATTTCTCTAGGATGACACATGCTTGGATCTTTAAGCGTTTAAAAAATGTGTATGTATTTCAACTGGCATATATTACAATCCTTATTTAGAGAAAAAACATGGCGGAGCATCATCTGGCAGTTCTAAACCCCTGCTCTGGCCTGACGGGGACTCAATGAACAAACCCGTTATTTTTAAATATCCCATTGAGAGAGACTCTCACTCCAGCCGGTTCTTTGTTGTTCTGAAAACGTCAGTGTGCCAACTCTGTTCTGTGGACAAATACAAGGTGCAGACGTTCCTCTGTATCACTGGGGAAGAGGACATACAGCAAAAGCTGGACAGAGCTGTGATAGACAACGACTGCGCTACATTTTAGAGTACTGTCTCTGGAGGAAATGCCAAACAGATTTAGAGTCTGGGTACATGTCTGTAGGGGTTACTTTTGGTTCTAAAGGTACAGGTAAAGGTAGTTTTTGGTAAAAACGGGGCTTAAGATGTGACTTTATACAATGTAATGTGTCCATGAGGATTGTGACACAAATATAACTTTATATAGTTATACCTTTGAATAGACGTAGGTGTCCTTGGTGATAGTGTTGATGTTCAGCTGACTGCGAGGTCTACTGCACAGCCTGATCCACTCCTTACATTGGACAACAATTGTTTTCAGTTTTGGGAATAGGATAATAACAATATGGTTAGGGTATTGAGTGTAACTTTTACAGGTCCCCCAGCCACATCCTTAACCATCTTCAAAATTTGGTTTTATTTTCTGCATAGATGAGTCTAGCACATAACATATCTAAGTATTGAAGGAAAGGGGACAGTTAACTGAGGTTCTGTTGTGTTCCAAGTTTGCTCAACTGTTATTTGAACACAGAGCGAAAAGGGACAGGATTTAGGATGGATCAATTCTGCAAATTTACAGACGGCAGCCATAACTTTTGGACGTGACCTAAATCAATTCTGGGAATATTAGAGCTTTAAAAGGGACCAATTGTGTAAAGTTTCAAGTAAGCCAGACTCATGACATCTAAGTTATAGCTATTTAAAAGTAGCCCATAATGTTGCTGTGTAATCAAATATCGCAGGCCTATGCTTGAAATTTATTGTGTTACTGAGAAGTTTGTTTAATATTGTGTTGATCACAATTATATCAGTGAGGCTAGACTAAATACTAGAAACACTCCTCATTATAACACGTTACAGTTCAACAGCACCACAAGCTACAGCCTCCGAAATGATCATGTAAGTTGAATCCGTACTTCTCTTAAACAGTTTCAACAAAAAATGAACATCATAATCTTGATGCAGGTTACAGGACTCTTGTATTAGACTGCACTCATTTTAGCCAAGGGTGCCTAATAATTTGGCACCTCATAGTATGTCATATAGGCTACATTTAAAAAAATATCTCGACCAATTTTAGAGAAATGGCATAAAAATTAGGGCTGTACTGAATAGTCTGAAGCTTTGAAGCTTCTTTTATAATGTTAACATTTCTGTTCTAAATCAACAATTTAATGCTGCTAAGCTTTTTATTATTTTTTTCATTCTGTTTAAACTCCATATTTCTGCACAGTTGCAGACTAAGATTAGGGTACACTAATATTACAACGTATTAGAATTAATATTTGTAGCATTAGATTCCAGTGATGGCTGCGTAGGATTGTTTCCGACTCAAGTGATCCAAACATTTTGCAAAACACAAGAGCGCTGTAAAGTCCAAAAGTCAAAATTAATTGAAAAAGACAGATGTATTCATTTCCAAATTTCACAACATGATTTTAATTAACAAATACTTCTTCTTTTATCCATATTTGTTGGCGTTTAGCCTTTTAAAAACAACATTTTCACTACGGTCAAATCACTGTTTGCTCTCCGGCTTGCCGCACACACAGAAAGGCACACACCTTTACCAAAACACAGTCTCATGGCAATCTAACAACACCATAAGTTACATTTATTCATTAAAGAAAGTTGATTTAATGAATAAATAAATAATAAAATAATAAAAAAGACTAACTCATTTAATTTCATTAATCACTTAATTCACATTAAGGATTTTGTTTGAGGATTTATTTTTTTGGGTGATGATGTCAAATAAGTTTTAATTTAAGAGAAAAAGACATTCGGTACAGCTACAATAAAAAACATATCATTCAGATGGTTTATGTTCCAGATTTGGTGAATATGGCATCTAATGACCCTTATACCAAAACTGACAGAAGAACAGACAGTCCTCAAAATATTATGTAAATGATATACAGTAAAATGGTTTATATGGTCATTGTACTTGGTCGTTGTAAATGATAACATGTGGGGGCTCCCTTGAGGTATAGAGGTCAAGACACTGACCATGGACTGCAATGTCTCCGGTTAGACCTTTGTTGGATCTCTGTCTGCCTTCTTTCCTGTCATTTCTCTACTGTCCCAGTCTAATAAAATAAATCAATAAAGACTGGTAGCATGTGGTGTCCGAGGCAGGTAGTATCAGGGTCCGCGTGTGGTGGTTTAGTTTAGTTAGTTTATGAAACCTAATATTTGTGCGTGGTGGTTTTTCCTCAGCAGATTTGGTTGCGTGTACAGCATGTGTGTGTGGTTTGCAGCAGTTGTTTCGGTAGCCCGGTGTGTGTACTCCTCAGGTGGGCTGGCAGCTGAAGAACCTGGTCAACGCTCTGAGAGAGGACCCATGCGGAGTCATCCTCACACTGAAGAAAAGGCCCCAGAACACCCTGAGCTCAACGCCGGCTCTGCTCAGGAACGTGCGCTGGAAACCACTGGGCCTGCAGGTAAATACCAGCGACACATGGTCGACTTAAAGGCTAAGTTTGATATTTTTCAACCTTGATCCTATCTTCTCATTTTCTTGTGTCTCAGTGACTAATTGAAACAATGATTTTTTAAAGTGGTGCGGTATTGAGCGGGAGTGCTGCAGCTGGCACATGCAAAACAGGCTGCACTGTAACCACTCAGGGCAATTAAGCACCATGGATGTACGTCTACTAAAGGTGCTTGTATTTGCCACTTAAAGGCTCAGATTGTTATTCTAAGTGTCTGGCAACATTATGGAAATGAACCCTACAGAGGTAGACCTTTTTATTAAAGAGTAAGATCCTTTTGCTTCAAACAGAAACAGCCCTAATATCACCAACCTCACCAGACTCCACTTAAAGACACAGTAATTTTAGCATATGTAAAGCCGGCATATTTTCATATCTAACTGGGTGATTCAAGGATAAATTTCAAACAAACCAGAGTTTGTTGTGATTGTTGAAACAGTGGAAAGACGAACCAGGATGGTTTTTGTGTAGTCTGGCGGGTTTGACGATGGTCATTTCAGGGCTTGTTCTAATGAAGCAAAAAGGATCTTACTCCTTAACAAAAGGTCTGTCTCTGTAGGGATCCTTTCCATAAGTTATCAGACACTTGATATAATAATGTGAGTCTGTCAGTGGCACTTGTAGGGGAGGTAAACTGACAGAACATGCGCCAAGTGGTTATATTGCAGCCTGTTTTGCATGTGCAGGCTGCAGCGCTCTTGCTCAATACTGGACCAATTTTAAAAGTTGTTGTTCCAATTAGTCATTTAGATACAAGAACACGGGAAAATAGGATCCAGGTTGAAGAATACTGAACTTACCCTTTAAGTGCAGTATTATAACAAGCTACATCATGACCTGAAAAGTGCTTAACGGACTCAATGACATGCTGCTCTAAAAACTCTGTGTTGAAATTTGAACTGAAATATGTCCCCTCTTCCAAACAGTCATGTATATCTGCACACTTCTTGTACTTACAGTTAGGGATTTGAGGCAGGATGATTTAGCACTGTGTGTACAGTAAGCATGTGTTGTACCTCTGGCTTTATCTTTGACTCACTCTCAGCTCTTGTTTTTACTGCCCACACTCTGCATTTTCCTACTGGCATTTTAAACAAATATTTTCAAAGGAAACTTGTTCGCTGTGTGACCTTGCATCAATCCTCCTGTTGAGCATTTCAACAAATCTCTCTTCTTTTTTTTTTTTTTTCTTTTTTTTTGCAGCCTGCCGTACTGCTGGCACAGTTCAAAGCCATTCACAAATGTGTCGGCAGCTAAACCTCCATCTGAAGAGAAGTTATGCATACCAAAAGGATTTTTTTTTTAGATGAAGATAAATTAAGATAGTGAAGGGGAAAAATAGCTAATTAAATCTTATATTTGCACTTTGTAGTTGTGTAAATGATTTAAATGGTATAATATGGGCTGAACCTTCTGCTTAGGAGCAAGTGCAGGGCAAAAAAAGGTCACCAAAAGGTCTGTCCACACTCCCACTCACATTCATATTCATATTTACTGAGACTATGGTCCTGATTTATTCAACCTTTGTCCCCAAGGACGACTCCTTTTTCGAAAGAGAGGTACATTTTTAATGTACAGTAGATCTAAAAGGTGGAATGCTTGTTTGAAGGCTTACAGCTTGGAGTGGGTGTACACATTTCACTTCAGGGCAAATACTTTGTCAGTCCGTCACTCAGTCAGAGCCTGGAAAAGTCACTCAAATTTTGGTGCACAGAAAGAGCAAGTTGTGCTGAGACGGACAGAGGGGTAAGACGAGGGCTGATCTGACGCTGCCTGAGTGCTCTGTGAAGTCTTGTTCTGCATGTCTGTGAGCATAACCCACAGCACATGTGAGCGTATGTTCTCATGAGAGTCTTACACGTTCAGTCAGTGTTTCGTGTTTTCCATAATTGCCCAGAAACCATTAACACCCTGTAATAACCACAGAGCCTGCTGCAACTTCATCACCATCTCTGTCTCTAACAGGGTTGCTGCCTTGTTAGATCATCGCTCTAAGTTGTTACCATGAGCTTATTGTTATATTTGCTGCGAACAACAGCAGAGGATTGTGGGAATTCTACCCTGATGGGCTGCTAAGACACAAACGTGCCGTGAGCGCCCAGATCAGAGCACTAGAGATATCTGTGGGAGAAGAGAAGAAAGGAGTGTTTTAGATTTGTTCTCTCTCAGAAACACTGGAGCTCTTAATTATTCATAAGCAACTACAGGCAGCTCCACTGGCTCTGAAACAAGAGCCGCTACTCAGCAAATACTGGAGATAATGCACTGAATCCAAAATATCCTGCTAAACAGCCTGTATGTGTGTACTGGGTGGGAGTGTGCACACATTTCTAAGCATGGCCGTATGCACACTTGTCCATCTGTCTGTGTGTCAAAGCAAGTGTGTTTCTTTG
Source organism: Epinephelus lanceolatus (assembly GCF_041903045.1). Taxonomy (NCBI): domain Eukaryota; kingdom Metazoa; phylum Chordata; class Actinopteri; order Perciformes; family Serranidae; genus Epinephelus; species Epinephelus lanceolatus. Next base: position 14,842,698 of record NC_135740.1, read on the forward strand.
CATGTCTGCGCACGCATGCAGAGAGATGTTTTCTGTTATCAGTCGCGCTGCTCCTTTGAGAGGCGAAGGAACTGGGTCACTGCACTCTGTAAGCTCAGTTTTGGATACATACTGTACATACACTCACTCCAAAACAAACACAAGTACAAACACATGCACACTCATACCTCTAAGCCCGGTTTTAGTGGATGAATCGTACGGCTGTGAAGTTTAGCCCAAATGTGGCAAATGTTCAGTTGGATTATAACTGAATCCACAAAGGAAACAATTTATCTCTGCAAATTATCATGTGATTCCAGCCCCAAATCCCTCCATGGCAACCTTCTTTATTCTGCTAAATAATGGCACATTTCTCTCTCTCCCTCTCTTTGTGTGTGTGTATGTGTGTGTGTGTTTGCGTCTACGGCAGGATGGAGTAAAAGCAATTTAATGATCCACTGTAATTACAGTGATGCTGGCAATGATTTTGACAAATACGTTGAGGATTACTGTGTCTGCTGCTTCTGCAAAACATGCATGTACCGAGTCATTTCACGTGTGACTAAAGGCCACATCAGCGTCCACATCACAGGTCGCACGTGTATGTGTGTCACATATTGTCTGTGACCTCACTTTCATAAATATGTTATATGTTTAGATACATAAATAATTACTCTTTGGAAATGCATGCTATTTTAGGCAACACGTATCGGCTGGTTATGTATTATTGATGGGCCAGCTGAATGAATGAGGGGTTACAGCTTCTTTGGTCTGTTGGTCTACTTTTGTGACGCCTAATGCAATTTAAAATCTTTGCCATCCTTTTATTTTAAATCTTTATCATGATAAATTACCTCATACGAGTAAATGTAATGATAATTGTTAGAAAAAAACAATCTCACCTATGGGTCCATTTAGTTCTCCAGCAGATCAGACCCCACGATCTCCATCAGCAGATGGAGTTTGAGGCTCAACTTTTAAACTGACATGGATAAGAAGTCCTTAAAGAGCTCAGACATAAATAGAAATTTGAACATCTACAGTTACACCTCCATATGCTGATAAAGACTGAGTGATTTGATTGAAAAACTGGCGAACAGCTGTTTAATGGACCTTATGGTGACATTGTCTGTCTATGAATGGACTTTGAAGCTAAGCAATAGTGACTAGTACTAGCTTAAAAACATGGAGAATACGCATTCTAGCTTTCAAGTTGAGTGAAGGGTAATGGTAATATATGGATCAGATCAACATTGTGCTAAGAGACTAGATATCGTCTTAGATTCTGGATATCGTAATGTCCTAAGTGTTGTCTTTTCCTGGTTTTAAAGGCGGTATTACAGTAACGTGATGTCATTTCTGAACTGTTTTAGCTGTTCTATTACTTACCTTTACCCACTTAGTCATTATATCCATATTACAGATGATTATTGATCAAAAATCTCATTGTGTAAATATCTTGTGAAAGCACCAATAGTCAACCCTACAATAATGTTGTAATATAAATATTGAGGTATTTGATGAAAACCTTGTGAAATTTGATTTTCTCCATACTGCCCAGACCTATTGAGTAAATAGATACTACTACCGAGTCTACTTGAAACAGCTCTGGTTGCCTGGCAGCCTCACAATGACAACAAGACTCCAGTAGAAGGTTGCTCCAACTGGTCTCTACTTACCCAACTGTTACGTCAGTCTTTGTTAAGATCAGTCTTTAAAGCTGACCATAGGTTGCACCAACAAAACTTAAGGCTAGTCTTAACTATGCCTGAACTTAGTAATGCATGGTTAAGTGGATGCCCATACGACTACGGTTATTGCCCAGCAGTGTGCATTGCTAGAAAACATTGTTAAAAATCTCCGGCTGTCTTGCTAACGTGCAGCATTTACAATTTGCTGCAAAGTTATTATATAGGATTGTAGAAAAAAAAAGAAAATGTCAGCCAGCAGGAGAACATGTTGACTACCAAGCAGTAGAATAAGTCATCAACTTGGAGAGAGAAAAGGAGGCGATAAATTATTGTTCCCACTCGGGCAGCCTTTAGTCAGAAAATTAAGTTCAAGGAAAGACCTCCTGAGCCTGATGGAGAGAAAAATAAATACTCACCTTGACAGACAAACTCCTTCAGCCAATCAAAATAACAAACACTGGTGAACGTCTTCTTTATCACCAGTGGAGCCAGTTGATAAACCAAGCTTTTGCCTAATCCAGTCGGAAGAATGATGAAAACGTCTTTTCCATGCTATTGTTCTTGTTTAATTGTTGTTATTGACTCTATTTCTGCAATAACTTCACTTATTGCTATGTTTACTCTGCTAACATCAGAGTTAGCACCTGTTGTTTCGGGAGCTGCCATTACTGTTCATCTATGCGGCATCAACTATGGAGATGCCTGATTGACCCGGATTGGATTTTAATTTGTAGAAAGTGTTTAGGGCAGTGCCGAGTCCAGACTGATACCGAAAGCGAAACAGAATGTTGAGCTCATGTCTTCAGGATGGTCTTACCAGGCTACCTCCTGACTACAGTAGGCGTAAGATTTACGCCCAGTTCTAGCAAAAGGGACGCATACGAGTAAATGGTGCAACCAGTGTTAACTATTAGGTCAGATTTAGAACCACAAGACCAGGCATAAGCCCCGTTGGTGCAACTGGTCCCAGGAGTCACTGCTCCCAGCCAAGGAACAGTCCGGCACATAACCCCCATAAAACCTGTTTTTACACTACAGAGTTTTCGGATGGATTAAACAAATGAGATGTAACTTGTTCTTACGTGAGCTTTAGAGGTGACTCTGATAAACTCTGACAAAAGTTGGAGTGGTATCAATCTTGACAACTGACTCTAGGCAAGAAAAGTAAAATAAGTGTATTTCCCAACATGTCAAACTGTTCCTTTAATACAATTTTTTTCCCATGCAGGCTTATTTTTTTTACACACATGACTGGATTTATTGTTATGAACTTTTGGACCAGACTAAACATCTGTTTAGATATCAGTGGTTGTTGAAGCATTTTTCAATTTAATTGTATGGGATTCAGATGAGACTCACTGAATAAGCTGGGCTAATGTTAACGGCATATTATGTTATGTTTAATATATTAGCTTGTGTTAAGAGTATACTATGCAGGAATGGTCGGACACTGTTTGTTAACAGTGGGAGTGAAAGTGGAAGGGAAAGTGAATGCTAACCCCAGCTTTGTCCGCTTGGCGTTTCACCTCGCTATATTTGTATTTATTCTGCACTATGTCCGTGATTTTCAAAGCTTCCTCTTGGCTGCGTGCTGCTTACAGTCTGGCCCCTGGTTGCTACCTTTTTATAAAGTCCTGACGTCACCTGCATGCTGTGTCCTGATGCATCCGTGCATTTTTCAAGTGTAAATTTCCCACTTAGGACACATCCTAGTTACAATTCTTTTATAACCACATTTAAGGTATCTCTATCCAAAATGATTGTTTTGTTTGAACCTATAAAAATATAAGAAAGGGTAGGGATATAATTATATAATTTGTTTCACTAGCACATATTGATATCTTTGTCAGGCATCTTTAAAATCAGTTTATCATGCAGCACTATTGTAAACTTTTATTCGTACTGTTCTTGAACCTTTAAGTCCCTTAAATAGTCATAATATTATGTTAAGCGTAGAAGTGTGTGTGTGTGTGTGTGTGTGTGTGTGCATGTGAAGGTGTTTGTATCGGAAACATTGGTCTGGAGAGGATTTGAGCAGCAGATTTTTTGGTAGTGGTAGTAGTTTCAAGTGGACGCAGCAGGGGTCAGATGGTTTAAGTGCTGTTTTAACAGACTGGTATTTCGCCTGCTGTGGAGGTCCCATCTCTCTCTACTTCCACCCCCACTCCCCCCTCCCCCTTTATTCCATGCAGGCAGCAGTGGGCTGTAATCACTAAATTACTGTTTTCACTCTCAGCTCCAGTCACCACACTGCACAGCTCCCCCGCCTCGCTCCCTCTCTCCCTCTCTCCTGCACTTTTTCTCTCTGTCTCTCTCTCTTTGTCCTATTTCCTTTACTCTCTCCCCTCTTTCGCTTTCCCTCTCTTTTCTCCCCGTCTTCATTATTTATTGTGAAGCCGTCTTACTGTAAGCTGCCTTCATAAGAGGAAGACTGTGAGCAAGAGAAAGAGATGAAGATAGAGACAGGGCCTGGGGATGGAGGTAGTGAGGGTGCTGAGGAGGAGGGAGGATGGAAAGTTTGGAATATGAAATGAATTTGCCTAATGCACTGCTGATGAAATGATGAAACACTGGTCTTCCTTAATGAGAACGCTGCCTGCCTCGCCGTCGCTCGGGCTCTCTGTCTGTTTATCCATTCTGTCCACACTCCCGTCTCCTCTCTAAAACGGAGCGTTCTCCTCAGACGTACAGTAAAACACCCTGTTTTTACAAAATCTGGAAACCTCGTCCTTGGGGAGTAATTGTCGGCACGAGGTGCATATTTGTCACCCAGCTGTTTCGGCTGAGGACAAATATAATTCACTTGAAATTTGGACTGGGTTTCCGTCAGAAGCGAGGCACGCTGTTCTCACAGAGGACCTGATGACAAATGAATCTACATGTCCTTGAGTCAAGCTGAGGAGGAGGCCACGCTAGCTTTCCTCTGTCCTCTCCTCTTCTTGTAGCACGGGAGAGGAGAGGAGAGGAGAGGAGAGGAGAGGAGAGGGTTGTCATGGGAACAGACATGGAGAGGCCTGTGTGAGTGAAGAGGCTTGAGACAAAATGACAGAATAGTGAAGTGATTGAACGTGGGAGAGGCTGCACAGTCAGACAGATACAAAAAAAGACAACATACACAACATGGCAGCTGTGTGGAAATAACTCTCTTGTGTTTGTGATTCAGTGTTAAAACGAGTGCGGGCTGCAGTACAAGGAAGATAACACAAATAAAAGGCTCCCTTCTCCTCATAACACCGTAAACTGTGTGCTTGTTTGTTTTTCTGTGAGGCAGGGAAAGATCTGATGCTCACTTTCAGGAAGTTGTGCTCCCAGATCCCCTCACCGTCCTTCAATTATAACTCAATGAAAAGGTGCGAGTCACTCTCTCCTTCTTCCTGTCGTCTTTCTCCCCTCAGCCGGTCCCCACCAGCCCCACCAGCACCTCACCTACACCCGGTGGAACTTTGGGCATGTCCAAAATGGACGCCCCCAGCATGCAGGACGTCTATATCCTCTCACCTGTCTCTGGACTCTACAGCACCAGGTCAGCACACACAGATGTTTGATGATGGCAATTATATTTATTGTTATGATCCTGCTGATGATGACAGTGATGATGTGATGATGACAACTCTGCCCTCTCAAGGGAGGAGCTGGGTCTGATGTCATGTGACGACATCAGCCGCTACAGCGTGAGCTCCCAATCTGGCTCCAAAGGTTCAGAGGCAGTCAGCTACTACCTGGACCAGGACAGTGGTCAGTACTTCTCCCTGCTGGAGGGAGACGGACCCCCAGGGCCTGACTATGACAGGGGCCGCAATACGGGGGTTCGCCGGCGGGACAAGACCCCCACCCATGGTAAGATGAAGAGCGCCATTCCTCAGTATAAGTGGGGCAGTAAAGGCTCCGGCCCAGTTTGTGTTGTAGAACAGCATGCTCTCTGTCACCACTTCTCTCACCTCTTTCTCAGAGCTCCTCCTTATGTGTTCATCATTACTCACTTCATGGCTCTGCTTTTCTGTGTCTTTACCTCGCATACGCACAAAACACTGATCACATGCCAACGGTCAGTCCAAACACAGTGTGTCCAGCTCCCTGTCTGCCCCACCACTTGTGTCAACCTTTGTCCAAGACAGCTTCCTAGACATCCTGTACCTTCTTCGGAGACTCTCAAGGGGCCTATGATGTGCAAAGTGAGGATCATGTGACAGACGGAAGCACTAGAAGACTATTTTATGGCTACCTTGCTAGCTAGGGGCCATTTGTACTGTAAAGAATGTAATCAATGGACAGCACCGAACACATCTGGAGAGAGTTGAAAACGAAAACACAATATATATTTACTCAGATATGAAAACCACTATTAAGACACATTAGTCAATGATTTTGTATTAGCGAAGCAAGTATTCAGATGTTTTACTTTAATTTTGTGTATACAACATTCATAGCATTGTTGTAGCACACTCCCTCTGTGTGTGTAGTAATCTGAGCTTCTCTGTTAATTGTTGTGGTAGGCAGTCTGGCAGCGCACACATGTTAGTGCATGTGAGCCCCTGTGTGTGTATCCCACTGGCTAGCTCATCGCTGCCGCTCCGCACTGTGCTCATGCAGCAGTTACTGCTGATAGCAGGACAGCACTGTCATGGAAGCATCGCATCCACCCTCTGGTTTCCCACCAAGTTAATAATGTTAGCGCTGACAGCACTGTTGACATTGTAAGCACACTTAATTGAGTTAGCACTGTTAGCTGCTAACAGATGTTGAAAACTGTGTACAGACTATCCTGGCTCAGAGGTTAAGTAAAAGTATGAATATCACACTGTGAAAACACTCCACTACAAGTACAAGTCCTGCATACAAAACCTTAAGTAAAAGTACAAAAGTATTAGTATTAAAATATACTTAAAGTACCAAAAGTAAAAGTACTCATTACGTAGAGTGGCCCATTTCAGAATAATTTATATTATAATTTTGGATTATAATTATTGATGCATTATCACTTTAATGTTACAGCTGGTAAAGGTAAAACTCATTTTAGCTACTTTGTGTACTGCTGTGTAGCGTTATCTATAATATATATCATAATTTGTTTATTTTTATATTAATAATCTAAATCTTCAAAGTAACTAAAGCTTATAATTTACAAATATACATTTGGTGAACTAAAAAGTACCTCAAAATTGTACTTAAGTATTTTATTCTACTTGACTAAATGTACTTTTCACCACTGATAAACAATTGATCTGTGACAATGTGTTATGCAAAATAATTATCCCCCAACCCGGCTCTGTGCAGGGGTACTCTATACGTAGTTTTTTAGCCTGTTTGTTACCATTGTTTTGGCTCTCCAATCACGCTGTCCTCACACAATTTTCAGCCGACAGCTGCTTTCAACAAAAATGTTTGAATAAGCCAACTGTACGCTACCTCCCCAGCAACAAATGGCAGAAAGACAAAGTTACAACTAGCTGGTAAACATGATGGAGCATTTAGCTGCTAAAGACCCAGATATTGCCCATAGGAGTTGGTGGAGACCAAAAGAGAGCCAAAAAATGAGTGAACACTTTACACTGACACAAACGACTGAAAAACAGGGTTAAAATGGCTCCTATTTAGACATGGTTAAGGTAAACGTGTCAATCATTATGCACAGTTGAAAACTGGCTTCTTTGTACCATGAAATTCTTCCCTTGCCTTCCACTCTGAATGCTGTTTTAGAAAATTATAAGAAATTAAAGAAAAAAAGAAAAGAAAGTTTTCAAAGAACACTATGTACAATATACAATTATGGCCATCGCCATCTTGGATTTTTGACCTGCACATTTTGCATACTGCACTACGTCTTTTGTTGACCATGATGGAAGGTATAGTTTATTTTCAGTTTGAATCTCTGACTTTCAATGGGACGGCCCTAGGTGGGAGTTAGGATCAGGACACATTGTCATTCTATTCAAGTGTCCCAATAACTATGTAAAATATACAATTTTAGCCATGGCCATCTTGGATTTTTGGAGCCTGAAGTGACCATATTTGGACAAGAGGGTGGAGCTAACCCTAACATTAGCGGCTCGCTTGGTTAGCATGGTGCATTACAGTCTATGGTTAACTGTGATTATGCTAATGCTAATTTTCTAGGAAAAAACTAGGAAAAAAAAACATTAAAACAAAGTGTACTTACCAGAAAAAAATTACATTTGACTCCTTTGAACCACATTTTTTAGGCAACTAACATGTTACAGTTAACTTTCATGAACTGAAAACACACTGAAATGGTGACAGCTACAGCTACGCCTTAACTCTGTGAATCTGGGGTCACACCATGGTTATGTCACCTAACCAACATTGTCGCTGTGGTAGCAGCCTGTCAACAGATGGCACCCACCCTGCCCTTAATTATGCATAACAGTAAACCTTAATAACATTTAAACAGGTGAGTTATAGGAAAATTCACCCCTGTGCAGTTGTCATGAACAGTGAAATTAGCTATAGAGGCCAAAACTGTTTTTGTATAATGTTGTAAACATGTTAACTTCTGCTGTAAAGTTGGGGTTTTAACATGGGGTTCTATGGCGATTGATTCTCTTTTGGAGCCAGCCTCAAGTGGACATTAGAGGAACTGCAGTTTTTGGCACTTCACCTTAGCTTCACTATTCAGCCGCAGAGGTGTCCATTTTATCAAAACACCATGTACAATATACAAATAGACACTATCAAGCCATAACAGTAACAAGCCATAAGATATTAGTTCACCAGTGGTTTTCAGCCAATAGTAAACATGCTAGCAGATTAGCTCCCTAGCACCGCTGCTAGTTCAGCTGCCCCGGATGTTGTGGATGAATATAACTTGTAAATAAGACCTCTTGTGTGACCTCTTGCCTTACATGTCACAGCAGTCCCTCGACTCGAGAGTCTCTCGTTTCTTCCCCCACACCTGCACACACTTTGTCTTACCTGTCCACCCCTCCAGCTGTCTCCCACGCTGTCTCTCAGTCACCCGCGACACCCCCACTCCCTCCCCCCGTAAACGACTCTCTGATTGCTGATTGGTCCTTCCAGGTGACCTCAGGCCTGTTTCCATGCCTCCCGAATATAACTGGATGGCCGAGGCCAAGGAACCCAGCATGGGCAAAAGAGGGAGCCGAGGTACACACACAAACACACACACGCAAAAACACAGCCCCTCACACACTTAACACAAACGGGTCGGACTGGTGCCGTGCTTTGCTCCATAACACATTTCAGCTCATCCTCTGGCTCTCCATGGTGGTGTGGTTGTGTGAGGATACATATCTGTCAGGTATGTATCTGACAGAGTGACAAGTAAACATAAATGCAAGGAAACTGCATTTATACAGCTGCTCTGGAAATGAGGGTATTTCAGCGTGACCAATTCTAACCAGCTTTACCGTTTTGCGGTGAGACTCGATCTGTATTCGGCCGAGGATCCTCCACTCTACCATCAGAAAGTCCATGAATAACATTAAAGCACAATACTACTGTCTGGGCTCTGCTTTTCTCCTTCTCCTTCTCTCAGTCACTTTTTAGTTTTTTCACATTTAAGTGTATGGATAATAAACAAATAAAGTGAGAAGCCATTTCTATCTGGAGCTAAAGCAGAATAAAACTTTCTGTGACTGACAAGATTTAGCAGTAGTGCCCTCCATATCAGCATAATCATTGCAAAAAGATTAGCTGTATGTCCCCGGCTGTGGATCCATATCAGATAGTACAGCTCTGAGGTACTTTTATCCCTTTCTGTTTGGTTTTTATCTGTAAGGGTCTATTCACCCTCATCTGTTTCTACTCTGAGGTTCTCCCTCGACTCTACGACGCTATCTCCCCCTCCCTCCTCTGCGGTTTTCCTCCCTCTGTCATCCGTTCCGTCGAGCCTGTCCATCCTCTAACCTCTCCATCCGTCTACTGCCCTCATCCCTACAGATTCAGACAACTCCCTGCTGCGTTACCTTAGCGACGACAAGATCCTGGTGATTGAGGAGGAGCCCGAAGGTCCGGGCAGAGAGAGCCGGCGGGATTCCACCAGACGCTCTCGGCGCAAGAGCCGCAATCCCAGCAGCCCTAGCTTTCCCATCAGCCCCTCCATGCTGTCCTCCACCCTGCGCCTAGACCAGCCACCCGATGCTTTGCCTGTACGTACACAGTGTTTGAACCTTTTCAGAGTTTGTATAAGTGAAAGGTCTTGCAGTGCTGCTTGTCATTAATCATTTATCAAGTCATCATTATGTTAAATTTAGTTTATGTTCAGTTTAAAAACATGACACATTATCTAGTTTTAATCTTTGCTGCTGGTGGTGATGTGTTGTATGTTCTATTTTACGTACACATTTTGGGTAGAGAATTATTGTACAATGTTATTACGATTATATGATATATTTATCAGTCTAGATTGTTTTGGTGTAAGTTGCCAAGTGTGTAATATCAGCTGTAGAGATATCTGCCTTCTCTCGAACTGGTCTTAGTCTTTGTAGGGGATGTGTTAAAAATAAGCAAAATACAGAATTACGGCAGCCTTATCCTTTAAAGGCAACTGAAAAGTCTGCACACAGCGACATGTATAGACGATGCTATTTTATATGCTTGCATATTTCACCAGACAACACACTCAAAGTTCGAGAAGTGCTGAATTGATTTGTCAGTGAGATGGGTCTAATGCAATAAACAACAACAGAATCTTTAAAAAATGAAAAAGAATTTCACAATAGAAGTTAAAGGAAATATACAATGCATTCAAAGCATTCCTGGTGTAGACCTCATAAAAAACAGTGGGGAAATAAGTATTCAGATCCCAAAAGCAAAAAATCTGCATTCATGTTCTGTGTGTTCTGCATGCGGCAGATGCATTATCATATATTACATTATAATTACAGAGGTGTGACCAAGTCATTGTTGCACAAGCCACAAATAAAGCCCTGTTTCCACCAAGCAGTCCGGTTCAGTTCAGTTGGGTACGCTTTTCTTCCGTTTCCACTATAAAAAGTTGTGGATGGTACCAATGGAACTGTTCCGTATCGTCGCCATTTTTGGTTACCCCTCTGTTGGGGGGGTACAGCACAAAGATCTTTTTCTAAAAGGTGGAGCTGTGAACACTGCAGTCTGTTGATTGGTCAGTAGCAGAAGGTCACTCTGCTCAGGGCTGAGTTGTGGCTGGTTTTGAGGCTCATGTAATTGTTCCTACTGTGGAGAGTTTTATAAGTAGACCGGAACTATAAAATTAAAGGATGTTTTGCTGCCTCTTGCAGCAGCTGTAGACTAAGAAAAAAAAATAATTTGAGTAATTCGAGTGTTTTTCAACTTTTAAGGTGGAAAGTTAACTTGTAACATTAGTTAATGCATGAGTTGACAACGTGGATCCCTCAGCACACCTTAAAGTTCACTGTGGCACGTGCCTTAGAAGGACTAAATGCACAAACCTGCTATTTTTAAAAATCTCACTGCAGCCCTTTTGTTCTGAAAATGTTGGCATGCAACCGTGTTCTGTGGACTGTGCAGACTTCCCTTTGTGTCACCAGTGAAGAGGAAATACAGTGCGTGGTGGATGGAGCTGTGAGTGACACCTACCCCATCCACATTTAAGAGTAATGTTTGCAGTGGAAACGCTAGGGTCTTGGAACCATGTCTGAAGGGTTACTTTTGGTTCTAAAGGTAGCTTTACATTAGCTAACATTAGCTAACGTTGCTTACATTAGCTAAACAGTAGCTTGTTAACTGTGTTGAGATCAGCCTTGATTTTTTTTCTGTGGTTTTAAATGTAAAACTGAGTTGGAAACTGGGCGCAGTCTGTAATTTTTGACCCGCATGTTTTTGTTTTTTTATTATTTTGCATATGAATTACATTTTTGTGCTCAGGGAAAGGTATCAAGTATTTCAGTTTGTATCTCTGACTTTCAAAGAGCAGCATTTAGACATGAAAGTCCACAAAGCGGCAGTATTTGACGAGTTGGGAAGAGAACGCAGTGCCATTCTATTCAAGTGTCCCAGTAACTCAGTCTGTCAGTGAGCCAGCATGCACAATACGAGGAGCCTAAAACTGAAGCAGCTAAATGGAATTCAGCCATTGTTAATTTTATTAGTAACACCTGTATTTGTCCCCCTGTGACATGTTAAACTGTGTGCTTTACAAAAGCCCTGTTAGTAGCACTAAAATCACCTTCAAGGCTTTAAGCCTGACTCACTCACACACCTTCCTTTTATCTTACAGTGTGTGTCTGTGTCCTCTCCAAGGGAGACTGTGTGTGGTTGCAGGATAGGTCGTGGTGTTCACAGATTAAAACACATTGTTCTTTGTGCGTTCGTGTGTGTGTGTGTGTGTGTGTGTGTGTGTGTGTGTGTGTGTGTGTCAGGTAGAGGAGACAAAGGAGAGTGAGGATGATCAGTGTCATTGCATGGCTGCCAGCTTCGCGGATTATAAGAATGACAGTCACGCTCTCAGACACGCCCCTCTGTAACTTTTCTCTCGTTCACACAGCAGTACACACACACACACATGAATACACACACACACACACACATATATACATACACAAACAAACACACACTAGCACACAGAAGTGCATTTGTATGCAGGGTAGCCATCTCACGACTCATCCTAACTCATCCTAATATCCCCATCTCCTCAGACACGCCTGAGTCTAAATAGGAGTTTATTCTGGACAAACACACACACACACACACTCTTGCACGCGCTCACGCACACAAACACGTATCCCTGTGAGTAGGTGCATGACTCAGCATCAGCCAGACCAATTACAAGCGCTACTGACAGACTGTGCTTAAAACACGATGCGCACAAACACACACACACACACACACACACACACACACACACACATATACACAGGGTGCTAACAGCTTAGCTAACACCAGCCCTCTCTAACCCTCTCAGCTGTGTGCTTCTCATGGTGGTGACTCATATCTATTCGGTGGCACATGAAGTATACTGTCCTGCACTAACAAGCATATGCTAACCTTAATGACCTGCCTGTTTCCTCTCCCTCTCTCTGTCTGTATGATTCTTTGTTATAAACGTACAACACCAACATTTCAGCAAAAAACACGTTATTTGAACTCACGGATGTTCAGCTTGTAGAGTTTCATGTCTTTGTCTAGCAGCAGTACAAAGTTGCACAACAAAGCTATCCTGAATTCATCCACAGCAGCACAACTACATTCAATCAATTGTGTTGCATAATGGCAAATTAATGGATAATGAAATGAAACTGTGCCTAATGGCTATGGTTCAGGGTACCTGTGACCCTCTCCTGGGTGCCCAGGTCCCTGAGTTTTTGCCCGGTAGGACCATTCATTTAAAAGTGTCTCCACACTTGGGGCAGAGATTAGTACAAATTCTTTTTTTAATAAAAGTCAAAATTCAGTAAAAACATTTCACTGGGAGGATTATAGGATTATATATGGTGGTTAATGTCTTGATTAAATTATAGTCACCAGGAATAAAATGTGTAATCAGTCCAAAAAATAATCTGTTGATGATGAAACTGATCAAATGTAAGCAGCTGAGTCCTCAGGACGGGCTGACAGCTTTTAATAGTAGTGGCACTACTACCTGTGCTGTACTTTACGTTCTCTGTTTCAACAGATTTCATTTTCACTTAAATATGTGTTAGTATTTTTAAATAGATTAAATAACATTCATTCAGTCATCATTCCATTTTCCGTAGACTCTTATCCTGTTAGGGGTCGCGGGGGGGGGGGCTGGAGCCTATCCCAGCTGACATTGGGCGAGAGGCGGGGTACAGCCCAGACAGGTTGCCAGACTATCACAGGGTTGACACATAGAGACAGACAACCATTCACACTCACATTCACATTCACACCTACGGCCAATTCAGATTCACCAATTAACCTGCATGTTTTTGGACTGTGGGAGGAAGCCAGAGTACCCGGAGAAAACCCACGCTGACACAGAGAGAAGGGCTCCCCTACTCCGGGTTCGAACCAGGGACCCTCTTCTTGTGAGGCGACAATACTAACCACTGCATCACCTTGCCACTCCATGCTGTGTTGTTTGAATGACAATTCAACAAAAAAACACCAAACACAAATTCACAGTTAGTTTGATAATGACACTGGTTCCTACTTGTGGCGACCTGTAGCACACCATGCAGTGTGCACCCCATATAGGCTCAGTCCCTTGCAGCTAATGGATTCATTTACACAGTATATTACTGTGAAGAGGATATCCAGGTCTCTATTCATTGGGCCAAAATATTACATGGGTGTGAAATGTTTTAAATGAAAAAAATATGTGAAAGTAGACTGTTGAATTTTGCAGTTGTATCAGAAACACTGCCCATCTCTTATAGTGTATGTTATGTAGGTTTTCAATACATATGGGGAATAGAAATGCAAACCACAGACAATGATGTGATAATTAAGGTGCACAGAAGAAATGTGTGTGTCTGTGTGTATGTGCTGCCATGTTGGCAGACCTATAGAGGTTTTTTAGAAGCAGTTAAATGATGTCTTTTTCTTTTCTCCTGTCTCAGCGAGGTGCGGACACACTGCGAGCAGACACAACAGACAGGTGAGTCTGTGTTTGTGGTCATTTGTGGTTCGACCACATGCTTGTGATTGATGGAAGGAGTTGTAAGTGTCGGTTGTGGTTACATTCAATCCTGTCTGTCCCCCTGCAGGTACTCTGGCTCAGGAAGCTCAGGAGCGGCCTCTATGAGGAAGGTAGGAGAGCAGACAGCGCTACGGGGCTGACCGTGCATCTCTTAGATGTTTTATAAATCTATACTTCTGATGGTTTGTTGAAATGAATTTTTAAATAATGCTGTCTTGTGCCAGTACATTTTGATTCTGACTTAAACTGCGTTTTAATGACGCAGCAGAGGATTCGACAGTGAGAACACATCCGTTGTTACGTCGAGCTTGAGTGTGTCCAAATAATAGCTAAACATGCAGCCAGACAAGAATAGGAGAGATACCTGAGATGAAACTCATTCAAGACTGTAATAATTAAATAAAAGATAACGGTCGGATGAGGTAAATTGGTTTCCATATTTAGGTTACTGTGACACAGGAAGCTGTCTTAGTCATTAGCCCTCGCCTCTCCTCCAAAGCACTATGAGTTGTAGCATACAATGAGTCAGCTCGACTATAAAACGATATTTATTCGGCTTTGTTACCTAAATTAATAATCAGAAGGTGTATTCAGTTATGTTAATGTTGGTACCTATAGCCACTTAGCCTACTCATGTTAGCTTCTTTATGCAGTAGATAGTGCAGTTCAGGTGTGTTTGCGGAACATAAAATTTGATTTTAAAGTGAGTTTGTTACTTTGAAAGACCAAATAAAACAAGTTCTTAGGAATGAAAGGTTTGATTCACAAACAATAAAAAGCACCCTTGCACTTGGCTTATATCTGCCCCATTGAAAAGTCAGATTCGTTAAAGATACTGCGCTAATTACTACAGTGCAAACATGCCAATCAAGTTTTGCAGATGAGTGCAATTTGCCCTTTTTTGCATCTGATTGCAATTATCTCTGTGGCAAAGTATAAATGTTGCCTTTGTGTCAAGAACACAGTAGGCAGAACAATGGCAGAGAGAAAAAGAAAACTTTCCAGTGACAATGAGCTACAGGTCCCGACCAACAAGGTGTAGAGGCATTTTTCAAAACCTCAAGCAAGGAACTGAAACGTGGCACAGAGAAAGTGTATTTGCGATTTACCATCCCAGTCTGTCAGCGCACTTAAATTATCACCAACTAGGGGAGCCAACCGTCCCGTAAAATAAGGAATCATCCTGTAATTGGAAACTAAAAGACATGTTTCGTGTTGAAGTGATACAGGACGAGCTTTGTTCCTTATTTCTGAGAATCAGCTCAGTGCATGGGAGAGAAATATTATAGGTTAAACTATCAAGACAGAGCGACATATATGAAAAAGGAAACACTGCTGATCTGTCATCCCTTAGCCTTCCACTTATCAGACAGAGAATGCGTCATGAGTCACGACCAGTGAGAGGCCACTGTCAAACTATTGTAGCAACACTACATGTGACAGCGTTGCTACAATGCTACAGTTACCAATGGCTCATATGTGTGAGTGAGAATGTGTACAAGGCCAACTCTTTTGTATCCCCCCGTTCCTTATTTCCACCTCAGTATGTTGACAACCCTACCACCAACTCTGTGAAGATACTAATTTCACTATAACTGTGTGTGGCTATTAGCTTTGATCTTTGTGAATTGGACTGCTTTTGCAATGAGGCTCATTTGCATTTAGCGCCAAATGTAGGCTATGCATATTACCTAATTTGAATACGTACAAACAGCACAGGAGCACTAAGGCGCAATTATCTTGGCAGTGCAGTTAGGTGCACATTTCACCCTCTCCAGGGACTTGAAAATTACAGTTTCTTTGTGTCTTACTTGTGCAGTTTTAGCTGCTGCAAAAGCCGCGCAAGCCTGGTATGACCAGTAACTTACGGTTGCTAATGCTAGCTAATGTTAGCTTACTTCAGATAGTTGTAGCTGATTAAGAAGAAGAAGAGGCATTATTGAGATACTGACGTCATGACTCTTTCGTTATACTACATTTTAGTATTGATCATTAGCACAGAATTGTTACTTATGGCCATAGTAGCAAAAGCCATGCTGCTAACATGGTTAAAAACAGCCATAAAAAATAGCCCACAGTGGGTTGATTTCATTGATGCCTTTCAAGACAGTATCAAGGAAAATCTCAAAACTAAGCACTAAAAATCTGAGTCAACTTCAGCGTCTCAGTACTGAAATCTTTTTGATGCATCTCAGTGTTTTCAGGTGACTAAAAGTAGAAGCTAAAGTGATGCAGTTCGGTGTGGTTTTAGTCTCTGTGGCAGGCAGCTTTCATTTCTCCATCACAGGTTGTAGGTCACATCCTGGCTGTAGCAATTTTAGTATTGTGATCCCTCTGTGCCTGTAATCCTCTCTGCAGTGTGCCGGATAAAATAAAAATAAGCTAAACATGAAGAGTGAACTTGCTGCAACCTCTCTACGTGCATCAACACCAACCCAGATAGCTTTTTTTTTTTTTTTTTGAACTAACTTGTTTTTTCTCTCTCCCCTCTAGTCTTTCCATTACACCTCTCTAAGAACGAAAACCAAAAAGAGAAGTAAAGGTAGATACACTGGTGCATTTTCTCTTCCTTATGCACGATCTTAACAGTTTTACCACGGTATATGTTTGTTAGTGTTGGTGGCTCCAGAAAGAGTGAATCTTTTACCCCTAAAAATGTGGCTCAATCTAAAAGTCTGAACTCCAAACTCAGCCTGACAGACTCTAGGTGCTGTGACTGACATGTGCACTGTGGTGTGTGACTGTGAGAGGGTGACAGGGCTTGAAATATCAAAAGCAGAGTTGAGACAGGCTTGCTGATATAACACATTGCTTATGTGCATGAAAAGTCCAGATGCACAGTATTAGATGAAAAGAAATGCACACACAGGTGCAATAACACTCGCAAAATAGAAAATTAACATTTACAGACACCTGACACACCTGATTGATTGTTACTGACGTAATACTCTGAAAACCCAGTGCAGATGTGTAAAAAATGTCAGTGTGAAGGGATTCATAAGTTCACACTGCGTGCTGATTTTACATGAAAAAAGTGCGACTGTAAGCTACTGCAGACTTACAGAGTCCAGACATTTGGATTCAGCCTGTTAGTGCCAGACTGGAACCACTAAATACATGGCTACACTTCTACTTTACTTATGAAAATGACTTTCAGTATTAACATCCTTTCCTCTCTCTGCAGGTTCCCTCACTAGTGCTAGTCGAAGGAGAATTTCCTGTAAGGACCTGGGCCACGGTGACTGTGAAGGCTGGCTGTGGAAGAAGAAAGATGCTAAAGGCTACTTCACACAGAAATGGAGGAAGTACTGGTTTATCCTCAAAGAGTCCTGCCTCTACTGGTACACTAACCAAAACGTAAGGAGTCATATTTAACTGCCATTATGTCCTGAATCTCAGTGTCTGAGTCAAACTCCTCTAGTTTTCATCATTTCAGCAACATTTTTTCTCCTCTGTGCATCTTCATTCAGTTTGTTGAAGCAGTTTTATTAAAACTAATGTACAAGGGTGAGATACCACAGCCTCGTCAAAAGAATAAGGGAATTAACGGGACACTCCACCAATTTCACACATAATTGTCAGTCTCCTCATCGTGGAGAGTTGCTCAGTGTGTAGAAACAGTTCTGTGATGTCTTCTCTAGCTCTGGAGGGAGCTTTTTAAGGTCTGAGAAACTCACCATGATGATGTCATCGGGGTTCTCTTGAGTAAGGTTTTAGACTATAAATATTTGACAGCAAATCTGCACTTCAAAGTGGGGACACTGTATGTGCCAGTGTATTTAACATCTCTAGCAAAAGATGCCATTGAGTTGCATTGGGGGAATTGTAGGATCCTGTGTTTTTGGAGCTTGACTCATACTAGGGACTAAATATCTAATTATATTAGGCACTGCTGCTTTAAGTTTGACCTTTTTCGTTGTCTCTCAGCTCATAGAAAAGCATGATACTTAATAGTGTACCCCTTAAAATGCAGATTAATTTTAAACATATTAAAATCTTATATCTGAACATTATAACATAAAAGATACCATGCAATTACAATGCCCTTAGTTAGATTCCAGCTGAGGATTTTTTTTTACAAAAAACCAACACAGCAGACATTATGAAAAGAAATTAAGAATAAATAATGGAACATTTACTCGTTCATTTTTTTTGTTATCTAGAAACTTTTTGCTGGTTACTGTTTTCAAGGAATTGAACAGAGATCTGACTGCAGCTATAGTCTGAGATCATAGGATGTGATCTCTTTGTCTGATCTAAGCACACAGACTGAACTTGGTAAGAAAGCTTGTATGTGCTCTGCTCTGCTCGCTTGGAGAAGCCTTCAGAAAGACTTTAAAATCAGACTTTGTCTCAGTTTAAAGCTCTCATAAGAACAGTAGTGAATGAATCTGTTGGTACCTACCATTGGTTATTTAATATTTCAATATGTTATTTTTTTTTTTTTTTCTTTTTTGCAGTTATTTTTGTTTGTCTGGAACTTTTTATGCTGATGTCTGGGCCAAGTCTCTCTCGTAAAAGAGATCTCAGCGGGACTTACCTGGTTAGATATGGGTTAAATGAATAAACAAAAAAGGAATCTTATAATGAGGTCAACTGTACAAAAAGTTGATGGTATGGGGATTTAAAGGGATAGTGCACCCAAAAATGAAAATCCAGCCATTATCTACTCACCCATATGCCGACGGAGGCCCTGGTGAAGTTTTAGAGTGCTCACATCCCTTGCGGAGATCGGCGGGGGGAGCGGCTAGCACACCTAATTGTAGACAGCACCCCAGACTAACGTCCAAGAACACAAAATTGAATCCACAAAGTATCTCCATACTGCTCATCCGTAGTGATCCAAGTGTCCTGAAGCCCCGACATAAAACGTTGTTTGGAAAAACGTCATTTAAACTCTGTTTTTAGCCTCACTGTAGCCTGTAGCTCTGACTGCTTCTCTGTGCTCCGCGCTCACGTGTGCGTGCTTGCGCGAGACCAGCGAAAGCATGAGCTTTGCTTACCCGTGTTTACATCACATGACACGTGCACCGCAGGGAGAGACAGCATAACCACAGTAGCTAAAAGATAATTTGCACTATGGTCTTTTAGCAAAGGACAGCCCAACATGTCTGAAGACTTTGAAATTGAAGAGGAACAGCATTTCTTTGTTGAGCCGTATTTGTTTGAGCCCGAGTATACGGACGGAACTCAGGCTACTGGACAAAGCAGCCGCCGCAGCTCATGAGCCTAACCCTCAGCCAGCCGCAGAATACTGGAGTCGAGCACTGGAAATCTGGTGGTGTAGTTGTTTCAAATGCAAAGCAATGCCAACGGATGAGGAAAGTCTTTGCTGCTCAGACTGGGAATTGGCGATGCCTGCACTTGAGAATCTGGACATCAGGACTGCTGCTCTTCAGAGATCACCGATCACCCTGAGCGCGCGCACACATGAACACGAAGCACAGAGAAGCAGTCAGAGCTACAGGCGACAGTGAGGCTAAAAACAGAGTTCATATGATGTTTTTTGAAACAACTTTTTATGTTGCGGCTGCAGCACACTTGGATCACTACAGATGAGCAGTATACAGTATACTTTGTGGATTCAATTTTGTGTTCTTGGACGTTAGTCTGGGGCGCTGTCTACCATTAGGTGCGCTAGCCGCTCCACCTGCCGATCTCCGCAAGGGATGTGAGCACTCTAAAACTTCACCAGGGCCTCCGTCGGCATATGGGTGAGTAGAGAATGGCTGAATTTTCATTTTTGGGTGCACTTTTGAGTTATATTAGTAGAAATTATTCAGTGCTGCTTTTTATCACTTTTTTATGTAATATCACCATTCCTGGATTTGAGCTTCCAGCTTTCATAGAGGGGCTGTAAGTAATGATTATTTTCATTGTTGATTAATCTGCCAGTTTTTTTTTGATAAATCAATCAATTGTTTGGTCTATAAAACATCAGAAAAAGCCCAAAATGATATTATCCTATGTTTGCTTTGTTAGGCCAACAATCTAAAAGCAAGTAATATTCCATTTACTAAAATGTATTACTGATACTATATACTGATACTGATTATCAAAGCAGTTAAAATATTCTGTCGATCGACTAGACTAATGAACGAGTCATTGCAGCTCAAATTCAGGCTGATCTGTTTGATGCATTCAGAGGTTTTTGACCTCATACAAACACAAAGCTCACTGTTGAGAACACAGTTTTGATGTTTGTATCAATGGTTTATTAGACTATTTGCAATATGGTGAAGAAAAAGACCTAAAATGAATTGTGAATGTGATGGTTTGTTTATATAACTGGGTTTTTTAGCTACAATCATCATATCTCATCTGGCTTTTTTGTGTCAAGTGGTGAAAGGAGCCAACATAAACAACATATGCTGTTTTCATATGCTTGACTAGAGTAGTACTATCCAAAATAAAATTGGTATATCAGTATGTATGACATTTTGTTCTCTGTGTTGATGATGTACCACCACTCTCCATCTGTCTCTGCCTGCAGGATGAGAAGGCTGAGGGCTTCATCAGCCTCCCTGAGTTCAGAATAGACCGAGCCATAGAGTGCAGACGGAAATTGTGAGTGTCCCTCACATGTCGCCGAAATTACTAATCAAGCACATTTGCTCTCACCCACACAGCATGAACAGCACACACACCTACCGCGCATACGCCAAAACATTAATCAGTCTTCTTCTTCCCGACTGACTGCAGCGCCTTCAAAGCCTGTCATCCCAAAATCAAGAGCTTCTTCTTCGCCACAGATTGTCTTGAGGAAATGAACAGGTGAGTGAGTGAGTGAGTGGGTGTCTCTCAGAGTGGGTGTTTGTGTCTTAATGTGGACAACAGTCAGGTGCTGGGGGGATGTCACGTGTCCTTTCATGAATATTTTAGCTCAGTAAACCAAGTTTACACAAGGCAACAGCCCACACAACACTGTGCATGAATAAGGCATGAACCTGGCCCTCTGTTGTTAAATGTAGAACTGTGTGTGTGTGTGTGTGTGTGTGTGTGTGTGTGTGTGTGTGTGTATGTGTGTGTAAATGTGTGTGTGTGTCACGTGTGTGCTCGTGTGAGAGGGAGATCATAGTGATACTTGCAGGAGTGCTATCTGATGAGCTCTAATTATCCACACCTCTCCTCAATGACATGGGGAGATAATTGGGGGAGAGTAATTAACCAGCTATATTTGACTTCCATACTGCGCTTGGAGGTTCATGTGTGAAAGCGTGTGGAGGGTGTTGGTATAGGCATCAGAGAAATGGCTTTATATGTCATGAAAGTTTAACATAGCTTTTTGGTGCACTTACATGTGGGATTTCTGGGCTTCTGGAGCAGGGGTGGAGCCAGACGTTCGGGGCTCAGCCCAAACCTAGGGGGGCCGGGGGAGAGTTTTCTATTCACAGCAGCTATCTGTACTGTTGTTTACGCAATTAGAGATAATCAAATGCCTCAAAATCTGTACATTATCTGGGAAAAGCATAATGGTTTTATTATGCTGTAGAGCCTACATCCTATTTTGTATTTAATTGTTCTCCTGCTATCTTCAATATGCTGAAACCGTAACACAACAAATGTTGAGGGTGACTAATTTTCACTACTGCCGCCTAAAAAGAGGTGAAAATCGTACTATTTTTAAGTCATGTAACATAGACAGGGTAGGAATTTGTTGTAAACAGCATTACTAATCTTAAAACCTAGTTTTGTTACACTGTGCTGGAGTAGAGTTCACAGATGAATGTTTAGCTACATTTGAATCCATGCCGTAATAAACTAAGCTGCTCTAATTGCGAATCAAGAATCCAAAACAATGCCAAGTAAGTGTGGTCTTTAGTAGTCTTTCTTTATAGGGAATATATATATATATTATTATCTGATTGACACAAAGTTGAAGGTATTTTAAAACCTTAAAGATGTCAGGCTTTTGAAAACCCATTTGGGGCTTGAGCCCCAGAGGCCACCCCACCAAACAAAACACAGCTTGCTGGCAGATAATTAAAAGTCATTCTAAAGATTGAATTCAAGGAAAAGACAAAACTGATGCTCAAAAGTGAGTGAGATAACTTGTCTTTATTCACAGCAAATCCTGTGAAAAGCTCAAAGTCTGCAATGTGTTCCTCCATCTCTCACTCGTACAGTTTGACTTCCCTGTCCTATGTGGAGCTCCCCTAGCCCATTTGTTCCCTAATGAAGATGCAAATCTTTAAAAATGGCTTACAAATATATACTTTTATTTATTTTTTGAAAAGGCTCATTAATTTCCTACTGCAGCTGGGTATGTAGTTTTTAGCAAACATTACTCAAACAGGAGGTACTAGTTCATTTGTTTGGGACTATTTTCATTCACGGATAAAGACATATGTGATGCGCTAAGCACCTCTGGCATGATGTGTTTTAGAAGTTTTTGGACAATGGAGCCTGAAGGCACAGAGGAATAAGCTTTCCCAGGGTTTATCTGAATTTAATTAATTCATGGTTAGGTTTGGTCTTTTCATGGGAAAAGAAAGGTTAAATGGTACTTATCATGCTTTCCCTTATTTTCTGTCATATATATATATATATAATATAAGAATGCCGTATGTTCATATTAAACATGGCCAAAGTTTCATATAATGAGGTAAAAACGTATATATAAAAGTAATCCCTGTGAGCAAAACCTCAGGCTTCAGACCGTTCTGAATACTCTGTTTCCGAGGTTTTTTTTCTACTTTCGAGACAAGCTGACAGCAGTTCGGTACAGATTTCTCGTCATCTGCTTTAGGCGCACTATTGCAAGAGTTCTAGGTTCTAGGTTTGAGGTTTGAGGTTGATAATTTCTCTCACATTTGGAATCATTTTCCTGCTGGAACAGATCAGGTTCTGTTTAGATGCTTTAATTGGTGATGTTTTGGGGTAGAAAGTGCTACTATACTCCCTTAAAGTCATTCCCCAGTTTCAATGATGGTGCAGAGATGATGAGATATGGAAGACCTGAAAAACTGACCAATCAGAGCAGACTTGTAAAGAGACAGGCACTAAAACAGAGCGTCTCAGACAGAGGGTGAATACAGGTGTTCCAGCACAGACAGTATGAAGAAAATAAAGTTTTGTTTTTTTTTTGTACATTAAAGCATATAAACATGTTCTAGTAGAACCCCAAAATACAAGTATGAACTTTACAACTAAAGGTCCCTTTTAATCTAGGATTAACTTCCTAGTATGACATGTTTCCTGTTCCTCATGCACAGGCAGGTCCTCTATTCTTAGTAGTGACCTTATTATTGGGTGTCTGCAGAGAGTCACAGGACAGGCCAGGATCTGACAGAGGGGTGGAAGAGGACAGGAGCTGTGGATGTAGAGAAAGACCGCCATCTGTGACTGAGTGTTGGGAGAGAATGGGACAGAGGATTGTCACTCCTCTGTTTCTGCATCCATCTCTTTAATTATCTCGATGCTTTTCTCTCCTCATCGGGGGGATGGAGTCAGTCAGACAGATATCAACTGTTAAGAGACACCGTTTAAATTATTTAAAGTGAAAGTTTTTTATTCATCATCTACCGTTTACCCAATATAACCCATCCTTTCCCCTCCTCCACTCTTCTCTTCCTCTCATCTATCCTTTGCAGCCTTTCTTTCCTTTCTTTACATCTTTCACCTTTCTTCTTTTTCCTTGTTTCCTTTAGGTGGATGAACCGGTTGGGGTTAGCTGCTATTGGCTACACACCAGATGACAAGGTGCCACGCCCTGACGAAGGTGAGACAGATTCAGTTGGCTAGATGTTACTGACTTTACCCTTTCTTCCATAAAATGCTAACATGTACGTGTGTGTGTGTCTGTTTTTATCTCAATTTCAGACTACTGGAGTGAGAGCGATCAAGACGAGGTGGATGGCTCAATGACGCTCAAACAGGAGGGTCCCTCATCCCTCTGTGATACTTATCACCGCACGCCATCAGTAAGTACACACACACACACGCACATACTCAACATTTTCTTTGCAGGGTTTCATTCTGATAGAATATTTTATTCCTAAAAGCCCCACAGTTTTCTGAGCTGCATAGAGCAGAGCTCTCAGCATTAATAAAACATCAGAGTGTGAGAGTATCTGGTTCGGTAAGCAGCCAAGACCATCACTTGTCTGTGTTCTGCTGCCAGAACTTCTTCACAATCTGACCTCTAGGTGGCGACAATTGCCATTTCTCATCACATCCCTGAAAGATAATGTAACACTGGAATAGACTTTTACTAGAAGATGGTTCAGTGGCGCTGGTGCGTTCTCCCCGCTGAGCCATGCAAAAGTCACATCAGTCATTCCTGGAGTTACTCATCTGCCATCTCATTGCTTTTTTGCTCTCATCTTTTGTTCTCTTTCTGCCTTTTATATTCTCCTGTCCTTCTTTCTTCTCTCCTTCCTTGCACACTTCCTCCCTGTCCTTGTTTTGCGGGTCACATTTTCCTTGTATCTGTGCTCACCTGTCACCTTTCTGTCAACGTCCGTCCATCCCTCTTCACTCCTCTGCATACCGACCAACCTGTCCGTCTTACAAACCCTTGGCCCTTCAGGCTAACTTCCTCCACAGTTATGACCAGTTGCCCCGCTCTGTCAGCTCCATGAGCCTTATGCGCTCCACTCCGTCTCCACTCCCTCCATCAATGAGTGCCTCCACATCCCCCATCCCTCCACAGATGGTCTCTTCCACCTCCCCTCTCCCTCTCCAGGTCAATTCCTCTAGCCCGTTCCCGGAGCCCAAGCACGGCCGACACTTCTCCAGCGAGTCCACGCACTCCCACTCCTCAGCCGAGGACCAGCGTGGAGATGGCATGGGCATGGGCACGGGCACAGGCAGCACCAGTACCCACTCATCCGGCTGCCGCTCCTCCCATCGTGAGCGCCGCTCCTGGCAGGACCTCATTGAGACCCCTCTGACCAGTGCAGGGCTGCACTTCCTCCAGACAGCGCCGGGGGAGAGTGATTATGGGGGCCTAATGGGGAGCATGGCTGGAGAGATGGGGCTGTACGGCGGGCTGGGCAGACAGGGCATGTCCCCGGAGAGACGCAGGCAAGCCACACTACCCGTACGGAGACATCACGCCGCAGAGAGAGACAGGGAGCGGGACGGGCCCTTTCCTCTGGAGCGAGGTCCTCACACACACAGCCACACACACCGACGCTCTCACAAGCAGCGCAGCCAGAGTCTGCCTAGGAACAGGGACCCCATGCCAGGAAAGCTGTTGCACACCTCAGCTCATATGGAGGAGAGGAGCGAGGACGAGGAGGCAGAGGGGCAGGCTGCAGATATGCTCGAGGGTGAGGAGGGTAAGGCAATGACACACAGTTTGTTTTGTACAAGGACAGAGGCAGCAGTATGCACAAACACTTAAAAACACAGGAAGACGTCCTCAGAAGAGTAGACTTAAGTGGCTAATGGGTCAAAAATATTGTGCAACACATGATGATTTCCTTAATTAAAGACTATAGTGTGTCAGAACTTACAGTACTGTATATTAACTTTGTTGTAATATTAAAAAAGGCATGTGTAAACAAAGTACAGATGAAAGCGGACCTGGGCAGGTCATGTTACACAGGATATAGGGGCCAAATGACAGACAGTGCACATTTATCATAAATATATTATGGCTAAAACGGTGTAATTTAGGCAGTGGTGGAGGAAGTATTCTGATCTTTTACTTAAATAAAAGTAATAATACCACATTGTAGAATAACTCCATTACAAGTAAAAGTCCTGCATTGAAAATGTTACTAAAGTAAAAGTACCTAAGTATCATTAATAAGAAAATATCAAAAGTAAAAGCAGTTATTACACGTACAAAGGCTATGTCCTAACCGCAGCAGCCAGGAGGTTGATTCCAACTCTGGCCCTGCTGCATGTCATCCCTCTCTGTCCCCATTTCGCCCTAGACTTTCCTACCTAATAAAGGCAAAAATGCCAAAAAATAATCTTTAAAAAAAGAACATAGGTCCCTGTCAGTAATATATTATGAAACATAATATTATTGGATTACTACCACTGATGCAGTGATATGTAAGATATGTAAGCATTTCATTTTGCAGTGAAATGTGACTCTTGAACAGCTCATAAAACACACTGAACACTGTTTTTAGGAAAGCTGCTTATAAACATGATTTTGAATAGAGGATATGTTTCAGAAGTTTTGGGTCTCAGAGAACCCACCTGTAAATCAGGGTTAAATACGATGGGTGCTCATAAGCTCTCTATCTGCTGCTCTGTGATTGTTTTTTATGTAGCTCTACCCCTCTAAAATAAGTCTTTAAGAATTTCTGTTGTTGGAGTTTTATAATAGTTTCTTCATGAGAACTCTAACAGGGAGTCTTTTGTCTGTTGTTCAGACACAGTAAAGAACATAAAAAAAAATACTTTTCCTTATTTGATAAAATAATGCAGCTTAATCAGAATCAGAATCAGAGATAATTAATTGATCCCCGGTGGAAATTGTTGACATTACAGGTGCTCCTTACAAGAGAAGAAAGATATATAGTATAGTACAAAAAATATATATGTATATAATCCTATCAAATATACACAGATACAGTGGCAAAAAATAGATCATAAACATAAACAGAAAATGGAATGTGCTTTGCTTTTTGAACAATAATATACTGATACCGTACAGACTCATATCTGTATTCTGAAACCTGCAACCATCAAACGTCCAACCCCAGTTTGGAGAGTGAAGGCTCACTTTTTCTCTACATAGTGGGTTTTAATAAAGTCAGAGAACAAGTTAAAAAGCATGTAAAGGAAATAACAACCTTAATTAAGCAATTATTATACATACAAGGTTTAATCTGTAACATAACTATAGCTGTGAAATAAAAATAGTGGAGTCAGGAGTTGCAGTGGAGTGCAATCACACAGTCGCATACAATGGAATATATAGGTAAAGTACAAGTACCTCAAAATTGTATTTAAGTACAGCATGTGCTTGATTATATGTCACTACTGCATTTAGAGCAGTGGTTTTCAACCTGGAGCACACGAGATGATAAAAAGATTTTTAAAAAAGATTTAATTCTGTTGCATACAGTTATATTTTTGAACTTTTTAAAGTAATGTTTGCTTTTTTCTTGTGGACAAAGGAAACTTGTAGTTTTGCCTTCAAAAATTATTGAAAATGGTAAATCTGCATTAACCCCTGTTACAGAAGTATTTATTTTACGGGTGCACAAACCAAAAAGTTTGGGCCTCATGCAAGAACATTAAACGTGAGAAAATAGTGAGCCCAAAAGTTCACACTGACAATTTCATATTGTTTGTTTTGTCTACTAACTGTCCAAAATAGCAAAACGGTCAGATAACCATCATATGTAACTCAGCAAGTATTCACATATTTGGGGCTCTAAGTTGTGGATTTTTGCCCATTTTGGTGAAAAAAAAAACAATAATTATCAAGATGGTTGTTGATTCTTTTTCTGTCAGTCAGCTCATTGATTATTCAACTAATTGTTTCCGCTCTATATTAAACACACCTCTGTATATCCACATGGGGCTCAGTGTGTAATTCTAGCAGTGAATCTGACTCTCACTCTCCTGGGTGTCTCAGACCTGCGGGAGTTGAGAGTTGAGAGCAGAGAGAGGAGGGTGTCAGAGGGAAGAGAGCGGCGGGTGTCAGAGGGACGTGAGCCGGAGCAGTTGGACGGGCTAGAGCAGCTGTACCGGGCCCTGGAGCAAGCCAACGTGACAGCTCTGGGGGACCCGAGACCCTGCAGCAGGCAGGAGTTCCGACGTTGTTTCACACAGAGAGCCAGGGACCCTCTGCTCAATGACCGGCTGCACCGGGTCCGAGCCCTCCGCAGCACCTTGAAGGTAACACAGACAGAGGATTTGGGGATTTAAAGAAGAATTAGATGTTTGAGGATTCAATGTGGTAACTCCCTGGTGTCTCTTTCCTTCTCCCCCCTCAGGCCAAAGAGTCCGAGCTGGCGGTAATCTGTGCCCTCCTGGAGGACCCTGGCCTGTGCTCCCAGACCTTCAGAGAGTGGAAGCAGTGGCACAGCGAGCTCTACTCAGACATCTGCCAGCTCAGTCCCGGCACCAACGGCCAGGACGACCTCTCCCCGCTGGCCGCACCTCTCATGACCCACACACACTCCTTCATCGAGACACATGTGTGAGAAAGAGAAAGGGGAGCGAAGACTGAACTGACACACACACACACACACACACTCTCACTCACACACACAAACACACAGAGCTTTAGCCGAATCCTCTCTCCTGATCACAACTCTGAGCACGCACTCACACACACATACACACAAACACACACACACACACACACACACACAGGAACACACATTGTAAGATGTGTAAATATCATAGAGGGAACAGTCTGAGACCTGCGTGTATGAACTTTTGATAATCCTGAGGACCCCACAGGGTGCCTATTGCATGCCTGAACAGAAAGCATTAATCTTCCTTTGTCTATGGAACTCAGCATAAACTCCACACGCTTGTCAAGCAAAATGGGAAAAAAAGGAGACTTTTTAAACACATTGGTTCCTTTGTATTCTCTTGGTTTTTGTTATTTTCTTCCTCTTGATTTCAGGGGGCAGGGGGAGCTATGTAGCAGCAATACAGAGGAGAATCCTTTTCACCACAGCACTGTACTTTTGTACTGATGAACTTTGCACCCAGAGCCACCAGTTCTCCCCCTTTCTCTCTCTCTCTTTTGTTCTCTCACTGCATATCTCGTTGATTTACAGGGACCTCACTTGTTATTCCAGGCTGATCTGACGGGACAGTGTGGGGGGACAGTAGTGACTTTTTAGTACAAGACTGTGAAAGGTAGCCATCGCTGCTGGTTTATCTGTTTATCCAGTTCCCTCTGGGATGCGGTGAACACAAGCGTCACGAGCATTGAGGGACCATCGTGCGGGCTAGTTGCACACTATTTCAAACTGTGAACTGTTAAAAAAAACACACACACTTTTATCTGCAGAAGGAGGCTCCTCTGATTGAGTGCAGTCCTACAGTTCAGTTTGCATTCTCTCTCCCTCTCTTTCTTTTCCTCTCTCTCTGTGTTTCTGTCCATCTCCTCCTTCTCTTATTTTTTTTTTTGTTTCCTCTCTCTCTCTAGTCGTCAAAGACTTGTGTATATGTGTATACTGCTGTGTATACTGATGTAAATGTTTGCGTTCCACTACCACTGTGATATGCTTCTAGAGGTAGCGGAGGGAAGACAGAGAGTATGTATTTGCGTGGGTGCAAAACAATTTTTCTTTTCTTCTTCTTCTTTTTTTCTTTTTTAAACAGCGAATGCAAGAGCTAGAGAGTTCTTTTCAAAGGAGTCACTCACTACAAAGAATGCACTTTCTATATCTCTATATCTCATTGGCTGCATCACAGGGTCTATGTCTCATCGGCCTCTTTACCATTGCTGTTCAAAATATCAGGTAAAAAGCATTTGCCGTCTCATTTTCTAAAGATTTGTGTACAGTCTACAAATATATTTAAACATAGAAGAATATATAAATCTATTTACGTTTTGTGTCATAGATATAATGTAAAGTATGATGTATTCTATGCCAAGGTTTTGCAGTGTCCCCCTCTTCACTCTGTAGATGCAGGGTGTTTAGCAGTTGAACAACTAGGAGGCAGACAACAACAACGACAACAACAACCACCATCACCAACAGTTGATTTACTGGTTTACATCACGGCTGACCCTTCTCCTGGTGATGTGTTGCATGAGAAAAGTCCTGGGACTGATTTGATTGGACAGGGTAAAATATTGTGGATCATTTGTGTTCTCTTTCTTTCTGTTTTTTTTTAATTTATTCTTCCTCTCATGATTGCAAGATAATTAGACTTGTAGCGCATGTTACATGCAAAAGTACTGTTGAAGAATGACCTTTTATTTGTATGCTCATAGATTTTGTTTTTCATTAGATAGTGTTTAAAGACACACACTGTACAATGACTGAGGAAGGCATTTCTGCTGCTCAGTTACTTAATCTAATGCAGATCCTCCGTTAGCATCCTATAAGGAGGTTTCAATTTGATGTTTTGGTTTACATAGAGAGACTGACACATGTCCAAAGGCTTCAGGAATCTTACCTGAGAGAGATTACAGTATGGTTACTTCTAAAAGCTATTTTGACATTCCCTCTAAGCATATGGTTGATACTGGGCGGTCAAAGACCTCTACTTTAAATGGTCTGTAATGTCTGTGAAACCCGGATGAATCATTTCATCTGCAATATCAGGCCAAGGACTCAACGGTGCCCCCCAGTGTCTAAGACTCTGAGAGACATGCGTAGCACGCGCTGCATCCAGCACTATCTGTACTTATCCTTCATATTTTACTGTAGTTCTTTGAGTGTAGGTTCAGGTTTCTCATCATGTCACACTGTTGTGAAATATCAAACACACCCCAGAGATATAGCTCATGTTTTTTGAATGGTTAATTTGAGAGTACCACAAAGAAACTAAATGATGCAAGCACTTTCCCTGTGCCTCCCAACCCTCTCTTTGGCAACGATGGACTGACTATACTGGCGATCCTACACACACACACAGCTGTAGATGAGTTACAGGACAGTTTTAGTCTGCAGATCTCTCTCCGTTTCTCATCTGTAGTGGTCCTTTTTTTTCCAACCCCTGCTCCGCTGAGCAGGTGACAAACTGTAGATTACGAGGTGCGAGTTTTGATTTGTAGGCACAGACTGTGTTTATCCCTCCCAGAACTTTGTGTGTGTAGACCTGCAGAAACAGGCCGAAAAGGGAGATTCCACTGTGTGTTCTTTCAGGGGTGTACACCTCATGGTACATTGCACAGGTGTGTAAGATGTAAGTTGCACTGCGACATTAAAAAAGGAACATATTGCTCTTTTTCAAGGATAATATTAGCTTACTGTTATTCTGTACATTAAACTGACTAAAGATGATATTAAAAAAGAAAGAAAATGACATTTATTCTTCCTAAAGTAGCCTTTTTTGGTTTCATATATATGAATATATATTACAAAAAATACAGATTGTAAACTTAAGTTGTTAAACTTTGACTTCAATAAACTGAATCCTCTGCACTATGAGCTATGATCTGTTCATGTGTACCATTTCTTAGATTTATTGAAACAGCATTAAAGTGTGTTTTTTTATGTTACCAGGAGGAACATGAGCAGATTTCAAATTAAGGGCTGACGTTATCCAGTAAACCAGGAGGCCACATGATGTGTCTGATTCCTGCAACAGTTAAAGTGTAGATCTAAAATGCCTTTTAGCAAAGTGAACCTCCACATAATCTACCTGAAAGTAACTAACTACCCACAGTTATTACAGTTTTTTTTATTTTTCATTAGTTTTCATTGTTATTTTGAAAATTAGTTTTCAATTCAGTTTAGTTTCAGTTAGTTTCCAGAGTGGGTTTGCTCCTTTCAGTTTAGCTTTTATTAATTAGAGAATATTTAGTTTTAGTTTAGTTTTTATTAGTTTCCATTTTAAGTATTTGTTAGGGGCAAGATTTAAGAATTTCAGAATAGGTATTATAATACAAACACACACTTTGTCAAAGCACTTGACTACAGTGATGTAGATATCCTATAGTCTCAATAAACATATACACCAGTGGCTCCTCAAGCTTGTTGTGTTGACAAATTGACAAAAACTAAAGACATTCCCTGTATATTTTTATTTTATTTTAGATAGTTTTATAAGAACACAACATCTTTTCAGTTTTTTTTCTGAAGTCTAGTTTATTTATTTTTTTCTATTTCAGTTACCTAAAATGTTTTACACCTAGTTTTAGTATTTTGTAACTACCATGTATCCACCCATGACATCCATCTTATTCTAGACCTGTTCGGGGTCCACAGGGCAAAACTTAACTGTTGGGCCCTACTTTATTTGCCCCCTGTGTGCTGCTGTGTGTGAACCCTATCACCCCAAAGTTCCCAACACAACCAGTGAACTCCACTATGCTGGGACAATAATTAATGTGTGTTAGTTTGTGGTGATTTTAAATAAACTTCATTTAGGAGCATACAACATGTGAACACAACATGAAGTGAAATATTATAAAATAAAGCTCTTAAAGGGAGATTTTGGCACAGAGTCCCTTTACAAGACATTGCCATAAAATTTAGTGATAATGCCAGATTTACCTTGTTAATAATTCACCTAAGTTGTGCTAAACCCCCCCCAAATTAGCTAGTGATTAAAAAAACAAACAAAGAAAAAATTCAGACTTGAATTAGGAGATTTTGGAGCCCCCTGAGGTCTGGGGCACCTGGACAGTTACCTGCCTTTCCTTGCTACTAATAAACCACTGCATATCATGCACAATTTCTTTACACATGGAGCCACAGTGACAGATTAATAACGTTACATTTCTTTAAAAATGTTTACAAAGGGAGCCTCTAACTCTAAGTCCTTCTCTGTGGTATAATTTCCTATCACATTGCAAGGAAGCTATAAAAGTAAAGTACTTCACTATATATCTAGTAAAATATACCTTTTATGGTTTCCTTGGCACGTAGTCCTCCTGCACATGAGTAACAAAAAGGCTCCTGGAATAGTAGTTACATCACCTTGACACTTCATTAATGAAAATATTTAGAACAATGCTGTTCCATTACGTTAATTCACGAGTAAATGATTCTTGGGAGAGATTATGTTAAACAAGTTAATTTAGTGTTTTATTGAGAAATTCCAAGTTGAATTAACTGGTACAACCTTTTTACGATTTAACCACATTGACATTTTTACCATCATCCCCCTGGTATTCTCACATAACTGATTAAAACCAGACATCCTCAAAATAAGAATACATGCTTGTAATCTGTAAGTTTATTGTCAACTTTTGAACATTTTATATTGAACTAAACCACATGGACACAAAATATAGCACCATATCATTGACCAAAAAACGATTTTTTTTTAATTTTATGTTTATTTGTTTTTATTCATTTATTTTATCATTTTGATTTCATGCATGCAAATTTACAAGCTAACATTCATAACCAGTCCTGGGAGCTTGAGAACACTGTGTGGACACACTGTCCCCACTCTGGATGAGATCACCCTGGCCTGGCGCCGGGCTTTTGCAGTTGCCTCTGCAGTCCATTAGGTGGCAGTAGGTGACCGTGTCTCAGAGCGGCGCCTCAGAGCCTGTAGAAGAAGGAGGACCGCTGTCATGGCGGCCAAGGTGAATGCTTGACATTTCCTCTTCGTCAAAGTATATTTTTAATGAATGAGCGAGGGTCGTGTTAACACAAAACTGCCCCTGAGTCGTTAATGTAAACTTGAACCGACTGTCACTTTACAGTCATTTAACGCTACGCTGCATGAACAAAGCTTTGCTAACTCTGTGTGCTGTACTAGCCTCGCTGAATGAGTCGATGCTAACTACACAGCGTCTAACTACATTAGCTGACAGCAGTTTGAGTGGTAACTTAATCGCACAATTAATGACCTCCGGAAACATGTGTAACCGCTGATAATTGTCAATCCTGGCTGCGTTTGCCAATATGACGTTAGACCATTTTAACACAGTAAACAGATAGCATTAGTTAGCTTAGTTGGATCCACAATAGCTATATGAGCCTGGGTGTAACTTTAAACTAATTCACATGTATTGTAAACTCACATATACATATTAGTGGCTGTTGTTCGGGTTACAGTGGCCACTACTGCAAAACATGTCTGCGTCAGTGGTAAAAAGTAGTTAAATATATTAATTTAAGCGCCGCATTTGAGTACTATTCAGAAATATGATACGTATTGTAGTTAAAATTAGCCACAGTCTTTTAAACGAGCTCCAACTGAGCACAGTACAACTGTAAAATGCAGGTTAGGTGTTAATGCTTCAATAATAATAGTCTATAAAAACTGGGAAAGCTTCAGTGCTACATAATGATTATTTTAAATGCTTTGATAATCTATAATTGTCATGCTTATACACTTTTGTGTAAGTTAAATTGTGACTGTGGGACTTTTTCTTTTAATGGAGTGTTTTTACACTTTAGGTGCTATTTTTAAATATGTAAATATGTTTAATGTCTGTATTTCCACCATTGGACCGCATGAGTCATCCGTGTTTCAGTAAGTGGTTCCTGTCTGCTGTCTGTGTTGTTGCCACGAGCTGACATACACTTAAGTTTATGTACTGTTATTGTGTTCTAGGTGGTGATGGTGGCCGTCCCGACGGTGATCGGCATAGCCTCCATCCGGGTGTATAGAGTAAGTGAAGTCCCAGCTGATGGACTGGTTACTCGAGAAAAGGTATGTTTGCCCCCACATGTCAGCACATCTGATGTGAGATAACTTAAGTGTTGAATGCCACAATTACAGAACATGCTGACTTTGCCTCTGTCCCTAGCTGAACATCTACACCCCGCTGCCACAGTCTGCTCAGGCCCAGTTTGTGCCAGAGAGTCCCGGTGTTATTCAGAGTGGGTTAACGACAGCGAGAGAGGGCATACTGCCATTTGTCCTGGCTATTAAGGTATTTGTATTTTACAGTGTGGATCTACAGCGGTACATGAGAACATGTTACAGTTCAAAGACACCATCTGCTGCAGAATTAACTCATACTTTCACATCCTGTCTGACACTTTAAACCCAAAAAGTACAGCCCTTTGACAGATGTAAATAAGTGTGATGTGAGTGGAACAACAGCTAAGACACGTCGAAGAGGTCTTATCTTGCACCTGCAGTGTTAGTTTTCCAACCCTGATTTTTGTTCCCCTTGTTTGCGGTTACAGAGCACAATCCCACGTGCTGCGAGTGCTCTGTGCAGGTACGATTCTGCAAACAGCAAAAGTTCAGGAGTCAGACAGGAAATAGTGTTTGTGCAGTTAACTCAGCAGCTGCAAGGTTTGCTGCGAGGAGATTTGGCAGTTTGATAGTGCGGGAGATGGGGAAAAAAACACACTTCACACTGACTCAGATGTAGTTGTGTTCTTGATGGCCTGTTGAAGTGGTTCATTTGTCCTCTGTTTCCTGCAGGGTGCCTGTGTCTCTGTGAAGACAACAAGTGTTAATCTATATCATGCAGGAGAGGGTGAGTCACCAGTAGGTACCTGAAGGTGTCAGTCTGTATATAAGTAATATTCTTCCTCCATGAAACTCAAAGTGTAACTCTTGGTGTTTGTGCTGACACCCCAAAAACAAATCTCACATAGTGCATCTTAGTCATCTATTAATGGCTTTATTAAATGATTTAATAAGTATGTTAGGTCTCAGGGTACTTGGGGTAACAAAAAAGTCTTGTTATGGGTGCGTCGGTACAAATGACATAAGTAAGGGCAGCAGAGGAGGTACCCACACACCAATGTAACTGGGTTTGAAAGCCACAGAAAGGTCAACAGGCTGAGATCAATTCAAAAATGGCCTATTTATTTAAGACATCTGTGCACAAACAGGTGCTCAGAGTGCAAAATATATATATATATATAAAGAGTGAGTAAAAACAGCAGCAGATGTTTCAATCCTCGACTATCATCAGTGCTACTGACACGAATGCTTCACAGAACAGATACAGACACAAACGGATTCCTACCAGGTGTAATAAATAAATCAGCTGGTGCCACTAATTAGATGAGATCACTCTGAGGAGCAGAAGCATGACTACCAAATCACTATGACTTGTCATACAAGCACTACACTATTCACAACCTCCTCAAACACCAGTATATGAGTATCAGTATGTTAGGTTACATCATAAAATCACACATAATTTAACATACTGTGATTGTGAATGTTTTTCTGCGGCATCTTTGTATCTGTGTGCATGTTATGTCCCCAAACTCAGAAAATATGTAAGAAAAGCTGCACATGGTATTAGTTATCATTATTATTACTAGTTACGTTACCACTCTCATCATTACTACTGCTTGTGTAGTGTATTATGACAACATGAGCAGAGGCTCAGAGTTGGATTCAGACTTGAGAAAACTGGAGGAATGTTTGTCATCATGTTTACTATCTTCCTGTGTTTCCCAGATGTGTACTATTACTTGAAAGATCCTCCACCGGGTTTCCTACCCAGATTTGGCACCATCACCATGGCTGGCCTGCTTGGCATGTTCTTGACACGGAAAGGTAAGCTGATACCCAGTTACTAAATTACACGGTATGATTACATAACATTAGAGAAAATCGATTAATTGTGTTAGTCCAACTAAAGCTGGACTTTTAAAATATATGTAAACATGTTAGTTTGACTGAAATTGTACTAAATCGAATTTCTCAGAGTTGGACTAACACACCCAGATAATGCAAATTGGGAGTTGAGTTACCCCTGCATCTATACACTCAGTCAGACCCAGACTGGCCAAGGCGCTCTGTATATGCTTGTGGGGCTCAAAGTGCCAAAAAATTCATTTGAAAAACTCAACAGCAATGTCTCTTTCCAGAAATCATGACCTGGATACTCAAGATAATCCACAGACCTTGTTGCGAGCAGGTTCATGTAGGAGCTATAGAAATACTATCACATGGTATTTAGATGTATCAATGTAGTTTTTGAAACAGGCTATTTTGGATCAGTAAAAAATGATCTGCTATAAGCCGCTTGCAATATCACTGCCTGGAAGCTCGCCCAGTGGTCCTATAGCCTAGAATAACCTTTGCCAACAGTTGTGTGGTAATGTAACAGCTATACATACTAAATCTGTCCATAGTTGTGTTTATACTTAAATCGTTCTCATATTTTGTATTTATCAACTCTCATGTTACCCTGAATGTGACTGTGAGACTGTAAAATGTGTAAATCTACTTACACACCTTGTTTATTTAGCATACACCTTTGCACTTTAACTCAGTCACTTGGTAAAACACAACACTCTTTTCATACAGCAGGTGCATGTATGATACAGTTTTACTTGAAGCACATTTAACCTGAGTTTGACTCAGTCATAAGAGACAGCTGTCACAGATTATCAGCATTGGCAGACCACAGTTTGCCTCTCAAGTCCCCCAAACCTCACTGCTTAACCACAGTGGTACAAAGAAGTAGCTACAGCATGTAAGAAACAAGTGAAAATAAGTTTCTGTTTCAGTTTTATCAGCAGTCCTTTTCCTCCTCTCCCTCTCTCTGCCTCTGTGGGGAGTCAGCTCAATGACATTTCTCACTGCAGCAGGCCCAGATCAAGTTTGGCTCCAGGATTTCATTTGTGCCAAGTTAGACTGATCCACATTTTTCATTGTGAACTTTATTTCAGGCTCTCAATTCAAGAGGTTAGCTGTTCCGCTGGGCCTGATGAGTGCAGGAGCGTCTGTGTGTTACCCAGCTCAAACAGTGGCTGTGTTTAAGGTAACACTACTTCTTCAAATCGTGATCTCTTGTTTACGCCAGCAACAAGCCTTTTTATTTTCAGAGTTTATTTACACTTTTATTGTCTTTTGTGCTCCCAAGGTGACAGGTAAGAAGGTGTATGCTGTGGGGCAGTGGAGCAGCGCTGCAGTGTCTTCCCTCCTCACCCCCAAACCTCAGGAGCCTGTCGCCAAAGAAGTTCCTGCTTCACATCCAGAGGTGAACAGAGCAGATTTGTTATGACTGTTATATTCAAATGTAACCGACTTCTCAAGAGAAAGTACTGTAAGCCCATTTTACTGTGTGTGTGACTAAAACCAAGACAGCAGTTCAAGCCATAGAATGGCAACTCCCTTTCCACTGAACCATTTCCGCTCTACACTTTTTACTTTCTCAAAAAAAATCCCTCCTGCCTCTTAATAGGTTGTATTCCATTTCCTTTCCCAGCACTTTGCCCTTTCATGATGCTTGTATTGTTGCTGGTGCTTTGCTCTTTGTGCGTCATACGTAGTGGTTTGGAGAGTTTTGTTACCTAGAAATGAAAACTTATACTGCTGTTAAACTCCATGGTCACTCCATATCGTTAGCTAAATGCCTAAAATTTAAAATGTTAATGTAAGCGATTATTTTTTTCCTCTAGTCAGTGTAATAAATCTAACGTATTAGAACTGAAATGTTCAAGAAATCTGTTGCACTTTTTTCTGTTTATAGATTAAGTGCAGCTATACTGTGATTAATCAAATGGTGAAATTCATTATAATTTGATATAGAATAATAAATGCAAGTCTTGGTTAAACACTTTTAAACCTTTATTCTTTATCCACATGTTGTTAGACAGCTCCAGTGCCAAATCCAGAGTCTGCAGTAGCTGAGGAACCCAGCTCCACCAGAGACAGTTCAATCCCAGAGACAGAGGTGGAATCAGCAGAGTCTGTGCCTCTCTCTGATGAGCCTGCTGTCGCTGTCAGAACAGAGGAGGTGTCATCAGTAACACTTACAGAGACATCCCCCGACCAGACCCCCACAGACACCAACACAGGTTTCATAGATATTGATCTCTGTTTGCTTGTATCTGTCTACATCTCTTTTGTTTCACGCACAAACACACAAATGTTTCTGCTGTTGGTTTGCTGTATTTCCTCTCCTGTACAGATCTAGTGTCACATTCAGTGCCGGCAGAGACAGAGGTCACAACAACCTCTGAGGAAATATCTGCACCCGTTGAAAGTAAGGAGCCCTCAGACACCAAACAAGCACCGGTTGAGTCCACGCCAAGCTTAGAACCAGACACAGTAGAGTCTGCTCCAGTTGAGGTTGCCCCAGTGGAGGCTGCTCCAGTGGAGGCTGCTCCAGTGGAGGTTGCACCAGTTGAGTCTGCTCCAGTGGAGGCTGCTCCAGTGGAGGCTGCTCCAGTTGAGGTTGCACCAGTTGAGTCTGCTCCAGTTGAGGTTGCCCCAGTGGAGGCTGCTCCAGTGGAGGCTGCTCCAGTGGAGGTTGCACCAGTTGAGTCTGCTCCAGTGGAGACAGCTCTAGTTGAGGCTGCTCCAGAGGAGGCTGCTCCAGTGGAGGCAGTTCAAGTGGAGGCCACTCTAGTTGAGGCTGCCCCAGTAGAGGCTGCACCAGCAGAGGCTGCACCAGCAGAGGCTGCACCAGTAGAGGCTGCAGCAGTTGAGACTGCTCCAGCTGAGGCTCCGGAAGTGGAGTCCGTTCCTTCCTCTGAAGCCCCACTTGCTCCAAACGCGTCAGACGAGCCAGCAGGTACCAGAAATATTATGCCTGACAAAACCAAAGACCAGAAAGTGCACTAGTAGTGTAAGATTAAAATGATGCCATTATCAATCTACTTTCCTTGGAAACTTACTGTTGGCACAAAGGCAGATTAATTGGAAATGAAGGAGGTACAGTAGAAGCTACAGTTGGTAACTTTCATAAAAATAACTTTTTGTCATATTTGCTGTCACTATGTCCAGACAGTATTACATAAGACAGATATATCATGCTCCTCCTCATCCTCCTCTAAGTGCTTCTCATGGCATTTGCGAGAATCCATGGCGGCAGGGGAATGTGATTATTTTCTCACATTATCTGTCCTGTGTACTACTTTCAGAATATAGTGACAGTTCCAGCAAATATGACAAAAAAGTTATTTGTGAATAATGGACAATGCTCCTGTTGAAAGCTCCTCAGTAAAAATGATTCCATACAAGTTTGTGAAAGCTGTTTATGCATCTCTTGAGATACTTCTTATCAGGACTGACCAGAACAGATTTGTTGTAAACTGCCAAATGAGAACTTTCCAAATGTTATGAGTATTACTAATATTACTATGAAGTCACAGCAGCTTTGATAAAGGTGGAAACATACCAGTTCATGTTCCTGCTGCTGACCGGGTCGTGTTTTGATTTCTCCACAGAGCCAGTTGTTGAATCAGCTGAGCCCGAACCTGCTGCTCAACCTGAGTTAACTGACCCACTACAAGCTGCTGCTGAGGCGACACCAACCCCGACACTCACACCATCACCTCCTCAACAGCCTGCAGCAGAAAACAACAAAGGTACTGTAAACACCTGCTGCACTTACACCACTGTGCCAGTTTGAGAGTTGGGCATCAGCTAACTCAAGCACACAAACTCACATATACAAACACTACTTCTCTTCTGAAAATTACCTACACGGCATATAAATGTCTTGTGCTTGTTAGCGTGTGTGGTGCTCATTTTCCAGACTTGAGATAAGCAAAGTTTTGATCATACTTTTGTCACTTTCCACTGAACTTTGATTTGCGTCAGAAGCCAGCTCAGAAAAACCCAATCATGTTTGACAGATTGAGGAGTGAATGAGCTCTGCAAGCTACTGAACCATAACCTGTGGGATTCTTCTGTTCGATAGCAAAGAATGATATCCACCAAATAAAACCATTTGAGGGGTTCTGATGCAGTGCTACAGAGTCAACATTTGGGTTCATGCTGGGTGAAAACTATCCTCGTCCATTGTATGACTGGACGGTCTGGCTTTAACCTGACCAGAAAGACATTTTTACGATGCAACAATCCTGTATTGCATCACAATTTATTCTACATTTGAAAAATGATAACAGAACCAGTCTGTTTGTGCCAAATAACATCGGCCTCCAGGGAAAACACCTGCACAAAACCCAGCACATAAAGATCACGGTGAATTCAAGTTATTCTAGGAAGAGAGATGTCTCTCTGATTTTAATGCCCAACGTACTGAACACAAGTTCACTGGTTTTGTATGATCACAGAAAGATTGACAGGATGCTGTGGCTTTAACCCTGTTTTTCTTTTACCTTTTGTTGGTTCTAATTAGGGTCATCTAGTGGTTTTATTTTATGTTACTGATGCATTTATTGTCAGTCTGGACCTGTTTAATCATTTTGTGTAACGTGTAATATTTCTGTGCTTTTGGCTTAGATATGGTGCATTTCTCCTCTTGTCCTCCAGGGGGCTCCGGTTTCAAGCCAGACCCTTCTCTCATGGACTTTGGTCAGTCCAGCCCTGAGGATGAAGACCTGTACAGCACACGCAGCTGAGACGCCACAGCCATCCGTGGGAGAAACCTTATTCCCACACTGCCATCTCGTATCTCAGTCAGATACACCAACACTTTGTATCATTACACAGTGTAAATAGGCCATTTTGCAAGCAAGCAGAGTCTTTCATCAATATTTCCATTCGCGTTTCTTTGGCCCACGTCATTTATATTTCCACACAAAAGGTCCAGGTGCATTTGCTTTGTAGCAGCAGAGCAGCAAATTCCTGTACACAGAGCTGAGTCGGCTTGCGTAGAAGGAGAGAAATGCGAAAAAAAAATAACACCCACAACTGTTTACAAGTCTTTTAATTCACAGATTGTGAAAATTTTCTCTCTGTATGTGTCATTTAACAATTATTGGCTTTTTGGGCGACAGCTTTCACAGTCATGAGTGCATGGTGCTTTTATTTATTGTAATTTAGCCCACTGTGTTGGTATGCTGAAAAGACTGCACATGTGCTGGTGATGGTTACAAGATGGACCAGTGCTGCTCCATTTGATCACATCGCAAATTGTCCTCAGTTATTTAGAACCAAAAATAAATCTATATTTTTCATGGTTTTATGTTTTTCTTTTGCCAACCACTAAATACTTGTTAGTTTTAGTTACAGGAAAGATACACTTTCAGGGGTGAAACATTTGTCAGATAAGCACATAACTTCTCACATACAGCACAGCATTGCAAACAAATAACGTCATTCAGTCACAAGGCTCTGCGGAAAAATCTGACATGTAAAGGCTTCTTTCTAAAACAACTTGAGTTTTTTACAAGCAGCCAAAATAAAAAAAGTCATCACACATTTGGCAGCTCAACGAGGAGATTGTCCTAATCTTCTATCACACCTAAATCACATAAACAAAGCCTTTTCTCTTCAGGGAAACCCGCTTGGTATTGTAGCTCGTGGTGACCCAACCTCAACTGTGCTCACACAGACATTTAAGTTTAGGTGAAATTTGACTTTTGCTTTTCACTGTATTA
Source organism: Epinephelus lanceolatus (assembly GCF_041903045.1). Lineage (NCBI taxonomy): Eukaryota > Metazoa > Chordata > Actinopteri > Perciformes > Serranidae > Epinephelus > Epinephelus lanceolatus. The sequence goes on from NC_135740.1 coordinate 14,884,745, forward strand.
TATTTTATGAGATATTATGTTTGTAATTCAGGTTTCTGAGGTTCTTTCCTTATACATAGGAACAATTAGCACCATGAATATAACACTGTAACCTCATTTGAAAATGAGTGTAAAAGTAGAGATTTCCCCTCACTAATATACGTCCTTCAGAATGTCCCAGTTAAAGATCTCTCCAGTGAGCTGCTGCTAAGGCATATTCATAAGTCTTTTCAAAACATCTCATATGTATGGCTCACATTCAGAGGTCCCTATCTCATATTACCACTGACGGCCAAAACTCAAACTCCCAGACATGATAGAGTAGCTCTGTAATGAGCTGTGGAACAACATACAGTGCTGTGTTGTACTGTGTGATTGTATCTTAGACTTTATTAGTGGATGTTTCCATAAACCCAGTTTTTTTAAGTGTGTAAAACAAGAAAAAATAATATTTTATATATATAATTAATTATATTAATTGTTAAAGCCATGCCAGCAGCATTTATAGACGCAGTGTCTATTGGTCAGTCTAGTACTGACATTCATGGTCCCCAGAGGATGAATCCTACTGACTCTGGTGATCTCCTGATATTTCCTGTTGTGACCCTGACACACATTATGTGAAATATCTCAACATTAACAAGGTTGATTGGCACAAAATTTTGTACAGACATCCAGGGTTCCCAGAGGATGAATCCTACAGATGCTGATGCTCCCCTGACTTTCCTCTAGCGCCACCATGAGCTTGGCATGTGGTTTGGAGTGAATAGTTCTGGAAAAGAAATAGGTCCAGACATTTAAAAGGAAGTGAAATAACTTAGGTTTTTATTAGACACATTTAGTTCAATTTTGTTTCAATATTTTGTATTATATCAAAATACTTGCAAAACAATTTCCCACCAACATCAGCTGCACTTTGTGTTTAGGGCTAATTAACAAATGTTAACACACTTAACTGAGATGGTAAACATTGCTAAACAAAAGCATGACAGCATTGTGGGCTTGTTTGCTGCGTTTAGCCCAAAGCACCACCGTGCCTTCACACAGCCTCGCAGAACGTAGCTGTGGACTCTCAGACATGTTACATGTCATGTCAACAAATTATTCACTTAGTTGAGCCGAGTTGGAGTTTGAGTCATACTTTAAAAATTTAAATGAGATCTGCTTCCTTGGTCAGAAAAGTACAGACTGTATCACTGCTAGTAAATCTGATTCTAAGTGATGCGGTCATTATTTCCTAAAATAAAAGCTGGGAAATTGAATTCATTAATCCGAACTGTACAAATGGACAAATGTTAATCGTGGAAGTGATTATGTTGAGGAATTTGGAAGGTTTGCACAACAAACATGTATTGACAGCGGGAATGTCATCCATACTTTAAAGCATTTTTGGTGCCACATGTTTTTGCTTATTTGTGTGAGTACACAGTCCGTACCGAGGGTCCAGGCTATCGGTTAACATCTTTATAGCTTCTTGACTGCCCCTTGGAGGAATCGGAGCTGCCTGGACCTCATAAACTCTGCATGAGGTTGACCAGAGTCATGCCCCTTGGGACTCTGTGTGTGGGTGTGTGCAATGCATGCTCACATGTGTGTATTAGAAAATACTAAAAAAAAGGGAGATGTCAGATCAATTTGACATCAATACTTTCTCATCCCTCTTCCTGTTGTTCATGGAAAAAACACATATGGGAACCAGACTTCCTGTGGCATCGGAGCTACAGTGTGTGCTGCTGCTTCGTGTGTAGGGGTTACGGGACTTGTGGGCTGGTGTGACTGTGCAGTTTTTTTTTTAGACAAGCACTGCCAAATGTTCTGATGAAAAAATCCTCCAGGAACCACTCTGTGTCCTGGATTCATTATGCACCAACACCATGGACAAAACCACATGGAACATGTTGACTGGGATTAAAATAGAAAGGAGAGCAGAGAGAGTGGGAATGCTGGAAATCTGCGCAATCCTGTCTTCTCTCATGGACATCTTGTTGCTGTAAGCACGGGGGCCAGTGTTAGAGACAAGATGTGACCCTAAATATAGCCTCATCTCACCTCTCTCAAGGGCCCCTACATACGGGGGCCCCACTGTTCATACAGCATCCCACACAAGCAGCAGCTTTGATTATGCTCTGAGAACAAATGTTAGGTTGGACTACGTCATGTAGTCCAGAGCTCTCTCAAATTTGTCTTGACCAGCAGAGAGGAAGCAGGGCTCCCAGCCCTGACCTCTCACCTTTCACCCCCATGAGCCCGATTTTCCACGCAGAACTTCATGGATGGTTATGGTTTGCTGTGGTTATCTTCCCAGGATCCGGCCAACGAGGGAGACCCCCGCCGTCAAATAAACACATAGCACATTTATCAGCAAAAAACATAAACATAACAATTATGTAAGCAACTGAAGGGTGTTTGTGAATACAGTATGTGTTTATGTTCTCCTCTCCTTTATTTGAATAGGTCAGCGTGTGTGTGCGTAAAAAGTACGGGTGCATGAGCACGTGCTGTTTCGTTTTCTCATGCATGTTGATAAAATCAGATATTTGCTGTTCATTCTGCTCAGCGGAAACAGTATGTGTGCATCAGTTTTCCATTTGTTATTTTGACTACTGATATCTTGGCTGTACGAGGTCGTGTTGCAGCATTCATAGATATACTGTATAAAAATTAGGCTGTATAGATCTTGTTAATGAGAGCAGTAGAAGAAAGAAAAAGAAACTTCTGTAGCAAAAATGTCATGCTTTTAATCCAGACAGAAAAAAACAACAAATAAATAAATAAATAACTGTAAAGAAAATAATTGGCTGTGAGATTGATGTCCAGTAAGGGCTGTGATGTAAGCTGAGGTTTGATGCTCTCTGCTCCATTGCTCTCCTTATCTACTGCCTGTACGGACAGTGCCTTCTGGTTCATCAGACAAAAACCCACAGACACACACACTCCCACACATGCTCAAACTGTTAATCACCCAGACTCTCAATTCCTGCCTGAAACTCCCAGAGAGAGGAGGTTTTGATTTTGGTAGCACCAAGTCTGACATATTTATACATGTCATGAATGCCACAGAAAGTGAAACATTTATCAACATATGAACTAACTGTTACAAGCTGACTGAATTGATTGTCTGGAGATAGGATAAAGTCAAACTGTCCCTCCAATTGTTGATAAAGGTCAAGAATGTCAAACGGGAGCTGCTCAGAGATAAAACCAAGTGAAAGCAAGGTCGACTTAAAGTGTAACATTATGTAGCAGACAGAGCAATACATCTGTGATCTTTTCACTGTTTCAGTGAGTGTTAACTCACAGGCTAACTGTAATGTTAGCAGTGCAGGAAGACGTCAACTCCTTATGTAAGTAATATATTAGTAATTAAATAATGTTAGTAATAATACCGTAGACTGTAAAAATACTAATAATATAGAATAATACACATGTAAAATATGCATGTTAGCTGTGTCTACAGCCATGCTAGCAGCTCTGTGAGGCTGTTCCTCATGCTAACACCAGCTTGCTAACATGCTAATGGAGACAATGCTAACATTGTGATGCTGGGTACAGTGCCCATTAATGTTAGCTTAATGTATTAGCATGCGGTTAATTTTTCTTGTTTCTCTTTCTCTCTGTATATTATTGATAAGACTGTGAATTTTGTGAATATTTTGTTTCAGCCAGAAAATCAATAAAATTATGTTTACAAAAAAATGTATTAGCATGCTAACGGGGACAATGCTAATATGGTGAGGCTGAGAACAATATCCACTAACGTTAGCTCAATGTTTTAGCATGCTAACAGAGACAATGGTAACATGGTGAGGCTGAGCACAATATCCACTAACGTTAGTTCAATGTATTAGCATGCTAACAGAGACAAGGGTAACATGGTGAGGCTGAGCACAATATTCACTAACGTTAGCTCAATGTATTAGCATGCTAACAGAGACAATGGTAACATGGTGAGGCTGAATACAACATCCACTAACGTTAGCTTAATGTATTAGCATGCTAACAGTTGCTCAATCCTAAGTGCAGCTTTGGTTGGAAGTTTCCTTAGTTTTCCAGATTTTTGGTCATAAACTAAATGTATCAATAGGGACTGTTCTTTACTTATCAGAGGAGGGGGTGGCTAGGGTGTGACTTTGTTCTTTATTTTATTGTTTTTATTTTTTTACCCTTCCCAAACTACAGATATTTTTCGTTGAGCCTCCCTGAGTGACTGGTGAAACACCCATGATCCTTCCTCCACCATAATTAGATTTTTAAAACGTACGCTTTGATGTGTGAAAGTTAAAAGTTAAAAGCTGAAGGCAAAAATCATGGTATTGAAAAAAGAAATCTTGTTTTTTCACTCCTGTTGTGCACATGCAAACTTTATTTTGGGCCAAGTTTTAAATGAGATGTAGAATAAAGTGATTCTGATTAAACAGACCTATCGCTTTTTTAGCTCAGATCTAGTCTGACAAAGGCATTTGTGATGTGATGTGCAAGATGTGTCGAAAGAACCATCAGAAATTGAAAAATCCATCAATAAATTTTGTTTTTATAGTTTCTGGCTATTATCAGTGGTGGCCCTGGCACATTTGGTGTCCGAGGCAAGCTGAGGAGGCGTGGTGAGGCATGAACCCAGAAAAAAGGCCTCTCTATTATTTAGGAGACTTTGCTAGTTATATTGTTGTGGTCTTATGTCATAAAATAATAGTGGTAATAGTACTAGTAAAAAACAGTATGAGATAAACATTTTGATTTTTTTCTTCCCCCATTTGTGGTGCCCCCCATGGATGATGGTGCCCTTAGCATCCGCCAATACTGCCTATACCACAGGCTGGCACTGGCTATTATGAATGGTGAGAATTTGGTAGTTTTTTAAAGAAAACATGCCAATGGCTGGTTAGATATATACAAAACACACCCATTTCATTTTGTATGCTCCTCTCTTAAGCCAAATTAAAAAAAAGTTCCTCCCCAGTGCTTAAAAAATTATTTGGCATGCCTCCCCCTTTATGCACCACCCACTCATAAGTAATGAACAGTCTCGTGCTGCTAGCACAACTAAAATGTTAATGTTGCTTAAAAGTAAGTAGGCCTAATGTTAGTGTTAAGTAACTAATTAAAGTATTGCACCCAGGGTGTCTACAGGTCCTTCACTTTGACTAACTCTCCTGTGTGAAATTTCACATTTCTGATGTCTGATTTCTGAAATCTTTAAGCCCATTTAGTACCGTCTTTTACTTAATACTTGCACTTACCTGTTGGCAAGATGTAGATTAACCACTCTAATAATCATATCCCTACATAAAACCTACCACTGCATGGGACCAAAATACTTACTTTTATACTTACCTGCAATGCTTAAATAAGAAAAATGTGATTTTTTCCAGAAGTCAGTCTTAAATTTGGTTAACAATAATCTCATAAAGGTCTCATGAAGTATTAAATTTAAGTCCTTGGTAACTGTAGACACCCTGATTATGCCAAAACATGCTTAAAGTATTAGAAATGAAAGCACTCATCATGCTGAATACCCCCTTTCATAGTGTTAAAGGCTACATTAAATTACTGGATTATTATCCCTTACAAATGTTTGGAGGATTTAATGTTTTGGCTGGCGGAGGTGGCTACTGGAAGGTAGTTTCATCATGCTTTAAAAACTGATGGTTCTGTATGTTGAATGTTAATGTACAAGATAACTAGAGCTGTCAGATACATCTGGTGGAGTAAAGAGTACAATATTAATTATTATTTTATACTAATTTTGGTGTAGTGAAGCCATAATGTAGCAGAGAATGGTACTAGTGCCCCAATTATAGTGCTGTACTTGAGTAAATGTACTTGATTACCCCATTGGATTGCAGAGAAACTGCCAGGGGACATAGTTGTGTTTTTTCTGTCACCATGTGTTTCTGTTGGCCGGCATTAAGTCATAAATTTCTGTTTTTAGTTTTTGCATGTCATGACTGAGGGCCCTTGGCTTCTCTGTGTGTGTGTATGTGTGAGAACAACTGTGCATACCCAGCATGCCAGTGGAAGAACACTGCATTATGAAGTTTCCCTTTTGGAAAGCATAACCATCACATTTTCACAATTCTGTGCCATACAGTGGATTCCCAGTTTCTCATATCAAGAAGCCAACGACGAAGCTCTTCATTTGCGGCCTTCAAAATCTGCTGCCTTCTCTCTCGCCTTCATCCGTCATCCTCACCGTCAGCTTTCCCACGGCTATTAGAACTTGTCACATCCTGATAGATACTCAATGGAGCATAGTGCACACACACATCTGAACACGCGTGTAAACAGAGGCGAGCACGTCGCGTCGATGCGTGCATGCCAGGCTGAGATTAAGTACATCCAGTTGCACAAGTATTGAAGCATAGACGCACACGTGCACATGCGCGCGCACGTGCACACATAGGGACAGATGCACGCTCACACCATTGATCAAAGGAGCTGTGATGTAATCAGTCTCAGAGCTTTGCGAGCATCCCTCATTAACTTTCACCAGAGGCTTTAATGAAAAACCACTGGAGGGAATCTCCGCTTTCTCTCCTTCTTTCCCTCCTCTTTCTCCCTCTCTTTCCTTCTCATCTCCTTGTTCACTCCCTGCAGTATCTGCTCGTCCTCCCCCTCATTCATCTTCCATACTGTGCCTCCCCCCTCTCCCTCTGCCCCAGTAGCTGGCTTGACTTCCGCTGAAACAGAGTAAATATTTCCCATGGCTTATCTGACCGCTGGCAGGACGAATATGACACAAAGTGCGAGGCTCTGCTAATTAACACACAGCCTCCGTTCCTCAGGTCAGAGGCCCCGGTGGGGACAGTTAGAGCTTTAAGTTTGACACCTCAAACACACTGGTGTCCTGTTAATTATGGTCAGGTATGACACATGGTTGTGTTTCTGCAGTCACTGGAGATGTAGCTATTTCTCAAACTCACATCTTGACTTGATTTTCCTAGCTTTGGCCTTTTCTGGTAGAAACTCTGGGAGGGAGGGAAAAAAAAGGAGGGATAGAATGAAAAACAGAGAGAGCACGTTTCTCTTATTCTCTCTCTCCCTGCAGGCTGGCCTGTGTCCAGGTACAGTCCAGCCCCTTGGTAATGATGGAGGCGTGACGTGTTAGCAACTTCCCTGTTGTGCAATCATCAAGAGGCTCTTGGGGGCTATAAGACCCCCAACCTCATCTGGTTTCTCAGAGCCTTCACTCTGATTTCTACACACACACACAGATGCACACACACAAACACAGAGGCATGATATGGTCTGGGGCACTCAGCTGTGCAGTTTCTATTAGAGGGGTCGAGGAGCAATTGTCAAGACATGGACTTTAGCCAAGAGAGACACTGAAAACGGCTTGACTGCTTTTGGACTGGATGCCTAATCACTCAAAGGTAAAATTAATTCTTTAAATAGACCAAAATTATATATTTATTCTAGTTTGATTTGTTTTTTATTATTTATTCTATAATTAATGCATTCCCCTGGTGCACCGGACCGTAATAGGTGATTTAAGATTCCTGTAAAACAATTGCAACTTAAATTAAGATGACACTTTTTCATGAAATGTTTCAAAAATTTATTTCAGTCATTAATACACAATCGATGTTTCTAAGGAACCCATTAAGCAGCCAGAACATTACAACGCCCTCATATGTATTTCATTACTGCCCAACTTCAAGAGTGGTGTAATGTATTTTTGCTGTGATTAGTTATCAAGTAGGACAGCTAATAAACACTGCAGCCAGCTAAAGATTACCATGCATTACTGTGTCCATAAAAGGCAGCTGAATTTTGAATGCTGTCTGTTTTGTTTTATTTCCAGCCGACCTTGGAAAACTGAAAGGAGGGAAGTGAAATTGTGTGACGCAAGGGTACATCCAGTTCCATAATGGCAATCCCAAATGACCTCTCCCTTTTCAACTCCACCTCCTCCCTTTATTCAGCAACAAAGATTGAACCTAACACCTCTCTGGCCCCCTCTGCTCCCCACTGCCCGGACTGGCCTCCCATACCCATGACCATAGTTATCCCCGCCATCTACAGCGTTATCTGCGTGCTGGGAACCATAGCCAACGCCCTGGCAGTGTGCGTGTTGGCCCATGCCAGCGCCTCAAGGAGAACTGTTGCTAACACTTTCATGCTGAACCTGTGTGTATCCGACCTGCTGTTCCTGCTGTCTCTCCCGCTGTGGGCCGTCTACTACTCCCAGGGCTACAGCTGGCCCTTTGGCTGGGTTGCCTGCAAAGTCTGCGGAGCTCTCCACAATCTCAACCTCTACGCGTCCATCTTCTTCATCACATGCATGAGCATAGACCGCTACCTGGCCATTGTGCATCCGCTCCGCTCCCAGAGTGCACGAGACCCCAAGCGTGCCCGGCTTACATGCATCCTGGTGTGGGTGCTGGCATGTGCTTGCTCGGCCCCCATCTTTTACCTGAGGAACACTTACCACCTGGAGAGGCTTGGCGTGGAGGCCTGTGTGATTGACTATCCTGATGATACCTGGTATATGACCCTGGTCTGGATGAAGATGTGTCTGGCCTTTCTGCTGCCACTGCTTGTCATCTCTTGTTGCTACTGTGCTATAGGTAGACATTTGTTGGCTGATACAGGGCTGGTAAGAATGCAGAATGTGTCACACCCCAACATGCCCTCTTTTAAATCACTGGAGTCCAGGGACGGTTGCAGTAGACCAGACAGACCCCCGACTCCCTGCGTGAGCCCCAGCTTTAGCGCGAGCAGACCCCTGGAGGGCAGGGGGCTGGAGCGGGTGTTGTGGACAGTAGCTGCTGTGGTCGTGGCCTTTTTCCTCTGCTGGTTCCCCTTCCACTGCGTGACCTTCTTGGATGTGCTGATGAGTGATGGCTGGTTGGATGGCTGTGGGATAGACTGGACAATCCACAACCTCACCCCTCTGACCCTCTGCTTGGGCTTCTCTAACTCTGCCATCAACCCCGTGCTATACTGCTTCATCGGGAACCATTTCCGAGGCCGTCTCGGGGGGCTCTGCAAGGGCCTGTGTGTTCGTATGAAGGTCCGTGGCGATGATCACAGCCAGAAGAGGGGCTCCTTTAGCACCAGGCTAAGCTCCTTCTCCCGAAAACTCAGTGACCTGAAAGACCTGGCGATTGTGGAGCCCTCGGGTTCTGCTTAGCAAGTCCCTAGAAGGGAGACTTTCCCCTCACTCACTTGGTCTCACACCCCAAAGAGTGATGCCAGCGTCAAGTGACTGCCAAACTCCAATATGCATGAATGTGTGAGACGGAGCTGTTACTATAACTGACTGAGTCAAAGTCCAGCAGAGCTCCATTCTGCCCTACAAAGACAGAAAAAAAGGAACTAAAGAAAACATGAAGCTGAGGGGAAAAAGGTTTAAAGGAACAGTTCGCCCTAAAAACACATATGTTTTCTCTTACCTGTGGTACTTTTTATCAATCTAGATTGTTTTGGTGTGAGTTTCTGATGTTGGAGATATAGGACGTTGAGATGTCTGCTTTTTCTCCAATATAATGGAACTAAATGGCACTCGGTTTGTGGTGCTCCAAATGGCAAAAATAAAACAAAATCTGCATTTGAAAAACTCAACAGCAAAGTTTCTTTCCAGAAATCATGACCAGGTTACTCAAGATAATCCACAGACCTTGTTGTGAACAGTTTCATGTAGGAAATATTTTCTTTCTACTGAACTACACCCATATCATGGCACAGAAGGAAGCGTGTACTCCACTCATGGACAAGAAGTTTGTGCTCATGACTGCACGGTGATAGGGTTGGTGGGTGTAGTTAGGCAGACAGGAAATAGTTCCAACATGAAGCTGTTCACAACAAGGTCTGTGCTGTATTTTGAGTAACCAGGTCACAATTTCTGGAATGAGACATTGCTGTTGAGTTTTTCATATATACTATTTTCGTGCTTTGGGCACCACAAGCTGAGTGCTAACTAGTTTCATTATATAGGACAAAACCTAGACATCTCTACTGATGATATCTCCAACACTCAGCAACTCACACACATAAAAAAATCTAGATTGATAAATAGCACTACAGGTAAGAGGAAATATATGTATTTTCAATTCTGTAGTGAACTGTTTTTAAACAGTTAAAAACACTTTTTTGTTTTTTTAAGTTTTGCAGCTAGTTTGCCAAACCGTGTAACAGATAATTTATACACTTCACACCTTTAAAGCTGCAGCAGTCAGCTGTTTTTAGTGAAATAGCTTTAAAGAATGTACTGCAAACAACCTGCACAGCAGACAGAAACAGTTGGTGACTAGCTGGTGAACACAGCACAACATTTAGCAGCTAAGGAGCCTCATATTTTCCACAGGAGTTGGTGGAGACCAACAATGGAGTGTGAATATTGGACTTACAAATTTTACAAGTTCTCTGTATAAACTTTAAAGATAAATGATATGTTGGTTTTTATGTTCACAAAGTTCTCCCATGTCAGTTACAGCTACTCTGCTAAGCTAGGCTAGTATTAGTTTAGCAGGACCAATTTAGCTGCTGTTACTTTATCATGGTTGGAATTAGCTTCTGCCTCATGTACATGGGATCATAACTTGATATTAAGATGTTTGGTGACCATAATAGTTTTTTATCACATGAAAACAGGCATGAAGGAAGAGGTACATTTATGTTTACCTCCTGTAATGCTAGCTGTAGCTATCTCAACAGCTAGCTTGTTTTTAAGCTTCATTTTGTAGCTTTGCAAACTGTGATTTCTCTGAAATGATACCAAAGCATAATATTTTATATGGTAACACAATGTTATTGAGGTTTCTCCATTTTGAATGCCTAGCTACTACATTTTGGCTTTGTACAGGCCAAAACATTGAAAGACAGAAGAAGAAGAATAATTATTAACCAGTCATAGCAATGCTACCATTACTGTTCTTTTTGGGACAAAGATATTATATGTGTAATCATGTAACCTGTAACATTTTTATTATATTATTCTGTAAAGACAGATTAGGAAAATAAGAATGACTGCATTTCTTTGACTGAATAAGAAATAAAGTGAACAATATTTCCCTATCAGTGCCACTTCTTTGTTGGGTTCGACCTTTCTTTCCCTAAAACAGGAGGTTGCTGAGTTTATCTCAGTTCAGAGACACACATGCAACAATTTTGTGAAACTGATTCCATTTATGATTTTTTTACTTTCCCAATCTCACCCTCCAACAGCTGTGACTCCTGAGTTTCCGCCCCCCTGGGAATGAGAGTGCGGGGATTACTGTCGGTCCGGCAGATGGGCATTCAGTCTCCCCCCTTTTTCCTCCCCTCCTAGAATGCCTCACATGGATTCCGTACATATCAAGGCCAGATATCATAATCTCATACTAATGTCCTTATGAAGCATTCCAGTCCAGCCAGTTGTGTTGGTCGAGGGAGCCACCAGCTAATCAATGATGTATCTCTGTCTGCTATTTGTGTCCAGTATAGATCCACTGCATTCTGCATTGACCCTGGCCTGCCTCTCTGTGAGCTCAGAGCCGAAGGGAGTATGGTTTAATTTTGTTTTGCGCTGGTGGAGGCTATGGGATTATTATACACAGGAATATTGAGTGGATAATAGTAGATATACTTTTCTTTGTGCCTAAACGGTGAAGTGGTTTTGCTTTTCCTTATTCCAGACTTAAAAGCAATACAGCCTAAATGTTTTTAGAAATATGGGACCCAAATGAAAGACAGGGCACTTTACTTCAGCTTACTTGCAGCAGGTGGCTCCTTATTCATCTTGAAAAGCTTGCCACTGGATGGCGCTAAAGTGCTGTAGAAGCAGTGAACAAGATGCCACTGGCTGCTTACCCAGACAGAGCCCCAAAGTCCCACCGCTCATGATCTCTCTGAGCCGAGGGAAAGATGGCTCTGACACAGACTGATGACTCATGTAGGATACTGAATGTATAAAAACAGAAATCTCCAACAAATGCTGCATTTAAAGAGAACTACCAGCTCAAAGAATGCACTGAATGGCACAATCATCTGGTTTGCCTTCCTTGAAGGGTCCATTGCAAGGAGCATCTGGTGGTCTGAGGGACTCCACGCAGTTGTGACCGTGGTGTGAATGAAAACCGAGAATAATATACATCTCAGCACGTCTGAGCCGAGCTTAAAGTGCCAGACGCTGTACCATCATCTCGGTAAAACGAGGACGGCTGCAAACAGTCAATATTTTAATCACCATCTTTAATTTGACACGGCAGAACTTTCCAACTGACAGGACAGATTGCGGGATGAGTTTGTTGCAGCTCCGCAGTATGTTCATGTACACAGCTTCGTTAGCTGATGTTCCACAGAGCAGGTGTGAGTGTCCTTGACACACGTCTTAAAGAAGACAGATCAGTGACGTGACTGAGAACATGTGCTACAGTGTGGACGTGTGATGATGATAAAATACAAGCTAAGAAAAGGGAACACTTTAAACACAAGCTGTCTGTAGGTTTACCACAAAATGTCTCTAATTTATCATAATGTAATGTATCAAAGTAGTGGGCCTCATTGTGGCTTAGTCTTTCTTTATGTGTTTTAATGCTTATTTAAGTTGAGAAATATGAGGCATTGGTGATATTTTTATAATTTGTTGTGGAAAGTAGCTACTTAACCCAAGTGTGGTGCTAAAGTATAATGTTGAGGTACATTATACTAATACTACACTACATCTCAGAGGGAAATATTGTACTTTTTACTCCACTTGTCGTAGCTGTAGTGACAAATTTATAAATAAATTGCACTGTTCACTGCTTTGTGACCTCTTACACAATCCCAGAACCTGGCTGTAGGCACTTATCATGTCTTGGATGTGTATGAGTTGTTAGCAGCTCCACCAAAACTTCTTAGATTTTTGTATTTAATCAAAAAATGATCCAATATTTCACAAAAAGCTGAGACTAGATAAAAGTTAAAAAGAGAGGGCTTTTTTTTAAAAAAAAAAAAAAGAAAAAAGTAAACTACCTAAAGAAGTTAAAACTAACTCCACCTGCCACAGCTACAGCTGTAAAATGCTACTGACACTGAACTGTGGTGAAAATAGACAGTGTAAGCAAACTTCTGTTAATAAGAAAACAAAGTGCAGCCTCCTGATAATTGAGCTGGAAACAGTATAAGTCACTGCATAAGCACAATATACGTTTTCCTGTGTGAAAAGAGTGATATTGCTTTTTTTTATCCCCCTCTTGTGCTTTCTATTGTTGTGGAAATATTCAGTTAGAATCTTTGAAGTTATTTCCTGTTGAAAAATACAATCATTTCCTGAGAGATACACAAACCCACATTTTAGGTGTGTGTTCGCGCACACGTGTATGTGTGTGTGTGTTGTAGTGAGAGAGGAAGGCTGCGCAATGAGCCCATAAAGGTTAGAGGTTAGAGAGAGCTGCTATCAGTCTGAGTAAGAAAGTGGAAAATCAGAAAGCTGGCTCGCAGAAGCTCTGGCTCCCAAACGGACGTTTGAAACAGCGAGAACCAAAAATCAAATGAGAGGCTGGACAGCTGCCTCACCTGTGTTCCCAGTCTAGAGGATACACAGTGAAGACCAAAAGGCTCGCCCGCAGTAAAAGTTGAAGGTGAGAAAGAGCGAGAGAAGGTAGAGGAGAGCTGGCACTTGGGAGCAGAACAAAAAGCATATCTGGAGAGAAGCCGTGATGGAAAACCTGCCTGTCTACCACGGACCCATCGGCAAGGAGGAGGGGGAGAGGCGGCTGGCCCAGGACGGGAGAGATGGGTGCTATCTAGTCCGCAACAGTGACTCTGTGCCAGGCGTCTACTGCCTGTGTGTGCTGTGAGTACAGATTGTGCAATATCTTTGCTTCTTTACTGAGACCTCAACACATAATCCTATTTTCTGCTATTATAGAGATTATTGATCTCCTCACATTTAAGAAAATCAAAGCACAAAGGCATGAAGTATTAACTGAAACAAAAAATATAGCGGCCTGTTATTTAGTGTGAAGTCTCCCAGGAGCAATAACAATGACACTGATTTCATTAAGCTGAAAGATGAACCCAGGGTCAAAGGTGTTTCTGTGTGTGTGTGCAGGTACAATGGATACGTCTACACATACAGACTCCACAAGGACGACGCCGGCTCATGGGCCGCTGAAGTGAGACACTTTATTATTTTATTACTCGCTCTCATACTGCACCGATACTTTCCGTACCCTAAAACTTTACAAGAGAGGCAAAAACAGCTGCACATCCGCCTCGCTTTGGTTGGTGTTTATTAGTTCTAGAGGTTGTTTTGGTGGCAGCCTAATTCAGCAAGCTGTGAATTTGAGGCAAACATGTTTTTTTTTTTTCAGGAGTGACAGCACTGAGAAATGGGTTCTTTTCCTTTAGCAATAACACCCTGTGAGATAGTCCCCCCCCACCCTCCACCCTACTCCAACACCACAAATTTAAGACGCCACAGCATCAGCATATACTCCAGAGATGGGAAATGTAGAATTGCATTTGACAGCATTTCTGATGGGATATGTAATTGAGCACTGAGGGTTGGCAAACACCCAGAGATGTGAACGTATAGAGACATCTGAAGTCTGTGTCTCTCGCTGACAACTAAAGCTCAATGCTGTTGTAACTACATTTTACCCTCGCTCATTTTTACTGACAGCATCAAGCCAACAGACAGCAGGGGGAGAGGACTCGAATTAAACGGATTTCACTACAAGCTCGATAACAGTTTACATTATTCATGTGCAATATCAATCACTTTAATGAAATATTCCACGGGAACAGAGGTAACACTTGTGGCCGGAGACAGAAACATCCAAAGTGCTTTGCTTTGGAAAAGTGCTGCTTCTTCTCTGTTTGATTGAATGATTTCAAAAATGCACTGAAAGAACAAGATTTTCACCATTTCTCACAGCATGATTGATCGCACAGAGTGACAAACAAATAATGCTTTTCTTTAAAAGTCCTTACTTGACAAAATTATAATTCTTTGAAAGCTTTATAGTCTAGAGATTTTAAACGGACAGCTGTGGGCAAAGTGGGAAATTGACGAGGGTCAGTAATAATGCAAATATCCCTGAAAAATCTTGGATAAAATTTCACTCAATCCAAATGAAAACTGTCACGTAAAACCTTTGTTACCTCGGAAGATGAACTTTTTCTTTTTTTTACTTCTAAAAATGATCCTTGTGTTATTTCAGTTTTATCCAGTCACAAGTAAAGCTGTTGAGATACTGCTGGGACACTTAAAGCATCTTAGATGTCACACATAAATCCGAAAATAAATGCTTTCTGTTGACTAGCAAAATATAAAAAAGAGCCCAGGGGAGTGGATGCTTTCAGAGGCAACTGCAACCAGAATCTTCCTAATTTAGCTTGTAAACCCCACGAGTATAGTTTCCATGCTGCCACAGTAGTTTTCACAGCAATTACAGATTGGATTTCTTTTGCATCTTCTTATTTATTGATACCTTTTTATTGCCTTAAATGTGAGCTCAGTGTGAATGTGTGGACCAGATATATGAAAATATAACTGACATGCTTCCCTGCTCGCCATGCACCCGTTTTTCTGCCTCTACCTTCAGCGTATCTGATGTCTCTTTATAAGGTGAATCTGTGAGAGCTCATTTCAAACCGGTCCCCGTCCTGTCCTCTTCATTTCCCTGTGGGGTTTGATGTGGAGATGGAGACGAGGGAGCTGAATTCTCCTCTGCTTTTTTTTTTTTTTTACCCTCTTGTGTTTCAGACCACTCCTGGTGTGCAGAAACGATATTTCCGGCAAATCAGGAACTTGATAGCAGCTTTCCAGAAGCCCGGACAAGGAATTGCCATGCCTCTGCTCTACCCTGTCACAGCTCAGAGACGGGCACAAACACACACAGAGGCACAGATGCCCAGTAATAGCCTGTCACCGACACACAGCAGCCCTAACGCTTACCTCCAGCAGCGGCCACCTCATGCTGCTCAGGGACAGAAAAACAGGAACAAGAAGGAGGTGCGGCAAGCTTTCGGTTAGGGACAAACCCTAAGCTCAGTTTTGACCTAATTATAAACAAAGAAACTGTCTTTGCATCATGCCTGCTGTTGCATGTCACACGCTGTGTGAAGTAAATGTCATTTTTTTTCCAATTAATGAGCTCCTGTTTGTTAAATCAAGTCATTTAGGTTCTAGCTGTGACTCAGATCTCACTATCCTTCCAGCATCTCTCGCCTTGTTTTTCTGCACATGCGGCACAGAAAGTGCCTCATAACTTTCAGGGATGTAATGTGAAATATTCAACTGCTGAAACATTAATATCCATCACTGCATACGTAAGTTGACAACAAATATTGTGCTCTGTTTTCTTAATGCAATTCGGTTATGTGAATGGCAAAGGAAATAAATGATATTGGTTGAAATAAACTCTTTTAAATGAGGTCACGCGTACACAGCCATACACACCCGAGCCTCCCTATGACATATAATGTGGAACAAAAATTCAATTTGACATATTGAAGTACTGATTTCCGTGGAGAGAATGCTGACTACTCGAGAGGAGGGGGGCGGGGGGCTGTCATTCATCTGATTGACATTACTGGCTCTTCATGAAAAAAATGAGAAAGACAGAAAGAGAAGGAAAGAGAAAGAGAGAGAGCATCCATTCAGCCTAGACGATTCTTCAGTGCAGCGGTCTCCTAGCAACCGGACCCTCCATCTTTTCACCGCTGAGATGAGGTTGGACAGTATCTAGCGGAGCATATGGTTTAGAAGGGAAGGTGCATCGCAGCCGATCAGCAAAGTGCTAGTCAGGAACGTATATCACCTGCTCACAGTCAGAACATATGCATTGTGCGGCTTTGTCATCCTCAGCCCAGGAGAGAAACACAAACAATTAATGGTGGGCAGATGGTGGAGTGACGGTGGGAGGGAGGCGAGTGGGGGATAGGCAGACGGACGGGGAGGTGGATTAGTGGTAGCTAGATTAAAAAAAAAAAGAAGAAGAAAAACAAACAAACTTCTCTACTTTCTTTTTTAACTTTTTTTGGGGTGGGGGAGACTTGGAAGTGGTTCACATGTAGTCTGATTGGCATTTCCTAATGAGAGGAGACAAGCTGTAGAGAACAGCACAGCCAACTCCAGGTCCTGCCCCTTCTGCACTCACCACCCACTCGCTGAGCCTCAGCTGTCACATTTCTTCTTCCCTTCCTCTGTGCTTTTTTCTTTCTCTCTCTCTCTCTCTCCCCCTCCTCCTTTTTCTTCTTCTTCTTCTTCTCCTTCTTCTTCGTCTCTTCTGACAGACGCAGGTTTCTCATGCATATCTCGGTTTGAGCCATAATGATGGGTGATAATGACAGCACAGATTTGAAAGTTACAAACTCCCAGAAACAAGAACAAAGAGCGCACAACAAATGTGTGGAGGAAAGGCACAGAGACGGAGAAGACACCAGAGAGAGAGAGAGAGAGAGAGAGAGAGAGAGAGAGAGAGAGAGAGAGTAAGCGAGCAGACGCAGAGAGAAATAATAAGCAACAATGCCGATGAAATCCCACCGTGCAATCTGGTAATTCACACATAATAACTTTAATCAGCATTGTAACCCAATAAAGTCAGATTTTTCAGCGAGAATATTTACTATAGCCATGTATAATTCTTTGCAAAAATGTAACTGTTTTTCTATTGATTAACAATACTGACACTTACTTATGAACAACAGAATTTCCAGTTGAGCACTTTTTTCAGTGTGAAAGCACTGGCTATGTACATTCTTGATTTTAGTATACACACTCATACAAACTACTGTTGGAGCACACCAGAGGCGGAAAACCAAGAGAGGTTTCCTTCTCTAAAGGGGAGTGTCAGAGTTGACAAGGCCTCTCTTACACAATATGTAAACGATAGTATATCCGAGGTAAACCATGTAGGAACTCAAATGGCAACCGGAGAGCTCTTGATTTCGAGTCATGAAGAGGATTATTCATTGGCAATCCTAAAGTCTTCATCTCTACAGTTCAGTGGATTTTAACAGAGTCCAAAATGATGAACAGTGTTGAAACAGCAAATGACAGACAGTCAGTCCATCGGTCCGTCAGTGAGTCAGTTGGTCGGTTGGTCAGTCAGTCAGTCCCAGACCAGTCAGGATACAAAAAGCAAAGCCACAGCCAAACCACACTGCTTGTGCCACTGTTAGAAATTGGAGAACTGGACGATAATAATAAAATACCATCATTTTGTCACAATTAAAGGCATTTGGAAATCATTTTTTCCCCCAATCTCTCTTCTTGTTCTTCTTTGTCGTCGTCTTCTTTTTTTGATACAGTATAGAAACAGTAGAACAAATCAGAGTAGAGTAGAAACAGGCAGTCTTTGGTGGGGTGGGGGGCTGCTCACATGTCTCTGTTACCTGCCCCCCACCTCGCTTAGTGTCATAAAGTGGATGTTGGAGGGGCAGTCGGACAGCTCCGGCTGCTGCTCTATAGGCAGGGAGTAGTAGCCGTCGTAACCCTGAACCAGTCCTGCGGACAGTAGCTGCTGCTTCTCTGCCTCGCTCCACGCCCTGCTTCCCACATCCCCTAAATCCACCCGCTTCTTCTCCTTCTCCCATGCTCCCTCCACCGCTCTCTTCCTCGCCTCCTCCCTTACCCGCGCCCTCTCCTCCTCCTCATTCCCTCCATAGCGCACGCACAAGCACAGCGCCCCCTGCTGAAGAGTGATATCAGCGAATCGTCGAGTCCTGCCGTTCACAGTGGCGCTCATCTGAGACACACTCACATTCACCCCGCTCTCCAGAACACGCCCCCCAACTCCTAACCCCAGAGCGAGGTCTTCCTCAATTGGCCGGGACTGCAGGAAGTGATGGGTGTCGCAGCCGTGCACGGTGAAGCTCAGCCCGCTCAGGTGGACGGCACCATTTAAAATGGCTGCCACGCGGCGGCTGTCCTCGCTGGCTACGCCGATGACTTCTGCGCTGACGCGGCCATGAGAGACGGCAAACCGGATGCTGGGGCCAAGAAGGGAGGGCCGGGAGCCGAAGGGAGGAGGACGTGTCGGCCTGTGGCAAGTTGAGCCGACAGGCTCAGAGACCAGGGGTAACCTCTGCAGAGAGATGAAACTCCTCAGCTGTCTCCGCAGCTCACACTGGATCCCCAGAACCACCTGCGGAAGAAAGTACAACTGGTTAACAAATAAATATTACACAGGTCTGAATGCTCGTACATACTGCAAATAATGTGACTTGTCTTGAGAGGAAGAGCACATTAATGATGGCTCTGTTCCATTTGTGTGTTATAATAGCTCACTGAACACACACACAGTGGGTCTTTTTAACGAAAGACTTTTGACTCGCCACAGTGGGAAAAGCTGTAAATATTAAAATTAATGATAGCTGAACTTCTTTTGGCTGTGTCAGTTTAAGGGTCCTGGTATTGTGCACGTTGTCACACTGTTTAAGCGTTACAGCCCTGAATAGAACAGAGCCGTCATTAATGTTATAATTAGTAACACCTGTGCTTTTCCTACAATAACAAGTCAAAATGTCTGCTGTGAAAAGTTCTATGCAGGAAAGTGGCAACCCTGAGTGGAAGGTAGCCAAAATTAATATCTTTACTTTTACCAATGTGTTTCCCGAAATGACTTGTTACATCTGTGATAAAAAAAATAAAAAAAAACATCTATTAGGGCTGAGCATATTGTTTGTAGCCGTACTGTGATGAATTGATCATACTGTGTAATTAAACTAACCAAATTAATAAAGCAGAGAAAATAAATTGCACAAAAACAAAATAACAGAGTTGGATTAATAAAGTTATTGTTTTTCATATCTGCAGAGTTTTGTCCCATGCACTGCGTGATAGTGGAATGGTTAATTGAATTGAACATAAGTTTATTTTGCATTTTTACATAAATTTACTCATGTTGTGATACGCAGGACTGCAACTAATAGTCATTTTTATAATGAATTAATCTGACGGGGTTTTTTTTGTTTACTTGACCACAGTCAAATTCTTTAAGATATTCAATTTATCGTGATGTGAAACAGATAAAAGCAGCAAATATTTACACCTAAGAATTGGGAACCAGGCAAAGTTTGACTGAAAGAGACAGTTCAAATTTTTTCGGGATGTATGAGGTATCTACGGCCACTGTACAGTAGCAGTCGTTCGGCACACCTCCAGTTTGGAAAAGCAGGCTGGAGTACTGTGACAGAAGCTAAGCAGTGTACTGCTGTGGATGGGGGCAGCAAAAATTTGTATTTTGGCCAATTAGAAAATATCATTATCAGTTTCAGTGTGCACTATGTTTAGAATATTTTTACCTCTTTACCTCGACAGCCTTTTCCCAATGGGGAACTGCAGCCATTATCTATGTTGTCTTCAAAGCTACCAGACTCCACTGACAAAAACAGTAATTTTACCTTTCAGAACACAGGAGCTGCTGGTCTACAGCTGCCTCAATCAGTTAGATAGTTTGTGTTACTGTGTGACTTTGGTGGTTTAAATGGTTACTGTGGATTCACCAAAGTTACATAATAACAAACAAACTAATCGATTAAAGCAGTGGTGGACCAGCAGCTCCTGTGTTCGTTAAGGTAAAATGACTGTTTTTGTCAAGGGAGTCTGGCGGCTTTGAAGAGAGCATAGATAACGGCTCTAGTTGCCTGTGCGAAAGAGCTGTTTGACAGCAAGATAAAGTGGTAAAATTACAATAAAGTGATTACTAAAGTAAGTTTTGTTGCTGCCCCCGCCCACAGCAGTACATTAACTTCTGTGGCGGTACTCCAGCCTGCTTCTTCGAACTGGGGGCGTGCCAACTGACATCTACTGTAGGTAACACACTGACTAGGGATAAGTACCTCACACAGCCCCACCTCAAAATATCCAGACTTTCCCTTTAAGTGGCTTTACTGACAACGTATCAAATTTCAAGTGTTCATTTTCTATTGACGAATTGGTTGATTTCCTAATTATTTCAGCCCTCAAACTGATATTAGAAAACATTCTTTTTAGCCATATTGCCCATTAGGAAGAACCCAGATGAGTCATCGAAAATATTTCACTGAGTTACAGAAGGAGGAAAGAGGGGAACAAAAATACATACATAAACATTTTTTTTTTTTTAACATATATTTTGAATATACCAAACATTAAACGCAGGGACACACAGTTTCAAAGAGCCTTACCACTGCATGTGACTGGGGTTTGTAGTGGTGGAAAGCTCACCTTGCTGGAGTCCCAGTCCTGTGTCTTGGTCTGGGTCTTCATCAGTTCATATGTTTGTTCCATTCTACCCACTTCAGGTTTCGGGAAGCCTGGGACAACATTATGAAGTTGGAAACCAAATAACTGCAGCCAGCTACCAATGTCTGGACACACACACACACAAAGAAAAAAGAAAGAGAGAAAATTGCATGGAGGGAGAAAGTTAGAATACAATATGTATACTGTGAAGCAAACAAAAAGTCATAAGGCCACAGAAGCAACACCTCGTACAGGATATCACACAATATATGAGCATAATACGTGGCAGAGATGGTTCGGCAGGTGTTTCCCTGACAAACAGATTCTGTAATAAACAATCCTGCTGCAGGAAAACGTGACAGGCCAAATGAATGTTCCATTAACCAGAAGGACATACGCCTCCTCCGACATCCTATATTCATTCTCCTGCGTTCCTATTCCATCTCTTTCCCTCACTTGAGTTTTGTTTGGTCTCTCGGGGAAACAGTATGTTCTTGACAGACAGAGGGAACAAAACATAACAGCCTGTGTTTAAAAAAAAAAAACAAGTTGATCAGAGGCATGGCTGTCCTTTCTGTTGCCAGTACATTCTATCTGTCACATCATTTCTTTCTGCCACACAGCTCACCTGTGGTTAGCTGTGGGCCCTGTTCACACACTCTTCATCGCAGATGTTTCCCATGTAGGAGTGTGTGTGTGTGTGTGTGTGTGTGTGTGTGTGTGTGTGTGGGAGTAGGTGCTACTGAGTGAAATGTGCAAGAGCTATAATGTGGCAGCTCGTGTGAGTCACTGATTCAGTGTTGTGCTGGTGAGCGGAGGTGTGTCTGTGTGGCACTCACCTGTAGTAAACTCCGTCACCTCCTCCACTCTGCCAACTGGGCAGTTATTCTTGAAGGCGTACACGTTAAACGGTTTCGGCTCCTTGCTCAGCTCCCCCCATAGCTCGTGATTTGGTGATGTCCATCGACCTGCTAACGTGTCATAATCCCGCCTGCCCAAATGGACCAGCCGTGTGAGAGGATCGTACAAGCCCCCGTGGAAGCCGATGACAAGCTGGAAGTCAGGGTTGGTGTCCTGATAGACCTCTCCGTAAGGGGTGTAGAGGATCTCTTTGACCAGTCGCCCCTTGCTAGAGAAAACTGCTCTTGGACTCCCCACACTGTCGCAGGCGACATAGTACTCCTCCCCGCTGCTCAGTTCCATGGCGATGAGATGGCCCTGAAGATCGTAGTACAGTGACGTGATCAGATTGCTGCTGTGGTTGTACAAGTGGCTGACCCTGGTGGGGTGTGACAGATCAGCATAAAAGAACTGCAGCTGCTCGCCCTGGCTGCTCTTGGTGGCCACGCGCCGACCCAGCCCGTCATAGCGATACCACACGGTGCGCTCAGTCACTCGGTTGAAGACACGGGTCAGCAGGCCATTGGAGTTGTAGTCAAACAGATCGTTGGCTCGCTGGCGGAGGAAGCCGTCATCATCCACGCTGTACTGTAACTCACCAAGGTGTGTGATGCGGTCTCTCTGGTCGTAACGCAGCGGCGTCAGCCTGGAATTTAACCAAACCGGTATGTTCACTGATGGCATTAATTGTTACTGTTGTGAACTCATAAAACAACATCTAACATAAATAAATTAACAACAGTTTACAGCCATGCTGGCAGCTCTGTAAGGCTGCTCCAGAGACAGTTCAGAAAGCAGACGCTGAGTAATTTCCTGTATCTTTGTCTCGTGAGTTTTTCCACTGCCCCTTTAGGAGACTAGCAGCAGGTCCTGAGTCTATTCATTCTAATGAGAGAAGTGAATGTGAGCACAGATTATGATTGATTGTTTCCCCCCATATTTACTCAAGTAAATATTAGCCCCCCCTTTTTACAAGCCACATAACTTCTGAACATTCTGACACTAAAATGACAAATCAGGAGAAAATTAACTTTGTTTGAGACCCGTTTCTGTCTCTCAAGATCTGGCAACAACTGATAGGATCTTGTGCTGGGTTGATATCAGATATTTGCTAGCAGATAAAAACAAGTGGCAAAAAGCCCAAACATTCACTTTGTACTCTGTATAGTGTTGTATTGTCTTGAATCTGCTTTCATCCATCCACACAACATTCACAACACTTGAAAATGAGGGGGAAGGCAGAGGGGGAGAGACGACCACGCCCACTTTAGAGAGCAAAAGTGTATACCATTTCATACCATTGGCGCAGCTTGTAATGTGTCAGCTTTGCTATAGAGCGTATTTGGCTGTACTTAGAGGTACTTTGACCAAGATGCTAAAGTCAGAATGCTAACATGCTCACAGTAACGTTTTTTTGTTTCTCAGATGAGTTTGGTTGTATTAGTTATTTGATGCTATAAAAATTACTTGATGCTATCATGGTGTACACATGATCAATGGCACTACTTGCGATTGATCTGGCACAGACAGACTCTAAATCACATTACCAGCACAAGATGGCAGCAGCAATATCCGGGATTTTAGGTTTACCATGTTCATCATCTAAATAGTTTCTAGTTAGCACTTCACACAAAGTACAGCTGAGGCTGGGGACTGTCTATTGTTCCAACAGCTCTTAATTTCAAAGCCCCAATAGTCCAAAAACAGTCTCACTGGACCAAAAGCCCATTTGTCAAAAACAAACGCACATTGCTCTGAAGGGTCATGTCTCCGATGGCCAAACAGAAGCACAATAATGTGCTAATCATTATGCAGAGTGAGGTCATCGAACCGTTTGACTATGGCTAATGCATGACCCGCCATTCTCTGCCTCTGATTGGCTGGTATTTGTTGCCTTTGTTTACTGTATAGGTTAAATTTAGGTTTGAGGAGTAGGGGTAAGATTATCAAGGTAAACCAGCCAGAGGGGGAGAGAGGGGGATCATGCCTTCGTCATAGTAGAAAGGTCCAATGCTTTCATTCTGCACAATAATTAGCCATGTGTTTCTGTTTGGGGACGTGTGTAACCTATTTGCAGAGAAGCGGCCCTTCTAATCAATGTGGGTTTGTTTTCAGGACAATGGGCTGCTGGACCAATGGGCTTTTAAGCCAATGGGACATTTTCGGAACATCGGGCTTCGAATTACGAGGCATTGGAACAATGGCACGGCATCCTGATACTTCCATCCCTAAAGCCATGTAGCTAGAAAGACTAAATATAGTCTAATAGCACATGCGGTACACTTGTAATGACACATTCATTGCTGTTAAAGTGCTCGTAGGTACCGACTTACCTAGCACTGGTCCCATGGCTGAGCAGGTTAATGTTCCCATTGAGGTCGTAGCTGTAGCGCCACTGAGGCCGCTCATTAACCGAGGCACTTTGCAGCTGGCTGTCTGCATCGTACTCATAAGTGTAGCGTGTCACGTTGTTGTCCACGCCCACCCTGATGTCACAGGTGGTTGTGCGCCCTGCCGAGTCGTACTGGATGGTCATCCAGTAGGCAATGGATTTAAGGATCTCATACTGGACCTCTACCACCTGGCCGTAAGAGTTGAAGACCTTGGTGTGCTTCATCAGATGGGTGGTGATCACCTGGACAACAGATGAGATGAGTTAGCCATGCACCTGAACACAAACATGTAGGCTGAGGTGCTTTACACAGCATTAAAAGTTTTTATGGTGAACAATTGGACATCCAGCATACATGTCATACATGTCTCAAGTATTAATTTTCATGTTTGGGGAACTTGACAATGTAAGTCCATTATTCACTCTCCTTTTCTCTGTGTTGGTCTCCATCAACTCTCGAGGGAAATATCTGGCTCTTTAGCTGCTAAACGCTCCAATATATTAACCAGTTATTTGCTAACTTTATCTGTCTGCTGTTTAGTGCTGGGTAGCTAAGGTTTAGTGGGTTTATCAGCATTGGGGCAGTTGATGAGAGCTGTGAGAGTGAACCAGAGTGGTTAAGCTGTGGGCAATAAAATCAAAACAATGAGCCGAGAGATGCTAAACAGCTTCGTAGAGCATTGGGGGAACTGCAGAGCTGGGCGATGACTCTGGTTGGGTTCATCCCTATGAGTCAGTGCTTTTACATCACACACCGATTAATGTAGAAATATTGATTAGTGCAGCTTTAAGACAACATGAAAAGCACAATTTGAAGCTGTTATAGTATATCTTCTGCTTACCTGGTTAAGGTCATAAAAGATGACGCTGAACTTCCCAAACTGCTCGACCCGTCCCGACACATCCACATAACGGTACAGATCAATGGGAAGCGGGGTCTCGTTGATGACTGCCTGCATGCTAGTCACTCTGAAGTTGTTGTAGCTGTAGTCAAACCTTGCGTTGACCAAGCCCTCTTCGCTAAAGCGGAAGATTTGCCGACTTGTCAGGGGACCTTTGCAGAGGAATCAGAGGAGTGGTTTCATGTGCGAAATTTGCTGATATTTTAAGTATCAGAGACACACATCAGCATGTGTATGAACTAAAACACACAGCACACTTGCATTAGCACACACGGCCGTCGCAGTTGGCCATCATGCCGCCCGTACAAGCCTGCCTAATTAATTCAAATCAAGGACTAATTCAACATCATTAACACAGACACACGCAGTGCAATCCATTCAATCTTAACTATCCCCACACCTCTATGGCATTTCCAGTGGTGACCTTTAATATGGAGAGATAATGAAATCTAAAGACAATAGCCATGATGGGCCAATGTGCTCCTTAATGTCAGAACATCAACTTTAACAACACCATTCATCACCTCTGCTGCTCGCTACTACAGCTCATCCTCCATTTGGAAAAAGGCCTGCTAATGAAACACCATTATGGTGCTATTTGAGATGACTCTGATTGCAGTTAAAATGACTAAGTGTCTAGCTTTGGAGACTGTAGAGAGCTGGATCAGCATTACATCTTCTATTTTTATTTTCTGTGGAATGTTGATTCTAAACCTGCGCTAATGGGGAAATGGCAGAAGCACTGAGAGTGAGGTGGAGGCTTTCTACAGCCCTAGGGAACTCGCAGTCTGTTCGTCTCGCTTCTCTAGCTGTCACTTCCCCGAGCTGTCATCTTTCCTTCTCCTTTTCTGTTCCTTTTCTCTCTCGCCTACCTCTCTATATCCCTGTCTCTACTTTTTTTTTGTGGTCCCTACTCTTCCTTGTCTCCTCTCAAGGGACAATTACCACTATCTCTCCTCTCTCCAAGGCTCCGTTTGTTCTGCTGAAATGAGATCAGTTAAAGGAAGGTGAGAGTCTATTCACAGTGAGGGCAAAGCGATAAACACACACACATACACACACACAGCTGTGCCTCGCAGATTAGTGACACCTGATCATGGCGAGCCAATCACAAAGCCATGTGAAGTGAACCAGCGGCAGAGATGAGAGCGCTCTCAACGACCCTAGAAAGACTCTGTAACTTGAGGGAATTGGTGAACTGTATTAACAATGAAGGTTCTCCGAACATATCTGCTGCCACAGCTAAAGGGGCCCATTGATGGTAATGCTATTACTGGGTAATACTGCAATTTATGAAGTGCAATGTCTTTCTAGCCAATTTTCCGAATCAGAAGTGAAACAATCGTCACGTTATTAGGGTTATAATTGATGGCCTCAGGTGAGATTTCAGGATTTTCCTCTCCTACGCACACATGTATGGGTACAAACATGAGAAAATGTTCATATGCAGGCGGCACAAATGCAGTATACCTACACTTAGCCCGCCACATATTAGCTTATATTCATACATTCACTTGTTTACTTTGATCAGGCAGCCTGGTTGCGGAGGTGAGAAAGAGATAGCGTGGCTCGGAGCCCAGGGGGTGGTCTCGTATTTAAAGCTGTGGTAGACCACAGTCTCTTCCACTCTAACATGCCCGGCCCTATTCGCACATCTAACTGTGGCTGCATCAGTCTCAGATGAAATAGCACCACGGCTGACTCAAAGCCAAACTACAGAGTTTGATACCGCCCAACAAATCTGGCTTAAGACGCGCGATCATGCAGTCTAGTCACAGTACAAACGCTTTGAGTTGTGCTCTTAAGACGGTTTTATGCTCAGGGAGATCCTTTTAAATCATCCATTTAAAGATGACTCATCGCACATTGTAAATATTTTAAATTTGTAGCCGTTGGCCCCTTTAGCGCGTATGTGCTGCGAGAGCATGTGTATACGTACCTGTCTGTCTATAGCGTATGGAGCTTATGAAGCC
This sequence comes from Epinephelus lanceolatus, assembly GCF_041903045.1. NCBI lineage: Eukaryota > Metazoa > Chordata > Actinopteri > Perciformes > Serranidae > Epinephelus > Epinephelus lanceolatus. The sequence continues at coordinate 14,912,036 of NC_135740.1, forward strand.
ATTATGGGTGAGATGAATGGTCTTGACAGTGCCAGAGGCCTCGTCGTAAGTGAAGGTCACCAGGGTGGAGTCATAAACCACCTCAGAGAGACGTGCTGCTGGTGTATACCTTGAGAGAAAAAAATGTAAAATGAAGAAAGGAACAATATAATACAACAGATGATAGCTTCTGTGGAAGTGTGGAAAATGTAAAATACAGTAAAATATTTGAACTTCAATGTTAAGTAAACATGCTATACACCTCATGAATAATACAAAAATCCCTTGGGCTATTAAGGAACAAGTTGCATCATCCCTTAACGTTTCATCAAAATCAAACCGGCTGCTGTGGCAGTTACGGCCTTTCAAATCTCAAAAATGGGGCCATTTATTATCCTGTCCCCATCGAGCCAATGAGTATTAAAAATGTTAAATGCCAGAACACTGCCCGAATCAGTCCTCCAACTTTCATCAAAATCAGATCGTCGGTGTCTGACATAGTGTGATGATAAAAAATGTGACCTTTAATCAGTCTCTCCATTAGTCCAATCAGAGTCATTTGTAAGGACAGCTGGGTGTGTGGCACGTTTTGTGTCAGCTAGACTTTAATAGGGCTTTTAAATATCTGAGATTAGCCTTTAATTATAGCACCTTCATCAAGCTAATCAGTGCTATGTTTTTATATGGCTGACTATAGTGCCAAGATGCATAATGCCTCAAAGTTTCATCAAAATCCAACCGCTAGTGTCACCTCTTCCACACTGCACTGCCTCCTCAAATTAACCGATAAAACCAACAGCCAGTGTTATTTCTGCGATGTGTGCCGCACCTGTAGATGACACTGCGTCCTGTTCCCAAGTACTGAGTCCTCAGCAGCCGCCCATCCAGGGTGTAGTCCTGCATGAAGGAGGACTGGCTGTCGGGAGGAGTGTATATGTTCCTGTAGTAGCCAACGGACAGGAGCGACTGCAGGGTGTGTTTCACCATGCTGGGCATCGTCACGGCAACCAGACGGTCCGTTTGGTCGTATTCAAAGACATAGCGCCGCTGGCTATGCAGGAGCAGCATAATGGACTGCAAGAACACAGAAGGATGCACAGCTGAGTTATAATACCATGGCTCTGTGGTGTGATGAGCCTTTTCTGTCTCTGTCTGGTATATTCTTTAATTTCAATGTCATGCGGTGAAAATGTCTGCACTTCAGAGACAACCTTGGTTTTAACCAAAGGACCATTCATTTTTCAGTTAGTCACTGAAGGCCGTTTAATTCTTAAACTAAACAAAAAAAAAAAAAAAAAAAAAAAAAAAATCACCATAACTGGAGCTCTGGGTTTTTTCAGCAGTTTTGTTTACAGTTGAATTTTTCATTTTACTTTTCAGGCTGGCTTTAAAGATCTGTGCCTGCAGTCCTGTAGACATTTGAACAGTTTGAACTGCAATAAAACAATGTTGTGTAAAAATACCTTTCTATTTAACCGTGAGGTATAATATTAATGTATTAATAATACATACAGGTGTTATTAATTTCAAGATGGTTCTGTAATATAAGCTCATTTATGCTCTAATTTTGTCTTGGACCAAAATCTGACACGAAATAGATTTCAGGGCTGAATATCATTCCATTAAATATTTTAATTAATTTCAAGGACGGAAATTATAGCTTGTGGTAGTTTTCAGCTTCGTCACACACTTGAAAAAACATACCTCTTTACATGTTTTATCCCCTTTACTAAAAAAATACATGCGCCATACAGTATTTCTAACCATTTTTCAAAGCACTTTCCGGAAACTATTGGTTTCTTTTCTTTTCAGCACTCTGTGAAAATCAAGTTAGAAAGCCTTGAAACTTGCTTGAGTTATGTAATTCATCACAATGAACATCTTGTCTGCTTTCACTGCTCTCAAAGCTATGATTCTGTTGTGTAGTCATGCAGCTATAAGTGCAGACTGATTTAAAAGCGTCTGCACAATAACTGAACTCTGACATAATCATCACTGCAAATTGATTTTCATAGACAAGTAAAAATGAATGGAACCCGATGGCTACTTCAAAGGGAGAAAAAAAGAAACATTAAAGGATGGTTGGTAGTATAGTACTGTATATGATTTGAATTTGTTATTTTCATTTCACATAACAGGTGCTTTTTTATACTTTGAGTGTTACTTTTGCTTTCAGCTGCGATAACCTTGAAGCAGTGAGCAAAGGAAGAGCAGATGTGTTAGATTTCTGCGAACAGCAAAGACAAAAACAAACAGGAGTGAAGCCATCAAACAAATCTCAGCATGAAACGGGCAGAAACCATCTATCACTCCACTCCCATGAACATGTTTTCTATATGTGCAGCACTTACTTTGTCTGCGTATGTGTAGCTCCAAATCTTGCCGTTGACCCAGGCTCTGGACACCACCCGGTCGTTCTCATACTCCAGCCGTTCAGACCAGTCTCCACGGTGAATGGCTGATAGCAGTCCTCCACCAGAATAGCTGATGTTTACCTCGGTGTATTTGCTACTGGGGGACCAGACCACGGGCCGTCCCAGTGAGTCGTACTGAATGTGGAGGGTGAACTTCCTGTGGTCATCATAGATCTTCCCTACTCTGGTGCTCTGATCAAAGTCTATGGACAGTAGGTTCCTGTTATGTGCCTGAAAAAGAAAATCAGCAAAGTGTCAGCTAGAGGGAGAACAAAATGTAACTTTTTTGTTTTAGTGCTTTATAATCATCATCAATTCTAAATAAGGCCACAGACATACAAATATAAATGAAGTGGCATGTCTGAGACAACCAGCATTTTCATTAGTTTAGATGAATTAATTGTGACATTTAGAGCAAACTGGACCTGCATAATAACAATAAATTGCCTTGTGAACAAGTGAAGAACCAAGGCCCGAGGACTGCTAATTAATTAGTACGCATCAGATAAAATGTCCTTATGAAATATTCTGTTTGTGCCGTGTACTTTCTGTGCCAAGGAAAAAGAGAAGAGGAGTTGCAGTCGGCGTGTGATTTGTGGAAAGTACAGCTAACGGGTTCCGAGTCACTTGACCTATCAGCTCGCTCCTGGTGACGTCATTAATCATTCAAAACATCTAACATGTTGTGTAACAACAAGCTGTGGCACGGTGTAGGTTTGGCACAAAAACAAATGTAACATCCACTAAATAGAATACACTGAGAAGTGACATTTCTTTGTTATTGTTGATGGGAGTGTGCAAAGGTCAGATTGCACAACTTGTGGTTAACTCTGAGCACTTCCAGGGTGTGTGATGTCAATTTGACCTATTCACACAGGGGTTTCTATGATATTTGGCTGCTGTTTGGATGTTTACTTGTTACCACAGTGTGTTAATGCATACTGTCTTTGTGTGGTGATAAATCTAGAGAAGTGGGCTCTCTATTTCTATTATCAGAGTTAGCTGAAGAATAAGTTGGTGATTTAGTGGTTTACCCTGAGCCTGCGTTCGTAAGTGCTGTAGTTAGTCTTGCTCTGCTCCTTCCGCTGCCTCCACTCTATCAGGCTGGGGGCATGATCTCCAGGCAGGCTGATGTTGCAGCGGCTGGCCGTCGGACTTACTCCTCCACCCATGCCTCCGGGGAGGAGGGGCTCCGTGATGAGTGACAGCTCCATTCCACTCGCCAGCGTCACAAGGAAAGACCCGTCAGCACTGACTCTGTATGAACTCTGAGCATGGTCTGGGGGTCGATTGCACGTGCGGGTCACAGATACACAAACACAAAAGCACACAAAACCACAAAAGCACACAAGGACGTCAATGTGCAGCAACAGATGAAAAAAAGTGTGAAAAAAACATCAGTCACTGTCTCTCAAAAAAACGGTCTTGAGAAAAATCAATGAGAGAGATACAGTAGCAGACTACATGAATGCACTGAATACAAGTCTGGCTTTCTGTACGGACGCTTTGTTTGAATTAATTGCTAAAATCTGAGTGTTTTTAAGAATTTTTTCTGCAACATTAGCGCTGTACTCTATCTGCTATTGTATCTTTCGAAAAATGTAAGCTATTCAAAAAGAGAGCAGGGGAAAGAGAGATAGATGGACACATAGTGAGAGAGAGATAGCAATAAAAAGAGGAAGAGACAAAGGAGGAACAAGAGGGGGAGTAAAGGAGAGGTGCTTGGCCTTGGCAGATTTTCACACATTGGCAAAGGTTTCTCAGAAGCTGTTCTTTCATTTCTCTAGTACTCTGACTAAGATTTGATACAGAATTTACACATGCAAATATCACTTTGTCTCATGCCTTTACCATTTCTAAAACACAACTGATAAAAAATTGCAAAAAAATAACCATAAACTATATTTTAACCATAAAATTTAATGCAGCTAATAAACTAGATAGCAACTTCTAGTCCCTTCACTACTATAAAACCTCTTTCTGTACATATGGTTATTGTTGGCTCTGAGGCAGGAAGAGACCAAGAGAGTTTGTTGGTGGTGGAAGTAAAAAGGGGGTGGGGGGGCACTTTAAAATAGCGGGTCATTTCAACTCTTCCCTGGCAGGTCTGTCATACTGTAGCACTACGCACATGCCTGCGTGCCTGCGAGTGTATTTGCGTGCGTGTTGGAGAAGCTTTTCTCTCCCTGCAGTCTTGTCATTGTGACAACTGCTAGAAAGCAATTAAAGGGATGACATGAGAGGAAACTGCTCCCATGAGCGGCTTCTCCACTCCACTCTCATTTTCTCCTCTTCTCATCTCTGCCCTCTCTTCCATTTTTTCCCGTGGTCATTAAGGCATTTCACAAGTCAGTTGGATCTGCCTGTTTTTTGTAAATACAAAAATAAATTGTGCTTTTTTTTTTTTTTTTTTTAACTGCCCATTAGTGTGGTTATGTAAAGAGGTCACATCAGATCCATATGTGAATTATTTATAGAAAGGAATAAATCCTTTTTCAAGTTGTGAATCTCGCGTGCACACATTCAGTGCAGCCAATGAAGACGAATGAAAAACCACAGGTCAGTGTGTCTGACCTGACCAGAACAACAGCCACATTACTGCAGTTTGCCAGTCATACATTTTTAAACATCACCATGCCCTTAGCCATCCTTATATATCTGTGTATGTTGTCTACGGCTTAGTTCCCTCCAGATGAGTCATAAACGGCCTTTTGGCAGGTTTGTGGTAAACTAGATGGGGGTGATGCATTGTGGTGAGGCCTTAGTCTTTCCTAAGTGTCAACATTTGAATACATGGGGGCATTACATCTGTGCCTCAATATTTGGCTCTGCGTAAGCTCCTTAGTCTTCTCACAGTTACCAAAGCTCCTACTGACTAAGGAGGTGTACAGAGAAACACGTGGCAACGCGCCATGATGCTGTACCTTGTCTGAACGTGTAGATGGTGTCACTGGCAGACAAGTTGGTGCTGGTGACAAAGTTCTCACGGTTGGACGCCTCGACCTCCACCCGAGACCAGCGTTCGAGGTTGCCGTGGAAACCACTCACTTCACCCGTGGGGAGGGTGATGTTGGTCACGCGGCCCTCGCTGTTGTACCTTCGAGAATAAACACAAAGACGGTGATGTACAAGCACAAACACGGACAGATAGCTGTCCCCCTTGGACAAATGAATATGGCCGTACGCTCACAGGAGCACACATGCATACTCACTATCACTCTGTTTTCCCCTGTCATACACAAACAACAGCACAGAGTAAGTGTCAACTATGATTTATATGTGTAATTATCCAGCTGTGGAATTTGAGACAGAGACTCGGTTGGCAGTGGTGAATAATTCAGAAGGATGTGTTTTTGTGTGTGTAGTGTATGTGTGATACTGAACATGTGTGTGATCAAAGTGTTGCAGCGACGTCCTTCAGCTAATCAGCCACTTAAGCAAAGTCGGCACAGAAAAAAAGTCTCTCCAGCTTCCTACAGTGATGGACAACCACCAGATGGCACTCACATTTCACAAGCTCTGTCTCACATTAAAACACTTTTGCATACATGCAATCCCAGGTCCATACATGCATTCAGTGCCAAGCAACCATACGTGAAAGAAAAAGTGAGAGGGAGAAGAAGGAGGGGAACAGAAAAAAAAGACAGAAAAAAATGAGAACACAATAAGCAGAGGAAAAAAAACTTACTCATAAACAGTGGTCCAACTGTTCTCATCACTCTTGGTTGCTAGGAGACCTGTGTTGCCATGGTAAGTGATGTGGGCGATGTCATGGCCTTGGGCTGACACCTTCCTCAGTGTTCCACTGTTGCTAAGAGACAGCCAGTACACCTGTCCACCAGGTAGTGCAAGCCAGAGAGGCACTCCGTGGGCATCTCTCCTCACCTGCAGGCCATGCCCGTCGCGACTCGTCAGTCCTAACAGCTGACCGTCCGTGCCGTAAGTAAAGTTGTACAGGTAGTGGCCGGTGATCAGGTGTTTGGTGAACATGTGGGAACCATTCTGTGGTGAAAAGAAGAGAGAGACAGCTGTCAGGATTAGGTTACACCCGCTTTTTGTTAATCCATTAATTAGTTCATAAAAGTGTCAGGTCACAGTTTATTTATACAGCACAGTTAAAACAACTGGAGTCAACCAGAAAAGTGGGACAGTTAAAATGAACAGCACGACAATAGCGAGTAAAAAACATAAAATAAATAAAATATGAGACCATCTTGCGCTGGGGTTGACACTTGACAAAGTTCTCAGAACTGCTTCTGTGGTGTGGACGACATTTTGTCCTGACCACAGACAGACAGACAGACAGACAGACACACACACACACAAAGTGAAACAACACTAGCTGTCGAACCTTTGTGGCTGGTAATAACAAAGAACAAGCAATGGCAATAGAGCTGTGTATTGGCAAAAATCTCATGATATGATATTTCTCATGATAGAGGGGTTACGATTTAATATACTGTGATATATTGTAAAACTGTAAGCAAGGTAATTTAGCCTTTTGCATTTTTTAAAAAAAAGCTAATTAAATGTCTAACTTAAGGCCTGTGTTCTTTGTCTTCATGCTAGCGATATGTTGTTACATCGGAGTGGAAGAGTCAGATGGCTGAAGATAGATTATAACACTTCTTGCCAGCACTCAGAGGTTTAACACAACACAGAAAAAACCACTGTCACAAATTTTTGCATGTAAACTATTAATAATATTGATAAAATATCAATAGTGTTTTTGAGAACCGATAGAGTATCACAAAACATAGTATTGCCATATTCAAGTGTATCAATGTTTTCTTACACCCCTAAATGGCAATGGAAAGTCACAAGGCAATGTCATAGCATGTTAACTGAAACACAACAAAACTTGTGAGATCAATTTTTGACAAATACAAAAAAAAAAATATGTCTTCAGTTTTGTCTTGTTTCTATCAATGGTGGGGATTATTTGAATGAAAGCAGAAGACTACAGACCCTTTTACTGTTTTTAACAGTATGATATTTTTTGGTGGCCAGAGCTTAGCTGGAGGCAAAACAGTTGCCCAGCAAGTTCTGTTTTCAACATAGAAGGAAGATGACACAAGTTTCTCTGAGTTCAATAGGAAATATTTATTCCGAGTACCAGAGCACACTCTGGCACAAACTGGACCCTTCGCAGCACTGTCAGAATGTACTATTCAGTTATCCAGAGCACTGCCCTTTCGGAGTGGCAGAGCGCACTCTAGGCCCTCTGTCTGGGGAGATGGAGCAGTGTGATTTGACAGGATTGCTGAAGGTGGGAAGGCCGGCTATATGGTTCATTACTATGCCAATCTTCTAAAGAAGGACGACACCTCATCCAGTTTGTTTTGCTATCAAAGCTAACATCAGCTAATGCACTAAAAAGTTAGTGTTACTGAGAAATCTAATATTCCTCCTAATACCTCCATAATTTCTGATTAGATGGACATGATAACCCTTAATACACTAAACATTATTCATCCCTACAACAGGAAATACTTTTCCCCTAACCTGATATGAAGTGCGCGCTGCATATGTGGTCACTTTTGATGATTGCCTCTTCCAGTCCTTTTGTCCTATAGCATTTAACAAACATTTGACAAAATTTAAGTTTTGAGCTATGACTCATTCTATTCTGGGCCTGATAACACAGCAAGACAATATTTTAAGACTCTAATGTGGCCCACAGCCCTGCGGTGGTGAGTCGTGTTTTGCCTCCAGCTATCAAATGACGTCATCATGACGTCGGCCCCCCAAAGCTTTGGAGCTTCCACTGCAAAGGCATGGTCTCCCTGACCCACTGGCCTCAGTCAGGGAATAGTTAAAAGCAACTGTCGCGAGGACAAAGTTGGAGGAGGAGCAGAGAATTTCTGACTTGTACAGGGGTGCCAGCCTATGTATGGCTTTAAAAACAAAAGAACCTTGAATGTGAAGTCGAAAGTCCTTTCTGAGATCTTAGTGACAGCAAACTACTGTAGTTTTAAACTAGTGAATTACTAAATTGTGTTGCACGGTTACAACCTAACAAATGTTTTCGCTAGTAAAGACTTCAAAGCAGCTGTATAAACAGGAAGTCATTACTGAATCACAAGATGTAGCAAAAATAACACAACAATGTTGCAACAATGTTTTTTGTAATATCTGTAACATCTGATTATGCTTACCTAGCTGACATCATTTGGTCATGTTTTTAGCGTTTAGTTTTCAATATGAGCTATATTGTTAATTTTCATGAAATGTAATTTAAAATCATCCCAGGTCTCATCATAATGAAAGTGTCAACTAATGTATGTTGAATTTAGTCCATATCACGTGTTTTACTCTTCGCTCTAAATGAGTCAGGTGAGCAAGCTAATGTTAGCTTTATCCAGTTAGTTAGCTTCTTAACAGCCAGCATTACACCAGGCAGTAAATATTCAGTAACAACTCATGTCAGGAGTAGCTTTTTTAAATTTAGTAATGTGTAATCTTAGTAAACACTTAACACATTACTTAAGTACAAAATATATTTATATTAATATATTTAGATTTATGGTATGGACCATTTCAGGATGACCCATTTTATTACACTTGCATATTAACAATAAAGTTCTTGAATCTTGAATCACTTGAGCTACACACACAAAATCATTAAGTTGTCGTATGTATGTATGTTATGTTGTTGTACATATGATTTTTTTATGGAATGTGCTATGGTGAATGTACGATTTCATATATGTCTTATGGCATGTGTTACGGTGGACCCAAAGGAAAATTTCCACATTATGGACAATGAAGTTTTGTTATTTGTATTAAAATTCATATGGTAATAACTGTGTTCATACAAATGTCTTATCCTCAGTCTGACCTATACTGAGATATTGTACTCAAGTACTTATATATTTTACATGCAAATACACAAAGCTCAGGCACTGTGTACCTGGCTGAAGAGATAGAGCTCCTGGTCCAGTGGGGAGCTGATCTCCACCAGTCCGGCTGGGCTGGGCTGAGGCTGGTTGGGGCTTACAGCTCTGATCCGGATGTTGCCCAGATCAGCAATATACAGGGTGCCATTGGGGGCCACGGCTAGAGAAGAGGGAGCTTTGAGACGAGCGTCGCGGGCGTATCCTCCATCTCCTGATAAGAAAAACAAAAAGATATTATTTAGATGATGACAAACTTTTTATCAACAAAATAGCGCAAGCAAAGGCACCCTCGGTTATGAACACACTGAGAAATACAAATTATTCTTTATAGAGGCAGAGAAGTCACAACTGGCACACACAAGCTTTGCAAAATATGAAGATCCCATGGTGCCGCTTAAACGTTTATCAGTTTAGCTCAGGACTCGGACTTGTTGGGATGCCGTACCTTCCCAATGGAGTTGATATGACCACCTTGATAGTGACCTCAGTCTTATCAGACGGTGGTAGTGGGTGACTGAATGCATTCAGATGTCTTTGGTAGCACAGCTGGATAACAGCCGGGTGAGGCCCTTTAGATGCTGTCAGCAGTAGGCCTGGGGCCTCTGATGGGTCTATGCAGGCAGCAGGGTGGCAGTTTATCTCTTGACAGCATGCACATTATGTGTGCGTGTGTCTTCTATGTGCGCGTGCATTCATGTCTGTTTGTATTTGTGGGTGTGTGCTCACATATGCGTGCATGTTCAAAGACACTGTGTGACTGTCTTCGGTGAAGGGATGGAAACGGAAAGCCTCTGAAGAGTAATCATCTGTTAACAGCAAGACATGATTGAAAATATGCAAAGTACAACCCAAGAAATAGGGATGGTTACAACCCATTGGCTTGTGGCATGGGAGAGACACTTCCTTCCATTTTGAATAAAAAAGAGACTGATTTTTATGAGCAGAATTAAATGATAAAATCACATCCTCCGACACTTACAATGAAAGCACGGCCTAACTGTCAAAAAAACATTGGCATATTTGTTTCGTCCTTTTCGTCTTCCATTTATTACATTTCAGGTGCCCCTCCATGATACACCAAGCAGTTAAAAACCTTCAGCAGCTAGACGAGGGCTTTTTCTTTCACCAGCTGTAATTTGAATGGATTTGAAAGGTTTCTCTCAAGCTGGTTCCTACTGAAATTTAGCTGGAGGTTTTTGCGAAGAAGGAGCCTCCCATGAATACAAATACATTCCCCACCGTACCCACGCTCTTTCTGTATATCCAACACTCACAAAGTCAAATTACATCCACTTACTTTTCCATTGTGACATTATAGATAGTCATTTCTTTCTGTATATTGTTATCATTTACACAAACATCATTATCATAATTTTTCCTATTTTTTCAAGGAGAGTCAAAACAGTCCTTCTTAGATATTAAAATTCCATCTCAAATAAATAATTTAGACACATTCAAGTGGAGAAGAAAGCAATGGAGGAGACAGTCAAGAGAGAAAAAGTTCCCTTTCGAGCACTGCTAATAAAACTATTGGCCAGCAGGGACACACAGGCAGCAAGATGCAATCACTCAATATCAAGACACACTGACAATTTCAATTCGTTTAAGTTATGCCAAAGCTTTTCTTGTTTTGTTTCCCTCCTTACACATCTGAACCAGGCCAAGTATGATATGATCTGATAAGACTTTTAAGTGAAGTTACAAGTTGTTTTTAGGAGTGTAATACTATTAGACATAATCTAATACTCTCACATAGGGTGTGCATGTGTCTGATGACCCACCAGAGAAGCAGTCACAGTTGGGGTCTATCTTACAGTCACAGTCCGTGGGGGCTCCAGAGATAACCGATATCTCCCCGTTGGTTGACACCTGTGAAGTGTTAAAAAAAAAAAGAAGAAAAAAAAAAAAACGTCACACACGGCTTACAAAATGCTGTGAGAGATTATTGTTCAAGAGAAGACAATGTTCAACAGCTTTGTTATGTCTAATCTCTCCGACAAACATGATAACGATGGTCGTTTCATAAAAAAACCTGAGCTGGAAATACAGATTGATGATATTAAAATGAAATAAAAGGAAATTGACGACAGTGTATTTTGGCTGCATTTGTGTGCTGGTGTTTCAACCAAACAATCCGAGATGATATCTCAGGTGCCTTTTTTTTAATTCAAGGAAAACAAAAGAGTTTATGTATCTTCAGCGTGTGAGAACGTTCCCTATTCGGCCTAAATGGGGCTTTGTTGACAGATTGATGAATCTTTGCAACTTGAAAACCAGCTCTCCAAACAAATTAAACTGGTTGTCCTGATGGAGAGTGCTATAAATGAGGTTTAAAACTGCTGCACCAACAGTTTGATTTTGATGGGGAAATGCCTCTTAACTGGTCCTAGGAGAGCACGCAAAATATTTGCTTTCTTGTGGAGAGATAAGAATACGACTCTCAGGTCTGTAGAGCACCTCTGAAGCTCAGTAATTAACACGTGTCTTGTTTTTTTTAAAAAAAACAAGATGTACTTGTTAATTAGAGAACTTTAGAGATGCTGGTAGGTGGAGTTTTTGTTACTGACGGAAGCAGACTGCATCTACTGTTTTTCCAACCCACTTCAGACAAAACCACGCCCACTTACGCATGATGAAAGCGGACTGCCAGACGTCAAGGCCCAATGACTGGCTGCCCCTGGGCGCACTGTGAAACAACACAGCTTGAGTTCATCAGTGGCTTTGAACACCACCCTTATCAAAAATACTGAGGAACTCCATCTCCTCTCATCTCTCTTCTTTGAGGCAGGACGTTGGGTTTCGATGCCCCTCTACCTCCCCTACCTACTCAGGCATAAGCAGAGTAATGTAGTGTATGCAGTTCAGTGCAGCCAGGAATGCACAGATTTGTACACTGGTTAAACTAAACAACCACTCCACAAACACAGGAGAGCCAGCTCCTCAGGTCAAGACTCAGCTGTCCACTTGTATCTGAAGGAGACGGGACACTCCTTCGAGGACAGCCATGTTCGCGTCTTGGCCAGAGAAGAAAGATGGTTTGAAGGAGGCGTGGAAGAAGCCATCATCAGTGGAGGCGGCCTACGACACCACTTATCAGTCACCTACAATGCAGTCTTGGGATCGCTCCCCAGACGACGTCACACCCATTCACACCTGGTCCCATCTGACCCTAACGACAGGAATGATAGTCAGGTGGGCCAACAGCCAACAGCTCACATGTGACCTTAACGACTTTGAAACTAAGAGCTCATGTGTGACCTCAATGACTCTGTAAGGGTTGACACCCACACAGAGTTTAAAGCCTGTGACTCCGCACCAGTCATTTAGAACTGAAGAAGCTTCTTGGGTGAGAGGCGAAACGTCTTCAAGTACGCAAGCAAGTCCAGTTGCCTACAATATAGCATTTATAATTACCATGACCTGGATGACTGAGAATCTTCACCGACAAATCTCCTTTACGGTATGTGTCTTGTTCAGATGTGTACGCCTCCCCTGAGTTTATTTGTTTTTTAATAGTCTTTTAAAGGAAATTTTGCAGATTTTCAACCAGCTTTGTCATGAGCAGTGTGTGCAGATGAACGCTTTTTGGCTTCCGCCTGTGCTGCGAGGACCCCAGAGTTCCCCACTCATTTGCGGGCAACACTCAGCCAGACTGTTGCTTGCACACACTACTCACACTGCAATGACAGAGCTGGTTGAAAATCGACAAAGTTTCTCTTTGAATACTCATATTGCTATTTTCCAAGCTACTGTAGCTGTCATATTTTGTTCAGATGAACCTTCCCTGGCTGGACTGCCCACCCAACTCCACGCTAGTTAAGCAAACTTTTTGGCATTTGTTTTCTGTAAGCGGCGGGGAATGGGCCGGAGGGACCATGGGTCACATCCAGTGGTGGGTTAGCTAGCTAGCTAGCTAGCAGCAGTTTTTTTTCCAGTGGCACTCCCTTGCTGTAGGCTATCAGCCAATATGCAGACATTTCGGCATGACATGGTGGGAAAAGCACAGGTGTTACTAATAACACTAACGATAGCTCTGTTCTATTCAGCTTTTCTAGTGATAGTGACGGTGAGCAAGCATGTCTGCTACCAGGAACCTGAGGAATAAAGCAGCTAAATAGAATTCAGCCATCACTACTTATTACTTACTAATTACTTATAATTACTCATTACTTATTCACACCTGTACCTTTCCTACTGTGAGAAGTCAAAATGTGAAAAACGGCTATCATCGGACCTTGACGTCTGGCAGCCCTCCTTTGTCTCGCAGAAGTGGCCGTGGTTTTATCTAATGAGCTGGAAAAACAATAGATGCAGCCACGCTAGCTGTTTGCCCCGCTTCTGTTTTTGTGCTAAGCTAACAGCTGCCGGCAGTAGCCTCATATGGTGGTAATATTCTCATCTAATACCTAATAAGAGTGTTTGCCAAAATGTTGTAAATTTGATGACCTTGGTTTGCGTTTATCACATATGTCAGAGTAGAAAATCAATCCCAACTGGCCAAAGAATTCTGCACATTTACTCCCTCTAGGCTCAGTAAAGGAGTTAAAGCATTTCATCAACTTCTTCTAGGAAAATACTTAAATGTCCACCAGGATTTAGGAGACCTGCAGAGTTCAGTTCTCTCCCGGCAGGAGGACATTCCAAAGGTAATGAAATACAGGAAGAGGAGCTTTTGATTTAAAATAATGAGCAACCTCTTCAGAGACACTGACGTGAATTTAAAAGTCTTGTGACTTGTATGTGATAAAAACGCTCCATGCACTTCACTGAAAACAAACAGAGCTACACCAGAGCTAATTTGAGATGCAATGATTGTGATTTTAATACACCTCAAAGCTCCAATATCATGCATATTCAGTAACCTCCCTGCCTCCATACTAGATTAAAAATAAAATTCAACACATACTGGTTATGCATGTGTGGTCCTTGATGTTATGGCCAAATGTTTTGGGTGCGTGTGAAAGAGTGACATGCCTGGACCATGAGAGCAGACCAACAGCAGTGCCAAAGCATTGCCTAAATACTCGTGGCCAAGGCACGTTCACATTTAATAGAGCTTATTATACTGGGAAAAAAAAAGGGCGAGACTTGCTGGCTGAACAGTACAAGATGCAGCTGGTGTCAGTCATTTGAGATGAAATGTAGCGGTTAATTTGTGTGTCATTTTTTATCAGTTTAAAATACATTGTCAGTCTGTACCTGTGCGCAGCTAGTTTGTCTTACAAGTGACGCGATTTTCTTTATTTAATTTAGTTTTTCCTGCATCACCCTGTATCTGCATCCGCCTGTCAGCTTCTTGAATGTGTTGATTGCACATTAGATCCACTGAGAAAATCGTCATTAATTTTATTTCAAGGTTCATTGTCATAAAACAGTTTCATTTACTCAGATTGGAGAGCCTCTACTTGCTGCTGAGACTGTGTTGGAAACTTCACAAATAACTCCTCCTGTCCTCGGATTTTTGTCATTCCAGTTTCACTTTCTGTGTTAATGTTCCTGAGATGCATAATTAATTTGGGCCCAGAAATACCAAACATAAAATAAGAGGGATAAATACAGATAAAAAGACATCAAAAGACTTCATTGCCCTATCCAACATGGCTGCCCAGTCGCCATCAAAAGGGCATCTGAGGCATTTTATGTTCTTGTCTGCCTCCACATGGACTCAGCGTGGTGCTGCTGACCACAAAGGGACTATTGATTGAGTCCAGCAGGCAATATCTTTGTGGTACTGGTGCCCAAATGCTGTGGGCCCGTGATAGCATGCTGCTAGCTAATGGAGCTAATGGACAAAAAAGTATTTCTTCTTCAAGTGAGTACAGGCTTTTGAGATTATATTTTGGATGCATCAGGGTTTTTTATGTCGACGTGTAAGAGGCAGACTCTGAACACTTTCTTGCTGTACAGCATCTGTGACAACAGCAAACACTTTGACCACAATGATGCATGTGAAAGGGGAAATTAGTGACATGAGGGACGGCTGGTGTCAGCTGCAACTGTCTTTTCCTGTTTGTCAGTTTTGCTAGAGATGTAAAGGACGTTCTTGCAGGGGCCCTTGCTCTGCGATTATTCAGAGGCATGCAGGGGCTGGACACCTGTCCAAAAGTTAATAAGAGGGACACAGCTGCAGATTTTGGACGGTGTAGTGAAATATAATGAGGTGTAGTGAATCAATGGCCACAGCAAAAATCAGCCTAGTCACCAGAGGAAAATATTGAAAAAAAGTTATGAATTGACTTCATCATCAGAAGGTGGAGGGGATGTTGGATGACATAACACCTAGGCGAGAGTCTGCCAAGCTGCAGACCACTGTTCAAAACCACAAACAACAGAAACGATTTTTTTTGTTGGCACTGTTGCATCTCCAGCCATGACTAAACCACCAAAACTGGAAATTTTAAGCCCAAACGTGATTTTTCCTAACCATAACCAAGTGGTTTTTGTGCCTGAACATAACCACAGACAGTGTCAAAAATTACATTTTTGACTCACTGGGCAAGGGGACTGGTAGATGAAAAAATCCTTCGGCCAAGAATGATTTGAAATGGTCAAAAAAAAAAAAAAAAAAAAAAAAAAATCGCCTCCTTTTGTCACATATATATTTCTTTTAGTACATTTAGTACAAATTGAAAGAAGAGGCCAGAGCAAAATTTAGAGCAAAGTTATTTTGATATATTGAGTAACTCAACACCACAGCCTCAGTATCTGAATACATTCCCTCTGGTAAGCAGTGATGCTGTGTACATGTCTAGGGCTTTTATTTTGAAAGGTAAGAACAGAAGAAGTGAAGCTAATGCACTCGCCGACGAAGTGGAAGGTAATAAAGATAATGTGTCCTCCGTGTTATCATTTTATTACCTTCAAACATATGGGCGCAACGCCTGCTAGCAGCAGACCAGCAGCAAGTGATAGCTGATGTCCTGTACGTTAAATAGTGGTGCAAAACTAGGCGTGTCCAAGACGGTCAGTTTAAGGTCACAGTTTATATGCGCTTGGAGCAACAGTGCAGCGTGCCCTAAATGACACCACAATGCAGAAGAGATTCTCTGCATTGTTTTTAATTACATGACTATTTTGGTACAAACATTCACCTGTCAGTGTGGCGGATAGCCTTCTAAGATTTACACACTAAACAGAAAATCTACCCGCTTCAGGCGCTTGGCTGGTGTTAATTTCGGACCCTGGTCCAGAGCTGTTTAAACATAATGCGACGTTATGTTTCAACATATCTGCTACATGATAATGCACAAATGGCACATATCCGTGGTTTGCAGAAACATTATGCCAACATCTGTTCTGGCAATGCGATTGGCAAAGTTGCCAACTGCACTTGACTTAAGTAACAAGTAGTATAGAGCAAAATATTCAAAGTTTGGATAAGTAAATATTTTGCTACTTGATTATTACTAAATTAAAAACATAACCAACATAAGAAAAGTAGTGGCTTAGGGGATCCCAAATGTGAGAGCTCTGTAGAAATGTCTAAAAATGGGAACCTGAGAGCTACTATCAGACCAGTTGATTTCAATTACATTAAATCCTTAATTGGCACCTGCCCTACAAAAACCAATCAGAGCATCTCTAGCTAAAAATACCCTGAAAGTAACTAAGCATGGTATTTTTAGTGTCAGGGTGACCTGTTGGATGCGGTTGATGCGCCTCTCATCAGTCTCAGCGATGAACAGTGTGCCCAGGTGGGACAGAGCGATGGCTTTGGCAGCCTCCAGGGTGGCGCGCACTGCTGCCCATCTCACCAGGTGGTGGTCAATACCTGGGACCTGGCAGTGGATGGGGCGGCCAGCCACAATACGCACCTGAAGATTTTCTGATACCTGACATAAATAAAGACAAAAAGAAACATGTATAAGCTATGTAAAAATAAGACCGAACGTAAATCATTACAACTGCTTAATTTTGGTCAATAGAATCAGAAACTTACATTATACCATTGTAGATCCAGTGAATTCAACATTACCACACCTGAGCCTACTTCATCTAAGGACTCATTAAATGTTCACAAGATAAACATTCAGACAGGCAATTCATTAATCCTGGAGTTTTGGGTAATAAACAAAACTCAAGTGGCATTTTCCTTAAGACAAGTTTTGCAGAAACTCTTGACAGTGTGTTTTTCTTTTTTATCAAGGTGCTCTTTTCTTTTCTTTTATGTTTGGAGCCTTGCTTACTCTAAACACACTTTAAGCACTGCAAATTGTGAAAAATATTTCATTACTCTTTCTTCCTCAGCTACATATAGTGCTAATGTCTCTCCAAGAAGCCTGAGTAGGAAACAGGGTTGGAATTTATTCACTAGCAAATGCGTTTTCTGTGTGTTTAGTGCTGTTTCTCTACCTGTAGGACAATGTTGTTGTCCAGGATGTAGAGGGAGTTGTCCAGTGGGTTAATGGCCAGGTCTGTTGGCCACTCCAGACGCACCTGTGGAATGACACACACACATATGAAAACACAGACAATGCATACAGAGACTGTATTTCTATCGAAAATTAAAACAAGACAACAAGAAAGCCGTGGTGACTATCACTCATGAGAGTCAGTTACAGGTAATACAAAAATATCTCCTCAATAACACAGCATTAGGCCTCCTGACCCTCCCTGTTCATGCAAAGGTCAACGGCGGGCAGGGAGCCTTCCCTGTGTTTATTCAAGACTCGCCTCGGCACTGTCGCAAATGTCAGCCAATAACCATGATCGCAGCGAGCTCAAATAGCACACCCTGCCCGCTAACGCTGTGGGGGTCAAAGACAGACAAACCTACACTAGCGCACAGCCACTCATATAACCGTCTATCTTGCACACACAAGCGCTCAAACTGTGAGCTGTGGAGGCGAGGCGGTGCGTCTGAGGGATCAGTGAGGTGATTGATGACTCTGAGGATGGATTGGTAAATAAATGGATCATGTTAAATTGCCACTGACATGTCCAATTATAGGCACTGTCAAATGAGAGAGAAGAGGGTTCACTCTGAAATCCCATTTTAAGAGGTAGAGAGATTCATCAAGCAAGACTCAACTCTGTCCTTAGCCAAAGAGGACACGCATCAAATCTCCCCTGCTCATGATATTGAACTTTGCAGTGATGACAGGCCATCACTTTTGTAAGTTAAGTTGAGCTGTACACAGAGCGGCGCCGGCTTTATTAAAGTCAAATTGAAACTAAAACAATAATTCCCTGAAATATATATTTATTACATCCCTTGTATCCCCTTTGATTTGGTGATTGCACCACTTTAATTGGTGTTCTCCAGGAGGCATGGATTTTTAGTCCTGGTGTAGTATCTTGTGTGGGCAGGCCCCAAAAATAGTTCAGAATACCACTTACATTTCAACAGCCACACATGTAGTTAACCAGCATGCAGGCTGACGTTAGCCGTTGAATGGTATGATCTGTGATTTGGATCTACATTACTCCAGGACTCTATACTTTAGTTACTCTGTGTCAAGATACGATCACTGGGTGATGTACATAAAAAAGGAGGGGGAAATGTCTTGTATCAGCGTTCTTGGGACACACCTGAATTATCACAGTTTTCCCCTATATGAGGCAACAGTTGTTCTTTTCCCGGAAGAGCAGATGGTGGATTTAAGATGTGGTTTAACAAAGATGTAGAAAATAATTCAGACCTACCTGTTTTCATATATTTATCTGTGTGAGAAAGATGATGTTCCAGAAACATTTCTTTAACTAATGAACGTTTTATCTCATCCACATATAAGCAACTGTTGTCTGTACCTCTGTTGTCAAAGGGCATTATCATATTAGGCATGACTGATTCATACTGTGCCCGAGTACGATTGCCCCCCCTCTCCAATCCCCCACGTCTCAGCTTTCACAGTAGTAATGTTATTCGGTTCCCAAAGAACACTTGCATCATCATCTTCGTGACATTTTTGTTGTGCTACAATGCAGAAAAGGGCGCTGCCGACAGACACTGCTGCCCCAGGGACCATCATCTGTGGGGACCAGCAGAGCACCGAGGCGAAGCTCTGCTCCCGGCTGGACGAGGAGCTGCTGCTCTCAGGCGTAGAGCTCTTCGCCTCCTGCCAGAGCTCTGACTGCAGGTTGGAGGTGGCAGGGAAGCTGAAAGTGAATCTGAATCTGTGTCTGTCTGCGGCTGGCTGTGCTGCGATCTGATATAGAGCCATCAATATTCAATTGAGACTGTTTCCTTACAAACTCCTTGCAGTTTTGTTAAATGGCAGTCCACCTCTGTATTTTGGTATTGTTGGTGTTACCAGAGTATATCTGAATTGTTCTCAAGAAGACCTTTTCAAGTGGACACAGATGGCGTCACATAGTCGGGTACATTACACATTGTTTACACTAAGTGTTCTTGGTTTTGGACTGGGATCCCTGATATGAAACCCCCTCAAACTGAGGAACTAACTCTCCTCCACATGGATGGCAAAGGTCAGCTCTCTTTGTTTTATGAGTTATTCTTAACATATTCAAAAGATTCATCTTTCAAAAGGCTAGGGGCATGGAGAATTGAAATAAAAGAGAATATTTATTAAAGTTGCTTGTTTTAAGGGCAAGACCTGGTCCATCAATACAAAATTTAGATTATTTCAACGGTTAAGCAAACTTATTTTTCACCTAACGGGTTAAATCAGATGTTCCCCAATATACCAGATATATGTGTGGAGTGTAGAGAGAAAAAAAGGTACATTAATTCATTGTTTACGAGAGTGCACAAAGCTACAGCAATTCTGAAAGAGTGTGGTTGAATACATAAGCTTTATAATTGGAAAGAAATTCCTTCACAAGCCAAACTCTGTCTATTGGGAATATACCCTGAAGACTTTGCTGTAACTCTGCAGCAGTCACTGCTCACTGACTTTGGACTTTTACAAGCCAGAAGGATAATTGCACTATTATGGAGGAACATGGATATACCTTCTATTGGAATGTGGATAAAGGGAGTGGCAGCCTGTCTCGCTTTGGAGAGACCAACTTGTATTGTAAAAAGGAAGGACAACTTTGTTCGCTTGTGGAGCCCCTATATGGAGTTTCTGGGAACTCATAATTTTGAATGATTTTAAGCTGCATTGAAACAATGTACTGCTGCAAGTGCTGTCATTTTTATTGCTGTTTATTTAATATTTTTGCTTGGGTTGGGGGCAACATACACACCTATTTGTTATATTGGTCATGTTAGGGAGAAAAATTCAATTAAAAATGTTCATAGTGGGGATGTGTGTGATTAATTAACTAGACAATTAAGCGGTGCCAACAATTTCAAATGGCTCTTATAGTATACGCAATATTATACAGACGGTGCATAACCTTATAAATTAAGTTTCAATTTTGGCTGTTTTCTGAATGTTTTCTTACTTTTAGACTAGTTAAATAGTCTACGTTTAAACTCCTGTTTAAACATCAGGGAAATTAGTCCTTAGGAGCATTCCTAGTTCATAGGCACATGCTCCAGTCAGTAGCACACCACAGAAGTTCAGGCTTAGAAGCTGTTTCCATAAATATGTCCAAAAATGTTTTAAAACTTAAAAAAATATGCACAATAGCTTCAGCATCATTACAGATTATATTTCCTTGTACAAAAAGTGAGATTTCAAATTTCAGTTTGACTTTTAACTAAACACTAAAGCCAGCACTTCGCTATTCACGCTGTTCATTTTGCATAAATTACAGCAGTGGTCTTTGTTTAAATGTAGCTCTAGAAGTTTACATCAATACCGACCTCACACTGGGGTCACAGCAGTTTATAAGAACAAACACAGATGGAGGGTGAATGTGAGTGGACACGCTGCAGGGGCTGATAACTAACAAACAGAAGGATTGTGAGGTAACATGGGCCCCTTTAAAGACATATAAGAGCACCTCTGGGAATTCACCCTGGCTGAACACACATATTCACACACACATACACGGCCATACACAGGCGCTTGCCTCCCTATGTGTGGGCAGAGATCCCTCTATAGAGCCAGCAGTTCATCTATAATTCATCTTCTGCTCTAATAGGCCTGATATAAGTCAGCAGAGTGATCTGAGGGCTGGCTGATCAAATCTGTACAGTAGCTGTCTTTGGTCTTTGCCACTCTCTCTCTCTCTCTCTCTCTCTCTCTCTTTCTCTTTCTCTCTCACAGAGACGCACACACATACACCTTCAAAAGGACATAAAGAGTTTCTACAGGAGAGGCCAGGCAATTTAGATTGACAAAACAGAGACTGACTATAAGAGCACAACAAACAAGTAATTATTCTTGATCCGTCGCCTTTTTGGGTTAATTACCCTCATTACTCAGCACAAAACACATGCAGGAGTCTTATATTTCCACAGATTATCTAAACAACACTGAAATGGTGAGGAAGGAGCCTACTTTAGAGCAAAAAATGTGGCTCTAGCTCTCTCCCACTCACTTAAACCAGACTGCATTATTAGCTTACCTGGCTGATGTCCATGCGTGCATCACAGCTTAGCGGCTGCGTCGACATCAGTCCATTTGAGCCAATCACAGTGGAGAGCAAACCCCTCTCATTAATCTTCTGAATGGTGGTGCCATCAACGAAGTAGACAACACCTCTTTTATCCACTGCAATACCTGGGCGGGTGAGAGAGAGAGGCAGAATGAGCTTTTGGAGATGACAGAGAGGGAGTGCGTGGGGTTGATAGAACAAAAAGGAAGAAGGAGAAAATGTGAAAGAGAGTATGAGAGAGGAGATGGAGAGGAGTGAGTAAGGGAGAGGAGTACAGTGGAGAGAGGAGAGGGCTTCGGAGAGGCATCCAACTCAGTTAGACATTCAGCTCAGCAAGCGGCTGTCTTATCAAAGGCACTGCACCACAGAAATGTAATTATATTTCCATTCCAGAGCCCACTAAAGGGATTAGAACAATGCAACTGGAGGAAGAAGTTATTTGTCACATTAGATGTGAGCAGGGTGCCGCAGTGAACTTTTGACATTTGCGAGTGTGCATTATATATGTGCATCCATATTTGCGCTTGCGAATGTGCATTATATATGTGCATCCACAAATCAAAAACATGTGTGAATGTCTACATTTGTGCAGACGCTCGCCTGTATTTTTTGCAAAGCACATGTGAACGAAAGCTTTGCGAGTGTGCTTTGCTATGAGCAGCATATACTTGAACTCTCCTTGCAGCGGAGCTCTGCAGTAGACAGTGAGTGGAGAAAGAGAGGGAGATGGGCAAGTCCAGGTATTAAAGGTCAGGGCAGACTATGAATCATCTGTTATGGATGAGGGGCGACCTTCATCCCCGTCTTATCTCCATACAGAGAATAGCCCTTTGACTCAACTCCTTGGCAATAATATACCACAACTCAACCCTCACCTCTCATACCGTATGCCGCCAATTCTCCTTGATTGCTTTCACTTAGCATCTGCGACAATAAGCCATATTTCAGTATTCCTACCTGCCATCTCCAATGCATGTGCCTCACTGTTTGGCCATTTAAAAATACATTGTGTTTATGGTTTATCATTAAGTCATGTCAAGTTTATGTATATATCTCTTTATCCTGAGCATGCCTCATGCATGATTTAATAGTGACGAAGCCTACTTATATATACCCACGATCAATCATAAAACTAAATGGCGCAATACAATATGCAACAAAGGGAACCATAAAAAACAATCACATGAGATGAAGTAGTATTGTGAAAAGATAATAAATAGGGCTACAACCAACCATTACTTTCATTACTGATTTATCTACCAATTATTTTGACTATTAATCCTTTATTTGTTTACTCTTTGATTCTTTGCTCACTTTGTGGGCAGAGTAATAAGCTGAAACACAAAACATTTGCACCCTATAAATTTGGTGGAACACAGCTGCCTATTGGAACATGCTAATGTTACTGACATAGAGCAATTCATTTGGAGTCGTATTTCTTGCCTCCTAATGCAAGTCCAATATTCAATCTCCTCTTGGCTATGTTTTGGTGTCTAACAACTCCTGAGGGAAATGTCTGGCTCTTTAGCTGCTAAATGCCCCACTATGTTAACCAGTTAGCTGCAAACTTTGTTTGTCAATTGCCATTTGGTGCTGTGCGGGGAGCATACAGTGGATTTAACAGAGTGTTTTCACTGAAAAGAGCTGCCTGCTGTGTGTGGAAACGAGGTTGGTGAGAGCTGCGAGGGTGAGCCAAAACATTAATGCTGCAGGTTATAAGACCAAAACAATAAAATGAACAAAAGATGATAAAACACTCCATAGAGCTGAGAGGAGCTGCAGAATCGGGTGATTATTCTCTGTTGGTTCATTTATACTAGTGACCCCTTTCACGTTACAGGTAATCATTGAAGACCTGGGTCTTTAACAGGGGGCCCACGACCCCTATGGGATCCTCAGAGTTACTGCGGGGGGGGGGTCACCAAAGTTCTGTATGATAATTTCACTTGTTTTAAGATTGTTTTTCACCCCAAAATTAAAATGTGTGCGAAAATACACATTAACATGAACACAACACAAATTATTAGTGAAGATGTATGGCTATCCTTGTATCCTTGGTTTCTGTTTGAAAAGCATCTGAGGAAGAGCTGTTTTTGGCTCGAAAAGTCATGCAGTAAATAAATACTCACTCTATTGGAGCTTCTTGGTGTGCGGACATTTTTTCTTGCTACACGTACGGCCTTTTTGTCCAGCACCCATCCCTAATATGGGTATGAGGATGTGCGTGTTGTTTTCACCTTTGTATTGGCTATTCTTGTAAACCACGATGAATTGCTTTGTAGCTTGCAGACTGAGACATAGTGTCCACCTCAGAAACCACCACCTGAAGTGCAGAAGGTAAAGCTAATACACCTAACCACGTTATAGCTGCTTCTGTCTTAGGCGCTAAAGGGCAAGCACAAACAAGAGAAGACCTAAATTTATTCAGAGAATTATCTCAAGGGCAACTCAGTTTTATACAATATATGTAGTAAGGGGACCCTGCTCCATCTCTCTTTCAGCTAAGGAGTCCTTGGCCTTAAAACCATTCAAATACCCCTGATTTAAGCTATTGTTTGTATAAAAATATTGATTGGTGCAGCTTTAAAATGCCAGAAAATAGTTGAAAATGCCCATCATTTTCATTTCCCAGAGCACAAGGTTATGTCTTCAAATCACTTTTATTTGTTTTGTTTTTTTTTTTATATATATTTTACTTTTATTATCATTATTTGCTGAACCTGCTGAACCAATAGAGAAAAGCAAGGAAAGCTGAACCATGGCATGTTTGGTATTTTCCTTTTAGGTGACTTACAGGAATACTCCAACACAAAATGACCATTTATAAATCTGGTCAACTGTAGTGTTTGAGTCTGTTTTTGGAGAGATCATGAATAAGTTTCACTTTCAGTTCAGTTTTAAATAGTAAGGTTTTAGTGAAAGTGTATGTTTGGGAGGTACTGAGCATACGATTAGATACATGAGATTTGGATTAAACTGCAAGACCTTTGAGAGAGTTTGTAAACAGATGCTTTGATATTGTTTTGCTATTGTTAAACGTGGTCCCCAATCAATCAATAAATCAATATGTTGTCCTCCTCTTGTTTCTTGTGGAAAGTTTTCTCCACAAATTTTAAGGTAACCCAACATAACTACTTGATATACAGATGATCATTTTGTGGGTGAAGTATTCCTTTAAACAATTAATTCATTATCAAAATTGCCATTGACCACATTTCTGTCAATCAGCTGACCTCTTTCAGCTCTAGATATAATGGGGCCATTAAGCTGCCTTCCCTGCAGCAAACCCTGTGGAAAATGAAAGTTGTGAAAAAAATTCAAAGAGCGATCTGACCATGCAGAAGAGCCAGCACACCATAATAAAAATGGACAATGGCGCGACACCATCAGTATGCAGTACGGCTCCAACTCCTCCTCCCTCATTCAGTCATCTTGTCCTATTTTCTCCTTGATTTTTATTCTGGTTCTGTCGGACTTTTTCCTTTCAAACTCTGTCATACTGGATTATGTGGGGATGTGCCTGTGCTCACTCTCTGAGCCCCGGATAGAAATCACTACTGCCCTTTTCCCAAGGCAGCCCTAAGGTCTCATCCTCCTTGACATACAATAGCTTTCTTTACACGTGATTGCATTCAACATATGCGTACACACGCACTCATGCAAACACAGTGCACCGCCACCACAACTAGATTCGCAAATGTCCTCAAACCCAGCAACCCTGGGCCGACCCTGTGAGTCATAAATCGTGCAGGTGGAGTGGAGGTGGAGAGGGGGGAGGGCCAGGGTCAGTGTGTTTCCTCCAGAGGCCAGAAGGTGAACTGCAGAGCTCTCCCTCCTGGCCCCTTCATCATCCCTCTGACACAGACAGATTACACCACCCACACAGCCCACCCCCCCCCCCCACGAACACCTTTCCTCTCCTCTTCTACCTCTCCCTCGCTCTCCATCCTCCCTAACTTGATCTTCTTCTGCTCCCTTTTTGCTCCCTCTTCCCTCTCCTTGTTTTTTTTCTTGAAGTCCTGTGCTTTGTTTCTGTTGTTTCGCTCCTTCTGCCCTGCCCTGAATGTTATAAGTGCTAATCAAATCAGTGCCCTTTAACCCTTCAATGATGTCTCGGCTCTGTTTTCTTCTGTTCGGCCCATTTTTTATTCCTTTCTTTTGTTCGCCTCTGCCTTTCCATTTCTCCTCCTGTCACCTGGAATTACGGAGGAGAGATGTCTCAACTCACAGCGCAGTCTCAGCCTACTTAGGTCTCAAAGTCGGCACATTTTCCCAGCTCTAACGCCACTCTCGGATCCCTCCTACATTCCTTTCACTTTTCCACCCATTCCCCCTCCTACCACCCTAAACCTGTCCCTGATCTTAGAACCCATAAATCCTGCACAAGGACATGACGAGACAGCTAGGTCTCTCTCTCAATGCTGATTTCTGTTCTCTCCCCCTCTGTCCCTGGATATTACTCTTTCCTCTCTTCTCCTTTGCTTCTATTGATTTCCATCCTAAAGTCTCTCTATTCTTTCTTCCCTGCCTTTGTTTGTGCTTTTCTGACATCCTCAGTATGCATGCTCAGGATCTGCATGTCTTATGTTCGCACAGGCAGCCTCTAAATAGCTGCCAATCTATCATCAACAATAAATGCGGGACCGGGCTGACTTATTCATCCTCACACAAGCACAACAATGAAGAACGATTGCTATTATTGCTTGGCATTGGCGAAAGGATTTACGCCATTTTATGTGTTGTTTAAGAGTATTTCGGCATGTTTATTGAAAAGGCGGCAGATTAGTCCACATTCTCCTTGTCAGGGGCTGGATTTCCTGCTGTTGTGGGTAAAGCTGTATGCTGTGTTAAGGGAATTTACAGCCTCTCCGTATAGCCGATGGATACTCACAAGACATCAAAAGATTTACCGTGTCTCCCTGGGTGGACCTGGCACTCTGATACTCATATTTAGAAGCTGGCAGACACACTGGTGGAGAAATAATTGAGATAAATCTCAACTCCAGAGGGAGACGGACATTTGGCTAAAGTTGGGACTGGATTTTATCATCAAAGAAAAGTGAATTAGACAGAGTTGGATTGACCTTGGGAAAACAGAGGGAGGAGAGAGGAGAGGAGTGAAGGAGAGGATGATAAAGTGATGCTATTCACATTCATCTCAGATTTAGGGAGGAAATGCAGCCAAAGAGAAAAAGACAGACAGCACCAAAAGAGGTGTGAAAGAGGAGAGAGGTGGTGATGAGACAAAGGGACATGATGAGGAATTGCTTCAATTAACCATTACAGGCCAATCACTCTCAATCAAAGAATCTCTTTGTTCTCCGTCCTTGTCAAAAGAATATCAGTTATAACGGCCCCCTGTGGCACTGCAATACAATCCAATCTGATTAAAGCCTTGGAGAGGGGTCTTCGAGAGCATCAGCGTTGATTACAGCTATTTGAAGAGAAGGAGCCACCAGGGGATTTTCCGAGCAGAGAGTGAAGGAAAGGTGAGGAAATTTTGTAAGGTGAGAAATGAGATGAGGTGGGAAAGACTCATTATAACAAAAGTTGTAGATTATGTGTCTTATTTTGCTGGAAGAGTAGGCAGCCCTGTTGGCATACAGTAACATCAGGATGTGGTGTGTGTGTGTGTGTGTGTGTGTGTGTGTGTGTGTGTGTGTATGTGTGTGTGAGTAAGTATGTGTGTGTGCTGCATACTGACTGCTAACGCCTGAGCCCTCAAGAGTACAGGAAGTCAGCCTTCTGGTGTTGTTCAAGTTTCCCTTCTACAGTACTTTCACCCTTCAAATGTTGACAGCAAGGCTGCCAAAAGAGCTGCCTCTATGGATCAAAGCAAGAGGAATTGTAAAATTGTATAGAAAACAAACACATCAGTGTCTGTCAGCTGGCGGAACAACCACCTAAGTGCAAAATAAGCACATATTCTGCAAAAGAAAACCTTTTTAAAGGATCTGTTTATGGAAGAGAAAGCATAATGCGCGCATGTATGGAAGTTGCATTTATACCTGGAAACTTTCATACAGCCACAACGTGCACATAGGAGGGAGGTGTTGTGACACAAGCACACGCACACACACACACACACACAGATTGCCAGCAGCCTGAGGAGTAAGTCATTCAATCTGCCCTCATATATCCCCAGGCTCAGTGGGTGTTAATGATATGGACTGACATATTATTACAGCATCTAAATGATGCTAGCCGTAGCTGATTATAGCCCATGGCACCTCTGTACAAAGTAACTGTGTGTGACTGACAACTGAATGTAGACAGATGGACAGTTTCACCTGCACAACTGGCCCCAGTAAGGGACTCTGGCCATAAATAAAGTCAACCAAATTAGCCGGGGAAAGCCTGGAGGGTTCACTAACTGCTTCGGTCCGACTGTAAGTGAAACTGAAGAACACACTGTTTCAAAGAGTCTTTAGCTGGCTGTGTGGCTTACTGTTCCCTTTTATCATTGCTCCTTGAGAACGCACAATGCTGCTTGTATGCAAACGTGTGAATGTATGTGAACGTGAGCGCATGTCGATGTGTGCAAGCTCCCGGTGAGGCGCGTGTGGGTGTGTGTGCATGCATGCATGCGGTGAAGTAGCTAGGCGAAAAGATAAGGCATGGCAGTTAATCATATTGTGCGCATATGCAAATATAGAGCGGATAAATCAGAGTGTCTGCAGATGAAAAATTCACACTCCCACACACAACTTTCTTGAAGACACTGAGGTTGCCCATGTGCACTAAAGGGGGGAAAATAAACCTGTTCACTCAATCTCAGCACTGTGAAATGCCTCGGTGCACCATACTGATTTTGTGTGTGCACGTGTTTGACTGCAGGGGTGTGCATTTTTGTGTGTGTCAACACAAGTGTGTGTGTGTCTCTCTGAGTGTATGATTTCACACCTGCATTAAAAAAAAATGACAGTCACGAGTATTCATCGATTATGCTGCCATCAATGGCACACTGTGATTCTGTACGCGCTGCATCAAACACTGATCTGTGATCTGTGACATGCACATCTATGAACTGCAGCACTGTAATACAAGCGCCGTTTCCGATTGCTCTTATTTTCCCCGATCAAACACTTATCATCAATCAATACAAGATAGCACCATAAATGAGGACGGGCGTGTATTTCTGGTAGATCTTTGGTAAGCAGTAATAATTCATGCTTCTTGTAATTAATTATTCATTAAAGCCCCACAGAACAGACAGTGGCTTAGTAATTAAGTCTGAATCAGACACTGTGGCTCATCTAATTATCAACCACTATAAGTTTGTTAACATATTAACCCGCATTAATTAATTATTGATAGCTGCCTTTTTTTTTTTAGCTGTTAGTTCTCGAATACACATGTATGGCAAGGCGAGACATTGCGAGCATGCAGAGAACTGAAAGAAGATTTTGCAACAGTTACATGCTAATTTTTGTGCGAATAAACTTTTTTTTTTTTTTTTTTGGTTGCTGAAAATATGCGACTTGGCAGTAATTGCCTTGTTTGATAGCAAAAGAGAGATCCAAAGTAATCACAGAGGCAGCAGACAAACTCAATTATAAAAGCAATTGAAATGCTTTGGACTAGAAAGCTCCATGAAAGGCTAAGGGGTTTGGATCAGTGCGGAGCGTCTACAGATTATGTCGCACTGTTTAGAACATCAAACAAACACAAGGAGGTCTATCAATAGAAGCTCTTTTACCAAACACGCCATCACAACAACAAGCCAGTGAAGCTCTGCAATGGTAGAAAAAGGAAATGGGATCAGATGGGAGGAAACAAATGTTTTCATGACTGAAAAAGTGGCACTAAACTACTATAGATAGCAAATCTCTATGTGCAGCTTCCACCCAAACAAAGTTTCACACATACAGTACAAAGACATCGCAATAACTGAGCCAGAGGCAACTCTAGTGCAGTCTTTATCACAGATAGTTGGCTTTGCAGCCATTTCAGATTTTTCTTCCACATTTTCCAACCGTGTGAGTGCTTCTTTGGAGGGAGGTCTGGCCACTGGTCTCGTGGAGCGCTGCAGGTGATAATGGTACCCAGGTGCAAACATTTACTGGCTCTGTTTTCGCATCCCCATAACAGCAGCAGACCCCCCCCCCCCCTTCTCTCCCCACTTTCACACAGACAGGTTCAATTGGACTGCCAAGCTGAACTGTGCCTGCCACCATCACTCTATTCATCTTCCTGTCAATGTGTTTTAAGGATCAAGGTAGAAACAACCTGCATGTGCACCAGTTCACTATCTCTTCCCTCATCAGAGCCCCCTTCTCCCCCCAAACCGAGACAAATGCTTCCATCTGAATGTGCGTGTCTGTGTTGGGCATTCACCTCGAGTAAATGCAATTTATTCCTCCACAGTGGCAAAGCTCCACTCCTCCTGTCAGCTTGCCAGGGTCCCGGTGGAGGTTGACAGGCCAGCTGCCAGCAGTGGCC
The DNA here is from genome assembly GCF_041903045.1 of Epinephelus lanceolatus. NCBI lineage: Eukaryota > Metazoa > Chordata > Actinopteri > Perciformes > Serranidae > Epinephelus > Epinephelus lanceolatus. Next base: position 14,942,223 of record NC_135740.1, read on the forward strand.
ATCTCGACCAGTTAAAGTGACACGCGTGTCACATTTCCCATGATCACGCTGACGTTGCCAACCTGACATACCTTTAGCAAGGCATAGGCACCCATAACTAACTCTATGTCCCTTCACTGGGAGAAGCAGATTAGGTCCAGGGACCCAGAGGCTGCCAATCAAAAACAAGCATGCACAAGCACACTGACTTGCACAAACGTTGCACCTTTGATGCACAGGCTCAGCCTTTGGCCTTGAGCCCGCATCTCTTATTGACTCAGGGCTTCATTACACACACAGTGAGCTTCAGTAATCTCTCTGAAGCCACCCTACACACTCCGACTACAAACAAGGTAGCTGTCAGTCTGTATAGTGTTCTACCTAATACATTACTTGAATAGCAGGCATTTTACAGGTAAAGCCTCGTTTTAAGTCAGCATAAATTTGCCTCTACTAAGCCCATTGACTATATTTTCTTTGGTCCTTAGCAAATCTTGGCAGTGGGCTGACTATTTCCTCACAGAATATCTATGAGTCCTCCCCTGACCCAAGGTGATTAGGACGCAGACTAGCTACTCTCTGAAATGGATCCCTGTTTTTCAAAGTAGCCCCAGACACGTCTTATCCATTTATCTGGTGGACAATGAAGTTCTAGCCACATGACATTGCATGACATTGGGCTCAGTGCAATGATCCATCTAGCACTGCCATCAGGCCCTCAACTCATGTTTTAATCTATTACAAAATGTTGTTTTTGGCTCAAGATGACTTTTCATTTCTGGTCAATGTCAACCTATTCATTTGTCTGCCCTTTTAGGAATGAATTATGCTTCTCCTACCTATTTAATCTTATCTTAGCCGTATGCAAGAGGCAGAAATATTGGAGTGCCTTTATATCACCTTACAGACCTTTTCTAATTTGACAATATAAATATTTTAAATGGCTCCCTTTGTATTTTCTGTTGAATGTTTGTTAATACAGAAGCTGAAAACAAACAAAACAGGGACCACCAAAGGTGTTCCCATAGCAACAGAATAGCAATGAAAAGGTCTATAAACAGAATTTTTGTACTGCAAACCATCTGGGCACGACTGAATTACTTGAAACAGCAAAGATGCATAAAAAGGAAGTACTGTAAGCAGTTTCTCCAAATTGCTTTGTCCAAAGTACTTTCAAAGTAACTACTGATACAACCTTAAAATGTCACCATCAGGCCTGAGTTAAGATGGTATTTTTGGGTTGTAACACACACATATTGAAAACATTAGTCCAACATGTGTGTAGGTCAAGAGAGAAGCCAGAGAAAGTAGTTTGATCAATTTCAGGCAATAAAATCATACACTTTTTGAGTGTTGTTAAAAGCCTTTCTGGTGTTTGACAGCCGAGTCCTCATTCTGTTTGGACGCAGCTGTCTTATCATATTGAAGACTGTTTTCACTGGAAAAGCAATATTTGTACTAATGCTTAACTGACCCATGTCTATATTTCCTGACAAGCAACCTCTTGTGGCACTACAAATAATGACTACACGGAAGTAGTATGACCTTGCAGTAAAACTCACACTCAGACTTAAAGAACTTTCAAACCAAAAGCCTAGACTCTACATTGCACAGAGCAACAACATTAGGTGTTTTCGGACCAGATGAACTTTTTCATAGTTCTAAGAACACAGTCCTAGAAAAGCCCCTTTTCATTGTGTCTGCACTGCAAGAACTAGGTATAACTGTTGTTCTTAGGACGTCGCTTTAAGGGACTTTTTTAGCACCTATTTCAAGAGTAGGTACTCTGGTAGTCCACTGAATTTGAGTTTATTGATTCGTCTGACATCTCGACATGAAACAGTGTTTTTTTGGCAGTGGGGGAACTAGAACAGCCAATCAGTGTCATGGGCCATTGTCAAGCATCGCCAAGGGGTGCGCCAAAACGAAAGAGGAGAAATAACAACAATGGCTAATACTAAAGACAAGCCAGACGCTGCTATTGAGGCTGTTCAACATGACTTCACAACATTCTCTCCACTCCATGCTTAAAACCCCAGCAAACAGGTATGTTGGCATGGCTACACATCAGTGTGGACTTGACACGATGTTAGATTCAGATGGATATGTTGGTCTCTGGTGATTGGTAGGGAAAATCGAATCCCCCTCCCCCATATAAATCCATTAGAGTGGACACAATGTCAGACTGAAGATGGTGTGTAGAATAACAAGCTGACAGTATGTTAATTTGTCCAGTTTAAGTGTACGTTGACTGGCCGAACACAAGCAAATGCAGCTCTGGTAACTGCTATTTATAAAAACTGGTTAGCCATGTAAACAACAGACAACACAAACAACAGCTTGTAATCAAAAAAATTAAGAAAACATGGTGCAATCTGTAGCGTCCTAGTTAAGAAGGAGAAGAAGAAGAGATACTTTATTAATCCCCAAGGGGACATTTTTTTTCACTCTTTTGTCACATACACACACAGGCCTGAAATACACACAAATGCACAAACAGGACCTACACATGCACTAAATGGAGAGATGTCAGAACAAGGGGGCTGCCGGGAGCAGCTGGGGGTTCAGTGTCTTGCTCAAGGGCACCTTGGCAGTGCCCAGGAGGTGAACTGGCATCTCTCCATCTACAAGTCTAAACTCCCTACTTGGTCCATACAGGACCCTCCAGTTCCCAAGCCAGGTCCCTATGTTCTGAGCCACTGCCATGAAAGTTAGCTGCTATGTAGCGCAAAAGCTTGATAACGTTCTTAAAAAATATCTTTTGTCATATTTTCTGAAACTGTCATATTCCTCTGCCTAGTCTATCGTCTTGTACTGCTTCGAATGGCCTTACCTCATGTGAACGAAAACAACTAATCAAACCCGAGGAGCAGCTGTCAATCACAGCTGTAAAATGAAAAAGTTAGGCTGAATCTAAATGTCCGGACTTAACCACACTTTCAGACTTGCGGACTTTGCTGGCGTGCACCTGGGAAGTCTGGGAGTGCCGAGGGCTGTCCAAATCCACAAATCATCCAGTCCACAAGAGGCTTCAAGAGGACTTTCTGAAGACTTCCAGAGAATCTGCCTGGGATGCAGATTTCACCAGACTTCACTGATTTAATACCCACAATGCACTGTAATAGGGATGTAACATTGTGGGGTTTTTTCAATTGCTGACTAAAACAACGAAACCTATGAATGCGTAAAATAATTACTGATAGTAAGGCCTATTTAAATGCTACTTTAGTTGTGTAGGCCAGAACCACATCATGACACAGATGTAGAAGTAAAGGCTACAGAGGGAATGAAAATGCATTTTGTTATTGCAACAAGCTGCTCAGTTTTATGCTAGAAAATTGGCCGAAAAACAAAAAAAGAAGCTTTTTATTTAGTCATAGTCCTGTCCTCATTTACACACATTTCAGTTTTTGTGCAGCTTATTACATACAGATGTATAAATACCATTTTGTTCTGTCACAAATAAAGCCTACACATGAGATTTACTCCTTGTTATCTGCAAGGGTAGATGAGCAGACACTATTCATCAACATGCGTGAGGAATATAACAGCAGTAATCACCCACTTGAACATTTCCATGGCAACGGCAAGTGAAAGAGACCTGAGACCTGTCTATCAGCAGCTTGAAGTTTCTGCCCTCGAAGTCTTTATGTGATGACAGTGAACACGTTACAGTACGTACAACTGAAGTCTGCAAGGGCTTTGCTCGCAAGTCCAGAGGGTGGACATTTGGATTCAGCCTTAGTCCTGCCACAAACTCAGTGGTCACAAACGTTCTCATTTTACAGCTAAACAGTATATTAAAATATGTTTCTGAACAGTGCAGTGAGAGATAGACAATGCAGTAACACAATCTTGATTTATATTTGATCAGCAAAAATGACAACAAGATTTATAAAAGTTAACAACTGTAGCTTGAAGTGCTGCTCTTCACTGTGCGTGTGTGGTGATTATGTTGTCTAAAAATAAGGACTCGCTGGGCATGTCATCCTGCTTGAATGAATCATATCATATTTTTTTTGTCATTTATGTATGTGTACCTGTTCCCCATTCAACAATTTCCAAACTCTAAACTCTTGGGCTGTGACACGCAAGTGACCTCAAATCAAACTGGTTCAAACTTTGGCCCATCAGTATGAGACATGTGTGCCATTCAAGAACATCAAAACATACAAAGACCTACACATAGTGTCACTTGTGGTATTACACAGTCAAGTACTGTATGTAGATCATGTGACATTTTCAGCAACACACATTCAGGCCATGCACCAACTGCTCACTTTCAATGAAAACATGTACTTTGAAATGAGAGCGTAAAGTATGCATTATTTATCAAAACTGCCTTTCTCATGTGTGACAAAGCAATACAGCTGTATAGCCTTATTATCAGTATCCTTTATTGGTGAGAGAATAGTTTTAAGATTCTTGCAGTTCTGTCAGGAACACTTACATCACATACTGCAGACTGTTTGGCTGTGACAAAGTCAGCAGTAAATATGCAAACAGGACGTTGGCCATATCTCTGCAATTCTTTCTCCAGTCGTGTAAAAATTGCTCACTGGCTGGACAAGTCCTCAATGTACCTGTGTGCTGTGTGCTTTGCTTGATACTCCTTTACTTGGCCCTCTGGATTTGCTGCTGGCAGCTATATTCTCAGCATTAGTTTTGGAAGAAAAGAGTCTCTGGCAGAACTTCTTATTGTGGCTGCTCAGTGATGCATGTCTGTTGCACAAACCATTGCCGATCTTCTAATTATCATGGATGCTGCAGTGAGAAAACTAGCTGTGGTAGAAATAGCATGACCCATTGGCGTCTCTCTAATTTGCATTATCATAGAGTATGCTGCTGTTTGCCTTGCTGTGTGATTAATTCATGTGTGTATCATTAATGCAGGAATGTCCAGGGGCAAAGACAAAAGCTCGGTCAATGTGAAATGAAACACAGGAGCAGGCTGTTAAAAATTGCGCACACATATGCACAGGCTCACACACAAACCGAATCTTGGAGCTAAAAACACAGTGTGACTTATCTGATGCCCTTGTTTTGCGAAGTAGTGCTCTGTTTAAACCAACAGAAACAATGATAGTTGACCCTCTGAGAGGGAAGGCAGCCACAGGGCCAGTTTAATATGCAGATGAGGTGTGGGACTGCTGCACGCTGCAGGATTTAGATGCAAAACACTGAGTTCTCTTTGTCTCTCTCTCCCTTTATCCATTTTTGTTCATTCTGTTGTTCTCTCTTTCCTTCCATTCTCTATTTTTCTCTATAAATTTCATATTATTTTTTAGTCCACTGTTGCGCCCACTTTCTCCTCTCACTCTCTTTCTGAGCTCCCTCTTTTTCTCCATCAATTTAATCCGCTCCCCCTCTCCCTCTCTCTATTTTGTGAGACGCAACAATCACTCTGCACTAAATGCTATGGGAGCCAGAGGTAGAATAACAATGGCATATTCATTCCAAAGTTATAACACAGAGCAGCTGGCATAGAAGCTACACAGCCCTAGGAGATCTTCTAACTTCACTGCTGCAGCCACTGAATACAGTTTGGGGAAGTGGCAGATTCAAGAAAAGTGAAATGCAGGCTGCAGTGATTAGAGCAATTGCAGGACACTACCGCTCGTATGACTCCACTGCTGGAGTAGGAGCAGGGGACCAGTGTTTGCTGAGTTAATGGTTTGAGTATGGGCTTGCTGACAGCATCGAAAGCTTGATTCACACTGATGAAACAAACTGGGAAACGCTTCTATGCACACTGCTATGTTTTCAGCCATTTCTGTAAATGAGACCGGCGCCCAATGTGTGAAGATATTCATTCGCCTAAGCTGCTTATACGTCAACCACCTGCCAACACAGATACTGTAGCATACAGCATGCAGCCTGGCTGTTGTGGTCTGAGGTTGGTGGCCAAGCAGTGATGTGCCATGTGAAGCGTATTTACCCCTGGCTGTGACTCTTTTTTTAAACTCCCTGGCTGTTCAACATGCTAATAACCGCAACCAGTTTAAACCCCACTGCTTCATTCGCTGCCCCGGCCTTGCTATCTCAACTCTGATGGCGTGCATCGCAGCTGTGGGGCTGAGTGAGGTGGGGACAAATGTGTTGTGTCTGTCTGTGTGGGGAATAGAGAGACACGGAGAAAGAGAACGAAAGAAAGCAGAGGAGGAGAGAAAAGAAGAGGGGGAGAGAGAGAGAGAGAGAGAGAGAGAGAGAGAGAGAGAGAGAGAGAGAGAGAGAGAGAGAGGCCGGCGGGGCAAGAGGGAGAAATGTGGTGGCAGCATGTCAGCTTCTGATAAGGGCATTAGCCTGCCCCCTGTGGGTCGGAGTGAGAGACTGACACTGCAAGCTCTCACACTACCACATGATCACACACATACGTGCACACTCACTTCTCTCTGTGGATATCAGCTTTGCTGTCTGGGACTAGTCAACAAATAACAGATAAGACCTGCACATGGCAAACAACAACAACTAAACTCTCAATCACTGGAGTCGCTCTATGAACTCCTCTGTCCAAACATGCACATGAAACACGGTTATTTTTACATACACACAACTGTTATTTACTAAATGTGTAAAAAAAAATCTTTTACCCCTTCGTGTTATGAACAGAAGGAGTCCAGAGATGCGAGCCAAGGCTGCTGGGTCCTGTGGGACTGACGCCTCTTTCATGTCAGACATGGGATCCATCCTAAATGGAGCGAGGCCTTTTATTTACCAAGCTAATTGACTGCAGTAGCGCATGTGGAGCCAACTCTAAACAATGCCCCAGATCTTGTATTCATAAGTGAATGTTTGAAGGACACAAGATAATCCCTGCAGTTTACGCTATAGAGAGACTATAAACTTGGGCAACAGCAGCGTGCTCAATAGTGCTGCAACATTGTTGGCTAAATTAAAATTATGGATTACTATTTAACAACTGTTTGCTGTGTTGTAACAATATTATGTGTCACAGCAGGCCAACTGCAGCTATGTCAACACCGGGGCACAAGCATAATGCGTCAATGAGAAAGAAGGCAGGACAGAGAAAGAGATGGAGGGAGTGGAGGGAAAGAAGGAAGGCTCTAATTTGGAGCGAGAAGCTCACCAGAGGACACAAGACAAGATCAATGCCAGAGAATCACAGAGCTACGGCTTCAAAAAAGAAAAACGGACAGATATTTCTCTGTGAAGTCTACCACTCATTACCATTGGTAAGAGGGTGTGGGGAGGAGGATGAGTGTGGGCTGTGGCAGATGGATGACAGGGAACCAGGGGGCTCCAGGCAGAAATCTCCAGAGCCTTTATAAGAGCTGGTTAGTCGGAACACAATGGTCACAGAAGAGTCTGTGAAGTGCAGTGAGTCAAAGAGTATAAAATACCTGACCGTGCGTGAACAGGAGGAGTCTTGGGACAGAATATTCTATTACTGTACAAAGACAGAGATACAGCATGTTCTAAGGTAGAAGGGGCACATATACTGAGAATAACAGTCCTCAGATCATCTGTCAGATTGTAGCAGGAATCAGCTCCAATCTTGTTTTTCTCTTATCTTCTCCTTTTGTTCTTCATCATCTTTTCCCTCATCTATCTGTATGAACTCAGGAAGTTAGGGATAATAAAAAGTTATGCTATCAAATTTTGGAGCCTACTTTGTATTTAGTTTGAAAAATGAAGACACTTCTGCGCTACATTTGTTTACTGTGCTCCACATCGACTGGCTGCCTGCCTCCAACGTCAGACTGCATTGCACGCACAAGCTGAGTGTGACTGACAGAAGAGGCCATGTAGGACTGTGGGTGTAGCCTGAGTGACAGGCCTGCGGCTAAATCTCCTGTGCGACCTGGGGACTAAGAGGTGGCCAGGTGTGTGGGTGTGATTGGTGAGGGCAGTAAACAGATTATTTCTCCTTCCTGGCAGCACACGCTTTTTGTGCAAAGGTAGCCCACGCAAGTCCAATCTAGTCCTATTAAGGCCTTCCCAGACTACAGTATATAATATCCCCCATATAATGACCTATTTCCACAGATGCTGGGTGGTGCAAACAAAAAAATAAGCAGAACAATCGGTCATGTTAACCTCTGCAGTGTCACATGCTGGAAGACAATAGATGAGGTACATCACAGTGCTACAACATATGAGCAAACATCTAAGAGTTTCCCTCCATTTTGTACCTAGTGTAATAGCTCTTGACACTAGATTGATTGCATCCATGGTGCCACAAAGCAATCCAAGCACTTAAAACTAAAGCTTTACTTTTTGTATGTTTTCATTCAGTGGTAGAAAGGTAGTTTAATCATTAATTACTACAAACTCATACTGTAGCACATTAGATATGGGCACCATTGTGATGTTGATGAATAATCAATATTGCTTTCAATTCTTGTCCTTTTCTCTTATTTATATTCACAGGCATCATTGTCAGGCACGTACATGTACAGTATATATGTGCAGTATATTACAATACAAACCTGAGAAATGTATCTAAGATGAGCTATAAGACTACAGGAATATTACATTATGTCACAAAGAAGCATTTAGAATATTGTGAAAAATACATGGCTTGTGAGATTGCAGCATATACACAAGACAAGAATATGATCCTCCACATTTACTGGGATTACAATTTGTTTGTTTGTTTAAGAGATCACATAAACCTAATGGTCTAAAATTTACATTTTATCAAATTTATTCATACTAATAATGTGCAAGATATGAATATGTAAGCATATGTATCCCTAATTGGCAACTTAAAATGGCACCATATTAAAAAAAATCACAATAAAAATCCAGAGTCGCAGTAGAAGTATTAGTAGGGTTGGGTGATCCTTTCAACTTTCTTCATATTGTTCAATCATGGTTACTCGAGACTAGTTACCAAGCATGGATGGCTTAGTCTTATATTTTGGGATACTCTAGGTTTTACCCAGATTCCAAAGGTGAGTCTTGGGATATTTCACAGCCTATCTGCAAGCTATGTAAGCAAGCATATGGAGAGCGGAGATCTTGGGTGAGATGCAGGATTTAAAATTCACTAGTCACTTGTGCTGATTAACAGGACTCAGGGGCCGGACGTGCCGCTCCACCAAAGAAATCTCTAAATGCACAACAGGGTGCAGATTTCAGAGATTTTATAACATCTCAGATTTATTGTAAATTAGTTAAATTTGCCTCAATATCAGCGTAGGAAAAACCAACTGTGGATCATCCCTTCAATCGTGGATATACAATCCAATTGCCAATCAGCTCAAACCTAAGTATTAGTGTAGTTAATTATTTATTTTTTGGTGCTCTTTGCCTTTATTAAAGGACAGCTTGAGAATGACAGGACAGGGGGAAAAGAGAATGGGATGACATGCAGCAAAGGGCCACAGGCTGGAACGGAACCTGTGCTACAGCAAGGATTTAGCCTATATGAGACACACACTCTACCAGTTGAGCTAGAGGTCGACCCATAGCTTTATCATAATTGGCACAATCATTAGTGTAGCGAGCCATAATCATTAGTGTTAGTTCAAGTTCCAAGTTAATTTATCATCAAAGTACAGCTGAAAAAATTACTAAAGTAAAAAATGAAATACTGTTTATCTCTCAACGAAAAGCCACGTTGGTTTTTGTGTTGAAGACCACGGTAAAAACCCATGCACTTATATAGATTTAGGTCCTACCCCATTTCTTATTTTTATCCATACCCCTTGTTTTTTAAAGGACCCTTTGCCGCATGGAATAGAGTGACAAGGGGTAGTGGTTGAAATCTTCCCCTATGAATGAAGACAACCATTAAAGACCCTGATACGTCAACAGTGGTCAATGGCATTTAAGTAAACATATGCGACAGTGGCAATAACAGTATTATCACAATTACATTTATGTGATGGAGACAGTAAAGTGTGATTTTGTTCTCCGCTTAAGATTCTCGATATGAATTGATCAAACAAGTCATTAAAAAGAACACTGCTTCATTACCAGACCACTAGCAGTGATCTGTAGGCTAACATTTGCAACTGTAACGTTGTTGATTTCTCAAAACACTAGGTTTGGAGTGTGCTTCTGAAAATTCTCCATTTTTAAGGGGGCATGTAACCTGTACTCTCTTCCACCTAAGCAAGGATCAGGACACCCTAACACTCCTCATTAACATGCAAAATGGAAGGGTAAGGGTTAAGTGGTAGGGGCAAGGGATGTACTGGGATCGTGCTTTTGTGTCTACATTTTACAACCACAGACCAGTGCAGTGAAAAAACCTCCCTATCCCCAGCTTCCCTGTGGGGGGACAATGCCTTATTGATGACAGAAGTCAGAAGAGACCAGTAAGACTTGTTCCAGCTAACAGGCGGGGAAGAAGAAAGGGAAAAAAAACTGTAGCACTGTACAGCAGCAGCAGAGACACATTGCTGGAATCCACTCCTGTCAGCTAATAACTAAGGGTATAATGATTAACCAATTTAAATCGACACTGCAGGCTTAATGTCTGAAATATGTGTGCATTAATTCAAAAATCTTGAACTGGGCTAAGGCTTGGAGGGAATCAGAGCTGAATCTGCAGACTTTTCTGTATTAGAACAGCTTAATATGACAGCCGTATTTTGGTTTAAGTTTAGCGCCTACAAGTGCCAATTTCTCCTGTAAGTCAAAGGAAGCCATGCTTACCCGACTACTTGGGCTATTATTGGCATTTTAATAAAAAGATCAAATAATCCCCCCGTCATATGACTGTAAGACAAGGAAATGTATGCCTGTTTTCTTAATCCAGTGGCTAGCTTTCACCCAGTTTTTAATGACAATTTTCTCAAATTACAAAAACATCATCTTTCTGCACTGTGATGGTGCAATTGGTCATTTTGTGTGGTAAGGAAATGTACTGAGCTGCTGAGGCACAGACATTAAAGCCAGGTGAAGTTGGACTGCGTGGGTGTGTAGAGACTGCTTGACTGACATCTCTCTGACTCTTCTGTTAGCTTTTCTGCATTACCTAGGGTGGGACAAATTATACCCTCATCATTCTTAATGGTATATGGAGTTTGGTGACCTCAAGTAATTCCCAGCAGCTCAGTCACACTTCAACCTGATGCCACATTCATATCATATGGGAAGGATGGTAGTAATGGGAAAGATTCCCATGTTTACAACTTGGCTGTGTGAGAGTGAACTGACAACACAGCACTACATTCATTGAATCTTAATTACGTTGAATGACAGGCACAATATTGGGTGTACATGTTTGTTTGGTTTTCAGACACTTCATATTATTATCAAGTGCCAAGTCACACATATCAGAGCTTTCAGAAAAAAATGTTCAACTGTAATTACAAGTGTTCATTAGTAAGTCTGCTGCAGTATAAAGTCTTCGCTGTATTCATCATTAAAAAAACACGATTTGCAGCAGTGTGTTGAAGCAAACATGGGGAGGAGGTGAAGGACAATCCTCTGTAGGCAAGGAGTACCTTCAGCAGGGACATTCTTTGTCCAGAAAGCGACAGGGGTCACAGCTTCCTCGAGAAATAGGTTTCCTCAGAGGTCAATCAACTCAAGCCCCTTTAACACTGCATCTTTACGATGGCAAGAAGGGACAGATGTGACGTTTCAACGCTGTATTATATCTGCACTTCACTGCCAGGAGATTTAAAAAGCAGTTAACAGCTAACTCAAAAGCGAAGAACAGCAGCTGAAAATGTCCACAAATTGGGCAGACGTTGAGATCCGGAAGCTCCTTTCATTCCCAGCAGAGGGCGAGATCAACTGCCATATAACAGGGAAGGTAAATGACTGTTATGGCCATGGTATGCCATTGTTATGTTTAGAAAAGCACTATGTTATATGTTACACTAGAGGCTAATGCTGTTGTATACATGTCAAGCTTGGAGTGCCGGCATGCTATCTAAAACACAACGGCAGCATTCAGCCGGTGTTGTTTGGTGCTGTATGAAAAAGCAAAGGTAGCATAACAAAAGGTCCTTGCTGCAACCCTATTGCAAGATCTCTGTGTAAAAAGGGTTTCAGCAGTTCTATTGACACAGTGGCAGATTCTCTGTCCTTCAATCTGGAATTCAGTGACCTCTGACAAGAAATGGGTTTCCAACGCACAGCAGAAGTTGTTTTTCTAAAGCTAAAGTCCTCAAAGCAGGTTTGGATATTTTCAAACAGCTTCTCCAGGAACTCAGCATGATTCTGAAGGTGATGTTTTTCCTCAGGTTTGTTCCAAAAGCTTTGGAAAGTGCAGCATGCCCTTCCGTATGTCAAGTTTAAACACCTCCAGCTTCCTCTGAAAACGTGCACACCACAGACACGAGGTCACTGTGTTGTTTCTGCCCTGAAGCTTGACATTAAAGTCATTGAGGTGGGATGTTATATCTGTCAAAAACATAAAAGCTTCTATTTTTTCTCCATTTTGCAGGAAATCCACAAACATTTTGGCTCTTGCATTTTTTAGGTTTGAAGCTCTGTGTGAATGGCCTTGAAAACTCTCCAGTATTTTGCCACTGCCGAGCCACCAGACATGATTGTGGAGGAGCAAATCATCACAAGTTGCACAGACCTCTGTCAGAAATGTGTCTCATCACAGCTTCTGTGGCTTCTGAGTACATTTCACCCAGACTAACACACAGAAACAGTGTGGATTATGCAGTGACATATCAGACCGGAGTGGTGAGTTTCTAAGCGTTGCACCAGTCGCCTCTCTCTCTCACTGTCATGAGAGGTACTCCATCCATGCTGATTCATCCATGGCAAGTGAGATGAATTGTGCCTTTTTTATGCCATCACAAAGTTGATGGAGCAAATCTTCAGCAAGAATCTCTGTTCGTCTTGGTGCAGAGGAACCTGAGAGTGGTATCTGATTTATTTTCTCCTTCATTTAATCCTTTTGCTTTCCTTCCAGCATGGCCTCACTCACACACTCTTTTATTAGTTCAGTGTCTGAAAAGGGCTTCTTGTGTTTGCCTAGGACTCATGCTACTCTCTGTGAAACCTCTCTTGCCTGCTCTTGCTGTGTCATTGATTTTAGAATTATTCAGCTATGGGCCTGATATGACGACTTCAACTGGTTTAATTTTGTGGTTCTTACCTCCATGTTCTGGAGATAGTATCGCTCACAATGGATATGTTTTACATTACCACCCTTCTCTATACATCAGACTAGCAAACACAGGTACTCCACAAAATGTCAAGGCCGCAACCCCTTTTGTGGGATAGAAAGTCAAAGGCCCTAGTGGACCTTGGATTATAATTTTGGCACATCTGCATGCATGTATTTCTTATTAAAAAAACATTTGTCTTATAGACATGTCTAATAATTGTTCTGCGACCTTGCCTTGACAGTCACTATCCATCAGTAGTGACTGTCACTAGCATCATTTAGCTTTGTATCCCACTGACAGTGAAAATCTGTGTATTATGTGTCCAAAATCTCAGCGTGAAAGTCTTGATGAACCCGCTACACAACAGCTTCTCTCCTGTGACAAGGTGTTTCTTTTCCCCATAAGGGACAAGGCATTGGCAATGACCTACTGCCAGTCTGGTCTATAGCTTAGAGTCAATGCTCCTCTATCTTTCTTATGACATTGTAGGGAAAAAATTGGGAGATCAGTGTTTGGTGTTAATGTTGGCGCAACCAACTACACAGCAACTCTTTGGCCTGTGTTATTAATTCAGACCAGCTTGATTAAAGCAGGAATTTGCAGACATGTTTCAACCTTCTCTGTGCATGCTGTTGCCATCTACCACGGGATGCTGGATTGTTTTCCCCCAAAAGGGGTCACAGTGATGAAAGCCTACTCTAAATGACTTACTGCTGGTCTGATGTATGGCCACTTAACATTTTGTTTCATTGCAAGTACAGCAACACTGGTTTTGTGCATCCTTTGGGCAAATCAAGCGTCTTTTTCTCAGTCCACTCATCGTCAACCTTCCGTTTTTATATCGGCTAGTTTGAGCATGCCATTTTACTTTTTTCAACCAGAGTTTCTACATCTGATCTGACAACAGCCTTGCACACTGTGGCGACGAGAAGGCAGCTGAATGCTGAGAGGTGAGGTGATGTGATAGCTATATGTCATTCGAAAGCAGTCTGGATCAGTTTGCAGCAAAATTTTGTTTCCGGTGCTGAATAAATTGTATTTCTCTCCGGATGTGGACTGGAGTCTGCCTATTGAGAATGTACGCAACAGCCTTGTTACAGTAAGAAAAGCACAGGTGCAACCAATAACATTGATGATGGCCTCATTCCATTGAAGTGTCCCAGTAAAGAGTGACAGTGAGCCAGCATGCACAACACCAGCATTCTGAAATTGGAACACTTGAATGGACTGCTGCCATGATTACTAGTTTTATTAGTCACACCTGTGCTTTTCCTGCTGTGACATGGCAAAATGTCTGCTGTGGAAAAGTGCTTGTCGCACAAGGCAGACTATTTCCTTTTCATAAAAAAAATTGCAACCATTATTGTTATTAAGGTAAATCACATAAATGAGGTCATTGCCTTTAAAAATAACTTCTAGCAACAATGACAATCACTACAGCTGGGTGACTGAAGAGCGGAAATATTAGTGTTGCCTGGTTAAATCAATTCAAATTCAAAAACTGATGGCAGGGTCGAGAAATAGGCAAAACCAGCACGAATCCATCAATCCGTCCGAGCTGGTGTCAACAGTACAGGCTGCTGGTGGGGGATATGTGGAGTGTTTTTTTGTGGCAGAACACAGTAGGGTCCTTGAACCAATTAAGCATTATTTTAATGCCACTGCATATCTGAATAGTTGAGGGCTCACAGTGAAAGTGTTATTTTATCAAAGCTTTAAATGATTTGTCTCTTCAGTCAAAACACAACACAGGAATCAGTCATAACATTAATACTTGTGCAGGGATTATACTTCAGAAAACTGATATCTTAAATAAACATACTTGCATTTTAAAGGGAAATAGAGTCAGCACTATAATTTAGAGGATAAATCTAATCACAATGGAGTTGTGGTGTAATTATCCTTTGTCTGACAAAATCGAGCACTGTGCATGTTATCCAATAATTAATAATTCATACATTATTCAAAATGTGGCAAGTCAATCCAGAATGAAAGAATATTTCTGAACAAGGGCAAGCAGCGAGGAGGTTTTTCATTTTTATAAAACAGCAACCACCCACAGTAAGGACATGACACAGGAGGAATTTATAGATACGGACATATTATCTAGGATTATGCACGTTGTAGCACAGCATTACAACCAACTTGGATTGATGGATGCACCAATGAAACCAACATAAAATGTGCTCACAACATCATATGAAAAAAATCACCTTTCCACACGGAAAGTAGTACTATACTTCCAGAAAAACAAACAAACAAACAAAAAAAAAACAGGCTTATCAAAGTGGAGATTGTGATAGCAGTTTCTGTTTCCCATGACAATCTCAACACTGATTCTGAATGTATCACACTCTGCCAAGTATCAAGCGGTGACGTGGTGAAATACAAGCAAACCAAAACAATTTTCTTTTGTGAAATCAGGAAAATAATAAATGATTCAAAATGGCAGTGTGATGAGCTGCTTCAATACAAAAGTACCGACCTTCAGAAAACTAGTCATAGCCTAGTCCTCCTGCTAGGTGTACCAAACATTACTGAATACTGATCCGTGAGCAAAAATTCTCTATATATTCGCCTGGAGGGATGCTAAATGTAATTCATGCTCGCGGCAACGGTGTCTAGTAACTGTGAGCTGACTGAGAAAGTGACTTCTTTAGATGTAGTGTTGATGTTCCTACCTCTAGGGTTATTGAGTGCAGCTTCCGTGGCCTTCCTGCCCTCCCCACAGTGGCTCTGGTCAAAAGGTAGACACTGCTCCCCTGTCCCGGCTACTACCTCCAGGTTGCGAGATGGATCTTTCGGCTGCCCGAGGTTCCTCACCCGGTACACTCTGCGGCTACTGGTGTCTGACACGTAAAGAACCTCCCCCATTGGATCCATGGCCAGGTAGTATTTATGAGCAGGGCTGGTGCTAGTGACAGAGAGTGTACAAAGTTAATGGAGAAAGCAAGGATATTTTAGATGCTAATTTTCTTATGACACACAATTTTCCGTAGAGCATTTAGATTGAGTTTTAGAACATGTTTCTTTTTTCTTACTTACTTACTTACTTACCTACCCAAAGTGACACAAACTGTGTACCCAGTATTCATGACTAGACAATACCATCAACTGAAGTAACGGCATTTAGAGGCAATCAGGTGAATAGCATCACTATAAGAGACTCCAGGAATAAACCTGTGTCTGTGCTGGAACAAGACAAATGTCCTCCAATTTAAATGGCACAGATTCCCACAGCATTAATCTCAATCTTGAGATTTTGTATCGGCAATTATGTTAAACAAGAAAATCTCAAAGATGTTAATTTCAATAAATGTCTGTTAAGTCACTTTCTATCACCAAATGAGGTAACACAATGGTGATAGTGCCTGTGGCCCACTGATGAAAGCCTCTGCCTCTGCAGTATTACAAACTGGGTGTCTGTGGGCACATTTCCAGGAAAAATCACAAGTGGTGCACAGTCATTAATAATCCGCCCTCACACACACACCACAACATGTATGGACAAACATACACAAACGCACACACACCGTCTATACTGTGGTAACCCTCTCATCTCAACAGCTGCAGGACTAATAAAACAAGCTAATATAAATACATTCACCCGCCTGGTCTGAACAGACTGCCAACAAACACACTGCAATTACTGCTTATTACCATAGGTGCCACCAAAGAGAACTAAACTGAGACTGTAACTTAAAGAAAAAATGTTAATGAGGTTATTAATTCAAATTATTAAACCAATGATTGATATGTTGTATGTAACTACTACTAATAATCACATGCAGCGAAGTGAACCAGGGCTAATCTCAACATCCTCAATATACTACATTCAGACTACAGGAAAAGCAAACAAACAAAAATTTGTCACAATCTGTCATACTAGGAAGTCTCCAGAGTTGGGTATAACGCGTTACAAAGTAACGCGTTAGAGTACTTTGATTAGTTTTTGCAGTAACAAGTAACCTAACGCGTTAGTTTGCTGTTTGAGTAATCAAATACTTAAGTACATTTTCAAACAAGACATCAGTTACTTCCGTTACTTTTAGAACGCTGGTCCTTCAGCTCAGAAACAGCAACGGCTGTCGTTTGGTTCTAATAACGGAGATAACGTTAAACCTATCAGTCTGAAAGAAGCCACGGAGCTTGTGGCTCGCTACGTGGTCGGAGAAATGCTGCCGCTGTCTACGGTGGAGTCTAAATAGGTGGAGTAGGACTCGCTGACAGACATATTTCAGACTCAGGACTTGCATTATGCCTGGTACACGCTACACGCTGGTACTCACCAATTATCCCTGGTCGTCTTTCACGGCGTGTGTGATGTCATCGGGTTATTCTTGTTCTATTTTTTATTACTTTCACTATTATTTGAGTCACTGTGTGTCTGTTCATGTACCAGCCGACATGTTGTTGTAGTCACCTAAAAGCATCAGCAGATGGCAGGAGGTCAAAGTGACGGCTGTGATGGGAGAATTGGATCTCATTGAAGGGCAAATGGTCCATGCTGGTCCATACTGCTTTAATTTTGGAGACAAAAAAATGTAGGTGTGGTCCATTGCCCAATAGGAAATGTAGAATACTCAAAAGTACTTTAAAAGTGCTTGAGTTACTTTTCTCAGGGAGTAATGCTGGAAGTACTTTTAAAGTAATTGAGTTACTTTACTCAGGGAGTTACGCAGTAAAGTAACTGGTTACTTTTTTAAAAAGTAACGCAGTAATGTACTTTGATTACTTTTAAAGTAACCCTTACCCAACACTGGAAGTCTCTATGTGAATTTCACAGCATATCAGTTGTTTGCACATGGTTCTCAACATGGAAGTGGCTGAACTTGCAGCTAGAAGCTAACCATGCTAGCTCCATAAGCAAAGATAAACAGCAGCAACAGTGCTGGCAGAGCTAACAGTGTTAACCGGGTGGAATCAAAGGGTGGTCATTACCCGTCTGTGACAATGCTATCCCAATATCAGCTATAACTGCCATATGAGTGCAGTGCAAAACGGCTGTGATGAGATAGCCAGTGGGACCGGACTAACTGACCACAACAAATTACAGAGAAGCTCGGACTACAACACACACAGAAGTAGATTTTATTCTCTGCACAGGACGCTATTACTCTACTATCTATCTATCTATCTATCTATCTATCTATCTATCTATCTATCTATCTATCTATCTATCTCTAACTATATATCTTTTCATAGCAAACAGTGGTTTGCTGCTTTATTAATACTCCGAATGTCGTATAAAGAACCTTTAAAGAGCAAAATGCCACCCTGGATACAGAGGTCTTTTCTACATTACTCTCACACCTATAGAATAGACTGTATGCTGCATAAACCTGATGAAACTTTTTCAAGGACCCTGAAACATGAAACACTAGTGTATGCCAAGGTGAACATTAAATATTTGCTACTTTTGTCGTGGATCTATTCACCGTAATGATAAAACAATATCGACATTTTTATTTCATATAAAATTGAATTTCCATCAGTCTAACTTCGTAATGAGACACCTTATTTCTCGAGCCTGGCAATGGAGAATATTAATGTCAAGGCTACAGCGAAGGGAACAGACTTTTAATATCGGGCTCGCTCATTTTTTCTTTATTTGATAAGGAAAGTTGGGAGACGACAGCAAAGCCTCTCAGTACAGGATTTAATGCGCGTCTCCTGTATAATGCTCACCTATAGTATCAGTATGAAAACAGCAGTATGCAGAGAGCGACAATGGCTTACAATGATGTCAGGGAGATGTTTTTGTATAAGCCAAGATTTTCAAGTGCTAGTCATATGTTCGTCAGGTTAAATGTGTCCTTGTGTCAGGCAGAGATAAGGAACCTAATGTATAAATGTATGTGGAGACTGGATAAGGTGGAGAACATAATTTATGCATTCATAAATCCTACCAAAAGCTGCACCCTTCTACAATATTTCAATGATATGATCCCTCTGTTGCAGAAGTCTAGTGGTGCATATTCAGGGTTATGCTTATAAGCTGTACGTGTTTCTGTTTTTGATTTCATGTGGTCTATATACTATGAGATAGCTGTAAAATGTTGTCTTTTGCAGTTCATTTTATCTTTTACTCCTGTGGCACACGGCCCAGAATACAGCAAACTAAATTGAGAGCAACAAGAAAACAGGAGAGACAATAACAGGGAGTGGGGATAACATGCAACAAAGGTCCAGACCAAAATTAAACCCAGAACATTCATATAGCTAAATTTGGCCTAAGCCAAAAGACGCATGTGGACACATAATTGTCTATTGTTCTAGCTGTTATTGTTAGATTATGAGAGGTAAGAGTGGACAAAAGACTGGAAGTTTATTCAGCATAAGGCTAAAAAATACAGAGTGTTGTGTGGAGGACAGAACACAGTATGGAATTATGTACTTTTCCAACTGTTTAAATAAAACTGTCTTTTGTCCTCGGGATGAAGAAAGCACACTAAGAGCACTGACTTCTTTTTACCATTACGCTGACGGTATATTGTACTCTGTGTAGGAGGAGAACCAACACTGTGGGGATGCAGCTGTGCAGTGAACACTTGACTTGTTTCTGTACATACAGACTGCAGTTTATTAATCACAGAGAACCTTTGATAATGTCGGGTCATTCTGGTGTATTATCGTGACTTGAACAAAGTGATTGCAAAAAAAAAAAAAAAAAAAAAAAATTATGAAAAAGAACTAGAATTTTGCACTTTGAACATAGTAACTAAGCGAGATCCAAGCAATTACTTCGTAGCGTGAAATCCAATGTCAGCCGGGTCTGGTCAAAGGCTTCCTGCCAATTAAACCCAAAGACACCCTGTGAAAGTGCTTTTCCCTTCTTTTTTCAATAAAAAGTCATGCAAGGGAAATTACAATGTCAAGAGAAATATTTCTAATGTCATGCCTCTGCACATTCTTCCTCAATTAGCAGTTACACTTTTTTACTGAGCTAAAAGCCTTTTTGTTAGTTAACTAATCGGTTCTTATAATTTTCTGCTTTATTTGGACAGCAGATGTATGCTGTATGACTCGCCTGCCCTCACCAGCCTTTACTCTCTGAAGAGAAAACTTACTTCCGATAGTAGCCTGAACCTTCTCCCTACCCAGAAAAACAAAACAAAAAAAAAAAAACACTTGCAGTATAGGCAAGGGTACTGTCAGTCATCGAGTCCATTAAGTGCATAACTGTTTACAGAGCTCTGCACTGAACTGCACATACATAATTTAAACTTGATCCTAAGAGAGTTATTCACAGAGTTTCAAAGTGTGCCACTGCTCCGCGCAGCATATCATATTTGTTTGGCCTCTTGAAGCTACCACAAGCAATGCACGGTGCATATAACTGATTACAAATCACTTCCCCTGTCTTTTTCTCAATTAGACGCTCGCAGCTCAGAATACATTTATCCAGTGGAAGGGAAATGAACAACAATAACAAACACCGCACAAACAACCTCACTCTGGTCTCCCTTGTTCTCTCCACACAAAATAAGAAAACAGTGATCAGAGTTGATAGACACAGTGATCTAGCTGTTCCTGACTGTCTCTCTGAATCGACCGTCTGGGCTCTCAGATAATATTGTGGAGGACTTCCTCCTCCAGGGATTTTAATTTTGGCCAATCTCCAAACTGATACTGTAAAAATCCATCATTGTCAGGATTTTATGTGTGGCAAAGCAGAATCAAAGAAGAAAGTAATGTACCTCGCAATTTACTGGGAACATGCTACCAGGTAACAATACTTCTTGTGAATATAATCCAATTCATCTAATTGCAGTAAATGTGCTTCATATATGCTCCATGGTAACACCTTATTTTGAAAAGCCGAAGAAGTCACATGAGAATCCTAGGTTGTTTTCTATCTATTTGCCATAAAGGTCAGAGTAAGGGTGCACTCCACCTTTAGCCACAGCTGGTTTGACCACGGACATGTGAGTGACGGCTAGCTTGACCGCAGTCTTTATCTCGGTCAGCTCCTGTGCTTCTCTCGTGGTCCAGAGGCAGTGTCTGCATCGCCTTGGCCGCCATGTTCATGGTGTTCAAACGTCAATATTGTAACGACTTCATATGCATATACAACTGAAGCGAATAATGTGCGGTCTTTAAACGATAAACAATTCACACCATAGCAGTAACATTCAGAAGCAACAGTAAACTAAACATGATTCAGAGACATTATTTTCAACTATTTCTTAATAACTTGTATATTTATTTATTTTAAATATTGAATGAGTGACACCAATAACTCCTCAGTGTTCAGGCAGGACATGGGGCTGATAAGTGGGGCGGGCCACTCCCCCAATATTATGGTAGCGGAAACACTGGAAGAATAGACAATGGTTTTACAGTGAGTACATCCCATATTGTCTCTCCTTGGAGAACACCTTGTTTTGAAGCCCTCTTGGCTGATAAGCACTTTGCTGGGGGAAAGAAATGTGGAGTGAAAAGCTTTGAAAGCTGAATATAGATAAATAATTAATGCATTTGACTTGGGAGAACAATAGTATAGAATAAAGAGAAACACTAACATGCAGCTACCAGTAAAAAGCTGCTGCGGAGAAAAAGGAGGAAGCAGGAACTAAAGGAGAAACCTCCAGGGTGAGTAAAGGGTATCCAAAGTGCCTACGGAAAAATACAGTTGCTATAGGCGTAGACCTGGGCTCGCAACACAGCGTCAATCTAATCTGACTTGCCCCACAGCTCTGTCAGATTGACTAAAGTGCCTTTTCATTTACAAGAGCTACCAGGGTCCAGATGTCTTCCTATGAACTGATTATATGAAAGTGGACAGAATAGTGAATATCAGAATCATATTTTTCATACAGTTAAATATTTTCCCTTAGAGTGGCAGAAGTTTCAGCCATTTGGTCATTACTAAGATAACTATTTTCAAGTGTTTTACTTGAAGCATTTTCAACTATTTATCCATTCGTTTTAGCTTGCCGTTTCAACCGTTTATCTTTGCTTCTTTGGTCTGTGTTAGCCATTTATTCATTACTATAAACATAATTTCAACTATTTATCCATTCATTTTAGCAAACTAATTCAAATATTTATACTTTTAGCTATCAATTTCAACAATTTATTAATTACTTTCAGATAATTATGTATACTGTTTATCTAGTTCATTTACATACAAAAAAGCTGTTTAGCATTGGCAGAGAAGATTTGGCAATTTTTTCATGAGCGCAACCCTCATACTCAGTTCTGGTGCTCATCCCACAAATGCATGTTCCTTACAAATGTGGCACCATTTAAAAAGGGAAATAAACAGGCTTTCCAACAGTATAAGATTAAATCTATTCCACCTATCTAATCTACCAAACACAAATTTCCTTATTTTTTGTGCTTAGTTTATTTTAATCATGTATCCAAACTTATCCAAACCATGTTCCATAACTATTAGCTATTATTTATCCATTATTTTTAGCTAGCTGCCTCAGCCATTTATCCATTACTTATAGCTAAAAATTTCAACTGTTTATCTACTATTACATTAAACATTCTATTCTAATCATGCATCCATTACCACTTAAGCTTTTTCAACACCTTATATCAATTAGCTATCATTTATTCACTACTTTTAGCCATCTGTTAGCATAATAGCATATCTATTAGCTATAAAGTGCTTCAGGGATTACGTTTTTCTGTAGGGCAGAAGTTAGCTTCGCCCTGGTTCCATCTTCAAAAAAGCCTGTAGAATATTTCCACTGGATTTTGGATTATTGCTGTGGCAAACAAACATTTATGGTACTCACACATTTTGTTCAGGAAGATCATTTTCACAAATGAACTCCATTTTCATGATTTTTTAAGCCCAAATGCAATCACCAGAGATAAAAAGCTAACGTTAGACTACAAACGAACCACACTCAGTTGCATGATTTAACATCCCTACCTCAACGACGCTGAAAAGTCGTGTTCGGTGTGATGACGTTCTGTACTGTGTTCGAAATCGCTCCCTATCACAGATATAAGATATAGTGCACTATATAGTGTGTTCGCCATTTTGTAGTGTTGTTCGAATTCTCCGTGGTTAATTTCATTCACTATATAGTGGACTATAAAATACCCACAATGCACAGCAAATGTGAGTGAACAAACAATGTACCCTACATTTTACTCCTGTATACCACAATACAATGCGGTCGTCTTTTGCCAGAGGAGAAGAAGAAGAAGAACCGCAAAGATGGCACAAAAAGAAAAGAAACGAATAGGATGCTAGCCGGTAACGTTAGCTCATGAGCTAATAATAGCCACTTAGCTTGCATGAGCCAGGTAGCTTGTAGCTCGTGCACTATCGTGGGCTATTACAGCTCACAATGCAGACACACAACCGTAGCTGACAAAACCAAATGTCCACACCATTGACATTTCAACAATTTATTGACAAAACGTACAACCACCATACAGTTTGATCATCCTCAAAGCGCCCGGTTTGTTTACATGATGCTCGGCGCGTCCACTTGCGTCACAGGAGTATGCGGCGCTGCTACTGACGCAACGACGTTCAGAAAATTTCAGTTAGTGTCTGAAATCTCGTTCAGTCGTT
Organism: Epinephelus lanceolatus; assembly: GCF_041903045.1. NCBI lineage: Eukaryota > Metazoa > Chordata > Actinopteri > Perciformes > Serranidae > Epinephelus > Epinephelus lanceolatus. The sequence goes on from NC_135740.1 coordinate 14,965,806, forward strand.
CCCCATGTAGTGCACTATATAGTAAACACGAAATAGGGAATAGTTAGTGAGTGAGTGAGTGAGTGAGTGGATGGCTTCGAACAGAGCTCTGCAGTCTCATTTAGCTAATTGTTAGCAAACTGCCATAAAAGCTAAAAAAAAAAAAAAAAGTCAAAGTCTCTTACGATTGTGTTAACAAGACTTGAAAAAACCAACTGACTTCAGGATGAGGGAACCAGGAGTGCGAAAATGCTAAGGACTCCCGGGGACTAGCTAAAGGATTCAAGTGTTTCCCATAACTATTAGCTATTATGTTTCCATTACTTTAAGCTAGTTGTTTTAATTTCTTCTCAAAAGTGAACTAGTTTTCATGCCATCTTAGTGGCAACTTATAGTGTTTGGAAGTTATAACTGTCTCTGGCTGGCTAAATCTTTTAAAATTTTAATTCTATTTAATCTAAGTGGTTGAGCTGCTCAACAGTCTTTGCACTTACCCCCTGGCAACTGCTGAAGTACCCTCTGAGGCACAAGTACCACTGGTTGGGAATCACTGACTGAGCCTATACAGAGGGAATTTATCACACTTTGTGCACGTTCACATTTTCACACATGCAGACACATGTACACACTCACCCATACGGTACAACCATAAACACACAGCCAGGTTATCCTTTTTGCATGGTTGGAAACTTTGGCATCTTGAAAAATCCTCTCTCTTTTCAAATCGGATAAACCCTCTTCGTCTCTCTCACAAACACCCACAAGCACACACAAACACACACACAATCGGCTTGATATAACCCCTGATAGCGGTGCACACGCAGACAGACACACAAACATCCACACCCACACAAACCCTATAACATCTGTCTAATCTTCTGTCGAACATGGTGTATCGAGCTCACACCACCATCAAGGCTCGGGGCCAGGGACGATGTCAAGGCCATGCAAGGCCTCAGGCTTTTAGCCTGGCTCAGGAAGTGCGTGAACTGCGGCATCCACCAAACAGACTTCCAGTAATCCTCTGAAACATGAAATCCTTGACATTTTGGCTGATTTCCAATTTACAAATTTAATATCGCCTAGTGAAATATAAATGGGGTTAGGACAGATCTGACTACAACCTGAGTATATGCAGATTTTGGGAGTGGTGTGTTTGTGAGAGGAGAGAAAGTCAGGTCAATGCAATTATACAATACGCATTAAACAAACCAAGATAAAGTGCCGTGAGGCATTTTGCAACATGGCCTGTCCTTTCTCTTGACACGTGTTTTTTGTGTGTAAGTGTGTGTTTTGTACAGGAATATAAAAGGAGGTGTTAATCACTAGTTCTCACCTGTGTCTGGTGTCCCGGTTCCTGATAATAAGCCATAAAGGAGCATTTAAAAAGGAGAAAAGAGAAGGTAAAAACAATCATTTATGATGCTAACGAGAGTCACTCAGAATTTCATAGGCTACAATGAGTCAATTTTCTCCTCATAAAGTGAGATTAGGGTTGATTTAGACGGCTGTATTGTTTCACATTAAATATTAACCTAAACAGGAAGCTTTTTGGCATTTCCTCCCAGAGGACAGGGAAGTATCAAATACAGACACTATGAAACCTCCGTCTGAACCAGAAATATTAGTCAGAGATACAATAATAACAGAGAATGAGAGAGTAAAGTTACATAAGGAGAACACTTTACAGGACAAATGACTGTGCAATCCCATCGAGATTCTACGCTTGAGAAAATACAGAAATAGAGAATGTAGTGCCTGCAGCGCAGTAGGAGATATCATCGTCATAATCCACGGAAAAAAATATCTTTGTTTCACAGCAAAGACTTTCAGCTGCTCTCACATCCTAAAGAGGTAGATTAGAGCCTGTGATGTCTGAACCTCACACACTCTGCTTGTGCATGGAGACAAACTTCAGAATGTGTTCTGTTGAGATCAAACAGATCACAACCGCAGATGCCGACCAGAGCTAACCCATATCAGCCCAGCTAATTTTGTTCTAATTGTGCTCAAGTCAATCCGATGCTCAAAATCCCACTGCTTCCCACTGTGGGAGATCCCTATCAAGATCAGTCTCCTCTTATCACATGCATACCCAACAAGATTGTGTTGCTCACTTGAGTTCCAGTATGGTCCTTGTGTATCCATCAGGGTGGACCCTGCGGATGAAGTTGAAGTCCCCCACGTAGAGAGAGCCGTCAGGGCCGCTGGCCAGCGCCACGGGGGCGAAGAGCATCATGTCCCGAGCAGCGCCACTACAGCTTGGACCGCAGGGGACACTCCGGTAAAAACCATTCCCCATCACAGTGCTGATGACAGGAGGCTGCTGGGAGAGGAAGACGTTCTCCCCGTTTCCCTTGTGAAGGATTCCTGGGGAGGGAGGAATGCAAGAAATAATTTAAAGCAGGGCTCAAAACAAACTTTTGAAAGTGGCAACGAGGCATCAGCTTTTGAAGCTGAAAGTAAGGCTGCCATTTTAGTTACCTTATATTTTGAGTTATTACAATACTATGCAGTTATATGACAGCCTTATAATAAATATTTAATTTTTTCATTACAATAACTGAACAAATTCTTTGTAGATTGTGTTTCATCTGATACTTAATACAATTCAAATCTTAAGTGCAACTTAATTTGCTTCACCAGCGTGTTGGAAACAGATGTCTGTGCGTAGGTGAGTAAACACACCAATCCTACATGAACAATTTCTGCCACATTTTTAAGTTTGTGATATTTCACATGACTGTTTTTTTTTTTTTTTTTTTTTTTTGTCTGAGCTCGTCTTACTGGCTTTAGGTAGATGGCAGTCATTTGGATAAAGGTGTCATTTATCAAATTTACTAATTTTGATGACAGCTGTGGAGTTTAGCTGATCAAACCACACCCACACCACCCTAATGAAGCAAATGAACTGAGTGTTTAACTTACACGTCAAACAAAATCTGATGTTTTTGCATTTTTCTACTCAGATTGTTTGACATTTAACAAGAAATATTTGATGTTATAGAGAAGTAATTACAATTGAAGCCATTTTTTAGGGGGCTTTAATGGTGGTTTGTTAGTATTGTAGTATGATGTCACCTTGTCATTCAGACTCCTGTATTTTTGCTATGTTTGCGTCATGGACCTCAGCGGAAATCAAATGGAAAACCTTGGACTTTATTGTGTTATCCTTGACATTTCTGCAGTTCTGTGAGATTTTATATAGTCCTTTGTGAATGTCAAGATTTATCTTGTAGCATTTTTGCCCTAAACTATTTATTTGGGACACACTGCATGTGATTGAGTCAAAGAAAACACAACCTCAGTACTGTATCCCCTACCACCGACAAAAAAACACACCAGTTTGATTCAGTTACATTTTTGCATTTGAAAATAAGGGCAGGTGCGGCACTTAGCTTCAATATGCCAAACACAAAACCAGACAAAATACAAACAAAAACTGTATGCAAATATATTGTTTGTTCTCACCGCTGCGTATGTTGAGGGCGTGGTGTTTGTCCAGAGACCACCCTCCCAGGTTTGAGGGGACCAGTTCAAATCCCTGCATCAGAGCAGTCCTCCTCTCCCATTGGATAACGCCAGGACATGACTCATACTCGTAGCCAACAGACACTGAAATGCAAACACACATAAGTGGGCTCGATGTTACGCGCAGTAATGACTATGTGCTGCAGACCTGCTGTGTCTAACACCACAGTACGTTCGGCAAAATGACTGTGTGCGGCTGTATTTGTATAGAACTTGACAGCCAGACTTTTACACACACACACACACATTCCCTATCTCTCTCAAAACTATACTGTATTGAGTGGTGAGACAGATGAAAGGCCTGTGGCGAGACCTCATCAGTGTGTGTGTTTGAGAGAGATCAGTGAGAAGTGGAGGCGTAATCAGGAGGAGCCCGTCTTCATGAAGGAGCCCTAGAATTAGCTGCTTGGCCTCTTAGTTGTAATGATATGCTGTGCAGCTTCCCACTACAACTAACAACTATCAACAGCTTTTTTTTTTTTTTTTGGCTTGGCAGGATTAAATATGTTTCGACAGTAATTTACCACTTCAGACTTGGAATGCGTTTAAAAAGCAACAGGTGACAACGCCGTGGTAGCTCTCAAAAACATGTAAACACACAAACACACTTACATATATGTTTTTCTGAATCACAGTAACACATACGTACAGAACCAAACATGCATCAAGTCTCTCTATTGGAGTATAAGTTGGCACTGAGGCTGAGGGGCGCAACTTATGTTGTAACTGTCGGCAAAATTGTAATATTATTGATGTTCAAGAGTGCTGACATCACTAAAGTAAGATTCGAAATAATGTTAGACTCCATGGAAATAACAAACACATCCAAACTGTGATTGCTAGCGTTTCTTTAACCAAAAAAACTCAATCTCATCAGGCAAAAACAGCAAAGTTTGCTGAAAGGTGACAAATGTACATGCCTTCTTTAGTTTAAAGCTGCATTAATTTTGTTGGCCACTTGGAGACAGCAGAAGAAGCTGTAAACACAACACTGACATAATAACACCTTATAGTGAACTTATTAGCACAGTTGCTCACTTACACATCCAACAGACACAGAGCAACATTAGCATTTATGTCTCTAGCCATCTAGTCCAACATTTACTCTCCTGTTGATTACCAAATATCTGGCATTTAAGCAGCTAAATGCTACGTTCACATGCTAGTCGCTAACTTTGCCTTTCTGCCGTTTGATACGATGGAGTGTGTGGTGGCTCATCAGAGCTTTTACACTGAAAACAGCTGCCTGCTGTGTCTGGAAACTACTTTGATGATGTTTGCTGGCTGGAAAATCAAAATAATGAGCTGAAAGACACTAAAGCATCAAGCTGAGGAGACCTGCAGAGTTGGGTGATGATTCTCTGTGGTGCTGAAATTACACTCAGTAGTTTACAAGTAAAGCCTTTTTATATCACATGCCCAGCGTTAGATTACTTTGAGTGGCTGGGAGTGAGTGTTGGTTACAAGACTGTAGAGGAGTTAACCTGAAAGAAAGAAGTCATCACATTTCTCTTTCGGTTATGTGATGTTTGAAACGTTTTGCCCACTTTTGTTTAATGTATGGAATGAAAAGCACCCTTTAAGGTACTGTATAATTAAAGCAGTAGGAATTCATTACAGCCACAATTTAAAATGATAAAACATTGCTTAAATTAAGATAATGACACACTGTAAAGTGAGGACAGCTTGACGCGTGTGACACAAACACGGTAGAAGAATAGTCTTTGCTGTCAATCACTGTTGGCACTGATCTCTCTCTCTCCGTCTTCATTGTAAACCGACATGCATCTGATTTGATGGGCACACAAGGGGAACTGGGGAGCAAAGCCAGCATAAAGACCACGGGAGATGGTGGAATACGTAAGTAGGGGCGCTCGCATTATGTACAAACTCAGGAGATTCCCTCTAACGCAGAGAGAAACTCTCAGTGGCCACATGGGGCCAACTTAAATCTCCAACTCAATGCTACAATCGATAAAGTGATTGGGGAGGGAAAATAATGGGTAATTTGGGACACTGGGGATAGTGAAAGAGAAAAAGAAACCGTATAGTGTTGGACAAAAGTTCTGAGTCGAGGAACTATCGCTGAAGTTCATTCAAAAGGTTCATTTGTTTCAATTTTGTGTCTTAAGCTCTGATAGGCTTGTGATCTTGAGCTTTTGAAGGGCAGAGAGAGAAGTGAGACGCACAGAGTTTAAATTTATATTAAAGTAAAATCAAAACACGTGTCTTCAAATATAACACATTCATATTGTGTAATTTCTGACCCTTGAAGTCACATTGCACCCCCTTGAAGAGCCTGTTTCATGGCCTGGAAACCAATCCATCCTTATGAAAATGCATCAAAAGGTTGCCATAAATACATTGCCGTCAGCAGGGACAATGTCCCGTTTTTTTAAACCTACAATAAAACTTATTTCATTTGAGGAACAAGGCTTTTCCAGGACAAAACGGGCAAAGCAATCTCAAAGGGAAAGTGTCAGTGTTTTGAGAACTGCTTCACAACCGAATATTACTGTGGCTATATTACAAGAAACGACACACACATGTACACACTCTCTCTCACAAACAATACACATGCAGTCCGTAAACGCACACTCAATATCTCACAGGTGAAAGCTTTCATTCCCCTCTGCTGGAGCCTCAGGCAATGTGTTCACCCCAGCAAACAGAGCATGATCTCCCTTTCTCTTGTTCTTTCTGGCTATGTGTGAGCACATGAAGTGTGTGGAGACGCACACACGTGCTGGCGGAAACGGGAGTGTGTGCTTGTCTGTGTCGCTGTGCCAACAAAGCACCAGGATCCATTAGAGCGGAAAGGGGTTGGGGGTGGGGGGCTGCAGCTCCCAATATATGGGAAAAAAATGTGCTTAATTTGAAGGATAAATTTGTTTTCCACTTAGATATGCAGATGTGACTGTGTGCCTTCACATTAGTTAAAAGTTTAGATGAGCTGCTCAACATAAACTGGTCACAGAAAAAAAAACGCCTCAAAAAATAATTCTGTGGATATTCTCATTTATCCAGGTCAATTCCATTCTGGCAACAATTAAATCATAGGCAACTGGACTTTGATTTTGTCTAGAAGACGTTTCGCCTCTTATCCAAGCGGCTTCATCAGTTCTCAACGCATCAGTCTGACTAGTCCTCACTAGTCTGACAAACAGTGGAGTAAGACTCAGGTTTTTAACCTCTGTGGAGGTATACACCCACCACCCTCATAAGACAATACTTCGTTAGTGGAGTTTCACTGGACCATTGTTTGGGTCAGGTGAGTCACACTAGTGAACGACGGTCGTTAGGAGTGTGTGGGGCCACTGGTGAGCAACAGTCGTTAGGCATGATGTGTGGTTACCAGTGAACGACTGTTGTTTTTCAAAAAATAATGTAAAACAGCACAGTTTTTACATTAAAATAGGCTGTATGGAAAATAAAGACACAGCATCGAGTGGTGAATGTGTCTGCATGTCATCTATACATCAGCAGGCACATTTATGCAGACTTTACACTGTTTTTATGCTGCCTGGGAGATTTATCCTGTAAATCCAGTGTTTTTTTTATTTTGTTGAAACTCTTTTGAATCTTTGGGCTCTATGTTGGTACCTTGGTGACTCACCGTGCGCCACAGTGGGAGGAGAAGAGAGGGGTATATATTTCATCATTACTTTGAGAGGGTGTGGCAATGCCAATCTAGCAGCGCACTGCAATCTTTACGCTCAGAAAGAGTGCATCTCGTATGGTCTGCTGCCCTCCTGCTCAGAGCAGGACGAAAGCTCAGCGTACTTGTGTTCCATAATATTTTGGTCACTTTATTTGTCAAAACACATCCATAAAATCTTCCCTGAAGTCATATAAAAATCCCCTTTATTCAGGTTTTGTTCGTCTCTCCACTTTTGTTCTACGATTTCCAGCCAGCTGACACATGATTGCACAGGAAAAAACAACATTTTAATTCGGTTATGTCTTGAATGCCAACGATTAATGAGTGATTCTTACCAGCTCTGTCATTTAAGACAGTGAGTGGTCTGTGCCAAAGATCTTTCCTTTAAACTAGTGACTCTACAGCCATCTGAAAGCAGCAGGTATTTCCATCTGCAGTCTCTCACAGGAGTGATGGTGCACACTGTCAAGCCACAATTACGCACGGCAGACTGGTCGGTTTTGTAAAATAAGGATCAGAATGTTGCAAAATAACCACAGCAGCATCATATTTGTTGTTATGATTAATTATTCTACAGTTTCTACTGCAAATCAACAGGCGTGTCAGAGACGGATGCATTTATACAGTTCCAGGAAAATTATGATCATTTAAAACTCCTCTTTCCGCTAATAACTCTCCCAGGATGGTCCGTTCCTGCCAGTCTTTCAGTAGGTGTTTCCATTCAACGGCTGCCTGCCTCATCTTTTTTAAACAACTTTGGCAAAAGTGTCGCCTGAATAGGTTTTGTAATTATAACACAGGCAGACATGCAGCTGCTGTGAGCAACATGATATGATGGAGACTGTTGATTTTTAAAATACCAATTTATTTGTGGATCATTACCAGGGTCAGGTATATGTGGCAATATTAAGATAAAAAGGGTAACAGTTTGGTTTCCCGCAATTATATCTGCAAACTTTAAACTTTAAAAATAATTCCGGGACAAAAAAACAGCACGCCATGTATTAAATACTTTTGGTATGGTATTACAGTGGTATTTCACTGCAGATAGTTAGTGTCATTGTGATGACAAATTAACTCACACGCTAGTATGCATGGAAACCGTGGTAACCGTCAGACCATAAGCACCCCCACAGAAGTGAACCCAGTTCTCTTGGCAGTATATTTGAGGTGCTGTATTCATATCTGAAGCTCTGCAGGTCCAAGACAACAGGAAGTTTCCTTTGAAGAAAACTCTCCACAGGATTGTTAAACTGCCAGTGCATCATGACAGGAAGAGCTCTGTGTTTAAAAGGGATGAAAGTAATGAATATGATTGGCCATGTTTGTTACAGCCTCTGATGCACCCACCTATAATGTATGATAATGTATTCTTTCTGATCCCACCCCATGCCTAAGTACGCCACAGGTGCGCCAGAGGAGCCTGGCCACGAAATTACCAAAAGTGCATTTGGCACGCTTCTGATGCACTGGGCAGGGCATGCATGACTGTGATCTGGGCACTGATGGGTTCATGAAAAGTAAGCCTGTGGTGTCCTCTTTGTGCTTACGGAGCAACAACAAACCCACCATCCAAATAAAAAAGAAAAAAGAAATAATCTTAAATTTCTCCCGCTGTTATATCGTGGTATTATTTCCATGCAAGGACTTTACTACAGAGAATGTACAAAGTCTGTGAGTTGTTTCTTCTAAACATTAATAGGCGTGTGCACATAAGCTGTTGCGTGTATGCACGTATTCAGGACAGCCCCTCCCTCACTGAAAATATGTTCTACCACATGCCAGGAACTATACAGAGGAAAGGATCAGGGGAAAACATGAGAACAGAGAACAGTGGAGGGCAGAGGAAGACAGGACAGACGCAACAGGGGAGATCAGAGAGAATGGAGGAAATAACAAGCAGGGAGGAGAAGAAAAGGGAGTTCAGTTAAGGACAGAAACACAGGAAACACAGTGAGGGTACAGAATGGGAGGCGAGGGAAGGGGGTAAAAAGGGCAGGGAGGAAGGTGGTTCAGCAATGCGGGGCAAATTTAAAAAAAACTATAACACAGGAGTTGAGAAAAGGTGAAAGATCAGGGGAGAGAGCTCGAGCAGATGAAATGCAGCTCTAACAGATAAGGAGGAGTGGGGATGGATCAGGAGGAGAGAGAAAGCCGAGGGACGGAGAGATGCAATCTTTGTTCGAGACCATGCACTCGAGTGGACATAGCTTCTGGTATGCCTGCGATATCTCAGTGCTTATGGAAAGCTCTCTCTCGCAGCTCCACTGTTTGTCTACAACCTTCCACAAGAAAAAAGCGGTGAGCACAGAGAGCAGAAACATTATCTCTCAAATTACCGATAGAAAGTTCAGAAGTTTAAGCCTCGATGGCATCTTTTAAACGGCCATTTTTTGCCATAATGAACCAAGGGTGCAATAACACTAACAGTTTTTACATCCAGTATATCTTTTTTTTCACAGGTGAGAAAGGACATCGGGTAAAAAAACAGAGACAATGGGCCTCATTCCTGCAAACTTTCCATGCACAGATTTGTATTTTGCACAGGCACACATTTTTCTCCATAGAGCCAGTCTTGTCAAAACTGTCGGGAAGGGCAATCTCCCTGCCACTGCGGATGATATCTTTACTGCCAGTTACCCTACAGTATATTTGTCGAGCCATACACCTTTCCATTCTTTCTTCTCTACACTGTTCCTTTTTTTCTGCTGTCTGAAGGACTTGGAAAGGTGGTACAGAATCTAAACTGCTCGCTGTTCACCTGTCCGCAGGAACCACTTCCCAATCCATTTATTACATGTTTCAAATTTTCTCGCTAATGATATTTGACCTACAATGAGCACTTCCTATCATTCTGGTAAATCTGCAGTTGTCAAAGCACCATTACAGACACTAGACCTAGATACGGCAAAAATCATTTATTATCAGGCAATTTTCAATCTCTCATTTCACAGCAAGAGACTGCCCATTAGCAATTGGTTGATTACCTACTGAATGGTCAATCATTTACAAGACGATTTCCAATCAGCCTCCGTGTTAATGGGGAGGATGATAACATTTCTGATTTAGTGTTGTTAGATTTGAGCACTTGACAGAGTTGAACCAAACATCTTATTTTAAAGGGTTGAAAATTGGTAACCTTTTCATTTTGAATTATTTTCTGAGTTTGCATCCCATCTGAGGACATTTCACTGTATAACTCAGCAATGCTATGTCTAAAAATACTATGGCAATGAGACTAAGCCATACAAATCCATTTTCCCATGGAGACCCGTGCCCTGTTTTAAGGAATAGTTAAATATTTTGGAGAGTATGCTGATTCATTTTCTTGTTGAGCGTTAGATGTGATGAATGATGCCGTTCTACTGTCTGTGCATGAAATATGCAGTGAGAACAAGGAGGAGATTAGCTTAGCGTAACATAAAGACTGCAAACGGGGACACAGCTAGCATGTCTCACTTAAGAGTTTGCAAATTCGCCTGGTGACACTAAAGCTCAGTGATTACTTGTTAACATGTTTAATTTGTGCACAAACAGAAATGTAAAAATGACAGAGAAGTGGATGGGTGACATGGGAACTGTGGAGGTTGCATTTAATGCACTTGGCCAGTGAGTTAAAGGATTACTTCACACACAAAATGATCAGTTAGTCAGATAAGTACGGAGAATACGGCTGAATAAATGTGACTTGCATTATACAGCATATTTATAAACAGATGTTTTGATATACTTTTGCTGATGTTAAATGCATCCATGTTTTACTTAAATTCAAGTACAAGTACTTTCTCTGTTTTTTGATTAATTATTCACCTTGGAGGTAAGTGAGATAAACAAGGTTTTCTTTACATATTCAGTGTAACAAGGACGAGTAATTGATATACAAATAAAGTCTCCCTTTAAACACTAGGACCACCAGGATGCCCCAGATGTAGATAACTACTTAATAAATCCAGAGGGAAGTTTAGGCATCCTGTAGTTTATATGACACATTCAAAACACTGATACACGCAGGGATAAAGAATAGAAACATTAGAATAAAAACACAGCTGTGAAATGAGAGTCGAGCCACTGAGACTACTACAGAGAACTGTCAATGATGATGTGCACTGATGTTTTCTTATTGTTCTCTTACTTAAGATAGAAATAAGAAAACATTTGAAAAGCAAGCCGCATTGTATATATATTCTACCTACCAGTAGCATAAGTGAGGCCCCAGACCTCCTGGCCGTAAACATCAGTCTTGTTCCACACCAGCCTATGGACCAGGCCAGGCCCAGCGGGATACCAACGCTGGTACAACCTTCCCTGGACGGATGCACGGACATGCACCTTGGACAGACTGCCCAGTGGGGAGATGGGGGACAACAGGGAGGGAGGTGTGAGGAGGATTCTCAGCAGAGAGAGGTAGCCTGCAGCGCGGGTGCTCAAATAGTTCAGCTTTGAAAAGGCTCCTGGGATTGAAACTTCCTCCTGCACCGCCTATGAAAGATGGAGAGCAGGATGAGAAATAAAGGTGAAAGAGGGAGCAATTAGAGAACAGTTAAAGAAAAAATATATATTTCATCATTACTTTGTATTTGCATAAGGAGCTCACTTAATTAGGGTGTCTGACAGGTACAGCAAGAAATAGCCCTCACGGTGAGATGCAGTGAGTACACTGAATATGTGTTAGCTGTGTTACAATAATAGTCATAAAATGAACATTTTCATGAAGAACATAATGTTTCTTTGTTAAAGATTATCTTTTAATGAATGGACTCTAAATAATGATATCTGTAACATGAGGGGTTTTCTTTTAAAGAAAATAAAGGAAAAAAACTCATATATCCTCTACCTGCCAGACTAGTAAATAAACAGCCAAGCTCATCTCTCTGATAAACAGTAAACAAGCTGCTGCAGCAAATATTCATTCATCCAATGTAATATTCCTCTTGGCTAAAATCAGATACCATTTGAGTCACTGATTACCTTAAATCAAATTATCTCTAAGACGAGTATCTCTGACACATTTTCATCAAAAGTCTTAAGGCTTTGATTCCGTTTCTTAACACAGGTGAACACAGTGGGTGTCACTAAGCTCACTGTGAACACTAAGTACTGTTCTTTTCCATTTATTTTCTCACTGCCTGTTTGTCCTAAGGTGTTATTTGTTGTGAGGATAAAATGTTCCTTCATTTTGACGATGTGTTCATTTCCAATTTCATCAGATTTCGTAAAATGAGCTTGAACTTGTGCACAAAATGTTTTGTGGATATGAAAAATAATATTTGGAAAAACATCTTTCTTCTGCCACAAAAAAAGATCTTGTGATCATGGCACAAATTGGATGTGACATTTTCTACAGTCTATCATATGTCCAGGTAACAAGAAAACAACTTTCTGTGTAGCCAGAATTTAAGTTGGAACTGAAATGAGGTCAGGGTGAGGTTTTGGTCACTGTGAAAAAAAAAATCTTAGGAGTCACATTGGAGAGTAAATATATAATCACCAGTCTGACCTCCACACCTGACTTTCAGCCACCTCATTTGCTTCCGTGGTGGGAAAGTATATGGATGGAGTACAAATTTGCATTTTGCTCATTCCTTATTTGCATGATGCAAATACGAATTGAGCTAAATTTGCAAAATCCTGTGAGACCAGGTTGGTTTGTTGCTGAGCTGTAACAAATTGAGTCGAAGCTTCATTCTTACTGCCTGTCATCTGTAGACATCGAGTAGTGCTTTGTTACATTCTATATTGTATTTAAATGGATAGTTTAGATAGGAGTACTGTCATGGAAGCTAATCACTGTGCTGCTGAATGTGGGGGCAACAGCAAGCCACCTAAAAAAAAAACATTTTAAATTTAAGTGTATGCTATATTTAGAATATTTTCACCGCTTTACCTTGCTGTCAGACAGCCCTTTCCAACGCAGAACTAAAGCCATTATATCCATCTATGCTCTCTTCAAAGCCACCAGACTCCATTAACAAAAACAATAATTTTACCTTACAGAACACAGGAGCTGCTGGTCTACAGCTGCTTTGATCAGTTAGTTTGCTTGTGTCATTGTGTGACTTTGGTGAGTCAGAACTAACACCTTAAAATACAGAAGTCACACAGTAACACAAAGAATCTTGACTGATCAAGGCAGCAGTAGACCAAGAGCTCCTGTGTTCAGCAAGGTAAAATTACTATTTTTGTCAATGGAGTGTGGCACCTTCAAAGGGAGCATAGATAATAGCTTCCATTATCCACTGGAAAGGGCTGTCTGACGGCAAGGTAAAGCAGTAAAAATATTCTAAATAGAAGGTACATTTAAACTCCAGTGCCGGCCGTCATCTACTGTAGGTAATACACTGACTATAGATAAGTGCCTCCTACAACCCCACTGCAAAACAGGGCTCAACAATAAGGACTGCCCGATTGCCCGGGGCAAGTAAAACTCGCGGTCGGGCATGTAAACTAACAACTCACTTGCCCGATCGGGCAAGTTGCTAAAAATAGTAAAAGTTAATAACTAATTGATAAAATAAATGTATTTTAAAACGTGCTCTTCGGCTCTGATGCAGCGGTCTCTCTGCCTGAAGTCACAGGCACAGCTGTGTAACAATGTCCTGCCCACAGCCCCCATTGATATTATTTTGCACGACGGACGCTTCATATAATAACATAACAATATACTATTTATGGTGTTATGTCATCTTGTCATTTCTGTCTCTACTTGGTCACACGTTAACGATTCTCCTCTGCTCTCTGTATTGTGCACGGTGGAGTTCCGCCACACACACAGGTGAGCACGCTAGAGCGGCTCGGGCCGCATTTTCCTGACCAAACCTGACCCCGAGCCCGGTGCAGTTTGTCAGCTGACAAAGTTATTGAAATGGACAGTGTGTAAATAACCAACAGACTGCTGTTACGCACAGACAAACACACTGGCAGCACAGCAGCTCAGCATGGCACTCATGCTGAGCTTGTGTTGCGTTCAGGCGTTGTCACGTAAGTAACAACTTCCAACACTTAAATACGTCATAGCACAAAACAGCAGCATGTCAAGTGACTTTTTACTTTATTATATTCAATAAAATTGTATGTTCCTAAATCTTGAGACACCTCATATGTAAGCTAGACAGACATTTCACCTGCTCATTACTGTGCACACATGTACTGTATGTACTTAGTCCTAAAGAGCCCTTCTGGTGCCAGTAGATACATAGAAACATCCCAGCAGGCTGTGCTTTGCAAGCATACAAAAAAGTTTCACACATGTGAAAATTATTTTTCATGCGTGTGCTTCACCTCCGCTGCTACAACTCCATCCTAGGGGAAACACTGCTGTGTGCATTTTGTGCAACAGGTGGATGTGGTAGTCTACTGGTAGAGTAGAGAGAGAGCCAAGTAGCGTTGAAGTAGAGTAGAGCAGGGCAGAGAGATGGAAGCAAAATATATTAAACCTGGTGTTAACACAGCAGAACTGGAGAGAGGGGTGAAAAATAAATAGAGGTGGGCATGGCTCAAGTAGGGCACAAAATTATAGACGGAGAACGATTGACAAATTTTTCACTTTAAGTCCTGACACTGTCATTTTTGTGTAGGAATTAAGCTACAATACATGACATATGTTGTTTTAATTAATAAATACAGTGTGAATAAAGATTACATAACATAAAAATAACTGCAGTCTTTGTTATTTGATAGCTGCTTAAATTAAACAATTTTTATAGGGCAAGTAAAAACTGACTTCGGGCAAGTAGATCTCTGACCAACTTGCCCGACCGGGCAAGTGAAAAAAAAAACCTTAGCGTTGAACCCTGCAAAAAAATCCAAACTATTCCTTTAAGTAGTTTTGTACCTGTAGCTCGGGTACTGCTGGCCCCTTCTCTGCGCATGCCCCTGTGTATCTAGGAAGCGGGTAGGGCAAGACCAGCGGGTAGGGACTCAAAACACTCCTGATGTCACATTTAGGAGGCTGAACTTCCTCCCTGGACATGGTCACCTGATCCAAAACAAGGAAGTTGTTGTTTGGTGTCCAGATGGTGCGTGTCTGTGGCAGGAAGGGTGGGCGCTGGAACATCAGGGTCATAGACATGGCGCCCAAAGTCACCAAGTCAAAACTAGAGTTAAATGACATTAAGACAGAATAAGATTGGAGCACGAGGAGAGAGAGAAAAGCATACATTTTGTGTATTCTGTGTGTGGATGTCTCTACCTTCCATCCTGCCTACTAATAGTGTAACCATACTCTGGATGCTGTGGGAAGGTGATGTTGACTCCAACCAGAGGAGAGCCGTCCTGCAACATGATGCTCCCTCGAATCACAGCCACCCGACTGGAAAAACAAAGGCGGGAAGCAGAGAGGGAGTGAGAAACGGAGAGAGAGAGATACATGGAGAGTAGCAGAGATGACAGGTTTACAATGATGGAGAACATAATGATTGTTTGAAGAGAGAGGCATATTGTGACGCACTAGCCAAACGACCTTGTGTGTGAAGAAAACCAACTGCATTTATTCTGCACAGTACAATTCCCTTCTTTAGCACAGAGAAATCTGCCAGAGATTGCCGGGATACAAGGACCATAAATATAGCTTCACCCACAGTAAAACCTTTCAACACCCTGTCATATAAAAAACAAAACTTCCACATCATGTTTATATTACAGTGACAGTGGTACCTGCAGCAAAAAGGCAGTGTTGTTCTTTAAATAGACCTTAAACCATCAGTCACATTCAGACTATTTTGAAATATTCATCATGATTTTACGGGTAAAGTGTGAAATACACTGCTTAAATCTAGAATAATCGCTGAACTGGTCAAATGAAGACAGATCAGGATGGACACGTGGTGCACACACACACACACACACACACACACACACACACACACACACACACATTGATGGAGCCTATCTGTTACTCCAGAAGAGGGATAAATGAAGGATGGCGAGGTTTCTCCGGGTGGCTTCACTGCCCCGTTTGTTACTCCTGTCCTGAAAGCTGCCATCGATTTCCCCTCTGAAAAAACTGCCAAATAATTAATTTATTTGTTTATTCGACAAGTAAACCGGGGGAGAAAAAAAAGGCACTTTGCTATTTTTCAGAGGGATCACTTCATGTTTTTCAATCCGAACTTTCTAGGTCATCATCTTGCCAGTGAGATGTATTTCCTCTCTGAGATGGTTGTGAGAGGCCACTGAAAAATTGATGGGGACACCTTTATGACTGGTGTAACCGAATGACACATGAATATGTAACAAACAAATACATTGCAGTTGTAGCCTGACACTGATACCCGAGGACGACGCACTGCTGTGTGACTGCTAATATCCAGGGGAACACAGATCACTAAGCACTGGCTTGTGAGCACATGAAAAGCCTCATTTACATGCAAACGCACACTCTCATTAAACAAATAATGGGCAATGGACAATTCATCGCAATAATACAGATGTATTTACTTCATTACCTACTTGTCATGTCTGTCTACATACTATATAGGAGAACAACTCAAGGACGCAGACATGCAAAAACAAATACATGACGGCATTAGCATGCACACGCAGATCCAGGCAAACAAAGAGTATACAATACCTGGTATCAAAGGGCACGTCTCCAGGGAGAGTGTGTGTGGCCGCCTTGCCAAGGAGGAAGCGTATGCGGCGGTAGAAGCTGTGAGTGTGTGTGCTGGCGGGCGAGGGGGGAGTGGTGGGGGGCAGCGGGCTCTGCTGCAACAAGGCCAAGGGGTCGGCAGAGCCGTGACACAGGGGGTCAGAGCCGCAACTCAGCTGCTCGCAACAGTCTGGGTCCACGCAGTCCATGAGGCCATCTGAAATGGACAGGGAGTTAAACATGTATAAAATAAAATACACAAACAGCATTAGGTGAGGAGAGGGTTGTTTAGGGGGAATTTACACAGTTAATATAGCGGAGACATTAACATCTTTATTGTGCATAGTTAATAAAGGCTTAAATAGATTTAAGTGACTAAGGTGCTGAGAACTCATTTCTATTCTAAAGGCCAAGGTAATGTATATATCCACAGTGGAAAGACATGAGGATGAAACCATAAAACCTCACGACTGCCAAGAAGTAACTTTTACACTTCTGGCCAGTGAGAAACTCTACTGGAGTAATCTAATCTACAACAATGAACTGCATATGCATCATCATAATCACGAATATCAATCAAATGAAATTCATTAGGAGCCATCAGTATACAATTATAGCATCTATTGTTATAAATCAGACCTGAATCACCAGCATTATTTGAATGTGATCCATTAAAGTCCAGCGTAAACAATGAGCCGCAGATACAAACCAAGGCGGCAGGTAATAGGAGCCAGGCTGGCATTTGTGTTTCCTATTTCAAGCCCGTTTCTGAAAAGGCAGGAAACAGTGCTGACATTTAAATGCATCTGACCACAGAGCAGAGAGCGAAAGGCCAACAATATTCTATTATAACCTCCTCCTACAAAGGTAGCATAGTACAATGGTTGATTTCCATAAGATTCACTACTTCAACTTGAAAGCACACTATTAACTGAAATTCTAATATCACTGTCATTAAAAGGACGTGCACGTTTGTAGCTTATTATGCAGGCATTGTTGTTTACCTTTACACACACTAGGCACAGTAAAAATGTAGATTTTGAACATATGTAATACATAAATATGTATGATTTCACTGCCTAGTGTGGAAAAATGCTGTTTTTTCAAGAGGAAGAACAATACATGCGCTTCTCTCCCCCATCCAGGCAGAATAATTGAAACTCTCTCTTCAAAGTTCCTCTTTATTCTCTGATTACTTGTGATAGCATCTTTCCATCTCTGTCTATCTTCAGAGACAAAAAGATTGCTCCGAGAGAAGGCTATGAGAGCCTACGGTATATCTGCCAATTAAGGGAGATGGCTGAATTGTGTGGTACAAAATTATAGTATCTCAAAGTATGTGCAGAAAGGCGGAGGATAGAAAGATAAGAGAAGTGTAAGTGTTCTCCATAAGGCTTTGTCAGTGAGTCTTCCTTTAGCATAACCATCCCTTAACTGATAGTTTGATACCTACAGTACAGACACTTCATCGATATTCATGAGGCATCATAATACCATATAATACCTTACAGTATGCTTTTTGCATATAGTGCAATTCACTGTAGTGTGGAGAGAAACCTGTCCCTTCCTCTACCCACTCACCACCTCAACCTCTACTTCACTACTCATACAGAGACAAAGAAAATACATATTGTAATAAATGGGTAGTCCAGCAATTTAATATCGCACTTCCATTGAGTGTGTCAAGCTTGATAAACACTAATAGCACCTTTTTGTTGGGTGCTGCCTGCCTAGCGACACCAAATTTTGGGAAATATGTTTATTTGCTTTTTTGCAAAGAGTCAAGTTAAGAAAATTTTATTTGTGTAACTGAAAATATTAATTGGGGGGGTCAAACATATGGCCCAGGGGCCAGAACCGGCCTGCTAAAGGGTCCAATCTGGGCCACTGTATGAATCTGCACACCTAATTGATGCCCTTGTGAAGGCTAACAGGTGCCAGGTTTCAGGAGTGTTAAATAGTAAGTAGCATACTTCATGTAAAATGCTGCTTCAGAAGCTTTTCTCTGGTCAACTGGCAGCAGTACAAAAGAATCTGTATCTTAAAACAACACTGGAGGAACCATACTGCTGAGGCGTTGTCAAAACCTTTGCAAATGGTTTGTATGGCAGGGGAAAACTTAACCTGCTTCCTTAGTAGCTTCCACTTTAGTTTGGTGTGGTGATGCCGGCTAATGTATGGAAATAATGCACATGTAATGATGATGAGTAGCAGACCGACTGAATGTGGAGAAACTGAGACATACTGTTGAAATCGTATAAATGATGAGATCAATACTGCTCATATCTGTTCATTCAGTATAAGGTGACAGCCAGCTGCCAGTTAGCTTAGCATAAAGACTGGAACCAGGGGGAAGGGCTACCCTGGCTCTGTTCGAACGTAACAAAATCTGCCTACAAGGACCTCTAAAGCTCACTGATTAAAATCTCATTTGCTTAATCCATACAAAAACCACAACAGCAATTTGTGGTTTTATGGGGGGTTATATGACTAAACCTTGGTCAGACGCAGTAACTTCTTGGAAATCTGGCAACCTAGCAGGGACGTAGAGACTCAGGAACTTATTATACTTATTGCTCTTTTTATCAAATGGGCAGATCAATTGACTGTATTGATCTTGTCATCTAAGTCGCTGCAACAAAGTATATTTCAGGGCTGACTAATAAGCCTTATGACCACTGACCAACTGGCCTTTATGTGTAAAATCAGTGGAATGTCCCTTTAAAAAGGGGCCCAGTTTGTTTAAGATGTGACTGAATTAACAGTTAATACTCTTGAATATAATGAGTAAATGCATTAAGTCCAAAGTGTGACAGTCCCACACATGAGACATCCATTAATACTAAAATATAATGAGAACAATGACATAATCTATACAGTACAATTGAAAAACCATCAGTGCCCACGCTGCTGGCAGGCCACAGTCCTGCTATGACTTGTTTCCTTTATTCAGCTCCTGTTTTATAGTCCACAGGACATTTTTTATTGTATGGCTCTGAGGTTATAATCCACGGTGAGGACCAATAATTCATGTTTTGAGCAGCCATCTACACTGACTTTCTTAAGTGTTGGCTCAGTCAGTCATGCCGCTTTGGTAAACAATGTGCGGAAAAAAAAAAAAAAAAGGTTACATTGCAGCTATCAGCACCCGGCGCCAGCCAAAAAAAGGACTACAAAACACTATGTATGTGTTTGAGGTTTCCTGCTGCTGTGTGCGCTGATTCAAACGCCACACAAAATGGGGAACCAAGCAAAAAAAATAAAAAAAAGAGAGAGAAAAAAAACAGGGACGCTTTTCCTCCAAACAAAAGAGACACTACCTTGTTTGCAATGATGGATTACAACACCGGCTTAACAGGCATGTCCATAATGGATATTTGATGGAGTTTCAAAAACGAATGGGCACAGTTTAAAGGATTGTAATATTGCACTATGTTCTCAAAACTTGTTGTTATGTATTGGAAAACAGCCTTAGATGGGGCTGAAATGGCGAGGAAAAGATTGCAATGAGCAGAGCTGCCTCTACTGCTGAAATTTTCCTTTCTTGTCTCTTCACCTGAGGATAGAACAACGCAGCTACGAGGCTGAGCGACACACACCTCTCACCTGTCACCACACACCTCATAACCAAAGAAGCAGAAATCTATTCTGCATGGTTTGCTGTATTTAGACTTGAGAAAATTTCTCTGAGTGCCTTTTATCTTAGCAGGTGGTATGCATATTAGACATTTAGCTGTGATAAGAGGGAAAAACAGACATACACACTGCGCACAAATGCATGCACACTCACACACACACACACACACACACACAAATACATATTAAATATAATAATGACCAGCGGGACTCTACAGGAGTCTCCGCAGGACTGGGACAGCACAGAGGGATACTTGGGGGGGGGGGGGGGGGGGGTGTAGTGAGGCAGCTTTTTCGGCGGGAGAAACAGGACTAGAAGTAATGGAATGGAATGGACAATCTGCCACAAAGACAGAAATAAAAGAGGTAAGAAAGAGAGAAAGAGATAGAAAATGATAGATGATGTTAGAATGTCACCTCCGTCGTTGTCTGTTCCATCACTGCAGTCAGTTTCCATGACAACGCTGCATCCAGGCCCACTCCATCCAGCCTGGCAGACGCAGCGCCAGCCGCTCTGCTCCAGGGTACAGCGCCCATGCCCGCTGCACAACCCTGGGCAGCCGTCTGAAAAGGTGTGTCCCACGAGCACATGTGCACACACAAACACACATTTGTAAGCATGTTGGAGGAGCACAAGATAAAATTTAAATCCTAAATAAAGATAAATTACCTTTCACAACGACGTCCAAATCATGAGTAACTGTAAGGGGGAAAGAAAGTGAGAACTGGGTAAAAGAAAGCAATTGTAAATGGAAATTATTCCAACAACAGTGACACCTTTTTTTATCCTATTAATCATACTAATCAAAATATCACAAGGAATAATTAAAAATACTCCCACATGCACACACACACACACACACACACACACAGAGCTCACCAATGTTACAGTGTTCTCCCTCCCAGCCAGGCTGGCAGATGCAGGTCCCGTCGTGGCACTGGCCGTGTTCTTCGCAGCGAGGATGGCACGCTCTCTGGTCGCAGGCAGCGCCAATCCAACCCTCCTCGCACTGGCACTGGCCCTCTGAGCAAACACCATGGCTGCCACATGGCACCGGGCACAGCTCTGCCGAACAGGTGGGTGGGGATTTGCGTGAGAAAAAAGCGTGTAAGTGTGAGAGGAAAAGAGAGAATGAGAGGGAGGGGAGCAGATGGAGGAATTGAGAATTGGAAGAAGAGAAAAGGTAAAAGAGGCACATGGGACATGGAGAGAGGAAAAAAGTAAAAAAAAAAAAAATCCGAATTGGGGGTGAGCCATCGGATATAGGTGAAAGAAAAAAACTAACGATAGAAAAGGATAACCTCCGAGACTAAAAAGTCTACTTTCTCACAATACATAATCTTCTCACCTCTAATAGCTGAGCTCCCTGAAGGAGAAGAAGAGTGAATAGACTCATAATAACAGCCAAATGATTCGTATTTGCACCGCATATTTAAACTACAGGGACTCCAATTCAGCTCTATTATTCTTTTCTGACATTTTGATCAGATTTGGTGGGTATGTTAATACCCTTTCTTTTGCTCCATCTCTCCATCTTTGTCTCTGTCAGCTTTCTCTTTTCAGTATCCCTTTCCCTCCTTCTCCTCTTGCAACATCCCTTTAAAATTCTCTCCCCTTCTTTTTGTCTATTTCCTTTTCTCTGTGCTTCTCACCATCTAACTCTCCCTCCCTCGCTCTTTCTTTCTCTTTCTCTCCCTCCCTCTCTCTCTGCAGAAGCAAAGCCTCATCCATCAGTAAAGAGAGCAAAGTGCTGGAGGCACACAAAGACTACTTATCCAGCTGCAGTAAAAAGTTATTTCAATTTAAATATACATAGCATGGAGAGGGGAGGAAAAAGTGGATTAAAGTTGGAGAGTTTTTCAGCTCTCTATTAGAATTACATTAGCTTAGCTATGCTTCAACAAGACCAGGACGCAGAATTGCTGGGTCCTTTTGATTAAAAGCCCGGCAGGTAGAGAGGGCCCGCTCATATCTCAGATATTCAGCCACGGTCCATCATTATCATGGGCTATATCACCATAATAAGGCATGCATACACCTGAGAGCAGCAGCTAATGCCAATTGCCTGCAAATCGTTGGTGCGCATGGTAAAGCGGATCCATCCCAACACCAGCGTTAAGTTAGTGTGGTGGAAACAGAGGGAAGTCAGTGCTATAAGGGGCTATTTTCCTCTCTGTCAGTTTACACTTCAAGGACAAGGACACTTTTCTCGCTGTGTACCGCAGAGTACTGTATCCGACATATTCGACACTAGACTACGCATGCTTTCCTTTTCTAGTTACAATAGCTAACTCTCTGCCTTTTCTTCACTATTACTATAGGACTGCTGTCTATTTAAGCAGGCGGAGTTTACCGAGTGCAAAAGAAAGTTCAGGTGGGTGTAGATGTAAGAAATTTTTTACAGCCATATCTAACAACCGCACAATGACTAATATGTAGTGTACAGGTAAAGAGGTCTGCAATAAACATCAGCAAGCTTTTAAATGCCAAGCTGAATGTTCCTCAGAGTAGCAGTCTCTGAGAGGCCTTGCCGCAAAGTGAGAATAGAGGTCTTTTTTTTTTTCCTTGCCTGCCTTTTTTTCTTCATTTAGCTGAAGGGAATGTGTGTGTGTGTGTGTGTGTGTGTGTGTGTGTGTGTGTGTGTGTGTGTCTGTGTGTGTGTCTGTGTCTGTGTGCATAAGAATATGTGTGTTACACTATAAATGCACAGTAAAGTGAGTGCAATCGCAAGAGTTGGGGAGGGCTCCAGAGTGCTGCCGTCAGAGTCATGAGGCGAAATCTCATTTAGGACCAGCATGAAGAGAGTGCAAAAACACACTCACTCACACACACACACATGCATATACATACACACACAGACCCATTTCACAGAGTGGCTCCAATCCATATTTCTCTCTCATGTCTATCAAATCCCCAGAAAATAGTATCTGGCAAGACCATGCGTGCTACAAGAACACTGGCAAACCAGAGATGTGCAGTTGAAATTTTCTGTGTTTATTTCTGTGGGTGAACAATAATCCTCAGGTCTTACCAGTGTAGCAGTCTGGTCCCGTCCAGTTGGGCTGGCAGGCGCAGGTGTCTGACTCAGGGAGATAGGTGCCATGTCCTGAACACTGCTCCTGACAGGCTGGCAGCGGGTCATCACAGCTCACTCCTGCCCAGCCTGCAGAGCACACGCACTCCCCGCGCACGCATACGCCGTGCCCTCCGCACTGAGGGTCTACGCAGTCCACTGCAGAGAGAGAGAGAGAGAGAGGACGAAAGGAAAAGCAAGAATGAGTCAGAGGTGAAGGGAGGGAGTGAAAGAGTTAGGGGGAGGAGGGGTTGAAGGGGGGTGAGGGGGGCGCTGGCCTCATTATAATCATCAGTTCATCGAGTATGAAAGCAGTGTTCTTTGCATCCCATCCAGGAGTTAACCACCCTAGCTACAATTCCTGTATCTGTTCCACAACATTACACTTCATAGGACACTTAGAACTGAGGCTTTGATAAGGAGTGAAATGGGTTGGTTTGTGTGTGTGTGTGTGTGTGTGTGTGTGTGTGTGTGTGCACTTGTTTTTCTATCTCGGTGGGGACATCAACCTGAATACACACTCACCCAGTGGGGACCTGGTTTACCGTGGGGACCAAAAATGAGGTCCCCACGGCTAGACGCCTCCTAGAGCCGTAAAACTTAGAATATAGGCGCCTCATGAAATTTCCTACAAGTGTCCCCTTGGAGTTATACACATGAAAAATGTGAAAGTGTGTGAAATTTGATGCGCCCTTAGTGGACACACACTGGTACTGCAGTCCCCACAGGGTTCAACCGAATGGTTATGTGTGTCACATTGTGCCACTCTCTAGCGCCCCCTATGGGTCAAAGGTAGAATGACAGCTTGGTAATTTATCTTAAATTTAAGTTGTTGTTTTTTTTAATCAATGATACCCAATTATAGACAAAAAAACTAATTCTATTTTGAGCTTACTTTTACCAAGTCTTGGATTTTATTACTGTTTTAAAAACAATTGTAAATATAATACATCAGTGTAATATATTAAACCAAAATCTTCTGCTTGTCGTCTTCACTTATCTTGCCAGGAAGTTTTTCATCCTCCACAGTCGACTTCATGTTGAAAGTGTACGACTCCACTATTATTATGATCCCTTTTTCAAACCATTCATTTCTGTTACCTCCAATTTCTAAAACTACTACTAAATTTAACTAATTGTTTCTATTTTGACTTTTTATTTTATATTTAAGATATTTAATATAATGAGGACATGATTCAACCGATTCATGAGTATACAGCATCAGGACACTAGTATTCATGCAAAATTGATCCTTAGCTTTAAATTCTTCTAATACTTGTTATACATAATAATTGGCAAACTTTCTGGGGAAAACCTGGTCTTATTAGGAGAGACGGCATTCACCCCACTTTGGATGGAGCTGCTCTCATTTCTAGGAACCTGGCAAATTTTATTAGTAATTTAAATCCCTGACAACCCAGAGTTGAGACCAGGACAGAGAGTTGCAGTCCTAAACGCCTCTCTGAGCTTCTAGTTCAGTTACCCAGCCATAGTTTTCATAGTTTTATACAAACGGTGTCTGTCCCCCGACCACCTAAATTATTTAAATCTAAAATTAAACAAAGAGGAGTTGTGCATAACAACCTCATAAAAATTAAAACCTCTTCTGTGACAGAAAGACAAAACAGGAGAATTAAATGCGGACTGTTAAATATCAGGTCTCTATCGTCTAAAGCAGTGTTAGTAAACGAATTAATATCAGATAATCATATTGATTTACTCAGTCTCACTGAAACCTGGCTGTGTCAAGATGAATATGTTAGTCTAAATGAGTCCACTCCTCCCAGTCATAATAATACCCACATTCCTCGAGGCAGCGGCCGAGGAGGGGGAGTTGCAGCCATTTTTAACTCTAGTCTGTTAATCAGCCCTAAACCTAAACTAGATTATAATTCATTTGAAAGCCTCGTTCTTAGTGTTTTACATCCGACCTGGAAAACCTCGCAGCCACTTTTATTTGTTATAGTGTACCGTGCTCCTGGCCCGTATTCTGAATTTGTATCTGAATTCTCAGAGTTTTTATCCAGTTTAGTTCTTAAATCAGATAAAGTTATTATTGTAGGCGATTTTAACATTCATGTCGACGTTGATAATGACTCCCTGGCTACCGCGTTTATCTCATTAATAGACTCCATTGACTTCAGTCAGGGTGTACATGAACCCACTCATTGTTTTAACCATACCCTCGATCTAGTTCTGACGTATGGAATTGAAATTGATAACCTAAAAGTCTTTCCACAGAATCCCTCGCTATCAGATCATTATCTGATTACTTTTGATTTCTTTTTACTCGATTACACGCCACTTAGCAACAGTTACTATACTAGATGTTTATCAGATAGTGCTGTCACAAAATTTAAGGAAAAGATTACTTCGTCGTTAAATTCAATACCAATACCTTCAGTAACAGAGGTTTCCCGTGCCGACTTTAACCTCTCCCAAATTGATCATTTTGTTGATAGCGCCGTAGGCTCGCTGCGAACAACGCTCGACTCTGTAGCTCCTCTTAAAAAGAAGTTAACAAAGCAAAGAAAGTTTGCTCCTTGGTATAACTCTCAAACCCGTAGGTTAAAACAAATATCGCGAAAATTTGAAAGGAATTGGCGATTAACCAAACTGGAAGAATCTCGTTTAATCTGGACAGACAGTCTCAAAACTTATAAGAGGGGCCTCCGCAATGCCAGAGCAAACTATTACTCAGCATTAACAGAAGAAAACAAGAACAACCCCAGGTTTCTTTTCAGCACTGTAGCCAGGCTGACTGAGAGTCAAAGCTCTATTGAGCCTTGTATTCCTTTAGCCCTTAGCAGTAATGATTTTATGAGCTTTTTTAATGACAAAATTCTAACTATTAGAGGCAAAATTCATGACCTCCTGCCCTCGGATGGTAGGCCTACCTATCTAACCTCAAACACAGCTGTAGAATCTAATATATATTTAGATTGCTTCTCCCCAATTTCTCTTCAAGAATTGACCGCAGTGATTTCTTCATCTAAATCATCAACGTGTCTCTTAGACCCCATCCCAACTAGGCTACTTAAGGAGGTCTTTCCTTTAGTTAACACTCATATATTAGATATGATCAATATATCCCTATTAACAGGCTATGTACCACAGTCTTTTAAGGTAGCTGTAATTAAACCTCTCCTAAAAAAGCCCACCCTGGATCCAGAGGTGTTAGCCAACTATAGACCAATATCTAATCTTCCCTTTATGTCAAAGATCCTTGAGAAAGTAGTCGCAGACCAGCTGTGTGATTTTCTCCAGGATAATAATTTATTTGAGGAATTTCAGTCAGGATTTAGAGTGCATCATAGCACTGAGACAGCTCTAGTTAAAATTACAAATGACCTTCTGATTGCTTCAGACAAAGGACTCGTCTCTGTTCTTGTTTTATTAGATCTTAGTGCGGCGTTTGACACAATTGACCATCAAATTCTACTGCAGAGACTGGATCACTTAATTGGCCTAAAAGGTTCAGCACTAAGCTGGTTTAAATCTTATTTATCTGATCGTTTTCAATTTGTTGACGTTCGTAATGAATCATCCTTACGTACCAAAGTTTGTTTTGGAGTTCCGCAAGGTTCTGTGCTCGGACCAATCCTATTTACTCTATATATGCTTCCTTTAGGTAACATCATTAGAAATCACTCTATAAATTTCCATTGTTATGCGGATGATACACAGTTGTATTTATCGATGAAGCCAGAAGAAAGTAATCAATTAACTAAACTCCATAACTGCCTTAAAGACATAAAAAATTGGATGAGCACCAATTTCCTGATGTTAAATTCAGACAAAACTGAAGTTATTGTTCTTGGCCCCAAACAACTCAGAGACTCTTTATCTGATGACATAGTTTCTCCAGATGGCATTGCTCTGGCCTCTAGCACTACCGTAAGAAACCTCGGAGTAATATTTGATCAAGATTTGTCTTTTAATTCTCATTTAAAGCAAACCTCACGGACTGCATTTTTTCATCTGCGTAATATTGCGAAAATTAGGCCTATCCTGACCCGAAAAGATGCAGAAAAATTGGTCCACGCTTTTGTTACCTCAAGGCTGGATTACTGTAACTCTCTATTATCAGGTAGCTCTAGTAAGTCCTTAAAAACTCTCCAGCTAATTCAGAATGCAGCAGCTCGTGTACTAACAGGAACTAAGAAACGAGATCATATTTCTCCTGTTTTAGCTTCTCTGCACTGGCTCCCTGTAAAATCCAGAATTGAATTTAAAATCCTACTGTTAACTTATAAAGCTCTAAATGGTCAAGCCCCGTCATATCTTAGAGAGCTCATAGTGCCATATTATCCCACCAGAACACTGCACTCTGAGAACGCAGGGTTACTCGTGGTCCCTAAAGTCTCCAAAAGCAGATCAGGAGCCAGAGCCTTCAGCTATCAGGCTCCTCTCCTGTGGAATCATCTTCCTGTTATGGTCCGGGAGGCAGACACCGTCTCCACATTTAAGACTAGACTTAAGACTTTCCTCTTTGATAAAGCTTATAGTTAGGGCTGGCTCAGGCTTGCCCTGTACCAGCCCCTAGTTAGGCTGACTTAGGCCTAGTCTGCCGGAGGACCCCCTATAATACACCGGGCTCCCTCTCTCTCCCTCTCTCTCTCTCTCTCTCTCTCTCTCTCTCTCTCTCTCTCTCTCTCTCTCTCACACTCTCATCCTATTACTGCATCTTGCTAACTCGGCCATTCTGGATGTCACTAACTCGGCTTCTTCTCCGGAGCCTTTGTGCTCCACTGCCTCTCAGATTAACTCATATCACAGCGGTGCCTGGACAGCGTGACGTGTGTGGTTGTGCTGCTGCCGTGGTCCTGCCAGATGCCTCCTGCTGCTGCTGCCATCATTAGTCATTAGTCATACTTCTACTGTTATTATACACATATGACTATTGTCACACATGTATACTGCCAGATATTAATACATACTTTCAACATATTGTACCACAGTAGCCAGAACTATAACTATAATATTATTACTTTCATTAATGTTGTTGTAAGCTACTGTCATTACCTGCATCTCTCTCTCTCTCTCTCTCTCTCTCTCTCTGTCTCATTGTGTCATATGGATTACTGTTAATTTATTATGCTGATCTGTTCTGTACGACATCTATTGCACGTCTGTCCGTCCTGGAAGAGGGATCCCTCCTCAGTTGCTCTTCCTGAGGTTTCTACCGTTTTTTTTTTCCCCCGTTAAAGGGTTTTTGGGGAGTTTTTCCTGATCAGCTGTGAGGGTCTTAAGGACAGAGGGATGTCGTATGCTGTAAAGCCCTGTGAGGCAAATTGTGATTTGTGATATTGGGCTTTATAAATAAAATTGAAATTGAAATTGAAAACATACATACATATACATATATATTCCTCACAAAAAATGCAGACATTTAATTGTTGAAGACAATGAAATGCAGATAACAGACGGAAGGCTACATCTTCTTTGGTTAGACTTGTGCTGATAATGATCCTTTTGTGAATTTTTAATCTGATCAAGGCCACAAGACTTATTTAAAGCCAGTTTCCCAATAGCACAACTGTCTTCATCAGGCCTGATAACCACATTATCATGGGGAACATCCCCAACACAAAAATCACCACTTTTGACACAGTTAAAAAAAACTCCCTATTCTGTCTTCTTCCTATTTCTTCACACTACCAGTTACTCATTCAATAATGGAGAGCAGAGGTATTTTACCATCATCCATAATCTTTGCCTCTTTCCAGAAATATTCAGCATCATTTTGCTGCAATTTTCTGGCCATAGAATTTGCTCTCAGAGTCTGTTCATATCTTTTAGTAATAATAATACTTGAATTATAACTATGAGTGGCTCTGTATTCACAGTGTCATGTAATAGCCTATAATTCAGGGTATACACAAAGGAGAAAGTCACAAATGGTGAAAAACTGAAAGTAAATACTTAAGTCAAGTACAGTAAGATGTGATTACTGGTATATAGGTACCAGCTAATGCAGTGTTATAATGCATGTTATCTTTGCTAACTCTCATTTAAATACAGACTTGAGCCGATAAAGCAGCATGCAGAATGGAGAACAGAGCAGCATGAAGAGAGGAGAGAGAAGCGAGAGAGGAGAGAAGAACAGAGCATGACAGGAGGAAGTTACACTATTTCAGTGTAGTCTTGATGTGGATAAAGCATATGTGCAATGTAGATTTATCAATAAAGTACAGATGTAGCTGAAGGTCCATCCCTGTATATTTGTTACATACTCAATAATACAGCAGACTGTGAATAAGTATACTTAATAAACAATAACTGCATCTGAATGATCACCACTAGACACTAGCTGTGTTGGCCTAGTTGTACTGTTAGCAGAGAAGCTACAAGAGCCAGATTGTGCATAAACAGAAATAACTGCATCTGTTAGCACTGGTTGTTAGAGCAACATGGACAAGTGACAGGAGAGAAGCAGAACATCATGAAGACAGGAGCAGAACAACATGGAGAAAAGCAGCATGGACAGGAGGAAAAACACAATGTCAGTGTAGTCACTGCTGTGATTACCCGTGGCACTCGGCCTGCGGCCTTGTGATGTGGATAAAGCATATGTGCAATGTAGATTTATCAATAAAGTACAGATGTAGCTGAAGGTCCATCCCTGTATATTTGTTACATACTCAATAATACAGCAGACTGTGAATAAGTATACTTAATAAACAATAACTGCATCTGAATGATCACCACTATATAGACGTGTTAGCACTATTAGTCCTAGTTAGCAGAATAGCTACAACAGTCAATGCATGAACAAACAGAAGTGATAACTGAATCTGAATGATTATTGAGAGTGTTATTTAAGTGTTAGCGCTGGTTGATGGAGCAACATAAAGAGAAGAAAGAGGAGCAGAGCAGCACAAAGAGAAGCCAAAGGACTAGAGATGCATGGAATAAAGGAAACATTGAACACAATGTAGTCTTGATATGGATAAAGCATGTGCAATATGGATTCTTAAATAAAGTACAGACACAAGGGTCCAGTATTCATTGTATTCAACAATACAGCTGATTGTCCCGTACACAGAGAACTTGAGAGCATCACTGTTTAAAAAGGCAGAAACAATAATTGCAGCTGAGTGACCTCCACTAAATAGATGTGTTAGCCTGGTTGTCCTGTTTGCAAATAAGCTAAAAGCATCACTGTGTGGACGAACATAACTGCATCTGAGGTATCATTAGGAGGCCTGATCAGTGTTTGTTAGCACTGGCTGTCCTGTTAGCAGAAAAACTACAAGAGCCACAGTGTGTGAATTAACAATAACTGCACCTGAGGGATCACTAGGAGGCCCAACCAGTGTTTGTTAGCACTAGTTGTCCTGTTAGCAGAAAATTTAACCCCCGTGTCAAAGCGTTTGTGAAGGCCAGGTCTGAAACTCGACCCAGTCAATGCCGTGACCTCCTGATAAACATAATTTCAGCATCCTAGCTCAAAGCGTTTGTGAATTTTTCAAGAAATTCAAGTTTCCCGCTGTTTTGAAATTCAAATGCCAGGAAGAAAACTCCTTTTGGGCTACTGTTTGTAAAACGTGTCCTTTTGGCCGCCAGGCAGTGATCTTTGACCCCACAGACCCCAGATTCGGAACAGAGGATCCCCAGGGGCCACTAAACATAATCCCGAGGAAAATAAACCCAAAGTCCTGCAGTTTGGTTTTTTTTTTTTTTTTGCCTGTTTCAGAAACTCCAAATCAGGAGCTGTAAGACCTATAGCCTCCTACACCCTCTGACGCAGGTGGACGTTTTGGAGCAAACATTTTTCCTAAAGTCGTACGAGTCTGAATCTTTTTACGTTTTTCAGGGGCTCCAGACGAGCGGATAGACATCAGTTGGTGCCGATCGGACCTGTACTTTTTGATGGGCAGGGCTTTGAAAAATCATCTTTTCCAACCTATGAGTGCCTGCCATTGCCATAGGACCTATAGCAGTCTCCCCGAGGCCCAACTTCATAGACCCTTTGGAAAGCTAACAAGCTCTGCGGTGGCCGTATCGCGACACGGTCAAAAAATCCTAGCAGAAGGCCCTCTGCGCCAGTAGTGTTTGTGGTTGTCATAGTGACCATACGTCACTTCCGCTATGTACGGTGGGGTTGTTATAGTTACCAGGCGTCACTTCCTCTGGGTCTGTGTTTTGTACCAGCTCTTGTTTACACTAAACGGCTGCTGCCGCACTACTCAACCTGCGTTGTGTGATTCATGTGTATCGTCCTCCTTTACTGGCGTGGTGGCAGCGTTTCCCGAACATACGACCAGAGGATATTATCAACTACTGAAGTCATAACAGTAACTACCCTGTCAGGGGAATCACAGTGTAGTGACGCCTACAACCAGACGCAGTTGAACTAACGGTGGCTAAGTGCGCATCATGGCTAATTCACACAGAGCACTGAACCAAGATTGAAACTGTCAACTCTTTTGAGAACTGGCGCCAGAACCTGTTGTACACACTGCCACTTGATGGTGAGTTTGTCCCATTTCTGCTCAATGGTGCAGAATGGGAGAAGAGTTAGTTAGTTAGTTACAAATTCATTAAAGTGTCCTGCACACCAGGGTGCCCAGCCCGCACGGGCTTACAAGACACTCGCTTAAAATACACATATTACAATCCAAGACAGCCAAAAAAAAAGGGATACAGTCAATATACTCGGAATGCGGCTTACGGATACAGAGTTCTCCTTCGTAGCTGCCATGCCTTCTCCAAAAACTCACTTAAAGTAAACACTTCTTCCTTAAACAGCCAACATAACATAGAACATTCAGATATCCAAAACAAATCAGGATTCTTTACCTGGATCTTTTCAAATAAAATGTTTCTTAAACCATGATAAAGTGGACAATGAAACACAAAATGAAATTCATCCTCCACAACTCCTAGGTCACAAAGCACACACAATCGCTGTTCTTCAGGAGTACCTTTATACCTACCTACCTCAACTGCCAAGGGTAAAACACCCGCTCTTAGTTGAGCACAGAGGGACCTCTGTCCTTTCTTTAAATTAAAAGAAACATAAGGTTCAGTGGAATACTCATTTTTAATCTGAATATAGTTTCTCAGTTTTGTTTTTTTCCAAATATCCACCTTCCATTGCTGTTGGTGTAACAATGACAGTTTCTGTTTGACCACCTTTAAATTACACTGTAAATTATTCATAAAATGTGCATTTAAATCCAAGAGTGAAAAAATTGAAGATATCTCTCTGATCCATGCATGGTTGTGTACTTTATTCCAATTAAATATACTTTTTGTTAACCTCTCCTCTGGCAATTGAGTTAGGCGGTTCCACAGCCTGATCATCTCACATCTCTGCCTTGCCAAACAACTTTCCCAACCTGTATCACCTTCAATAGCTAACTTAGTAGTGTACTTATGCACCTCAAGGAAGCACCTCAAAGCTCTATTCTGAATAATTTTGCATTCGGCAGCCTCTTCAGCGCCCCACACTCCTGCTGCATAAAAAAGGATAGAGGCAACCATAGAGTCATATAGTTTAGTGTAAGTAACAAAACCCAGATCAGGACATAGTTTCAGTTTACCTAGTATGGCACCCAGAGCTCTACCTGCTGAGTCTGCCAACATTTTCCTTCCCTCTGAAAAATTCATAAATTCATTGAAAATAAAGCCTAAATATTTATAAGAGGGGGTATAACTCAAATTCACTGACCCAAAAAGAAATCCATAGTTGTTCTGCTGCTCGTATTTCCTCCTGAAATGTATAATCTGTGTTTTTTCCCTGTTGATTGCGAGTCTCCATTTACTACACCACCCCTCCATGATATTCAACATTTTCTGAAGATTAGACTCATTTTCGGCCACCAAGGCAATATCATCAGCATATAAAAGAATACTCAGATTAATATTTCCAATTGAAATTCCCAAATTTTCCTGCTTAATTTCCTGAGCCAGATCATTCACATATAAAGCAAACAGGGTGGGCGAGAGCGCATCACCTTGCTTTACACCATAAGGTGTGGGAAACCAGCCAGTTCTACGATCATTTAACTGAATACAGGCGACTGGGGCTTTGTATAAAGCTTTAATGGCATTATAGAATTTACCATGAATGCCAGAGCAGAGTAACTTATACTCCAATAAGTCTCTGTGGATCCAATCGAATGCCTTTTTAAAATCAACAAAGCAAACAAATGTATTTTTACCCTCCTCTAATCTTGCTCTTATGACTGATGAAATAACAAAAATATGATCGATACAAGCTCTTTCTTTTCTAAAGCCATTCTGCTCATCCACCAACCCGTTATTAAACTCCAAGTAATCAGTGAGTCTCTTATTTAAAACGCCAGAATAGAGCTTGTAAACCGTACTGAGCAAGCTGATGCCTCTATAGTTTAGGGGGACTCTGGGGTCTGTTGTTACTGATTTTGGGATGGGAATAATTATTGCTTTATCCCACATGGATGGTGTGATGCCCGTATTAAAACAAGTTTGAAATAAAGGATGTAACACAGTCAACAAGTTGGGGGATTTGAGCACCTCATTAGAGAGCTCCTCCACGCCCACTGCCTTTTTTACTTTGGCGCGATCTATAGCATCTTGCACCTCCTTTAATGTAATTTCATTATTTAACATGTCACTGTGGTGATACACTGTATGTGAATTACACATCCTCCTTTCAAGATCACTTTTAATTTACAAGTTTCCTTTAGAAATTGATCATTGAAAAGCACATCATTACTGCAAGCATAGAGGCTACTGTAGTCGTTCTCCCATTTTTTTAATACTTGTTCACTTTCAAAAGAAGATTCCCCGTTTTCCATTACAATTTCTAAAGGGATCAGCTTACTCTTTTGTGGCCCAAGTCTGTTTATTTCTCTCCAAAATAATTGAGGATTGCTAAATTGCATTTGCTCCAACTGTAGAGCTTGTCCTCTCCTAAAACGCCGCTTGAAAAATCGCAGTTTTCTATCAAAAAGAGTTTGACAGAGTTTAAATTCCTCATGCAAAATCCTCCTTCTACTGTCTTTACAGCTTAGATACATTTTTTCTGCCTTTCGCAAATTATACCGTAATTCATTCAGTTCAGTGTTCCAAAAAAGTTGCTTAGTTCTGTGGTTCCTCTTCCTCACGTAATTTCTACCTGTGCAGTATTTGTCTAGTTCACCATGCAAAATATCACAAAGTCTGCCATAACACTGATCTATATTATCCTGAGTTCTACTGCCATTTTGCAGTTGATTTATGATCCCAAAAAGGGCATCATGACACACCTCGGAACATAAAAAATTTACAGGGAGGTGTCTAAGCCTACTCCTTTTTATCCCCTGATTTAAGTCTACACTCTGCTTAGTAACTTCAGCTGCTTGAAAACGGACACAGAGCAGCGCATGATCAGGCAGTTTACTGCGCACATCCAGCTGTTTAGTAGCTTCAAAGCCAACGCTTTCTACAAGTTGTGAAGGCATGTAAACTCTAAACTCAAGACAAGTTTTTAAATCGACGAGAAGAAATCCAAAACGTCTCCATGCCGAGGATTTACAGATGACGTCGACCCAGTTCCTGCTGCCCAACGTCGCAATAAAGAACGCAAGGTGGCCATGTTGGAGCTCATGCTGGGACAGATTGCTAATTACTGTCCTGTAATCTCTCGTCACAGCATTGTCAGAAACTCCACTTCCATTGACAGCATATGGCAAGCCATTCGCCTACATTACGGCTTTCAGTGCACTGGAGTGCACTTCACTGACTTTGCTGCTATCAAACGGGAACCTGATGAGAGACCAGAGGATTTGTATCAACGTCTGATGGCTTTTACTGACGACAACTTACTGCGTAAGGATTCCGGCATCAGCCACATGGGAGAAGTTGTGACTGAGGCTGAGGAGTTAACGCCCTCACATGGCTCCGCCTCATACACGCTGATCTGCCGAAGCTCATCAAACAAAGGTATTGCACTGAACTGCGGTCCCGCACGTTGGCATCCATTAAACCAGAAATCTCACAAGCCCTTGATTCACTACTAGATGAGTTGCAGGCCTCGGAGGATGCCCGTGCTATGCGTGCGGCCGTGTCTGAGCTTGCCAGGTCAAAGCAAGCCCTGCCTGCCCGTCTGAGGAAGTCATGTCCCTTATGCAAATGTGCCGACAGGCCTGATAATCACTTTCTTAGCAAATGCACGTTCCTGCCCCCCCAAGACAGAATCTTCATGGCTAAATCGCGCCAAGTGATGGGTGAGCAGACCAAGGGTCTGATCCTTTGCACAGTGGTCGCCTGTCGCGTCCTGATGCACATACTCGAAGGTCAGCCCCCTACCTCAAAGCATTGATGAATTATTAAAGAAAAGACAGTGCTTTTTAAAAAAAAAACGTGTCTCTTTGGCTGCTGCGCGATGACCTTTGACCCCAGGTGTCCCAGATTCAGAACAGAGGATCCCCCAGAGCCACTAAACGATAATCTGGAACAAAGGTATGAAAAAATTGTCCAGATCGCCCCCAAAGGGTTGACCTTTGACCTTTCCCAAGGTCACACAGGTCTGAAACTTTGCACAGTGGTTGCCTGTGGCGTCCTGGTGCACATATTCAAAGGTCAGCCCCCTACCTCAAAGCATTGATGAATTATTAAAGAAAAGACAGTGCTTTTTTAAAAAAACGTGTCTCTTTGGCTGCTGCGCGGCGACCTTTGACCCCAGATGTCCCAGATTCAGAACAGAGGATCCCCCAGAGCCACTAAACAATAATCTGGAACAAAGGTATGAAAAAATTGTCTAGATCGCCCCCAAAGGGTTGACCTTTGACCTTTCCCAAGGTCACACAGGTCTGAAACTTTGCACAGTGGTCGCCTGTGGCGTCCTGATGCGCATACTGGAAGGTCAGCCCCCTACCTCAAAGCATTGATGAATTATTAAAGAAAAGACAGTGCTTTTTAAAGAACGTGTCTCTTTGGCCACTGCGCGGCGACCTTTGACCCCAGGGGCCCCAGATTGGGAACAGAGGATCCCCCAGAGCCACTAAACGATAATCTGGAACAAAAAAAACCCAAAGTCCTGTAGATTTTTTTTGCCTGTGTCAGAAACTCAAAATCAGGAGCTGTCAGACTTATGCCCTCTTACACCCTTTGACCAGAGAGGAGGTTTTGGAGGAAATGTTTTTCTAAAAGTCGCAGGAGTCTGATTTTTTTATATGTCGTTCGGGGGGCCGAGACGAGCCGGTAGACATCAGTTAGGTTCCGATCGGCTCGGTAGTTTCCGAGGGGCGGGCCTCTAAAGGTTAGCATTTTTGAACCAATTAAGGCTCGCCACGGCCACAAAAATTGACCGAACCATGTGAAACTTGGGCTGCGGGCCTTACGTAAGACCTGTATCAGTCTCCCTGAGTCCCAACTCTGTAGACGCTCTGCAAAGCTAACTAGCTCTGCGGTGGTCGTATCGCAACGTGACAAAAAAATCCTAGCAGAAGGCTGTGTGGCACATGACATACTCGAAGGTCAGCCCCCTACCTCAAAGCATTGATGAATTATTAAAGAAAACACAGTGCTTTTTAAAAAAACACGTGTCTCTTTGGCCGCTGCGTGGCGACCTTTGACCCCAGGGGTCCCAGATTCAGAACAGAGGATCCCCCAGAGCCACTAAATGATAATCTGGAACAAAGGTATGAAAAAATTGTCCAGATCGCCCCCAAAGGGTTGACCTTTGACCTTTCCCAAGGTCACACAGGTCTGAAACTTTGCACAGTGGTTGCCTGTGGCGTCCTGGTGCACATATTCAAAGGTCAGCCCCCTACCTCAAAGCATTGATGAATTATTAAAGAAAAGACAGTGCTTTTTTAAAAAAACGTGTCTCTTTGGCTGCTGCGCGGCGACCTTTGACCCCAGATGTCCCAGATTCAGAACAGAGGATCCCCCAGAGCCACTAAACAATAATCTGGAACAAAGGTATGAAAAAATTGTCTAGATCGCCCCCAAAGGGTTGACCTTTGACCTTTCCCAAGGTCACACAGGTCTGAAACTTTGCACAGTGGTCGTCTGTGGTGTCCTGATGCACATACTCAAAGGTCAGCCCCCTACCTCAAAGCATTGATGAATTATTAAAGAAAAGACAGTACTTTTTTAAAAACGTGTCTCTTTGGCCGCTGCGCTGCGACCTTTGACCCCAGGGGCCCCAGATTGGGAACAGAGGATCCCCCAGAGCCACTAAACGATAATCTGGAACAAAAAAACCCCAAAGTCCTGTAGATTTTTTTTGCCTGTGTCAGAAACTCAAAATCAGGAGCTGTCAGACTTATGCCCTCTTACACCCTTTGACCAGAGAGGAGGTTTTGGAGGAAATGTTTTTCTAAAAGTCGCAGGAGTCTGATTTTTTTATATGTCGTTCGGGGGGCCGAGACGAGCCGGTAGACATCAGTTAGGTTCCGATCGGCTCGGTAGTTTCCGAGGGGCGGGCCTCTAAAGGTTAGCATTTTTGAACCAATTAAGGCTCGCCACGGCCACAAAAATTGACCGAACCATGTGAAACTTGGGCTGCGGGCCTTACGTAAGACCTGTATCAGTCTCCCTGAGTCCCAACTCTGTAGACGCTCTGCAAAGCTAACTAGCTCTGCGGTGGTCGTATCGCAACGTGACAAAAAATCCTAGCAGAAGGCTGTGTGGCACATGACATACTCGAAGGTCAGCCCCCTACCTCAAAGCATTGATGAATTATTAAAGAAAAGACAGTGCTTTTTAAAAAAACACGTGTCTCTTTGGCCGCTGCGTGGCGACCTTTGACCCCAGGGGTCCCAGATTCAGAACAGAGGATCCCCCAGAGCCACTAAATGATAATCTGGAACAAAGGTATGAAAAAATTGTCCAGGTTGCCCCCAAAGGGTTGACCTTTGACCTTTCCCAAGGTTGCACAGGTCTGAAACTTTGCACAGTGGTTGCCTGTGGCGTCCTGATGCACATACTCAAAGGTCAGCCCCCTACCTCAAAGCATTGATGAATTATTAAAGAAAAGACAGTGCTTTTAAAAAAAAAACGTGTCTCTTTGGCCGCTGCGTGGCGACCTTTGGCCCCAGGGGTCCCAGATTCAGAACAGAGGATCCCCCAGAGCCACTAAACGATAATCTGGAACAAAGGTATGAAAAAATTGTTCAGGTCGCCCCCAAAGGGTTGACCTTTGACCTTTCCCAAGGTCACACAGGTCTGAAACTTTGCACAGTGGTCGCCTGTGGCGTCCTGATGCACATACTCAAAGGTCAGCCCCCTACCTCAAAGCATTGATGAATTATTAAAGAAAAGACAGTGCTTTTTAAAGAACGTGTCTCTTTGGCCACTGCACGGCGACCTTTGACCCCAGGGGCCCCAGATTGGGAACAGAGGATCCCCCAGAGCCACTAAACGATAATCTGGAACAAAAAAACCCCAAAGTCCTGTAGATTTTTTTTGCCTGTGTCAGAAACTCAAAATCAGGAGCTGTCAGACTTATGCCCTCTTACACCCTTTGACCAGAGAGGAGGTTTTGGAGGAAATGTTTTTCTAAAAGTCGCAGGAGTCTGATTTTTTTATATGTCGTTCGGGGGGCCGAGACGAGCCGGTAGACATCAGTTAGGTTCCGATCGGCTCGGTAGTTTCCGAGGGGCGGGCCTCTAAAGGTTAGCATTTTTGAACCAATTAAGGCTCGCCACGGCCACAAAAATTGACCGAACCATGTGAAACTTGGGCTGCGGGCCTTACGTAAGACCTGTATCAGTCTCCCTGAGTCCCAACTCTGTAGACGCTCTGCAAAGCTAACTAGCTCTGCGGTGGTCGTATCGCAACGTGACAAAAAATCCTAGCAGAAGGCTGTGTGGCACATGACATACTCGAAGGTCAGCCCCCTACCTCAAAGCATTGATGAATTATTAAAGAAAAGACAGTGCTTTTTAAAAAAACACGTGTCTCTTTGGCCGCTGCGTGGCGACCTTTGACCCCAGGGGTCCCAGATTCAGAACAGAGGATCCCCCAGAGCCACTAAATGATAATCTGGAACAAAGGTATGAAAAAATTGTCCAGGTTGCCCCCAAAGGGTTGACCTTTGACCTTTCCCAAGGTTGCACAGGTCTGAAACTTTGCACAGTGGTTGCCTGTGGCGTCCTGATGCACATACTCAAAGGTCAGCCCCCTACCTCAAAGCATTGATGAATTATTAAAGAAAAGACAGTGCTTTTAAAAAAAAACCGTGTCTCTTTGGCCGCTGCGTGGCGACCTTTGGCCCCAGGGGTCCCAGATTCAGAACAGAGGATCCCCCAGAGCCACTAAACGATAATCTGGAACAAAGGTATGAAAAAATTGTTCAGGTCGCCCCCAAAGGGTTGACCTTTGACCTTTCCCAAGGTCACACAGGTCTGAAACTTTGCACAGTGGTCGCCTGTGGCGTCCTGATGCACATACTCAAAGGTCAGCCCCCTACCTCAAAGCATTGATGAATTATTAAAGAAAAGACAGTGCTTTTTAAAGAACGTGTCTCTTTGGCCACTGCACGGCGACCTTTGACCCCAGGGGCCCCAGATTGGGAACAGAGGATCCCCCAGAGCCACTAAACGATAATCTGGAACAAAAAAACCCCAAAGTCCTGTAGATTTTTTTTGCCTGTGTCAGAAACTCAAAATCAGGAGCTGTCAGACTTATGCCCTCTTACACCCTTTGACCAGAGAGGAGGTTTTGGAGGAAATGTTTTTCTAAAAGTCGCAGGAGTCTGATTTTTTTATATGTCGTTCGGGGGGCCGAGACGAGCCGGTAGACATCAGTTAGGTTCCGATCGGCTCGGTAGTTTCCGAGGGGCGGGCCTCTAAAGGTTAGCATTTTTGAACCAATTAAGGCTCGCCACGGCCACAAAAATTGACCGAACCATGTGAAACTTGGGCTGCGGGCCTTACGTAAGACCTGTATCAGTCTCCCTGAGTCCCAACTCTGTAGACGCTCTGCAAAGCTAACTAGCTCTGCGGTGGTCGTATCGCAACGTGACAAAAAAATCCTAGCAGAAGGCTGTGTGGCACATGACATACTCGAAGGTCAGCCCCCTACCTCAAAGCATTGATGAATTATTAAAGAAAAGACAGTGCTTTTTAAAAAAACACGTGTCTCTTTGGCCGCTGCGTGGCGACCTTTGACCCCAGGGGTCCCAGATTCAGAACAGAGGATCCCCCAGAGCCACTAAACGATAATCTGGAACAAAGGTATGAAAAAATTGTCCAGGTTGCCCCCAAAGGGTTGACCTTTGACCTTTCCCAAGGTCACACAGGTCTGAAACTTTGCACAGTGGTCGCCTGTGGCGTCCTGATGCGCATACTGGAAGGTCAGCCCCCTACCTCAAAGCATTGATGAATTATTAAAGAAAAGACAGTGCTTTTAAAAAAAAAACGTGTCTCTTTGGCCGCTGCATGGCGACCTTTGGCCCCAGGGGTCCCAGATTCAGAACAGAGGATCCCCCAGAGCCACTAAACGATAATCTGGAACAAAGGTATGAAAAAATTGTTCAGGTCGCCCCCAAAGGGTTGACCTTTGACCTTTCCCAAGGTTGCACAGGTCTGAAACTTTGCACAGTGGTCGCTTGTGGCGTCCTGATGCGCATACTGGAAGGTCAGCCCCCTACCTCAAAGCATTGATGAATTATTAAAGAAAAGACAGTACTTTTTTAAAAACGTGTCTCTTTGGCCGCTGCGTGGCGACCTTTGACCCCAGGGGTTCCAGATTTTTGTTCATGGACAGAAAGTTCACTTCCATCCAAGATCGGATATCATTGAGGTAGTCTAATAACACCTGAACAGAGGCTTGCT
Organism: Epinephelus lanceolatus; assembly: GCF_041903045.1. Taxonomy (NCBI): domain Eukaryota; kingdom Metazoa; phylum Chordata; class Actinopteri; order Perciformes; family Serranidae; genus Epinephelus; species Epinephelus lanceolatus. The sequence goes on from NC_135740.1 coordinate 15,007,032, forward strand.
CATTTGTTTTTAAAGGCAGATAGATTTGTACGTCATCTGTAAAGCAGTGAAATGAGACGTTGTGCTTTCTAAATATGGATCCCAATGGCAACATATATATCGAAAAGAGGAGGGGACCCAAAATAGAACCCTGAGGCACCCCACAGCTCAGGGGGGAAGTGGCCGAAGCTGGACAGAGAAGCTCCTGTCTGAGAGGTAGGACTGAAACCACTCAAGAACAGTACCCTTAATGCCCACACAGGTGTTTAAGCGAGACAGGAGAAGGTTGCGATCCACTGCATCAAAGGCAGCTGTCAGATCCAGAGGGACCAGGACCGCAGAGTTACCAGAGTCAACTGTTAAAAGAAGGTCATTTAAAATTCTTAAAAGCACCGTTTCTGTGCAATGGCGTGACTTAAAACCAGACTGGAACTTCTTGGAAATGCCATTTAGATCAATAAAATACTGCAGCTGTTCATTAACCACCTTCTCCAAGACCTTAGAAAGAAAAGTAAGCTTGGAGATAGGCCTAAAGTTGGATAAAACTGTGGGGTCTAGATTATGTTTTTTGATGACGGGCTGGACCACAGCATGTTTAAAGGCAGCTGGGACGAAGATGAATTTATCAGATCCATAACAGAGGGCCCAATGATATGGAAAACGTCCTTAAAAAGATGAGGTGGGATGCTGTCAAGAGGACAGTAAGAAGGCTTGAGGTGCTGGACAATATCAGTTAAAGCTGAGAAAGACACTTAGATGTAAATGTTGCATCTTTCTTTTAGATAAAACACATTTTTGACTTGTGAATGAGTCAATGGAATTTCTTGCAATAATGAAAAAATACTGGCAATCATGTCCGCCTGGCACAAACCACATGTTTTGGACAGCTGTGAAGTGACAGAATGTCCCACCATCATGGTTCTTATATTGCCAGATTCCAGAGAGTCTCCCCTCTTCATATATGGCAGAATATGTTAACTTCCAACTTGCTATGCTGAGATACATGTAAAAATGTAAGAATTTAGTCACACGGATTTGTTCTTTTCATTGATATAAAAATTAATATAAAATACAGGCACATAGAAGGACATGAAATGATGGCAAATCTGGATAGCCCCGATTGTCCCAAAAAAACCCCAAGATATAGCATGTGTATGTAGCCTTTATAATGACTGTGATATGAGCTTAGAAGTAAAGGCAGTAAAAATACCCCAAAAAGGCCTAGGGCCCAAAGGGTTAATTTATGATTTAATTAATCACAATTAAAAATTAACCCTTAGATGCCAGTTTGATCATATACCACTAAGTGCTTTTTTGAAAAATACACTATAATTCAATATTCTAAAAGCAAAATTGACTTTGATTATTATTAGTATCATCGGTTGACCCAAGTAGAAGAAGAAGAAATGATTTGGGACTTCTCCTGTGCATTTGACCCTAACTATGTAAGAGCAGTGGTGCTATGGCAGACCCTCTGCACTGTCATCAGCACAAATTATGTGCCCCTGTGATAAAATCCACCATCCCCCCTGATTTTGTTTTTTTTTACAACTTGAGTACTGGTCTTTACTATGAAGCTGTAGTCCTTCCACCTACTCTAGATGATTACTGTCTTAACACACACAACCTGATTTTTGAGGTCCCCATCCGGACTATGCCCCTCCCCCACTGCCCCCCTTTGTCGACTGGCGCACCTGCGCCTGACGAGTGACGTCAGAGTGCGTCCGGAGGCAGAGAGGAGGAGGAGGAGGAGGAGGTAAACACCGGTGGATTCGTGATGGAGACGGTGAGTATTAAGTTAATGAAATAGGCTCGCCATGTCTTCTTGAGTTACATTTATAACAACTGTACAATTGTGTCCAGCATGAAAATAGAGAATGACGTCGCAAAATGCAGTTTAGGAAGTTAGCTGTGTGGGTTAGCCTTTGTTAGCTAATGTTAGCTGACCATGAACGCTAGCTTCACGTGCTACACTATTAGCCAGGGCTTAAGACCGGATATAAACGGCGGGTGTTGGTCGGGATTTAACCATTTGTACTTTTTAACTCTGGTCGCGGCTTCATGTCTCACGTGACACAGACTGCGTGGATGAGAGAGAGAGAGACTCGGTGAAACTTGTTATGCTCATTTTTCATTTCTCAATCCAGAAATTGGCTGTTGTAATATGAATGTGAAGTGTTCTGCTGAGTGAAGTTACATTGCCTTTTTTTCACTGAATGATGCCAGAATCTGATCTATTTTGTGTAAAACACTGAACAATACTTGAGTTAGTGGTTTGATAATATTTTGGAGATGAATATTGATGATATAAAAAATAAATTAAACATCACAAAATAGCAAGTAATGACTATTATTGTTTTAGATGATTGAATACTGCTGTTATTACTTTGACTGCTGTATGTAATCTGACATGTTGACTGTGTCTGTGCTGACAGGAGGATGGCCCGAGTTTGAGATCCACAGGACTCAGCTCTGAATGTGCAGGTATGAAAGTAATAACACAATCCAGAAAGTAATTTGTGAAACCTGTATATATATTGAATCGTTCTTTGCATCCTGTTTATTATTTATCTGTGTTTTTTATTGAGCCATGCTTGTACTTTTGTTCTACTCTGCATCTTTGATGTTTTCTTCTGAATGACGATAAAGAGAATATTGAATCTTGATTCAGTAATGATGGGAAACGTAACTTGGACAGCTGAGCACGCAACCCTCTGTTAAAGGCTACTGTTAGTGTTATTGTTACTCTTTAGTAAATGTATATCATCATTATTCAGTTAGTTTGCATTTTGACATAATTATATATTTAATCATATAAATTATTATGTAACCACCAATAATTTGCAAGCTGAGTGAGGAGCTGCTGTGTACTGGATCCTCCACTAACACATGTCAGCTAAATCAAAAAAAGAAGAAAAAAACAATATCAGTTAATGTTTTTATTTGAGTATTTTCTCCCATGTCTCACCATCAAACAGACCTTTGCTCTGGAGCTACAGTTTGTGAACCCTTGAACTACTGTATAACTGTACACAAGCCAGGGCTCAACAATAAGGATTGCCTGATTGCCCGGGGCAAGTAAAACTCACGGTCGGGCATGTAACCTAACAACTCACTTGCCCGATCGGGCAAGTTGCTAAAAATAGTAAAAGTTAATAACTAATTGATAAAATAAATGTATTTTAAAACGTGCTCTTCTGCTCTGATGCAGGCGCACGGCGGAGTTCCGCCACATACACAGGTGAGCACGCTAGAGCGGCTCGGGCCGCATTTTCCTGACCAAACCTGACCCCGAGCCCGGTGCAGTTTGTCAGCTGACAAAGTTATTGAAATGGACAGTGTGTAAATAACCATCAACAGACTGCTGTTACGCACAGACAGACACGCTGCTCGCACAGCAGCTCAGTACAGCACTCATGCTGAGCTTGTGTTGTGTTCAGGCGTTGTCACGTAAATAACAACTTCCAACACTTAAATAGGTCATAGCACAAAACAGCAGCATGTCAAGTGACTTTTTACTTTATTATTAGTGCTGCACGATTAATCTAATCGCAATCGAGATGTCAGGCTGTGCGATTACATAACTGCATGAAAGGCTGCGATTTGCGATTTAATGTAGGCTAAATAAATGTTAACGTGTGTGTCTGTGAACGTGACTGCGTCTCCTGTAGTGTGTGGAGTTTGTTGACATCACGCCCACAAGCTATCCTGGTGCGTGCAGCCGGCGTGCAGCAGTGACCAACACAGACGCTGAAGAAGAGCATGAGCTCGACCATGAACAGGCTGAGTTGGTGGCGAAAAAAACGTCTGTTACATGGCGATACTTTGGATTCAGGTACGGCGACGTTGAACAGAAAGACGTGCTGTTTAAAAGTTAAAGTTGCCACGTCCCGCGGCAACACGACCAGTCTATATCAGCACTCGAGACGGGACGTGGCGACTTCCACTTTTAAACTTTTACACAGCCTTTCTGTCCAACGTCGCCGTACCTGAAAGACGTGCTGTGTAAAAGTTTAAAAGTTAAAGTCGCCATGTCCCGCGGCAACACAACCAATCTATAACAACACTTGAGACAGCACAGGGAAAAGTAGGAAGAGTGCATATGAGAGAAAGCCGAGCCGTGTAACGTTAAAGACAGTGAGACAACTGACAGCCGTCAGAGCCTTATAAAACAACATCCAAGCACAGTTAAGCAAACATTTGTAAGTGTCACAGGGAAATCATGGACTCCATAACAAATGAAAAATTGAGCAATTTTGCTCTGTTTCGGCCCACTTGAGATGCTGCTGGGTTGTGCTATGGTGTGCTGGAATTTGTCATTTATGTGACAACGCCTGAACACAACACAGGCTCGCACCGCTGTGTGTACAGTTTGTGTTTATGTTTATTTTATTTAAGAAGGGACAGTGCACATTAATTAACATAATCACCTAAGTCACGTAAATGTGCCAAATTTAGCCATACAGGCTAATTTTCATCTGCAGATGTGCTGCGCTGCTGTGTGAGCAGCATGTTTGACTGTGCTCAGTCTGTTAATGGTCATTGACACACTGTCTGTCCATAATAATAACTATGTCAGGTCAGTGCCCCCTGATATAATGTAGGGAAACACTGAATCAAGCAAAAAAAGACTCATGATACCATTTATTTATTATATTTTATTGTAATTATATTGTAATCGCAATCGCAAATCGCAATAGTGTCCACCATAATCGCAATCACACATTTTTATCAAATCGTGCAGCACTATTTATTATATTCAATAAAATTATATGTTCCTAAATCTTGAGACACCTCATATGTAAGCTAGACAGACATTTCACCTGCTCATACTGTGCACACATGTACTGTATGTACTTAGTCCTAAAGAGCCCTTCTGGTGCCAGTAGATACATAGAAACATCCCAGCAGGCTGTGCTTTGCAAGCATACAAAAAAGTTTCAAGCATGTGAAAATTATTTTTCATGCGTGTGCTTCACCTCCGCTGCTATAACTCCATCCTAGGGGAAACACTGCTGTGTGCGTTTAGTGCAACAGGTGGATGTGGTAGTCTACTGGTAGAGTAGAGAGAGGGCTAAGTAGCATTGAAGTAGAGTAGAGCAGGGCAGAGAGATGGAAGCAAAATATATTAAACCCGGTGTTAATACAGCAGAACTGGAGAGAGGGGTGAAAAATAAATAGAGGTGGGCAAGGCTCAAGTAGGGCGCAAAATTATAGACGGAGAACGATTGACAAATTTTTCACTTTAAGCCCTGACACTGTCATTTTTGTGTAGGAATTATGCTACAATACATGACATATGTTGTTTTAATTAATAAATACAGTGTGAATAAAGATTACATAACATAAAAATAACTGCAGTCTGTTATTTGATAGCCGCTTAAATTAAACAATTTTTAGAGGGCAAGTAAAAACTGACTTCGGGCAAGTAGATCTCTGACCAACTTGCCCGACCGGGCAAGTGAAAAAAAAAACCTTAGCCTTGAACCCTGCAAGCTTACCCTGGGTTCACACAGCAATGATCCACAAATCAGCTGTTTGAGTCGGACAGAGGAGGAGTGTTTGTGTGCAGGAACACAGTTGTTCAGTGGTTGAAAAATTGTAGCTTCAAATTAAAGGTCTGTTCAACAACAGAGAAGTAAGTAAGTAAGTAATGTTTATTTTTTTACAGTACTTTACACAGAAAGAATTCACAAAGTGCTTCATAGTAAAATTAGAAAGAATATAATACCTAGCATAAGGTAGAGACACAGTGAGATCAGAAAAAGCAGAAAACATAGTCTAAAAAATATGAAGAAGGTGGTGAAAGTACTCAAGAGAAAACAAACGGCAACTGATATCAATGTTTTCTATGGTCATGTTTTGAAGCAGCTAAGATGATGTTGTTCTGCTCTCCCGTTCAAAGCAGCTCATCACTTTCTGTTTCACTGCTCCTTTAAACTGAATCAATGCAACTAACACATTGACCATGATGACAACCTCAGAACAAGTAACAACATCTAGTACACAAAGACTGGACAACTCCAACTGGTCAGTGAGAGGCTCAACCTCAGCTGATTTAACATTTACCTTTTCTTTGATTTTTATTTTTAGATGTTGATGGTAGCAGTGAGCCTGAACATGAGGAGGAGGTAGGTTATGCCATCTTCTTACAAGTAACATTTAAACCAGTAAAATCACCAGATGATACTGAGTTTATGGGAGGCCACCAATCTGATCCTGGTGTTTGTGTTATCCTGTGGAGTCTGTTCAGTTTCAGAGTTGATGGTTTTGACTCCTATGAATCTGCTCAGATAGTCTCATAGTGTCTGAACAGACTCATACTGTCTGTTCCATTTAAGACACAATATTTTTATGTGCTGTGGTCAGACAACTAAAGATAAGCACATGGTGTTCAGCACAGTGGTTCAATTTCTGCATCTCCGGTGCCATGGTTGTTCAGTGTTGTTTCTCGTCTAGACCCTTTGTTACGTGTTGTTCCTTCTCTTTGCTCTGGCTCTTTACATGGTCCCCTCAAATTAGATTTAAATGCCAAAATAGAAAAGGTGTATAGCTTTTACTGAACAATTGTGAAAAACATTTGAACTTCATTTTTACGGGTGTTTGGTGTTTCACAGGCAAAAAGTCGCCATATGCTTTATATACAGAAGCTCAAATCACACCATGACATGTGTGAAAAGCGCTACGAGGCGGCACAGGCAGAGAGGCAAAAGGAGGAGAGGAAGAGGACCTTGGTTCTACAACGTCAGCAGGATACAGCAGTAAGTCCTGCTACACCCTTTAAACAGGGATGCGTAGATCCGATATTAAGATCGGATATTGGCTCCGATATTGACTAATTAGCTGGATCAGGTAAATGAGGCAGATCCATGACACAGATTTGTTTACTTCAATTCTATGTTAGTCACACCACTACAACATGTGTCCGCTGCATGCACAGCAACAACCAGCAGCTGCCTCTCTGTGTGAAAAGTATGTCTTTCTGTTGTGTGTCAGTGTAAACATTGCAACATGTTTGACAGTGTAGCCTCACACCTTTTTACACCATAGGCCAGTGGGTGTGAGCAGGTTTGTCACAAAGAGTAAACCCACCGAAAATATGTTATATATGTTAGTGTTAAAATTTGTGTTTCAGAGTGATCACATGACTACAGAGTTAGCTGTAGCCATGTAAGAAGCTTCTGTCAGTGACTGTGCTGCAGCCTCTGTGATCCCTGAGCTAACAGATGCTCAGTGGCTACAGCTCACTCCGTGATCTTGTGATCACTGTAACATATATAACATATTTTCGGTGGGTTTACTCTTTGTGACAAACCTGCTCACACCCACTGGCCTATAGTTAAGGTGCACAGTCAAAGATGTTGCCATGTTTACACTGACACATAACAGAAAGACATTAGTCTTCACACAGAGAGGCAGCTGCTGGTTGATGCCATTGGAGAACCTAATATCAACTACTACTTCTACCAAACTACCACAGTAACTGGCCATGACCATTGCAAGTGAGATATACAGTACATGTATATAGATACACATGAATAATCTTAACTGTAAAATAGCAATGGCAAATATGTAATGCTAGTGATATAGCGTAAAACCAGTAACTGTTTCATGTGTAGTGGGAATTCTAGTTACTATTGCTTGTAAGTAGCATTATTTAGAGTACTTACCTGTTCAGGTTGATAGTGAGCATGTCAGTGTTTTCTCAAACAGTGAGATCTGCTGTGAAAAAAATGATTTCAGATACTTACCAAGCAGGACTTAGAAATCTGACTTTTAACCTCTTGTTTTTTAGCCGGACAGAGAAGCTCTCGGGTTGGTGTCAGAGGAATCAAGTTTTGAATTTAGTGAGGATGACTATGTCCCTGAATGTGGAGTAACCAACAGTGATAGCTCACTTGATGTCAAACTTGAAAGGAAGAGAAAAGTGCAAAAAACACATTCAGATCGGGAAGTATCTGTCCTACTCAAGAAAACGCATCTCCTGCCTGCAAAAGAGAGTGGACCGTCTTCAACAGATGATTCTGTCACTGTCATGACATGTCAGGACAGCGATGATGCAGCTCACGTCAAACGACAAAAAAAGACGAGTAAGAGAAAAGCCCAGAAAAGATCTCCAGATCATGCTGAGGAAGTCACTGTACCTTGCAAGAAAAGGCGTCCTCAGACATCAAAAGAGAGCGGATCATCTTCTTACAAGTCTGTGATGGTAATGACATTGAAAAAAAAACCTGATGGTGGCAGATTGTACAACAAAACATCTTATTGTACATTTTGTTCAAAACCTTACCGTAAAATGGCTCGTCATTTAGAGTCTAAACATAAAGACAAGCCAGATGTGGCTAGAGCAATTGCGTTTCCAAAAGGCTCTAAAGAGCGAAGGATTCAGTTCTCTCTCTTAAAGAATAAGGGGAACCGTATCCACAATAGTGATGTGCTCAAAAAGGGAAAAGGGATTGTGATACCTCGTCAGCAACCAAACAATCCTGTAAAGCCTTCTGATTATATGCACTGTATAAACTGCGAGGCTTATCTAAAAAGAAGATCACTGTGGAAACACATGAAGATCTGCCACCTAAAGAGGACAGCTGAGGGGTACAAAAGAGGAAAGTCTAGGGTCCAAACCCTCTGTGCATACACTCAGCCAGTTCCAAACAGTGTCAGTGAGCAGCTCTGGAAATTGGTTCTTTCTATGAACGAAGATGATGTAGCACATGCTGTCCGCAATGAAAGGCTCATATTGAAGTTGGGTGAACATCTGTTTAACAAACATGGTCATGATATCACAAAGCATGAATATATTCGACAAAAGATGCGCGAGACAGGTCGCTTGCTCCTACAGGGACAGCAGAGCCAGAATTTGAAAGAAATGTCTGATTTTTTTGCACCAGCCAATTTTCCTCGCGTGATTGAAGCTGTGAAGGTGGTAGCTGGATTTAGCGAGGAAACTGGGACTTACACAACACCATCCTTAGCGTTGAAATTAGGCCATAGCCTTAAAAAGTTGGCCAATATTCTCGAATGTGAGGGCATGATGTCAGGTGACGAGGAGGCCATTCACAATGCAAAGGTGTTCAGACAGATATGCAACACAAAATGGAATGAATGCATTTCATCGCAGGCCCTCAGGACACTCACTGAGGCGAAATGGAACAGGCCACAGCTCCTGCCCTTCACGGAGGACGTGAAAAAGATGCATCAGTGTATTGATAAACAGAGAAAGGATTTCCAACAAAAACTTGAACTTGAAAAAAGCAAGAAAAATTGGTCAGAACTTGCGAAACTTACACTCTGTGAGTTAATTATTTTTAACCGCAGAAGAGAGGGGGAGGTTTCGAAGATGTCTGTCAGTTCTTTCACAGCACGACAGACCTGGTCTCATCCTGATGTGGAGCTGGCATTGACTGACCTGGAGAAGAAACTGTGTGAACATTTTCAAAGGATAGAGATAAGAGGGAAACGAGGACGTAAAGTTCCACTGCTCCTCACCCCAGAAATGCAGGCATCAATGGAGCTCCTTGCAAAGACTCGTAATGACTGCGAAGTTCCAGACAGCAATCAATTCATGTTTGCAAGGCCACAGGCACTAACGCACTTTCGAGGATCGGATGTTATTCGACAGATAGCTCAATCCTGTGGGGCCAGTAACCCAGAGGCACTGTCCTCTACTAAGTTGAGGAAACACATGGCCACAATGTCCCAGCTTCTCAATCTCAAGGACAATGAAATGGACAACCTCGCGGATTTCTTAGGTCATGACATAAGAGTTCACCGCCAATACTACAGGCTGCCTGAAGGAACATTACAGCTGGCTAAGGTCAGCAAAATGCTGATGGCCCTGGAAAGAGGGAGAATGGCAGAGTTCAAGGGACAAACTCTGGATGAGATCTCCATTGATCCGCAAGGTAAAACAACCTCTGTGGTAACTGTATTCATTTGTTTCTCTCTTTAATTTATCATATTCACATTCTTCTTAGTTGTGCAGCCTATGTTTTGCCCTCTTGTGGGATGTTGCTGTCATGTACTGATGAATGTGTATTCAATACTTTTATCCATGTGGTTACTGTGGTCCTCAGAGGAAATAGCTCAGGACAGTGACCAGTCAGACTTGGATGAAGACGACGACCAGATGGCTGCTTCTACATCATTTTCTACGCCCTCCAGACCTTCATCCTCCACACCTTCATCATCCTCCAGACTTTCAACGTCCTCCACAACTTCATCATCCTCCAGACTTTCAACGTCCTCCACACCTTCATCATCCTCCAGTCCTTCATCAAGTAAGCTGACAACTATTGGGTAGTAATTTTATTCTTTTTTCATATTTATTTTGATTGCATTTTTTATTGCATTTTTTTTTCTACATTTCTTAAATAACAGTAAAGATTTATTAACTGGTGGAATTTAAAAGATTGGAAATAGTTATTTGAAATGCTTCTTAAAGGTATCATTTATACAGTTGTAATCATGTTCTTTTGAATCCTTTATATGTATATTTGTTGTTGACATTGTTAAAAATGTTGATAACACTGAAAGATACATAGCTATTGCAGCTTGAGGATGACAAGGGACAATAACATAATCACAAAGGCAGAATTAGAAAAGCAGCTTTTATTCACTTAAGATTCAGCTCAGTGCAGGACACAAGAAACCTCAGGAAATTAACAATAAAAGGCAAATACTGCAATAGCCCCAAATTACATATAGTTAGACATTGCTATGCTAAGATCACACACTGACAATATCTCTGCAGGCATAATTCTCCAGAGTGCCACTGTACTGTACTTATGTGGTTGTTGATGATTGAGTCCAGACACAGAAGAAGAAGGAGCAGGTGCTGGTCCACCACCAGGACTGGACTTGATTCTGGTCCTCATACAGACATGGAATTAGAGCAGGCATGGGCAAGGGCTGTGGCTGCAGGTTTTTGTTCCAACCAAGCAACAGCACACCAGACTTGACCCATTTAATCAGCTGATTTGTTAAACTGTGTGCTCTTGATTGGTTGTAGAAAAAAACTGCAACACCTGGCTCTTTGTGGAATAGTTTGTCCATGTCTGGTGTGGCAAGATCATAGTTTGTATATCCAAACATGTCATGTCTGTAATGAATAGTGAGGGGAAATATAGGTTTAAATAAATGCAGTAGCAATGTTGAATATGCTGAGAGGCACAATATGAACAGTTGAAACAGTCTGAAAATTATGAAATGCTGAAGTTTCATTTCCTGTATTCACAACTAGAGAGATGATGACAAATCACTGTTTGCACTATAGAACCAATAAACAGGGAGTGGAGCTCAGTGAGAGCTGATCCTGAACCAGCCGGTTCTGGATCAGAGGGTCCAGCATCAGAATCTTTACTCACCTCATGTACTGTCTGAGCTCCTGATGGAACCTAAACATTCAGTCCTGCCTGATCTCCTACCAGTGATGAAAAAGAGTCACAATATGGTGACACCATCAACACTGGGTCTACTGCAGGGCCAGAATTTTTTGCAACAGAATCCTTGGGGGGGCAGATATTCAAACAGGCCTAGATTGAAATAAAGTTCACCTTTTTGCCTTATTATTTAGTTGTTTATATTTTATTTTACTATAAGTACATCATTTTTATTTATACACATATTTGGTGTTTTTTATGATATAAAATGATGAAAAATCTTGACACAGCCCATCATATCATCATTTACATATCATGCTGGAGCTGCAGACTTCTATCCTCAGACATGCCCTGTGATTTTCAGCTTAAATATGAAAGGAGGCTGACAATCACAGGACAGGTCTGTTCTGAGGATACAAGTCATCGGTCCTGACATGTGTGTTTCTCTTCTACAACACACATTCTACATCTCGGAGGCCGTGTCTTTCCACACATGAGCTTCCTTCTTCTTCTTTCAAATGGGGCAGAGCTCAGTGGGAAACATTAGGAGAGACACAGGCGAGGCCATCTGTAGACCTAGTAATGTTTTATGTTATTAAGGTTTCATATTCATCAGGTTCACTACTTCTTTTACTAAGAGAGCTGTTGTGTTTCCAGATAAATCCAGTGAGAGAGAGAGATCCACCAGTGGAAAGGACAGCACACTTCCAGCTCAAGGTAACATCTACAATAAATAGTAGAACATGAGGGTTATGGACACAAACAAAATAAACTAGAGCAACAACTGTCATTTTTAAATAGTGTTTTATATTGTTTTCATATATTTTACTGATCACAATTATAGAATGCGAGTGTGTTTTATTGAAAGCAAGGCTGGGTGTGCGTATGAATATACAGTGAATTTTTTAGGTGCAGTACAAGAAAATCTCATAGCCTATTGTCTCTGTACAAATGTACAGTCAGTTATAAACTAAGTCTCATGTTACTGATGTAATTAGCTGGGCAACAGCCAACAGAATTAAACTTTACAAAATACTTGGATGAACCCAGTTGACAACATCACAACTTTGACACTTGAAATGTTGGTCAGTAAATTAGTGATTACTCACCGGTCTGAAGAAAGGCTGCAGCAGCAGCTGTGGAAAATCACATCCAGATTTACTTGTTTCACCTCTTTTTTTTGCCATCAAATAAGGTCAGACATCTGTGAAGAAAATAGGACTTTCTTGGAGCTGCAGCCTCTAAGCGTTTCTGTGATTCTAGTTGCGAACTGTAGGTAACATTGTGCTCTGGGGGAAGCTGTTCTTCTGTAGGAGGGGAGACAAGATGCTACACTCACTCATATGGCATCTACTGTCAAAATGGTGTAAAAATATGGAATGGGTCAGGGCTAGCTGGTTAGCATAGATGGAGAAAAATAGATGGAGGTCTTGGTCATGACATCATCACGGTGGCTTCTTCACATCATTGCCAGTGTTTGTTCCTTTTGGCAGGTCTGACACTGTACCTGAACTATTTTGTCCCTCAGTGTGACAGCTCAGGACAGGACAGGTTTCATACCTGAGGAGAGCTCCTGTCACAGCCTCAGGATGTTTCAGTGTTCTGTGTCAGCTAATCAGTCATTAGGAGTCATTAAGACAGATCTGTAGACCTAGTAATGTTTTATGTTATTAAGGTTTCATATTCATCAGGTTCACTACTTCTTTTACTAAGAGAGCTGTTGTGTTTCCAGATAAATCCAGTGAGAGAGAGAGATCCACCAGTGGAAAGGACAGCACACTTCCAGCTCAAGGTAACATCTACAGTAAATAGTAGAACATGAGGGTTATGGACATGTCTGAGGCCTGTACTGCGAAGGAGGCTCAACATAGCCAGGCTTTGTGTTCATGTTCTGGCTTAACAAAACCTAAAGCCAACTCAACTTGGTTTGTCAAGTCCGACTCTCAGCGTTGTGCTCTGTGTGCGTTCACATAAAAAGAGGTGTTTGGCGTCATATGATTCTGCTTCCGCACACGGCCGCTGATTTCAGCCAAGAGGAGCAGGTTGCTTTAATGGAGAGAGCATGAGTGATATAAAAAAGCGTGATCACAGCCAAAAGCTACACTGTTGCTGCAAATATGATAATGAATAACAAGTAAAGAGAGGAGGCTGATTTTAATTTCTGACAGCTGAACATTGCGGTACTTTTAAATACGAAGATTTATCCATTTAAACAAAATAAACTAGAGCAACAACTGTCATTTTTAAATAGTGTTTTATATTGTTTTCATATATTTTACTGATCACAATTATAGAATGTGAGTGTGTTTTATTGAAAGCAAGGCTGGATGTGCGTATGAATATACAGTGAATTTTTTAGGTGCTGTACAAGCAAATCTCAGCCTATTGTCTCTGTACAATGACAAAGACCTTTTTAACTGTGAAAATAGCATAGACATATTCAAGATTTGTGTTTGGGCAACACTGCCATATAACAGGCGAAACATTGAAATTAATTTATTCATGGCCACATCAAAGTGAAATGATTAACTTTACTGATTACCTATCTGATTATCTGTAATGCTGCGACCGCACTACTTGTTTCAGTGGCCCAGACTGCTAGGCCTATATAAAAGAAAAAATATATATAGCGTAATGAGCTCCTGACGGGAGTCGGCTCAACAGCTGAGCAGCGTATTCCCTCAGCTGAACATCTACAGGCGGTGACGCTCAGAGAGGAAGTAAACACCAGCGGATCAGCGCGATCTCTTCCTCTGTACAAATGCTCGGTTCTGATCCAGCTCCACTGGACTTTCAAAGTTAAGGTTGCACCCGCTGTAAATGAGTTAAATGGTGAAACAGCGGCGCTTTTATAGCCGATTTTAAGATTAAACTCTGAACATATAGCTAAGCATAAGTTACATAAGTTACCATGGTGATCTAGCCGGGTTAAAAGAGGGCCACCTTTGTGATAAAAGGAAAGCCTGGCTTTAGACTCAACATACCTCGCTAACCCACTAAACTCGCTTCGCAGTACACCCCTCTGGTTACCTGGTTAAACCTGAGGTTGTTGATCTCAACACTCATGAGGTCTTCTTCAAAGTCTAATCTAAAAAGTCTTGATCCTAGCTGTCAATAATAATGTGTTTGGTGATTGAAGTTTTAATGTGGTTAAAGCTGATTCTGTGTACAAAGTAGAAACTGTTCAATGGCCTGTATTTTATATTCTGATCAGCCTCAACAGTAAAACCAGTTAACCTCTTTGTGTATAACCAGTTTTGCTCAACTGTTTTTAAGCACTCTGTCTACTATCAAGAAATCATTTGCACCAATGTTGAAATAGGGACCTGCTCTTAACGATGTTGATTAGTTTGAGTTCAGTGTTCAAGAACATTAAGCTATTGTTGTATTTTATTCAGGTTCTTCACAAAGGAGAAGAAAGTGGTCGGAGGAGGAGGTCCAGGCGGTGGAGAAGACACTGAATAGCTTCATAAGGTCCAGGAGGGTTCCAGGAAAAGCAGACTGCATGAGATGTATTGAGGAGTCTCCACAGGCCCTGCAGGACAGGAGCTGGACAGCAGTAAAGTTCTATGTCAAAAACCGAATTGATGCTGCCAAAAGAGGGAGATAAGCTGCTGCTGCTGCTCTGAATTTATTTTGAGTTAAGAAAAAGAGTTGAGTTGAATTAGAACAGGTATTCTATCTTGCCAAGTTAAAATGCACAATATTTGCATTTCGTTCTGTGATTAATTTTTTGATGTGCATCTTTAACTGTGTTGGTTGAATAAGCTGCCAAAAGAGGGAGATAAGCTGCTGCTGCTCTGAATTTATTTTGAGTTAAGAAAAAGAGTTGAGTCGAGTTAGAATAGGTTTTCTATCTTGCTCTGGCAAGATAGGCTCCATGCTCCGGGCTCTGGAGGGCAGGAGCTGGACAGCAAGTAAATGCACACCATTTGCATTTCGTTCTGTGATTTTATATTTTTGATGTGCATCTTTAACCATGTTGGTTGAATAAGCTGCCAAAAGGGGGAGATGAGCTGCTGCTGCTCATAGTTTATTTTAGAGTCAGAGTTGGAGTTGAATGTGCATCTTTAACCGTTTTGGTTGAATAAACCACTTCTCTTATTGCAGTTTTATGAAGTCATCATTCAGCAATACACAAATTCAAGTATTAATTGTTTACATATGCAAGTACAGTACAGGCCAAAAGTTTGGACACACCTTCTCATTCAATGCGTTTTCTTTATTTTCATGACTATTTACATTGTAGATTCTCACTGAAGGCATCAAAACTATGAATGAACACATGTGGAGTTATGTACTTAACAAAAAAAGGTGAAATAACTGAAAACATGTTTTATATTCTAGTTTCTTCAAAATAGCCACCCTTTGCTCTGATTACTGCTTTGCACACTCTTGGCATTCTCTCCATGAGCTTCAAGAGGTAGTCACCTGAAATGGTTTTCCAACAGTCTTGAAGGAGTTCCCAGAGGTGTTTAGCACTTGTTGGCCCCTTTGCCTTCACTCTGCGGTCCAGCTCACCCCAAACCATCTGGATTGGGTTCAGGTCCGGTGACTGTGGAGGCCAGGTCATCTGCCGCAGCACTCCATCACTCTCCTTCTTGGTCAAATAGCCCTTACACAGCCTGGAGGTGTGTTTGGGGTCATTGTCCTGTTGAAAAATAAATGATCGTCCAGCTAAACGCAAACCGGATGGGATGGCATGTCGCTGCAGGATGCTGTGGTAGCCATGCTGGTTCAGTGTGCCTTCAATTTTGAATAAATCCCCAACAGTGTCACCAGCAAAACACCCCCACACCATCACACCTCCTCCTCCATGCTTCACAGTGGGAACCAGGCATGTGGAATCCATCCGTTCACCTTTTCTGCGTCTCACAAAGACACGGCGGTTGGAACCAAAGATCTCAAATTTTTACTCATCAGACCAAAACACAGATTTCCACTGGTCTAATGTCCATTCCTTGTGTTTCTTGGCCCAAACAAATCTCTTCTGCTTGTTGCCTCTCCTTAGCAGTGGTTTCCTAGCAGCTATTTGACCATGAAGGCCTGATTGGCGCAGTCTCCTCTTAACAGTTGTTCTAGAGATGGGTCTGCTGCTAGAACTCTGTGTGGCATTCATCTGGTCTCTGATCTGAGCTGCTGTTAACTTGCCATTTCTGAGGCTGGTGACTCGGATGAACTTATCCTCAGAAGCAGAGGTGACTCTTGGTCTTCCTTTCCTGGGTCGGTCCTCATGTGTGCCAGTTTCGTTGTAGCGCTTGATGGTTTTTGCGACTCCACTTGGGGACACATTTAAAGTTTTTGCAATTTTCCGGACTGACTGACCTTCATTTCTTAAAGTAATGACGGCCACTCGTTTTTCTTTAGTTAGCTGATTGGTTCTTGCCATAATATGAATTTTAACAGTTGTCCAATAGGGCTGTCGGCTGTGTATTAACCTGACTTCTGCACAACACAACTGATGGTCCCAACCCCATTGATAAAGCAAGAAATACCACTAATTAACCCTGATAAGGCACACCTGTGAAGTGGAAACCATTTCAGGTGACTACCTCTTGAAGCTCATGGAGAGAATGCCAAGAGTGTGCAAAGCAGTAATCAGAGCAAAGGGTGGCTATTTTGAAGAAACTAGAATATAAAACATGTTTTCAGTTATTTCACCTTTTTTTGTTAAGTACATAACTCAACATGTGTTCATTCATAGTTTTGATGCCTTCAGTGAGAATCTACAATGTAAATAGTCATGAAAATAAAGAAAACGCATTGAATGAGAAGGTGTGTCCAAACTTTTGGCCTGTACTGTATATCTGTCATCTTTACTTAAGCAATATCACACTTGAGGTCATGCTGTTGTGCTGAATATCAGCACTGGTGTGACTTGGTCATAGGCACAAGGCTGCAGGTAATCACACCAGTGACTACACTGACAGTGTGTTTTTCCTCCTGTCCATGCTGCTTTTCCCCTTTCTCCAGGGCATGATAACATCTGGATGTTTTTTTCTGTTTACATAATGCCCTCTTTGGTGGCAGTGACTGCCACTATTCAGGCCTGTGTCGAGTGAATTACATTTATATCTGATGGTTCTGAAACAATGCAGGGACAAGTGTGATGTTCATCTTGCAGTGCAGCTGAAGGCATGGTGGGTTAACGCAGTTCATACAAGGAAACATATCTATCAGCAAGCTAATTACTTGGCTTTCACAATCCAAGGCTGTGGATGGTATTTACACCGTTGTGTTAATGCACTATTTGATTTATTTCTATTTTATTCTGTATATTTTGTGTAGAGGTATTCACTGTGCAGCACAATCGCCCTTATCAGTACAAAAAGAAAAAAAAATATACCCGTTTATTAAGTAAAATGACACAAAGACAACATATCAAATGTTCAAGCCGAGAAATATCATTGTATTGAAAAATTATATCCTCATTAAGAATTTAATACCAACCGCAAAGTTGGAACAGTGGTAACCTAAAAGACCTGAAAAGTTGTGAAATGCTACAAGGTGTTGTGCTGAATATCAGCATTGGTGTGACTTGGTCATAGGCACAAGGCCGCAGGCCGAGTGCCACGGGTAATCACAGCAGTGACTACACTGACATTGTGTTTTTCCTCCTGTCCATGCTGCTTTTCTCCATGTTGTTCTGCTCCTGTCTTCATGATGTTCTGCTCCTCTCCTGTCACTTGTCCATGTTGCTCTAACAACCAGTGCTAACAGATGCAATTATTTCTGTTTATGCACAATCTGGCTCTTGTAGCTTCTCTGCTAACAGTACAACTAGGCCAACACAGCTAGTGTCTAGTGGTGATCATTCAGATGCAGTTATTGTTTATTAAGTATACTTATTCACAGTCTGCTGTATTATTGAGTATGTAACAAATATACAGGGATGGACCTTCAGCTACATCTGTACTTTATTGATAAATCTACATTGCACATATGCTTTATCCACATCAAGACTACACTGAAATAGTGTAACTTCCTCCTGTCATGCTCTGTTCTTCTCTCCTCTCTCGCTTCTCTCTCCTCTCTTCATGCTGCTCTGTTCTCCATTCTGCATGCTGCTTTATCGGCTCAAGTCTGTATTTAAATGAGAGTTAGCAAAGATAACATGCATTATAACACTGCATTAGCTGGTACCTATATACCAGTAATCACATCTTACTGTACTTGACTTAAGTATTTACTTTCAGTTTTTCACCATTTGTGACTTTACTGGTCCATATATGTGCCCGTCCCAGCTGACAGGGTGCGGGTGAGGTTTACCTGCTCAGGTCACCTCTCAGACACAGGGGCCGACACAGCACTCATCACTGCAACACTGTGCTGGCTTAATATACATGCAAAAACAACATGAAATTATAATATAGGCACCATTTTCTCTTCTAAATAATCATCTTCACTGATTGCAAAAGATTTTATTTTAATTTCTGCTCTTATACAGACTCAAAAGTGAATAGAAAAAATCCCTGTTTGGTAAATTTGATTGTCTGACACCTGGTGGTGGTTTGTGGTATGACACCAAAGAGGGGTCCCCAGCGAAATAGAAAAACCTGAAAAAATTAATTTGAAAAAACTTGGGAATTTTGGTGACTTTTCTGGTAAGAAGTGCTTTAAAAAAATCAGAGAATTGATTTTGATGATTAATTTTGCCTTAAAATGATTCTTTAAGGTGAGGTCCCCACCGTGGAAAAAAAATTCAGGTCCAATTTTAGGTCCCCATGGAGTAATAAAAACAAGTAAGTGTGTGTGCACACGCGCGTCATGGTGGTCTGCGCTACGCTGTGTTAGTGTGTGTAATTACAGCTCTGAGCGCCAAGCCAAAGCTCAGCACAGTTCGGCTCAGCTCAGCTCCGTCGCTCAAGGTCAAACACCTGATTTAGTCTCTACAGGCCGAGTTACTGGAGGCAACAGCAGGGCGGTCTTTGGGACAGCTGTGCCATCGGGTTATCATCAAGTGTAACATCATAATTGTTTTACATATCATGGCTTTGTTTGTTTTTGCTAATTTATTGGGTGGTTTTACAACAGACAGCTGCAAGTGCAGGATATGACAAAGGCCTACAGCTGGCTTCCTGTCCAACTGTAAGAAGCCTGAGCTACCTGAACCATTTATACTCTTGTCATTTCAGCCCTAGGCCATTGTTTCCTCCGTTTACTGTACTTATAGGTTTATGTCTACAATAATATAACAGTATATACAGGATCTAACAAATACACACTATATAAATACAATGGTTTTTTTTTATCAATATTATTTCTTACTTCTACTTCCTATTGTATGTCCTGAGCTTTTCAACACACCATATAATGTGTGTACAGTACAATGTGAATGGAGTAGAGTTTCAGTGTTATAGTGCTAAGCCTATAAAAACTAAGGTGATAGGACATCCAATGCTTTAGTGCTGTCAGAAAACAGTACTATCTATTGTGTAACAAAACTAGAATTACTGCTTCATGGTTGTATGCCTCAGCTAACCAAGCTCCAGTTTACATCCACGTCTGTACAGACTGGAGCTATATGGAGTGAAGTCTCTGAGGGAATCTAATAAAAGGTATTAAGTGTATTTTGTTTTTGGCAAAACATGGATGCTTCACACATAACTTCGACAAAGCAGTAAAGGAGATTTATAAAATCAGCACAGTTTCAAGGTGGACACCAAAAATTAGTGTCACCAACTCAGTATCTGATCAAATGTCTCCCCTTCTGTTCCTCAGTAATGACCTTGAATAATGGCCAGAAAAGTGTTTTTGCAGATAATTATGATGATGTTATGCCCCTCTGAATATGAAATGACATCAATTTATTATTTTATCCTAGTACACATTTGTGTAAAATTTTGTTATAATTAGCATATGAATTATTGGAAAAAACAAGTGACCTTGACCAATAACCACCAAAATCAGTTCATTGTTGAGTCCAAGTGGACATTTGTGCCAAATTTTATCAAAGTCCCTCCAGGTGTTCCTCAGATAAAAGGATCCTGAGAATGGGATGGACAGACAACCTGAAAACATAATGTGTCCGGCAGGCGTGATAAATAATGCATGAGTAAAAAATGTAGCTTTTTAAAGAACGAGAACTTTTCATGTTCCTTTTTCCTAAACTGTACTTCATCTCTTTACTTAGTTAAGAACCTAAATTAACTGATCTACTTTTTGCTTCACTTTAGTTGCCATTTATACCTTTGTTACAATGAGTCTGCTCTAAATGTGGGGATCAAGTGCAGGCGGGGAGAGCGCATGAAGAGCACCTCCACTGCAGCTGTCTGGAAGAAAAAGAAGCACCACCTGTCTTTTAACCACGATGCGATGGTGACAAAGCAAAACAAGGAGCAAGAGGAAGCTTCCACTTCCAATCCCTGGCTACATCTGGCTGCACTTTTTATACCAAAATCTAAATAAGACAACAGTTACATAACGAAGTGCTTGCTGTGCCCCTCGAAAGCACATCGAAGTCAGTTGCACATACTGTAGGTGTAAATGTAGATAGCTAGCTAACAATACCTGTGTTCATTTTTCATAGGTAATGTTCATCTCTGATGTTATGAAAAGGAAGAGAGGGGTAGTGCGGAAGAGACAGAGAGAGATTGTTCATATATCAATTGTCTAGACTTTTCCTTAATTGTCTGATTTGCTCACCCGCTCTGCTTCATCAAAAAGTTTTACCAAAAAGTGCTATTTTTTCATAATGCCGCACTGGTCTGCACACCCTAAAATATGAAAATGGAAAGTAACATTTTTACATAGTAGCATAGTATAGCTTTTCATTACTCTACCCCCCACTGGCCTCCAGTCACAGCTGTTGCATGAAAAGATAAAACTCCATTCCATGTTTCCATTTGGGATGAAGTTAAAGTTCTTGCCGCCATATAGAGATGAAGTATAATGTTGCCATGGAGTCAGGGAATTCTGCCCAATGCTTTCTGAACTCTATTTTTGCAGCCTACATTTGTTAACATTTTGCTAAATCTGCACCGTGAAAGGTCATGCTGAATTAGCTATCAGCAGCTCCTGTCTGCACTGTACCCATGGATGTACAGACAGTTGCTTTTGATGCTGCAGAAAAAGTAAATGTAATGAGAAATGATTCTGAGGCAAAATCTGAAGTTAAAAACAAGCTGGGTTTAATGTGATTTCTACATGGATTTATGGACATTTATCCTTGATGGACATCACTTGAAAGAGGAAGTTATGCAAATTCAAGCAGTATGACACTGTAAAATTTTGACACTGATAGGAAGAAGTGCAGTTTATTTATATGGAATTCATTTGAACCCAATTAAACCACATCAATTGCGTTCATTAAAGCTGCATTAATAAAACACAACATTGGCATACTATCACTTTAAAAAGTTGTTACGTTAGTAAACAACTGCCTATTTACCACAGACCGTATGAAAGAAGTGGTTGTTTGGCATTTTGAGAAGTAGGGTCATTTTTGTACAGACCTTTAAGTCCAGTATTCACTCTCCTTTTAGCTCTGTTTTGGTCTCCACCAACTCCTGTGGTAAATATCTGCCTCTTTTTTTTTTTTTTTTAAAGATTATTTTTTGGGCTTTTTTTGCCTTTAATGAACAGGACAGAGTGAAATGGGATGAGAGAGTAGGAGTTGACA
This sequence comes from Epinephelus lanceolatus, assembly GCF_041903045.1. Classification (NCBI taxonomy): domain Eukaryota; kingdom Metazoa; phylum Chordata; class Actinopteri; order Perciformes; family Serranidae; genus Epinephelus; species Epinephelus lanceolatus. The sequence goes on from NC_135740.1 coordinate 15,029,013, forward strand.
TGCAGCAAAGGGTTGTAAGCTGGACTCGAACCTACGACTGCTGCAGCGAGGCATCACCTCTGTACATGGGGCGCCAGCACCATCCACTACGCCACCGACGCCCCAAATATTTGCCTCTTTAACAGCTAAATGTTCCACTATGTTCACTAGCTAGCTTTTCTGTATCTGGAATAATGGTCTGGGAATAGAGGGTGTCACAGGATGTGCTGATAATAAAACCCTTTGGAGCAAAGTTGTAATTTTGGGCTATAAAAATTGAAACGAACTTGACTTTCACTTGACTTTCTTCAGACACGCTATAGAGCTGACAGGGTGTGCAGAGTCGGGAGATAATTCTCTGTGGGTTTGACACTACGAAGGACCCCTGTCAAGTAACACATTGTCATCTGATATTATATAAATATTGATAAGCACAGCTTTAAATTAAATGTGTACTTTAATCAAGAATAGCAAAGTCATTTAAATGTGTGTAGGTGGAGCCATCTTTGTTGCGCTGATGTGACATTATGAGGTGTGTATCTCGACTTTCGAGAGTGTTTCACATCTTACCTTGTTCACAGTTAACCCCCTTGTAGGCTGGGCTACATATGCAGATTCCCTGGATGCAGGAGCCGTGGTTGGAGCAGGTGGGGTCGATACACTGACCTTCCTCCACATTACACTCTGCCCCCTTCCACCCTGCCAGGCACACGCACCTTCCCTTCTCATAGACGCCATTACCGCTGCACAACACAGGGCATGAATCTGCAACAGGACAAACACAGATTACGCCCACGTTCTCAGTAGTACACACATGCAAACACACACACGGAGTGCTGCAGTATATTAGCTGGGAGACCGCAGTAACCTACCGTGAGTGGGGCTACGCTCTCTTATCTCAGCTAGTGCGCGGATTCAGCAAATCCTCAAGCAGCCTCTGTCTCCCTCTCTTTCTCTCACACACGCACATACACGCTCATACGCGCGTGTACACACACTCCAGCTTATCCCTCACGCTGTTTCAATTTACTCAAGCACCACCTGAGCCTGGCTACCACGGCAACCCAGGAATTGTAGAAAATCCCCCCGACGTCACCTCACTCGCTCTGAACAGGCCGTGAAAACAATCGTGAAAACGGAAGATTAGGAAAGAGAGTATTAGGGGTTTATAGAATGACGGTGGAAGGCAGAGCTATCTCCATACAGAGATGGAGAGCTGTGTGGCTAATGTAATGACAGCCAGGTAGAATAAAGGCAGTGAGTGTCTGATGACGCACTGACAGTTACACCCCTCCCCTCCCTTCTTATTGCAGCTGGAGGAGGTATGGCAGCTTGGGACTTCAAATGGATTAGAAAGACGATCCAGAACCAACGCCTTTTTTCTGGGATAATTTGCAGTGAAGGCCCCGTGTGTTCATGCAAGCGGGCATGTTCTATGTGTTTGTTTGATCCTTTGTTAAATCTAACACTCTGTACCCCACAGTAATAAATTCACACTTCACACGTTTTACAACTCTTGCCAAAACTCGCTGTCTAACTTTTCAAACGGAGAATATTATAACGCGAGCAAATGAGCGAGGATGAGAGGAACGAATGAATAAATGATGAGCGTAAATAAATCATAGAATGTGATATCATATCAGCTGTTTCTACACAATGAGACAGATACAACTACAATGATTTTACAAAGACGGACAGAGGGAGAGAGAGAGAATGATAAACAGAGTCCGAGAGAAGAAGAAGAGGGAGTGGAAAGATACAGAGATGCAGAGAGAGAAAGAAATGAAAGAGCAGTAAAGAGACAGGTAGGGCTGGGACAATGATAAGGTTGCAGTAAAAGGATGATGTTATTGGCAGCAAATCCAATGGAAAGCAAAAACGAATTGATGAGTATAGCCTGCATAGCCAAACCACAGCTTAATATTCTGTGCTATAGAACTCCATTGTTATCAAAACTATTTAAAACTCATTAATGAGCCACACTGTTGCACTGCGTGACATGTTCCTTCATGAAGATGAACAAGGCCATGGGAGTTTATTTTGCAGTCAATCCAACATAGTGTAAATTATTCGATAAAAGCTGGTAGTAAAATAATAGTCTGGTCTTAAAGTCATACTCACTAATCTGCTGCTGAGCTTATTTATTTATTTATACAGGAATAGTATTTTTATTCACTAATTAATTTCAGTTGCTGCCACACCGATTTTCAAGCTGTGAAGTTACTGTCAATAAAACATATAAAGCAAATGTCTCAAATTAACATCTGGAGGGGATGTTCACGACGAGTCGCTATAATGTGTGAGACATATGTGCCAGAAGTGTTATGTTTAATGTCAGTAGATTAACAATGCTTGAAAAACAGTAGAATGGAGAGAAAGAGAAACTTAAGAGAAGCAGAGTGCTGAGTATACATGGCTCTGTTGGTGAACTAATGGAGTTGGTGATATGGAAATGAACATTATACTGAATGTTTCAAGACAACAGGTGAAATCAGAGGAGGAGCTGAGTTTCACAGAAAACAGCAAATTAAAACAGGAAGAGGTCTTACTAAAATATGATTAAATATACTTCTGAAAAAGGGAAAACAAGACAAAGTTATGTAGAGGCCAGTTTTGAGTAAAGGCCTGATTCTCTCTGCAGCTGAGGTGAAGAAAGTCTATGATACAAATGCATTTTAATGGCTGAATACAGTACCTTGAAAATGCGCTATTTATTCAAACTACTCCAGCTGTTTTAAAGGAATACTTCACCCAAAATTGAACATTTGTATTAGAATTACTCACTCTTTGTTACTGTACATTTGTGAGGAAAGCGTTTTTTTATTTGCATGACTCTATGGTGAACGAAGAATCCAAAAACAGAGAAAGTTCTTGATGAACTGAAGTAAAAGGGGGCAGTGTTTAACAACAGCAAACCTACATCAAAACATCCATTTACAACTATCACATAACTCATGCAGTGTAATCCAAGTCTCACTTATTAATTCTTTTATTTAACCCATATTTAATAAGGTAAAACAAGGTAAGTTACTAGTAGCATGCATGGGTAAGTGTTTGAACTTGGCTAATGCATTCTGTCAAGTTGCCAAAGCACGCTAATCGTCTCTAAGTGAGACTGTTCATGCAGAAGTGTTTTAAATAGTAAGTTTTGAGTGAAAATGCATGTGTTTGGGAAGTGATGAGCAAACAACTGGGTAGAAGAGACTGGGATTATACTGCAGGAGGAATGTGAGAGTTTGTAAAAAGATGTTTTGAGATAAATGAGGATCCCTTGTACTTCATCAAGAATTTTCTCTGTTTTTGGATTCTTCATTCATCGTGGAGGCATGTAAGAAAAACAAGGCTTTCTTCACAACTTCAGTGTAACATGAGGCGAGTAATTGATATACAAATGGTAATTTTGTTGGTGCAGTATTCCTTTAATAAATGACTCAGCCCTACAAGTTTTAGAAAAGTAGCTGTAGAAGTGAATGAGCTTAGGGCTGAGTGTCACAGACAGTGTACAGAGGTCAAAATGTATTTAGAGACATACTAACAAAGTGCTGGTTTAGGAGTTTTCATCCTTTATCACACAGCTCTCACCTTTGGCACAATCAGGACCCAAGAAACCAGCGAAGCAGTGGCAGTGTCCAGCCACGCACTCTCCATTTCCATTACAGTCTGTGGAGCAACCATCCATGGAGTCTGCACAAAGAAACACACACACACAAACACACACATGTTCACAAATCAGACAATCATAAAAGGCAGAGCAGAAAAAAACAACAAAACTTGACAATATTCCACTTGTAACTCCATAAGCTGGCATAGCTCTCTGTTATTGAATGAGAGATCTGATAAGCAATGGATGGCTCCCCAGACTCGGGGGCTATATTAGATTAGTCTGATCCAGCTGCTATCACTCTCTGGGGAATGGCCAAGCACTCACTTACACTCAGTAGCACTAAGCACATTATACTGCATTACAGGTTGGAAACACACTGCACGCAAATTTACAAACATCAAGGCTTAATCAACAAACTGTTTACAAGGGCGCAGTTTGGAACGAGATTGAACAACATAAAATCTGACATTGTGAGTGCACAAGTTAGTGGAGAATAGCTAATATTGCGTCGCTACAGTAGCTACACTCTCGGCGTGGCGGAGATCAATGCGATGCTTGTTCCTACTAGCGCTTTGTCTCATCTGGATACGTGTGTTTCATCATATCCCTCTGTAGGCTATATTCATTTCATCATTTTCCTCCATCGGACTTCAATTAGCTGCCTTCCTTTTACCGTTCTCCTTTTCTCCCATTGATATGTCCATCATGTCAGATCTCATTCTCCGGGTACAGACAGCATGGCAAAGATAGATAAAGAGGGAGAGCACTTTTACGCTTTTAGGGCATTATATAAGTCTGCTGAGCTCTGTCAGCTCCACTCCAGATGGAAGATTCTGGTGGAGAAGAGGCTGGCAGAGTTGGGAATCTGAATGTGCTGCTGGTTGTCTTGTGCCAGGCGAGCTCTATCTAAGCTAGATAGAGTAATTAAAATGGGTGTCAAGGATGTCATCCTTTGTTTGACCCTGTGCCGTCCTGCTCTGCTCCTCTGAACAGGGATCGACTCCAGAGTCAAACCACTGCAGTCCCCTGGCTCGCTCTGCTCAGGGAGCATGGATGACAAATCCTTCTGTGGCATGCCTCGCTCACACGCGCACGCGCACATTTACAAACACATGCGCACAAAGTTATTATGTGACACAACCGCCTTGAGGCGCGTGTGACACATGCTAATGAGACAGGCCCTGCCAGTAGCCGGCAGCACAGCGTTATCCTCCACAGCAGCGCATCACTACAGAAACCAAAGTCATTTTCACCTCCGTCACCTGTCATCGTCACTCTGATGGAGAGAAGGAGTGGCAATCATCTTTTCTCCCACACAGTCAGGAGGACTCACAAACCGTTCTCCATGTGTCTCTTTCTTTCTCTTAAAAAAAAAAACAAAAAACCTCAGATACACAAATTCCAGTATTGTATCTGGCACCTGACACATGCAATGAACAAAAACTCATCTACAAGGTCACGGAGTTCCTTTTAATCCAGAGGAGATGATGGATCCCTCAGAATGCTCAGAAGCCTGTAAGGTGCAGGGGTTGTAACAGTGATATAAGCTCTATATCTTTCAGGTCAATGTCTCGGCTATAAAAATCTCCAGGCAATTAACAGATAATGTATGGTGAGGCATGTCTTTATTTGTTACAGTATATATACAGTGTGTGTGTGTGTGTGTGTGTGTGTGGGTGTGTGTGCGTGCACGTGTGTGAGCATCCGTGAGACACCCACTCGCTTCTTTCCACTGACTAAACCCTTTCCAGTTAGAAATCACTCATGCCATAAGTTATTGCAGTTAAATGCTATTATAAAATGGGTGCTTCCAGCCAAGTGATCTGATTGGTCAAATAAGCATTGCAATTGTACTTTATGAGCCTGTAAAGTTTCAGCCATGCTTTACGACCCTTGGGCTTTATGAATTTATGAAAAAAAAAAATGAAATGGCTGCTCAGCTAACTAGAAGCATCCAGCCGTAAGCTAACCACTTTTTTTTTTTTTGTTTATCATCTCTTTTGTTAAAAGTTCCAGCCATCTACGTGAAACTTTCTTATACTTCTTTTTTTGCTGGCCATTGTATAAAAGATATAATATTCAAGAGGATGTGTGATGACAGCTGAAGTGTAGCAATTATGCATAATTAATAGCCCTGCAGGAAGCACCACTCTCTGCCTGGGCACAGGCTGAGCAGAATTAAAGAAGATGGGGCTGGAGTGGAGGTGGCGAAATGGCAGATATCATTAAGCAGGAGCTTTTGTGGGTCACATGTAAATGTCAATAACAGTGGAGGAGAAAAAGAAAAGGTTTTCTCTGCACCTGCTGCTGTTTTTTTTCTGTACAAAATGGAGAAAAATCTGTTTGAAAATTCCATTTGAATCCACATAATGTCTATTTTCAAATCTGCATATGTTCTCTCACTTTTTTATGTTACAAATTTAGACATTATTGCCAGAATCACTGAGAAAGGATTGTAGAGTATAGTGTATACACATACAAGCATATATTACAGTGTATATAAATCAGCATTTGCGCTTTAATTTCCCAGATGGATGCTGTGTGTGTGTGATGACAGAACAACATAATGTCCTCTGACTGATACGGGTCAACTGACCAAACACATGTGGCTTTGATTGTTTTTCTTTCTTCTTTATACCTTTATTGAGATGATGATTATGATGATTACCTATGACAGCGTTTTCTGTCTCATGCAATCACATACATAGAGTTTAAACACCAACGCACATGTTTCAAATATTGTATGTTCCATTTTTTTCTGTGAAAACAAGCATATTATTTTTGCACATCAGCATCATTTTATGTATTGTTTTCATATTCTTTGTGTTCTCATATTTTCCTCCTTGTCATACTCTCTATTGATTACATTATATTTTATTTATTTATTCTTACGACGGCCTTTTGCTATTCTCTTATTTATACTGTTTCTTTGTTGTATCCGGTTACTATTTGCTGCGGAAAAGCTCAATTTCCCGACAGAGATCAGCTCATTTCTCCCTCGTCTCCCCATAAAGCTCTACTCTGGGCCACAGCATACTGTGTCTCTTATTAGAATTTATTGTACTGTAGCTCAATGGTTTTGATTTTCTGCCTCCAAAACAACACAGTCTCCTTGTAACCCTAGTTACGGGTGTAAATGGGCAGTGAAATGAACTTTGACATCAATCCATTAATATTATTTTCCTCTTTCAAGCCAAATCACTTGATTAATTATTTGGGAAAACCTGCGTGGACTAAAGACTGCTATTCTGAGCCCATCTGTTGTGTCTATATTTGTTTTGATTATCAAAGGGGGAAAGCAAAGTTTTTTTTGTAAACGCTGCCGTTTTCTGTTTAACTCAAAATATGGGACTCAAAATAGGTCTGGTATATTCCAGACTTTATAGACAGCACACGAGTCAACAAATGTTTGACAGCTCTGAAATAAAATCTGTGTTTAGCTGTCCCATGCTGTCAGTCATTATATAAAAGGACTCTGTCAATATGACGATGAAAGATGTCTACAGTACAATGTTTTGGCACTATGGAGCTGTTTACTGATTGGCTTACAACTTGGGCTGTTAAGAGGTTTGGTGATACACATGTTTGGCTTGTAAGCATCCAGAACGCTCGGTGCACTGTTCCTGAACATTTACTGAATAACATTAAAACTAAATAAAACATGGACACTTAAAAATCAGCGGGGCAAAAATCCCAAAATAGAGATTCATGGAGTGCTTCTCATAATATCTGTTCATCACACCATTGCATGCTTTGTAATTGCCATATCACCTGTCTGCTACATATAAATTACCAAGTCCCCCCACGATGGTACTGTGCTACTACATTTCATAACACTTTTTTTTTGTTATTTCAACACTGTATTCTCTTAAGGACTGGTGGACAAAGTGGGAGTGAAGAAACTGCCCTGGTAATTATCCACTTGTCTATATTCAGCCACGTACTCTTGCATTATTCACATCCTTCAATTTACACTGCCATCCGTGTGTGTCATAGCAATGAGCTGCAGTTAGCAAGCCCTGTCATTACTACAGGAGCTGTCCTCCCCTCTCTAACGGCTGTTACTTGCCATGCCAAGCTCACTCTTATAATAGGAAAAGTTCCCTTCAAATGTCAATGAGTCTCAAACTACTCTTGGCCTTGTCCTTATGTTTTTTTGCATATCAACAGATGAAAGGGGAGGAAGGACAAGAGTGAACCAACCCTGAGTTACAAATAGTGACACGCACCAATAATACAATCCTGTAACCATAAAAGCAAAACTGAAAAATATTCACAGAAGAAAGCCCACCAGTTTCAGCAGATTTCTAATAATCCTTCTTACCTATTGGCGTGCTGTGGAGTAACACTTGCTCCAGGTTGCGTCCGTCGTTGTACAGAGCGAGGTGCCAGGTGCCGGGGTCCATGTACTCAATGAAGCCCGTTTCTTGGAGGCCGCTCAACAGCAGGCCTTTGGGAGCTTTGGCAGTCGAGACGGGATCAGTCAAGGACCTGGGCAGCGCCTTCCCATCCAACAGTTTCACAAAGTCGAACTGGACACAATATACGGCAGCACAGTCAGATGACAACAGTATTGTCCAACTGGAATGAGCAAAGACGTGAATTTACCAAACCTGCACAAATGTTACAGGAATTTTTAAGCCAATTGTGCAGTGGTGCTTAGCTGCTGTTGGGTGAGCGTTGTGAAACTGCCAACTGAATGCTACTGGAAAACCGCCTGCATACAATAAGCTAGGGGAGAGCATTAGATGTGGATATCAGATGTGAATTACTAAACAGGACTGGGGAAAAAAGGAAGGGAAATCGCCATCCATGGCAGCTCTGTCCTCTATCAGACATGTTCCACAGCAGCTGGTTCAACAACTTAACATGCTGCTAATAGCATAGGCAGACTTTACCACCTAGGTTTTCAAGTGGAACAGACTATTATTTCATTTGTCTAAACCTTTCTATGCTTCTTTTTCACCCTCTTTAACTTTCCCCACCACCCTCGTCTCTCCCGCCCCTCTATCCTACAACCTCCTTGAACTAGCAAGCACTCGCTGAGTCTTATTCCCCCTGAGGGCTGTGTGTCACACGAGTGTCAAAAACAGCTAATTAGACCTCTTCATGCAAGCAAGAGCAGGGGCGCACTGATGTTAAAAAGCAGATGACTCAGTGTGTGTTGTATTTTTGTCTGTATACTTGCTTCTTGCATGGCACAATGCTGTTCTACACGGTGTACTACATTCACGTGCGTGCATTGTTTCTGGAAACAAGTCTGAGACACACTTAATCTACACTAAGCTGACTACATCAGAAATGGCTGTTTCCCTGTGAGGATGACATGTGTCCACACTTTCTGAGTTGCTTCTGTGAAGATCATGTCCACATGGGGAAAATGGCGATATCTTGTCTTCTTTCGTTGACGAAAAACTAAATTTTGCATCACAGTCAACATCAGGTAGTATGACAGATGAAGCCTGAATACTCTGCACCTCTGTTCTCAATCATCTCTTACGCTGGGTTTTAATACAGCCGATCTCACAATTTAATTGTTCTCGTTTACATATTTTCTGTTTCTGTTTCTGACAGAACAAGTATAAAACAGTGATTTGTTCATGGATCATAAATGCTACCTGTTAAACAGACAGACAGCAATTCTTGTTCTGCTGCACTCAGATGTTGATCAAATCGTTACTCTGTGCTTGCAAACGTGTCTGACAAAACAAGCATAAATACTGTTTATTGACACCTGTGCTGTGTGATTGCCTTTGCTGGCATTTAAAAGGAATAATCACAGATTGGGTTAGAGGTGACAGGAAGTTGTTTTCCTTACGTCCTACTGCTACACAACCCCCTGACCTGTCTGAGCAGGCATACAGTTGGTCTTGGGAATTAAATGCAGGCCAGTCATGTGTGTCTATTTGCCATTCTCCCAGTGCTTTCCCACATCCGTAGTACCTAGAGATGTCCAGTGCACATCAGAACAAATCCTTAACACCAGATCTTCTGACTGAACTTCAGCCCCTTTCCCACTGAGCGAAAAACTCACTAACATCTGGCCATTTAATGGGACAAACTACAAACAGCATTCCTGCATTCTGGCACCCTTGGGTCAAATGACTCCGCAGTGGTCACACGTGTTTATCTGCTTTAGCTCCGACTGGCTCCGATCAGCAGTGATGGAAATGCGACTACAGGTGGCAACAAAGTACCATCAGTCTCTGTCCAAACAGCGCTCAAACATTGTTTAAAATTTAGTCTTCACTAAGTTTGAGAGTGTAAGTAAGTAAGAAATATAAAAAAGAACTAACCACTGTGACCTTTTCCATTGGCCTCCATGCTGCTTTCTACCGTTTACTAACCTGTTTTTCGGCCCTTGCGTGGTGTTGAACCTGACCCACCAGGACAAAAACCCAAGACAAAAACAAACAAAAAAAACTCTACTGGCAATGGGAAAGCAGTCAAACACCTATTTTTAATAGCCTTTCCTACAATTAAAAAACCTGCATACACATGCTAATTTTGGCTGGAAAATGGATATTACCATACTAAATTTGCCATTGACCAAATCAGAAGCTTTTAGTCTGAGATCCCCGTTTCCAGCTCAGCCATGATACATACAGTTCTTCCTGGTTAAAAGCTGAGAACCACAGAAACAATCATAATGTTATAACTCTGCTGCAGGGGGGCTGCTGAGCTACAATATTAACTCTATTCTTTCTAACCTCAGCTGGACTTTGGGGATGTTTTGTATATAAATGCTTCAGCTCACTCTCTCCATCTGTTGGACCTTGAGATTTATAACTGGTTGTAAAAACCTTGCACGCCATTGTACTTGGTATTCTTTAGTCAGCTGATTATCATAATAGACGCACAGAATTTTCCAGTGGTATATCTTCATTTATAAAGCCATCCTTGGACTGCTGCCTACTTATTTATCTACTTACACATCTCATAACAGTGCTGTCAAAGCCTATGCTCCCAGGGCTTCAACAATCCCTCCATCCCCTCAGTCCGTACAGAATTACTCCTACTCTTCTCCTTTAACCTGGAACACACCACAGCAGGAACTGAAGCTGTCCAGCATGATTCCCTGAGGAGATTTTGAATTACTTTTAAGAAATCTGGAGAGAGTGTCTCTTGACGTTTGTTCTTGTACATAGTTTTGAGACAGACATGTTGGCACTTTTTCACTCACCATTTTACAATTTGTGTCTTGTTTTGTACTTTTATGAAGGCCCTGATTGTCTATAACTTTGAGCGTCATTCAAAAAAACATTTAAAAAAAAGACATTGTTTTTTCTTGTTTTTGTTCATATCCATGATTTGTTCTTATTTTGTTAGCACCCACTGACTTCTGGGATTCACTGATGCTTTCTTAGTTTTGCTTTTCTCTTAGGTAAAAGCAAAGTAAAACATTTTGTTTTCAAGGTCCACAAATTGTTGTCAAACGGAAAAATATGTTTTATATTCGAGGAGCATTTAACAAAAATGCACAAATACCATATTATCTCATTTTAATTATGTTTTATGGTATTTGCAATGATTTGATTTTTAAATTTCAGGGCTAAATATATACTTCTATATTTGGTCCACTGCTCCTCATTACTGTTAGCTAAGACACTGTAAATCCCTCTGCTGACCAGTGGTCATATGTAACAAAGAACATTTACTCAAGTACAGTAGGCAAGTACAAATTTGCTGAACTTTTTCTTTACTTGAGTATTTTAATCTCAAGCCACCTTCTATGTCCACTCCACTACACTGCAGATGTTTTTCAGTAACACCAGTACTGGCACTCTGGAAAATCACATTTGCTTTGTTTAAGTTTATTTAACAATGTGTCAATTTCACCACTGCAACAGTTCTCTTTCTTACAGCCTTTTTTGGTGGCACCTCTCCATTTCTTTGGCAGGTGCCAGAGTAGTTGCACACAGTACAACACCTACAATTGTATAGTGTTGAGGGGGTGTTACCTGTGCTAACAGAGGGCTTATGATCAAGTGGGAATTATCATTCAGCACAGCCGAGTAAGAACAAATTTGAATGGTTTGAATGGAAAAGAACAGTTTTCTACATCTGAAGCTGACTTCTCTTACATTTTCTCTTACAGAAAATTTAAAGAAAATATGAGAAATTTAAGAGAATGTTGCTGCACGATGCCTAGTCTGTCATATTGCTGTTATATCAACCAAGTCTCTGTTGAGAATGAGACCCCATGTCTCAATGAGATTACCTGTTTAGAATAAGGTTAAAGGAAGAAATAAAAAATAACCAATGCTTGTGCAGGCCTGGTTTTGTACAGCAACATACTGAACTGATGACAGTGATAATCATTAAACGTAAGATGTATGAACAGCGATATGTTCCCTTACTGTTGTGCATACTGATGTACACTTGAATGGTGATGCAATCACTTATCTTAAAAGATAAACAAACTAGAAGGTCAGCGACCATTAATCTTTGAATGCAACTGAACAAAATTATTTCAATCAGCAAGGTTATTTGCAATTTCCATCTCTATAGCTACAGTAAACCTACAGGCAATCTGACTGGAGATAAAACAGACAATGAGAGATGACCTACTCCACATATGTTCATATTGGCTGAAATTGTTGCTCACTATAACACACTGTCAGGTTGAGAGAGCATGCAGACAAAGTTGAGCGCGCTCAAAGCAGGGATGTTAAGAGAGCAGCCGAGACACTGTGTGTGGATGCTGTTGAGCACAGAGTAGATTGTTGTTTGTTCAAATTAAATAATTCTTTGCAAGATAATATTTTCTCTACAAAATCTAGTTTATACAACAAATATAACGCCATGTACATAATTGTCTTTGAAGAACCACTTAACTTGAGGCTAGAATTTTCACATTTTTGTACAGTCAGCTCACTCAAAAACAGCCTTAACGTGGATGAAAGACCAGAGAGAAAAAGGTGCATTAGTGTGGATGTGGTCTGTGGTACCGCAGCAAACAAACCCATCTGGGTGAACAGCATGCTACGACAGGAGCCTCCTTTACCTGAGTGTGTGTAGGCGGTATATTCCTGCGTCCGTAGACCCCCAGCAGTGCGTTGTGTGAGAGAGACAGGTTGAACTTGATGTAGGTCGGATGGTGCACGGTCATATGAAACCTCCAAAAAAGTCCCGGTGGGATTGCCTGGCTCTGCTGGGTTCCAACATCGACCTCGCCACGGTCGATGGCTCGGCCTCGCACCCATTTCTCTGCAGGTAAAAACCACAGATAGGGAATATTGTTAAGTCACATACTGCAGATTTGTCAGAGCAGACAGGGAGTTCTTTTCTGTATCAGAAGGAGCAATTAATAACCAACCTGATGTCTTCAAACGTCAGAGTGATCAGCTGCCCTGCTAATGAAGTGAGACTGAATAGACATCAGGAATGACTGATCGCTGGTGAAAATCCTGCTTTTCAAGAGACCCTGCTTTAGCAATGCTTTGGATAGGCTCTGCATAGAGATGAACTGCTTTGGAAAGGAAGTGTTTTGTCTGAGAGCTGTCTACTGGGGCTTTGTCATGTGCTATATTAGCATCTTCTAACAAGAAAGGAAGAGTGTGTGTGTGTGTTAGCATGTGTGTGTGTGTGTATGAAAGGAGAGAGAGACAGAAAGGTGGATGAGGGAAAGTGAGGGGGACAGGGGCACGCACGCATTCACAAACAGCGTCACGGCACACAGATAGTGTCTTGAGTGAGAGCATGTCTTTGTGTGTGAAGAGAATAGGTCTTTCCAACAGTCCCCTGGCCATCAGCTCCTCTCTTCTCCATAAGCCTTTATCAACCACCAGGCCCAAGCCTTTTGTGTAGGGGAATAGGCGAGGCTCTCCAGCCCTCTTTGTGTCGGCCTTTATGGAGAGATATATCTCTGCTTCTAAACTAAGATGGAGAAAATATGGTGACAGAGGGGAGCCAGCCGATCGTTACGGCCACAAAGGCAGAAGAACAGTTAGGGGCAGATTCATGGACGAGGCCACTCGCTCTCAATCTATAATGCCTGCAGCTTTACCACTCCATTATGGCGACACCGTGCCCACCCACAGGCTAGCCGACATATATCACATGTACTGTCACACAGATAGGGAGGTAGAGAGTGCAGGGCCAGTGAGTAGCTCCTGTTTCTACTGACGCTGGTCCTTAGATGTGCCCGTGGCATGGCTCTGGGGATGGCAATGTTGGCCTGTTCTGTCAGTCACTCGCTTAGTTCACCACTTTAGTTGAGACCGAAATGTCTCAACAATTATTTGATGCAATTTTGTACAGACATTCATGGTGCCAAGAGGATGAATCCTAATCACTCCAGTGATCTGCCTGACTTTTTACCTAGCACTAACATGTGGTTCACATTTGTCATTTTGAGTGAAATGTCTTGCCAACTATTGGATGGATTGCCGTGAGGATGTATTTTAATTACTTTGGGGATCCCTTACAGGTTCTGTTTATGACATTCAGAGTGTTATTATAGCAGCAAACAAGTAATTTCTATGTAAGGATGCAGTGAAATAATGGCATCCTGAGCAAAGAATGAAGTCACGCTCCCTAATGTGTGCTGTAATCTGAGCTTCTTTGGTCTTTGCCACACGCGCATGTTAGTGCATGTGAGTCTCAGTGTGTGTATCCCACTGGCTAGCCAAATGCTGCGCTCGGCACTGTGCTCATGGTGGTTACTGCTGAAAACGGCAACACGTTTGGTTCTTTCCCAGGTTGATACCTTTAGCTCTGTCAGCAGTGTAGCTGTTGTTGGCACCGTTCACATTGCTAGCACAGTTAGCTGCTACCTCCTGGCTAAGCCATCTCCATGCTGAGAGTAGTGTGCAGACAATCTAAGCTCAGACTCCAAATCATAGACATGCTCTGAAGATCATAAACAGTTCATTTACTTTTTTATTTTGTGCAATCATCAGGTCAGAGTTTCAATTTGTTAAATACTTTTATGACCACACAACCGCACAAATCATTACAGTTCTATTAGCCTTAGTTGTAGTTTGTATTTTTTGCCTATTCGCAAATATTAGGATGCTAACATACTAACCTAAGACAATGAACATAGTAATCACTACACCTGCTAAACAGCATGTTCATTGTCACTGCAAGCTTGTTAACACACTGGTGTTATCATTTAGCTATTTATATTCTCTAACATGGCTTTACACTCTTTGTCTTCATTCTCTCTTTCTCCCACCAAAACTCTTACTTTTAAGACCTTCCCACACAAATTGTCAAATATCATGTTACTAAAAGCATCGGACATTGCTTTTATCTTCTATCTCTTTATCTTCTTCCTCTTTGGACTATGCGATCGAAAAAAGTAAATTGATTAATTGGTTAATTGATTGAACTAGTCTGAGCTGACACATAGAGGAAGGGGATAAAAGACAAAGGGAGAGAAATATAATTGGGGGGGGGGGGGCTCTGAGAACAAAAAGAGAGTTCAAAAAGGTTTGTAATAAAAGCAAAAAAAGAGACAGGTGTCCTGTGAGAAGCACAAATTGTCCCTGTACTAAAAACCTCTACCAAACAGAATAAAAGCAGCTTGGCAGAACTAAGGTATGCATTCCTGCCGAGTCTACCTCAGCAGTCTATTCTTTTTAATGCTAATCCTCACTCCTCTTCCTCGCCACAAAAAAATAAAGGCCAGCAGAGGGATGGATGTCCCGAGGAAAGCAGCCTTTTATTCAACAATAGATGAATGGGACATGAATAGGGCATGGCAGTTGGCAGAACACTGGCAGGCAGACAGGCGCGCAGGCGGGCCGGCAAGCAGGCTGACTGGCAGGCTGGCGGGCAGATGAGCAGGCAGGTCCTTCTGATGCTAATTACTGTATAGCGCCTCTCCTAGTCTGATGTAACATGGGGACAGAAAGCTGCGCTCAGGTCAGCCGCGAGGATGGGTGAGGGTTGTGTGGGAGACGGGGGGGTTGGGGAGTTGTAGAAAGGCAGACGAGGGGGTAGAGAAGAGACGAGAGGACTATGTCCAAAGAAGAGGTGGCGGGTGTCAAGTTACAGCTGCTGATGCAAGAAAGAAGAAAAACCCTCCTTGCATGTCTCGCTCCTTCTGTCTCAGCAGTAGAGCATAATATTGCAGCTTCAGTGAAAAGAGGGGAGGACTGAGGCATTTTGGGAGTCCCGCAGAAACCAGACGTATCACATGGTGACTAGGGCTCCCCAAGGCCTTCCCAGCTGCTCAGGTTACCGCTGTCAATCAATGTGTTCCACCAGCATCGTCGCCCCGTGTATCTCAGCACAAAACCTGAGACCATTCTTTGAAAATATCTTTCAAAACAGAAAATCCCTGTTTATTCCTACTTGGCAGGCAAAAGAGACGCTAGCTTAAACAAGCCAATATGCGAGTGGGGAGGTAAAACTCCTTCACACCTTGCTATCTTGTGGCTTTAATAAGCAAAAAGCAGCTTGAAATTCACACTTGCTATCGGTTACTTACAATAAAAATAAAAATAAATGGCATCGCATAAATCTCCTCTTGTGCTTTTCATCATTAGTTGGCAGCAGAGGCAAGTTGTAAGCAAGAAAGTGTATTAAGGTTTATTTCAAAAATGTTGAGCTTGTTTAAAGAGGCGATGAAAGCGTTGCATGGCTTATTCATGTCTGCCATCAAGCACTACGTGCCCTTGATGGAAATGATAGAGGGTTGGTGGGCAGGTCTGCTTAGAACCAACATTCTGTACAGTGTAATAATGATGCTGCCTCAGCCAATTATTGTAGTAGTGCGGCATGGCGTGCACATAACACAGCTAATGCCCTCATCGACATGACTCACCTGCAATATACAACACATATTGCACATATAAGCAATAGTTTCTCCTAGATTAGCCCTTGAAAGGTTCCAGTGCCAGAGGACATCTGGATTCGGATGGTTTTGGATTTCTTCCATGTCTAATGACTAGCTAACATCTCTATATCGTTATCCTTCATCTTTATTACAAGGTGTGTGATTCTAAAAGTCCGTGTAAGTTTGCTCATCTGTCTGTTGTGTGTCTCTGAGTGTTTTGTGTGTCTAGTGTGTGTGTGCGCCAGGCCAGCGAAAGAGATGAGCTACATTAGGACTTGGGACACAAGGTCTAATTAATTTCTCTTGCCTACGGGTTATTCAGGTAAAACAATTACACCTGTAATCTATTTTCAAAGGAACTAAACTGTCTTTGCAATTAATGTTATTATCCCTCAGATTCTAATGAAGCGAGAACAGACTAAAAGTGCAGCCAGGGTCTTGGTGACGGGACATGTCTAGGGGGACCGGAACTGTGTGTGTGTGTGTGCGTGCGAGCGTTAGTCGATATTGAAGGCCCGAGTGTGTGAATCCCACACACATTGGTGCAGACAACATTAATAGTGTTCCAAATGCAAGAGAGATTGAGTTTGCCGCAGGATGAATAAAAATATCACAATGGGCAAGGTCTCTATAATTACTTGGATTCAATTAAGGGCCTTTTGAGCAGTTGGTTTAATAAGCTTTCAGCCGCCTCTCTCCACTGTGCAGCCTAATGAGTGTCAGTCAGAGTCAGGAGAAGATAATGCTCTTGGCCTTAGGGCCTTCCATTACTCTCTCGTCCTCACCTTCTACCATCTGGCCTCGGGCTATGTCTGTGACAGACAAGTCTGGCTTTCCACAAACTCATCCCTTCCATGTAACTCTGAGTGCACTTAGATTGTTACACCTGTAATATGTGTTAATAAACACATAAAATGACACATGGAGCAAGCACTTATGCTTTTTTTTTTTTTTTTTTTTTTTTGCCCTCTGCTAAGCTCGCACTAATCAAGTCAGGGCAGAGGCCTGTGAGAAGCAAACTAGAGCTCAGATCTAAGACCTAAATCCACAAGTTTTTTAGTCTACTTTGCTAACAATGACTGTATATAAAGATGGACAGCATCACAGCTTCCCAAAAATGAAACCAAGACATTTCGATCACCCCCTGGTGGCTGGAAGATGGTTTCTGTCATTTAAGGGAGTTCTCATCACACCGCTGTATGTTCAAATGTTCACTTTTCTAACAGGTTTGGTTGTAACTAGTAATTTGAAGCTATAATAAAGGAGGTTTGACATCGTCATTGACAGCGGTGTGTGTCAATTGGTGTGCTTGCGAACAATAGCACTACTTGCATTGGGTCAGATTGGTGTATGGGCTGAAACACGATACCGTGGCTCTACTTCCCAGTCGTTACTACTGATGTCGTCAGCGCAACATTGCACTGCCTGAATCTGGGCTATTTTGGCCTCAGTTTGGTACAGTGGGAGGAGGTGGAGAGGCACTGTCAGTCTTAAAATACAGTCTATGCTCTCTACTCTCTGAAAACTGATTTTCCCAATCAGAGTCAGACTATGAGTTATGAGATCACAACTGGCCACACAATTTTCTGCCACAGTTTGAATAATAAGATTTCTGCGTTTCCTTTTTTTCTCCTGCGTCTCCTCAGTGGTCTTACAAGGTAACATCAAAACCAGATTGTGATGCCTTAATGTGGTCATGAGATTGAACTTTCCTTCCAAGATTGTTTCATTTGAAGGATTTGTAGAAGTCCTTAAGTATCCAGTGTTTCACAAGAAAAAAGAACTTATAGAAAAGTAAAAAAAAAAAATTGTGTGACAGAAATATGTTTTTCCTTGTTCGTCTTTTAATGATGTTGTGATCCCCCAGATTTATGTTGGATCCCTGAAATCGTCCGTATCTGTTATAGATAAATGCTTGAAAAATTGAGGCCAAGTTGTTCTAAAGAGTCCAGAGTGTGAGGTTTAGGGGCATCCATTGGCAGAAATGGAATATAATACTCACAACTATGTTTTCATTAGTGTGTACTCACCTGATAATAAAAATTGCTGTTTTTTCTTAACCTGTGAATGAGCCCTTTTTATCTACATACAAAGTGAGTCCTCTTCTAAGGAGCCCACCATGACGAATGGAACACTGGGTCTAGATAGGGCCATTCACCCTTTCACATTCACTTTGGCCACTGTAGCTCTCCTCCATGCTTGGCACACTGGAGGAGTTTCAGTTCTGCAACTACACAGGTAGATGCCACTTAATCCTATATACTAGCTCTCAAAATAAAAGTTAAAAAAGTAAAAAGTTATATGCTACACTGCAATGTTGTTAATCCTGATGCATCAATAGCATTTTAATGTTGGGGCTGGACAAGGTGGAGCCACAGTAATTTCGACTACAGTGCTTTTTATACCATTAGATGGTTCAAGATAAAAAAAATAGTTGTATTGCCTACACTCATGTTTTTTTATCTAAGATCTTGATATGTTACATAACTAGTAACATTTTACTCTGAACTGTAGTACAGTATAAGTGGCGTAAAATGAAAATACCAGCAAAGTGCAAATACTCCAAAACCCCATTTAACCCCTTTTGGTACTCTATGGCAAAAGCAGTAGTAGTAAATATTTTTTCATCAAAAAGGAAGTTTGAGTCTGTTTACCAAGAAGATAAAAATTGACTTTGATTTTTTTTGCCTTTGATGTCAGACATCAATCTACTACTCTCAAATGTCAAGAGTGAGCGCTACAAAGCCCTCTGCTCGCCTTAAAATGTGTCATCTACACTGTAAACACTGACTGCAGCTTGAAATTATGTTTAATTTCTTCAGCTATATTTGGATGAGATGTTTTGAATGCAGGCTGAGTAACAGACAGAAATGTTGCTGCTGTTAGGCTTTCTCAACTTGAGGCGCTCAAGCAGGGGGTTCACCAAATGATCTATACTTTCGCTGCGTGTGTGTCTCTGTGTATGTGGGTGTGGGTGTTACATCCCGAGACTGTATCCCAGCGTGAGAAAATCAATGAGACCAGTGTAACAGGGA
Source organism: Epinephelus lanceolatus (assembly GCF_041903045.1). Taxonomy (NCBI): domain Eukaryota; kingdom Metazoa; phylum Chordata; class Actinopteri; order Perciformes; family Serranidae; genus Epinephelus; species Epinephelus lanceolatus. Next base: position 15,048,421 of record NC_135740.1, read on the forward strand.
CCAGTCCATCAGCATTTGCACACCAGCACGAGCACAAGCACGAACTCATCTCTCCCACAGACACGTCTCCTTTTCCCACATACATGCATACAATATGCACACTCGTCTGTACGCACACACTCTGCTCAGCCTCGCTCCTCTCTCTCTGCACGCAGTCTAGAATATTGATGTGCTCTTTAAGAGCCCTCCTCTCTGTCTGTGTCACATTCCATCCATCTACACACCATTTCCAACCACACCATCAGATAGAGTGAAAACAATTCAGCACTAACTCTCCTTTCATACAGAAGGTTTATACACTCATCGCATAGGCTCAGATGGCATTCCACAGGCTCCGCATTTCATCATCTTCACATTATAATGAGGCAATATGCCGCTCTACTGTATGTCAGTTTGTATCATTTCATATCATTAATATATCCGCCGTTCCACGTTGACTGAAATATTATTCTCAAACTTCAATGTACTTCATTAAGGCAGGGAATCCACTGACAGAATATTTCTTCTCTGGGCACTTTTGCTTTCATCTGCACCAGAGGAATTTCTCTGTGTGTGTGCATGTGTGTGTGTGTGGGCATGTCCGTGTGCTCGCATTCATGCATGTCAGATATAGAAACAGAGAAAAGAGAAAGATGAAGTGTGCGCGCCTTCGCACATGCACATCACCCTGAGGTTGATTATCATGGGGTGAGTGGCAATTAATGTAGCACTAATTAGAGAGGCTTTTATGTGTGGAGGACTAAGAAGGGCTCCTGGTGATCTCTGAAACTGCAGGAGAGATAGCATGAAGAACATAAAACGCAGCACGCACGGCTTGACAAGACACTAGCCATACGCAGATGACACAACATGTCAATTAGTA